>NW_024527488.1:1346670-1939927 GCF_017590135.1 Pyrgilauda ruficollis
GGTGGTTTAGGAGGATTGTTAATACTCTAGGGGGAAAATACATAATCCCAAGACAGGGACCAATTTGAAATGTTCTTGGTACAGCACACTGTACGGTATGATCCACCTGTAATGAACAGTTTCTACATTGATTAGTTGTTGGGGTGTTTTTTAATGGCAGCGGTGCTGATGTCTGGGTGTCAGCGTTTGGTTATGTGGGAAAAGAGGTAAGGGCCTAAATAATACATGTTACTTGAGGGGCTGGAAACTGGAGCCATATCCTATGGCCTTCTAATTAAAACTCTTTATTTCCACAGATTTCTTCTGTGGGCCTTACTAAATAGATCAGCCTTGGGTTTCTAATGGTGACTACTTGAGGAGGAATGTCGCCTTTGTTCCCCTGAATGGTGGGGAGCAGATTACCGGGCTGCCAATTTCCTGCTGCCTTTCAGAGCTGCAATTTGAGCCCTATTTGCTCCTGGCTCTTGCACAATTGGAAACAATGGGTGGCTTCTTTCAGGTTTCACTTCAGAGCTCTTAGAAACTGGGGAAGTGGCAAAAGCTCTACTTTACAGGTAATTAACAATAGATAATGTTTGCTCTGCGTTTGCCGCCCCCCCCCCCCTTTTTTTTTTTTTTTTTTTTTTTTTTTTTTTTTTTTTTTTTAAGGGTTGATAAAGGTAGAAGTCCGCACCGAGCTCCCAATACAGAACCCGCAGGGGCAGTTTTGTGGATGCGGTCCCGGCCACAACCCCAGCAAGGTGATGGTGTGTGTCGAACCTCCAAGCAAAGGCAGGGAAAGGAAAGCCACACCAGAAGAGCTGCTTTGCTGCCAGCAGTGCTGAGGGGCCTGTTCCAATCGGCCCAGTGTGTGTGAGTGTTTGCTGGTGTGAACCTGCCCTTTGATTTAGGGCCCCTTTTTATTGTAGCCTCTATCTCCTTTATTAGGTGCGCTCTACTCATACCTTGTTGACGTTTATGTAGGATAGTTAAATGTTTTCTTGGGGATATTCCATTCTAGGAAACCACCTGTCCTGTAAAGTTTATCTTAAATACAGAAGCTTGTTTTACCACATAAAGATAGAAGTGGCTGTTGTAATCTTATCTTGCTAATGGAGGGCTGTGGATGCCTACCAAGAATGTACAAAGAGATGCTCTTGCAATGTTAAAATTTATCAAAAAATGGTTTGGGGCAGATGGACACTGTCTGAATTGGGATGCTCACGCCTCTCTGTGTTAGAGGCGCTCTCCTTCCTAACCTCCCTGCCTGAAGGCGCATCACTGTAGGTGGCTACTGGAACTGCAGATGTGGATGCAGGGCTATGAACCAAAAATGGGATGTGCCCAGCAGCACCTGAGGAAATTCAGTCCCTGCACTCCATCCATGTATTGCATTTGAACGTGTAACCAAAGTATTAAAAAACAAATGAAAACAAGAAGCAGTACTTCATTTCATACCTGTGTTTCTGAGTTTCCCATGGGGATTGCAGAATTTCATTAGCTTTAACTGCGAGCATGGCTTTTGCTTGTTGTTCTCACCATCTGCAAGGCTTGGACTCAGAAAAATACTTCTGTTTCTCCTCCTTCCTGTTGTAGCTGCCCCTCTTACTGCCATGACTTCAGTGATATCTTTTAGGCTGTAAATCTTACCATTGAAACCATCCCAGAAGGAGAGGAGGATTGCAGAGTTGCAGCATTCTGGATGTATCTTTGCTCCAGAGTGGGAGCAGATGGGAGGATGCCCATGCCCTCTGTTGCTCATCCTCACTGAGCTCTGAAAAAGAGGAGGAAGAGGTTCTGAGCAGAGGCTTGGAGCCAAGCTGTAAAACTGCCTCACTGGTGGGTTTCTTAGGAGATTATGATTATTTCCCCCTTTCTCCAGTTCCTTGTAGATAATTTAGAAAGAGGTGATGTGAATGAACAAGGCATGTGCCCACCACCTTCCCACCTGTGAGTCTGCAGCACTGCTTCCATGAGATGGCAACACAAAGGGTTTTTCTGGCTGTCCTGTGCTTATGGGCGATGCAATTATATAATATAGTAAAACAATAATGAAAATGCCTCCCATGACAGGAGCTGTATGATGGATAATCCTTTCCTCCTCCTGCATTCTGTGGGCAGAGGGACACCTGGGGGTATTTGCACATGCACTCAGTGTACACCAAAGGTTTTCCCCTCCTGCCTCTAAGGCCTCCCCAGTGCCCTTGGGCAGGCTGTTCTTTGTGTCAGCCCTGCTCCTACGTGATGTTCTGCTGGGAAAACGATGCCTCCCTCATGTTTTTCAGAGGATGTAAATTTGCCAAAACAAATGTCGGGGAGAGGAACGCCTGACAATTCTGTTTTGATTTTATGTAACCTTTACAATGCCCTCCCTGCAATGCCTCCCAGATAAGGAGGTGGTGTGCCAAAGAAAGAGAATGGTTACAACTTCTGATGACCTCATCCCATCTCCCTGTTTCAAACAAGGCGCTTTTTGATGGCTTACGAGACATGACATCAGAGTTCTCGGTTTTGTGCCTGCAGCGCCGGTGGGAAGCATCCCATGGAGCGAGCCCACTGCCTGGGTAGACAGGGCAGCAGTGAGACAGGAAAAGTGTGAGTGACAACAGCCACAAAGCAACGGAGGAGTTGGACATGGTTGTACAGTAATACACCAGAGTCAGAATGGAAAATGCTTTTTAAAATTCCCTACATCCTTCTTCTGCCATCAGCTTGTGTTCAAAGCAGTCTCTCACAACAGGACTGCCACAGGCCATGGCAAGGGCTGGAGGCTTAAGGCTGTCAGGCTCAGCAAAACCTGGAGTTAAGCACTTCCCCAAGTGAAGGAGCCACATCTCACCAGGATATGGTGGAGGTGGCTCTGTCTTCATTGCCCTCCTGTGCTGGAAATGCAGGGATGGCCTGTAAAGCCAGACCCCAGATGGAATTTCTCATCTAAGGAGTCTCAGCTTCAAGTTTCTGCTGAAGCCTCAGCTCAGTCCAGCCATCCAGAGGAGATGCTACTTGGCAAAGAAGAGCAGGAGAAAGTACTGAGTCATCTGCAATCATTTTCTTAACAAAAGGACTCGTGCTGTCAGGTGGTCCATAGCCTGGGGGTTATATTCTTATCTAGACTTAGGCAGGAAACCCTTTGATTTACAACTGGATATACGGAATAGAGATTGCTTACCTCATCTGCACAGTAGATTGCTGGCATATATTTCCCTTAGGTTACAAACCTAAAGGATCCCACATCATCAAGACACTGGCAGCGTGTGTTGTTGGCTAAGCCAGTTAGGATGCTGAGAACATGGCAGACCAATGCTCCAGGGTCTGTAAATTCAGGGTAAAAATTAAAAAATCTGCCTGGAAAGCTCTGAGCAACTCAGCTAGTGGCAAACTCCTTTCTGCCCCTTGAGAGCACCTGGGATGCTCCACGGAATTAGAAGGCCCAAACTCCCCACAGCTGAGGGGACACCCAGGACAAGAGCCTTTGGTTATGCAGAGGGGTCTTAAGCAGGCCTGCTCTTCTTGAGGCAGGTCACAGCATGGTCTTGATCTCCTTGGCTTGCCCCAGGACCTGCAGCCTTAAACCCAAGGGTTTAAGACAGGAGAGCTGTGCTGTTCTCCTGCATCCCTTCTGGAGCTCCAGTGGATTTGGTGAGTCTGTGCTAAGGGTAGCAGCTAAAATTGGCCTCTGGCCTGTGATCAAGCTACAGGGGTTTGGTACAAGAATTACAGAATCTGCTCCCAGCAAAACGCTGGGTTTGAGTCAGCCAGAGACACCAAATGGAGGTTCTTACCAACTTAGTCTTTGTTGGGTGCCTAACTAGAGCTAAGCCTCCTGCAAGGACAGGGGCTTTGGCTGCCTTTTGTGATACAAATGGGGTGTGTTTAAAGCCCTGTTTGTGCTGGGAGTGGGAAGCTGTTTGAGGGTATTAACTGTCTGGTAGCGCGCCTGGCCCTCATCGAGGTGGCCCCAGGAGCAGGGTAGCTTGGAAATGCCACTTGCAATTAAAACCTGTATTTTAAAGTGCAGTACTGCTGCTTGTTCACGCTGAGAAGGGTTTCCTATCTTTCAGAGTCTTTTGGTCGCTGGGCTACACTTAATAGGATGAGATTTATTTTTTTCTTCCCCCCTTTCCCCCTTGAACCACAAAGCTGCCAAGCTATCCAAGAAAGAGGCTTGTAATTAATGCTAAGTGGAGTGGAAAGCAGGGTGGCTGCTCAGCATAGGGCACGCTCTGGCCTCAAAGAATGCCAGTGGAGCTCTGAGACAACTGTGAGTCTCCAGGTTTTTAATCATGGTACGTGGGAGTAGGAGCTGCCCCCACTGCAGTGAAGCTGTTTGGCTCCATTGTGGCTGGAATGTGAATATTGTACTGCTGGGCCATGGAGTCCTTTGGATGGGTTTCTCTTTTGGGGCACTCCAAAAAAGGCTGGATTTGCTTCTCTTTAAAAGCTTTGTCAAAGTTCCTGCAGGTTGTGACCTTGCAGTTTGAGGCTGTGATCTTCCTGGTGATAACCTCATCATCTCGCCATGGCCTGTCCCTAAAGGGTCTGTTTCAGGGACACATTTTCTCAGCCATCCCCTCCTCCTTGCACACAGCTTTGTTGTTCCAGTAAGTGGTTTCACTTTCTGAAGTGTTGAAAGTGGCTGTTAAAGCAGCAGCGGCCTTAACCTGGGGCTCACCTGCTTTACATTTGGGATTTTTTTCCCCTGCACCTTCAAGCTGTTTTCCCACTGGGTTTGATGAGCAAGTGGAATGCAGTTTCCGTGTCTGCTATATGGGTTATTGGCCTCACCCTGGGCAGTAATAGGGCAAGGCTTTTTGCTCAGCTCTCATAGAGACAGGGAATGTGGTGGTCAAGTCCTTTGCCTGTGCTTTTCCAACCACTTTCTGGATGTCTAAAAATCCCTAAAGAAAAATGCCTGTGACTGCCAAGAAACCCTTAGCTAAGAAAACCGAGAATAGATCAGTACTGAGTGGCAAAAAAAAAAAAAAAAAAAAAAAAAGGTGAGGAGCAGGAGGAGTGACATTGGGGTTTTTTAACCCACTTTATAGTAGGTCCATTTCAACTCTGTGGTTTTGCATTTTGGCTTTGCATTCCCAAACTGCATCCTGCATTTCTGTGTCTGGTGAGACTATAGCAGAAACTCTGCTATCTTTGCACTGCCTCAGCTTGTAGAGCTGTAGAGAAGAAATAGCAGAGCAGTTGCCTTGGCCATTTGGTCACCTTGCTGTTGATAGTGGGGTTTTGTTTTTTTTTTTTTCATTCTCTAACAAGTAGGCTGTGGCAGAGGACCTGCTGGGTAGGTTCTCAATTTTAACTTTTGCTTGGTGGGTTTTTTTGATGTTGGCTTTTTTTTTTTTTTTTTTTTTGGCCTTTAAAACAAAGCCCCTCAATTGTCAAGCTGCATCCGACTCACTCAGAATTCCTGAGGTTTCCTTCCTTTTTGAAGGTGGTGGTACAGACAGCCGATGTATGGATTATTTTTGTCCTCCAGTGTCTGCATGGATCTCCCCCCAAGACAGCCGTATGTCGGTGTTTCCCAGCTGCCCGGGTTTCTCATGCAGATGAGCCCGGCAAAACGGTTTCCTCCTGCACCCTGCTAGGACAAAGGCTCAGTTGTTGTTTTCTGCTGATAAACTGGACATTTAACTGCTTCGTTTCCCCCCTACTACAGAAGAATTAGTCGGGGGCTATTTGCTCAGGCCCCAATCCCTGGGATTGCTGGGACAATCACTCAAGAGGTTCCGATTTAGAAACCAATGAATGTCAAGCTGAGCCTCTGAACTAAACTTTCTTTGAGATGAGCCAGAGTGACCTGCAGCGAGCTCTAAAGAAGAGTGCAATGACCCCCCCTCCCCTTCCCTTCCCGAGAGGAAAAATATTTCCCAGACCACTGGGAACCCTCCTGACTTCCTCTCCTGTGAATTCTGGATTAGTGTGATTTGCATGCTTAAAGTTAATTCACTGGTGAACGGAGGAGGTGTCTGGGTGCTTGAATAGATTCAGCTCCTCGCCGCCGAGTGCCAAAGGCCTCCGGTGCGAGCCACGGAGCGAGGGAAAGTGAGGACATGGAGGACAACTGCGGGGCTGAGAGGCGGGAGGAGGGATTGTACCATTTGTACTGAAGTGTTTGCAATTCTGCCCTCCCACAGGCCATGGCAACTGGACTGAATGAAATCTGGCCCTTTTCTTTTCTTGCTTTCATTCAAGTGAGGCCATATAACAAGTGGGGAGAGAGAGGAAAGGGGGAAATGCATGAAGTATACATAATAAAGGTGATGCTGCTGGAAATCCCGTTTGCTGTTTAAAAATGCAGCCGAAACCCAGTGTGTTGGATGGGTTGGGAATTTGACTCTGCTGGGTCTCTGGGAGGCTTCTTCTTTAAGCCATCCTTAAAAACAAAACAAATAAAAAAAAGCCCTGTCTGGTCATCCACGGGCCTTGCTCTCTGATAAGAGCCATCTCTCATGGCCAAATTAAAACATGGGCTCCATCTTGTAGCTTGCACTTGATAAGAAATGTCCATCCACCCATTAGGAAAGCTCCCATTTCCAATTTTTTGGTGCCTGGGAAAGCTGCTTTAAAATTGATGGGGAAATGGGGGAGAGAAAAAAAAAAAAAAAAGGAGAAGAAGAAGAAAAGTTTGAATCATTGCATGGAGTCACTGGCCCCGCTGAGGGGGCTTTCTCTCTCCTCTGAAGAACAGACCACGCACAAAGCCAGATGGTTCCCGTCTGCTGGCTTTATTCAATGCACTTCCTCCCACAGACGGGAGCCCTTTTGCCCTCCTTCCACCCCCCCCTTTCAAGCATCCACCACTGGGCCTTTCTGTTCTGCGCCTGGAAATAATCTTTTATTGCCCAGTTGTTCGGAAGTGACCTTTTGCCCTTGATTAGATAGCACCAGGCTCTATCGCCGGATTGCTTTTGAGCTGGCAGTTGCTTTTTTGTGTCCGCTGATCCGGTGTCAGGGAGAACAATGCAAGGCTTTGCAAAATTTTAGTCCGACTAAGGCTCCATGTGGGATGGCGGGGGTAGGGAGGGACGGCGTTGGATAAAGCGGCCTCGCGGACCATGATTAATTATATGAAAACATTTCCTTTAATAAACTGAAAAACAAATCGTGTTTTGCTTTGGGTTTTATATTCATCTCGCGCACTGATGCGAACCGCTGTGCGCTCCTCTCTGAGCCCTTGGATCCCCGTCGGAGGCAAAGGGGCAAAACTGCTCCTTCTTGTTCCTCTCCTACGGGGTTTTTGTGCCTGGCTGCTCAGGCAGGTGAGCTGAAACCTGCCCCCAAAGCTTCCAGCTCAGTGTTTTACTCATGGGATGGATGGAGGAGAGTTATTTCAGGGAGAGGCTCTCAGGCCCTGGAGGAAATAACTGATCCTTCTCCAAAAAGCAGCTCTGATAGCTTTAGAAAGGGGGATCTTAGTTACCTCTAGACAAAAAAGTATATAAGGAAATATGTCAGTATATAAGGAAAGTAATGGAAATTGTGTAAATTATAGTGAAAGAGGAAAAGAAAATTATTTCGTGAGAAATTTTAACCCCAAAATCTAGAACTGAGTGTGCATTACACCTCACTTGGCATAGGGATTATATGCTCCTGTATTATTTGCTATTGAACATAAAATACACTGCATTGGGGGGTGGGAATCTCTTTCCTAAATAAACGGACCTTGAGCTTTAGCCTAAAACCAAATCAAACAAAGCTCAAACCTGCCTTTCCCCTCCCCATCCAGCTTGGTCTGGACTGACTTAGAAATAGCAGGAGAGAAGCTGGTGGCCTGTGGGTTATTCAATAATCTGTAAGCTAAAATCAAGAAAGCTGGTTTTGGGATATTTTTGGAGTTAGGTTTTCAGTATTCAAGACAGCTTAGTCTTAGGCAGTCTGGAAAAATAAAAAATAAGTTAAAAAAAAAAAAAGTACATCTGGTTTCCAGTCCAGGAAAGGAGAAAGATCCTTGTTCTGTATGAATTTTATTCTTTGTGTTTGGGTCTGGTGTTGTGGTTTTTTTTTTGGTTTTTTTTTTTTTTTTTTTTACCCTGATTGGATTCTGTCACTACCCAATTTTGGAGGAATTTTCTCCAGGGAACAATTTGCTAGTTGCCACAATCCTTTTGTTACTGCTGTGCACTACACTGCTTCCTTGAATAGTAACCTTTAAAAAAAAAAAATATGCATCAGCTCTCTTGGCCTCACGGATTCATCAGCAGCTTTTAATTCCGTCAAGGCCACCCCTTCATCTGGCAAATCGCACGAATGTCTGTGGTGTGAATTGGACACGTTCTGTGTCACGAAGGCAGCTTGGGAGCTCTGTTCCAGCCTGCCTGGGCTCCAGCTGCTGGAATCCTGGGCCCAGTGAGGAATGGCGTCCAGCCAAGTGGCCACCACAGCAGGTACCCTCACCTGCGTTCTCCTGGCTCTCAGAGCAATGTGTTCCACACACCTGTTGGTTTCACCACTGGTACATGTCACAGGACTTCTCTGTGAGGAAGAGTTTGCTTATGATTCTTAATTAATTCCATGCATTTTCCCCCCTCATGCCCCTATTTTAGCCACTGAAGTGTTATCTTTGGGCAGTAAGAAACACTGAAATATTTATCTCGATTCAGTTGTACTGCTTGGAACATTTGTCAGGTGGTAACATGAGGGCACCTGAGAGGCATGGGTTGTATCAGCTGTAGCTCTCTGGGCTACAAGAACTCTTCAATTAACACAGGCTGTGTTAATTGAACCCATATCTGTCCCCATATCTGTTGGCTGTAATCACAGCAATGACTTCTGCTCTGTCTTCTTCCCTGTGCCAAAGTCATTGCTGTGATAAGCAATTTATATCTTAGAATATTTTAGGTTGGAAGGAACCTCAAAGCAGTAGTTCCAGCCTAATTTGGTTTTATATAGGTTTTCATTTGTGCAAGTAAAGGATACTTTTTTTTTTTTTAATGAGAATTGATGAAGAACAGCTATAGGAAAATTCATACTAGCAAATTTATTTTAATTCTTTCCACTTGCCCCATCTCTCATGTGGGTTCAGTGATGGTGGTACGACAGCTACTCAGACAGGTTTGAAAGAAGTCTGTGATAGAAGAAACTTCAGAGTAACTCATGATTCTTTATCAAGTGGAAAAAAAATGAGCCAGTCTGAGGCAGAGCAGCAGATCTGGTTTTTGGCGTAGGAACCCACGTGTGTCGTGTGTGTGTGTTTGTAACAGGGGACTATTTCCACTTGCTGATGTCAGTGCTGCTGTTAATGAGCTGCCCACGGCCCTCAGAAACGTTGATTTCAGATTTCCACGCCTCTTTGCCCACAGACTGCACCTGCTGGGATGCTGGGCTGGGCTCTCAGGCTGTGCCCGAGTGTCAGGGTCTCAAATGGACCTCAGCGCTTCTGGCTGGGCTGCTGTAGTGCAGAGACAGGGAAAAAAGGCTTGGTCTTCTCAATTGTCTTTTGTGTGGGGGGCTTCAGGTCAAGGCTGTGAGCTGCTCCTCCTCCTCGGTCAGAGAGGGAACCCAGGAGATTTCTTATCCTCTAAGATGCTACCAGGTCTGAGAGCACTCCCAGCACGTGATAGGACAAGGGGGAATGGCTGTAAACTGAAAGAGGCTGGGTTTAGATTGGACACAAGGAAGAAATTCTCCCCTGTGAAGCTGCTGAGGCCCTGGAACAGGGTGCCCTCATCCACCAGAGAAGCTGTGGATGCCCCAGCCCTGGAAGTGCTCAAGGCCAGGTTGGATGGGGCTCTGAGCAACCTGGGATAGTGGAAGGTGTCCCTGCCCATGGCAGGGGTTTGGAATTACATGATCCTTTCCAAACCAAGCCATTCTGTGATTCTGTGATCAGTCCTGCCATGTGCCGCCTAGGGTGACTTTGACTTGAAGAATACACCTGCTATTATCCAGCTCAGATGAAAGGGGGATGGAGTTAACTGGGAAGCTCAGGGGAAGAGTGCATTGAATTATTTAATTTCTACAGTGCTTAAATACGTTTTTCCTTCCTAGACTGTTGTTTGAATTCCACCCCCCCCCTTTTTTTTTTATTTTTTTTTATACTTATAGAGGAGGTTGAATATCAGAGCTGGTCTTTGCTTGCTCAAAATGTTTTCTCCTTAATTATCTTTTAGAAGTTTTTTTTTTTTTGTGCCATGTTAGATTTACTTAAATAAATTGCCTTGGAAAACTAACAAAGCATTACGATGCTGAAAAACTGGACTGCATACAGAAGAGACTTTAGACACTTGAAGTAAATTCAGGAGTTTCAGGATGTGCATGCATGTGGTGGGCGATGGGAAATGAGTTAATTTTCTATATTCCTAACTTGTTCCTTTCTTCTCCAGCACTGTTTGCCTGGGAAAACAATGATTGCCTTTCAGCCTTTTCTTCCCTTTCAGAGAACGGGGATTTAGTCAATGGGACTATTTACATGCAAAACGTGAAGCATATGCATAAGTGCTTGCAGGACTGCGGCCTTTCATTGTCGCTAAAGCAGCGCTGCTTTCCGGTGGCAGATGAACTTGTCATTTTAAAACCCGTAATAAACAAAATTAAGTCATTGCGAGCAGGTAATTAGGCTTAAGAAAAATAAACAAGGCTTAAGGAGTTTAATAAATGTTTTCCTCAACCCCCCAACTGAGGAAAATGAGGCACTGTCCTTTGGAATAATACAGAAGAGCAGAAATAGACATATTGAAATAAAATGGGCAACGATGGGGTAAAACTGCTCCTGGTTGTGTTGAAAGCAAAACTTTGAATAGCATGCTGAGAGAATTGGGTTTTCTCTACTTAGTTTATATTTAGCTTTGACTTATTTTCCTGCATGTACTGGGGGACCTGCAGATACCTCGGAGCTCTGCTGACCACAGGTTCGCTGAGTGTGTAGTCTGCTGTGTAAAGCAACAACAAAAGCTCGACAGCCAGAATTTCCAGCCACTCTGTTGTCGTTCAGCCTGATAGCTTTAATTTTCTTCTTTGGGTAGATTAGCCAAAACACTCTATTTCTGTCTAATTTGGTGACCTCAGAGCACAACAGATAAGGAAATTTTCTTATCAAGATGTACGGTGGAAATAGCTGTAAGTGTGAGAATATGTTGCAATGCTCATGCTCTTGTTAAGGCTCCTTGAGGTGAGAAAAGCTTTGCTGTAGAACTATTTTCCATATAATCTTCATGTTTTAAGTATCCTACTTGAATTGCATTGGGATCTAATTCCAAAAATTCAGGTTTTCCTTGGGTGTTCAGCCAGGATTTCTCAGTGTGTAAATACTGAAGCCTGAGGTAGGCTGTAAAAATCCCTGGCTTCCAAAGAGAACCTCTCTGCCTTGCTCAGCTCCCACCCTCATGGCAATAACCAAAACCACTCCAAATAAAGCCAGGGTATCACTGTGCTCCTTACTATGAGCAGGGGTTCTATGTCCTATACTCCTTGCACAGGCACTGAACACTTTTTGAAAGCTAAATAAATAATAACCCTATCAAAATAAACCAATTTAAAATGGTAGCAAATAAAAGAGGACTACAATCATGTGCTCCTTTGCCTGACTAATGTTTCTGTGTGCTCAGCCCTCGGTCTTACTGCCTTTATGAGATTTACATAAATTAGTCATCACATTTTATCATTTTCCTTTTACATATGTATGGCTGTTAGACGTGTGTGAAAAAATGTCGTGAGTATCAGAGGTCTATTTGCATTAGAATTTCCAGTGGAAATGTCAAGTATGACCTTTCCCTTGTCCGGGTGGCTAATCCCATTTGAAATTCCTGCCATGCTCCTAGGGAGGGTCACTGCGCTTGTGAATTCAAGCTCAGCACCTGCTGCAGCCTCGGCTCCTCCTCTTCCTCCCGGAGCTCAGACGCCGGAGCTGGTAGCCCGCAGAGCTCGGCTGATGCTCGGCCTGGCTGCACTTCACTGCGATCTCTGCTCCCCAGTTATACGAATTCTTTATTTTTTTCCTTTTTTTCTCTCTTTTTCTCCTTCCCCCCCCCCCCGCCTTGTCGGCATGTTGTTTTTGGAGGGTTTAAAGAACATAAAGGAAAGACGCTATAGACAGGTTAATAGTGACTTTTGAAATACAAAAATGGTGATTTGGAAATTTTAGGGCAGAAAAATAAGACTTTTTTTTCACATTAAGAGAGAAAAAAGGCAAGAGTAAAGATGTATGGAGGTTCATAATGGATAAGAGATGCACCTCTCATGATGAGGGAGTTGAAGCCTTCCCTTGTGGTTGTAAATCAATCTAGAGGCCGTAAGCAGGTGCAAATCTATAGGCAGGATATCCACATGTAATAAACTAACCCTTGCTTTGCCGCTACATGGGCCTGTTGACAATTTCCCATTGCAGGAAGTGCTTTTTGATATTCAGAGGAAATCTGCTCTTGGGTTATAATGTCTATTTCTATCGCAGTGACTTTTTAATCCCGTTGTATGCTGATGGGATTGGAAGTAAAATTTCCTGCAGCCTACAGGAAAATAACTTTTATAACCTTGCTTATCTCCAATTACATTTTATTATTTTTTAGATGTTAGTTTATTTAAATATTTACTTTGGGAAATAACCATCAGAGATTAAGTTCTTGGTTCCTGTAGTCATGTGGGTATTATCTGTTTATGGCTCCTTTCCGAACCAGCCCTCAGTCAAATAATTTTCTATCAGACTGGAGCTGTGTTGGCAAAACAAGAAGCACTGGTGCCTTCGTAATCAGTTCCTGACATTAGAGATAGTATGGCGAGTTCCTGGGCCTCCTGCATCTTATATAAAGTTTGATTAAAGCACAAACCCAAGATAGTGGGAATGCCAAACTTGCTCCTGATTCTACTGCCAGACTGCCCCACAAGCTGTGGCAAACAACCCATTTATAATCCCTAAACTTTACACTCCTCTATGAATTGACAATAATTCCATGTAATGTGTGGAGGAGGCTTAGTGAATGGAGATTCTTGGAGGGGGGGGGAGGAAATTAACTTTGCAAATAAAATTTAACAGTAACTTGTGTAATGCTGCTGGGAACTCATGAAGCCCACTCCTGCTCCTGGTTTGATCCTCCTGGCCTGGGGGGGACCTGGTGCCTCTGGGATGCTGAGAGCCGCTGAGATCCACAGGGAGCCTACCTGCTCCCATGACTCACGGACAGATTTCCATGTACGGCTTACACTGCACTGTAAAACCACCACGCTTCACTCTCTGCGTGACAGCAGGATGGTCACTCTGGGTGACCAAACCGGCCTCCACGCCAGCTCAGCTATTCCCCTTCCAGCCTGAGAGGATCCCCTTCCTGCAGCACCTGATGGAAATTGGTCCCAGCACCTTTATTGTTCCACAAGTCTGAGCATTTGTCTTACAGCAAGTGTTTTGGTGGGTGATCTGCATTCTCCTACAGCATAACCTTCAGTGCCTTTCCTGAGGAAGTGACTGTACTGACAAATGAAGCATGTTTATCTGCTGAACAGAAAGAAATACGAGTAAGAAATGTATTTAACCGGGAGGTGACTCAGTATGTGACAGGTGGGATGCTGGTTACATATTTTCCTTAAGGAGTGGTAAAAGATGACAGGAACAAATCTGTCATGTCCTCCCAGGGTGTGTACGTGGGCAATGTGAATCAATATATTACAAACACGGACATTGTGGTGGGTGGTTTTAAACTCAGTGCTCCGAAATCACTGGTGGCTGAAGCCAAGGTCTTTAAGCGACCTCCAGCCCTAATGCACTTGGCTAAACACTCCCCGTAGGTTCCAGTAATGGCTGGATGTCTAAGCAAGCACAGTCAGGGCTGAGTCCAGTGAGAGCAGGGCAGCTTCCTTTGCGAAAAAAGTCTTGTTTCATCATGTTCTGTGTGTGTGTTTATCTGAAAACAGAACATATTCTTGAAATGACTAGTTATTGTCTGCTAACAGTTTCTGAGTCAAGAGCGCTGCTTGCCTCTCCAGGGAGCAGCAGGGCCTGCTGCCAGCACAGCACCTGGAGGGAAGTCTGAGAAGGCTGTGGACATGGCAATTCCCCTTCTGTCTCTCTGAAAGTCTGGATGTGATATATCTGCAATTTGTGCCATCAGCTAGACAGGCCAGCACACACCATAGCTGAGTGTACTGGGCAAACACCAGCTCATTAAAACTGTAGGAAATACACTTTTTTAAAAGCAGGAATCTTTGTATATCACTGTTAGTCTGTCAGGCCTTTCTGTGGAACGGAGGAGAAAGGAATTCTTAAAAGGCTTGAAAGCTGAGCTTACCCTTCACAGCCAGCTGTGGAACGGCTGCAGTCCCCTTCTCTTCCCCTCAAACTCCCTCATAAGCACCTCTGGTACCCCACACTGCTCCTTCAGGAGGGATCTGACATGGGTGAGAGGACAGGGATGATTGCTGTAGTGCCCTGAGCCCCTTGGCAAACTTCTCTTTACTGCCTGGTCATTCCTATGAGCTCTTAGGAGCATTCCCCACGTTGGACAGATGGCTCCAGCCAACTGATCTCATGGGAAGTGTTCTCATGTCCTCAAATCTTCCCGTAAGCCTCGCTTTTCCTTTAACACAGAGCCTGCTTCCTTAAATAGGAAGTTGCACTTAGAAGTGCAACCTCCTGTGAAGATTTAGGAGCCTCTCCAGGCTGCTGTATCTCTTCCAGGCACTGTGCTGATACAAACAGGCTGGGATTCTGATGCTGTGGAGACCTTACAAGGTAGTGGCCAGAGCCTCTGTAATAAAACCCTTCTGCTTATTATTGGCTTCCTGTAGCTTTCACACGCTATGATCCAGCAGAAAACAGCCCTTCTCCAACAACACTGTTTCCAGTGGCTTCACCCACTGGCATTAAAAATTCAAGTCAGATCAGAGATATTCTTTAATGCCTCATTAGTAACAAACACTTCATGATATATCAGTTAAATGGCATGGGTGTGACATGACATGATTGTACTTCAGGAAAGCAGAAGACAAATAGGGTCATAAACAATTTTTATAGTGCTGGGAATGGGAAGAGAGAATTTAACATTCAAAGGCATAATATTACGTTTGAGCTACAGATATGTCCTCCTCCCCTTTACTCCTGAGATTGCTGTACCATAGATCAGCATTTATCTTGGTACACGAGTGGCATAATTTACCTCCTTTATTTATTTATTTGTTTGTTTATAAATATGGTCTTTCTGAGGAAATAAGGGGACTAGAAATAAGGGGTTTGTTGTTGTGCCCTGGCCGAGGAACACATATCACCAATGTCACCAGTAATCTCTGAGATCTGACCTGCACCAACACAGCGTGAGTGGAATTCAGGTGTAGTCCATTGCCTTCCTGGCTCATTTGGAAAAACAGAAGCTAATTAATTGTCATGCTGGCTTGTGAGGTCACTCTCCATCCAGGGAAAAACTCCCCAGTTCTGACCTCATAAAGATTTAAGTCCTAATCTGTTAATTCCATCCGCAAGATACTTCTCCATGTGTTCAGAATTTAGGACCAAAGTTGCCCCCAACACACAAATATTTGACAAATGCTGCTAAGTACTAGATAAAATAAATAATAGATTGCATGACAAGTAGGGTGGTTTTTTTTAGATTTCTCTATTTTATATTAGTGTGATTTCAAACATATGTGGTTAAGCTTATCGGATTTCTAAAAATGAATGTTCTATAAAAATCACACTGGGCCCCTCAGCTGTGTTTTCCTCTATTATTTATAGACAAATTGAAAACAAATGGTCTTCTCTCTTTCAAAAACAAAAAAGCACAATGAAATGGAAGCAGCTGTCAGAATGTGCTTTTCCTCCCAAAGTCATCTGCAACACAAACTAAATTGGAGATTATTTCCTTTAATCTGAAGTGCGTTGCCATTTAACGGTGGTTTTGGTGGCAATTCCGGTGGAAGCTGAAGGGAAAAGTGTCAAGACTGTCGCAATGGGACAGAGCTCAAAGGTCCTTTTTGGGCCATGTGTGGTGGAGACTCCTTGGTTGTTAGAAAACAAGATACACAGATTTAAGGGGTGCATAGTCTGGAGGCAGATTCATGCTTCCTAAAGGGGACCTATACCTCATAAAACATCTAGGAAAGGGTTTGGAGCTCAGAGGGGACACAAGTGCACTTATTGCACTGGAGTACAGCATTCCCTCTAGCTGCCCGTGCTTTGAAGAGGATGCTGAGAGATGGCAGATTGCAGAAAGGAGAGATTGTGAGCTGGTTTAAAGGCTTGTGTTTTGCATGGTGAGAAAGAGATTAAGAATTCCATGTATTTAGCTTATCACAAAGAAAGGCTGAGGAGTGAGTTGATTACAGCACTTTTAAACACCTTTGTGGAGAGGAAATATGTACTAAAGGGCTCTGCAATTTAGCTGGCTAAGTCACAAGACTGAACTTGAAACCAGAAAACTCAGAGCACAGGCATGTATCTTTAGCAGGGATGTTTAATAACCACTATAATAAACCACTGAGGAAAGTGATAAATTCCCCAGCTCCTGATTTATTCAGGTCAGGGCTGCAGCCCTGCTTGGAAGCGGTGCTTAAACCAAACATGAACTGCTGGGATGAGCAGAGAGATCACCGTGATTAAATGACCTCTTGTACAGGATTGTGAGTGCAGTCCATTCCAATAGTAGATGGCAGCCTGAACCTTGCTGTGAAAATCACCTCACAAGACAGGGCCACAGAGCAAAAATCATCCTTAGAAATAACTCCACACGGCACTGGCAAGTGTTACATAACTCCTCGCTGGATCACGAGGCTACTGTAGTTCTTCCGGTTTTAGGTCCTGTTGGAAAAGGTCCAGCTCAAGCTTTTACTTCTACCCTGACTTCAAACTCAGACACTCAAACTTCTTTCAGCAAACAAAACCATCTTTATTTTTTTTTATTAGGAAACTGCTGATTTTTACTATAGTTACCTTTTATGAAATAAGCACACAAACATTCATAAAACAAGCATCCCTATAGAACCTCTGGACCTCTGGTACCAGATGAACTAATCTGCTCGAGTTACCCCGGTGTGTCTGTTTGCCTCCAGACAATCTTCTCTGTGAGCCTGCTAAGAACAGTGACTGCATGGAAGCGAGCAAAAGGTGGTAGAATAAAGTTTACAATGGGAGGGGCAAGAAATCAAGATGATGAATGAATGCTTTGATAGTGTGGAACGTTGTTAAATTTCTGAAAGCTGAAGCAAGGGCAACAGGAAAAAAAAAAAAGAGATCCACCCTATAACCTTTGGGTTTAAAATAACCCTGGGTGTGTTGCTTGCAAGGTGTCTCTATTTCTGAATTTTAGAGGCTTCAAGGACTGAAAGCTTCTGCTGAGCTGATTGCATTTTGCGTGCTCCACAGTGTCCAGCTTTTCATCCCATCTCCAAAGGGCACCATACCTAATCAATACAAGTCTAAGTAGCTCTATGAAGGCCTGGACTAGGAAGAACTCTGACATACCCTTACATTATACTTAATTAAAAAAAAATTACTTACTTTTGGTGGCTATTGAGTGCTTTTTCAGCAGCAGAGAATCTGTTGGTGTCCACAGATCCAATATCCAAACTCGGAGTGGGATGTCCCTCAGTGGCATCAGGTCAGCTGCGTTTTCACGCTGCCTTTGTGAAAATGTGGTGGTGTCTCCTGGTTGCTTCTCCTTTCCATACAGTGCTGAACAGAACAGGATTATGGCCTTAAAAGCACAATCTTCAGCTTCTCAACAACATGCCATGTGTGATAATAGTTGCTCATATAACAGTCATATGTGATAATATATGACTTGTTATTTTAGAGACAGGAACTTGAGTGAGGGTGATGAAGCAAGCTAAATAAATGCTTTGGAATTGGTATATGTAATCATGTTACTTGGAGAACATTCAGCATGCTCTGAAGCATTGTCCAGGGTTACTGCCAGTGACAAGCTTGTGGCCAAAAGGAGCTGTTGTACTGAGAATGTATGGCAAATCCTCACAAGAAAAAGGAATCAAAGTTAGAACTAGTTAGAAACTGAAATATCTTATCTCGATAAGATATTCACACCTTCTATTTTATTTTTGGATGTTTCTGGCAAAACCACACAGTTAATGGCCATGACTGAAGAAAAATATCCATTAGCACAGCGCTACTGTGTGGTATGTGCTCCATAGCCATTACTTTCAGAAATCACTTAGTTTAGGGCACTTCCTTGTGACTTTTCTCTCAAACACACCCTATTAACAATGCACTTTGTCTCCGACTGTATTGCAGCTGATGATAAACAGATGGATCTCGGTCACTGGATGAATATGAGAAAGCTGCTGGAGCATGGTATGGTTCGTATTCCCATCCAGCTGCCTCGGGCTTCTGTCCTCTTGAAACCCTGCTGAATAGTGAAGGCTTCTAATTAGGGTGAGGTTGAGGGTCTCTTTCTGGCCATGTATCACTTTCTTTGGCAGGGCTTCCATGGACTCGCAAGAGGGAAAATGCACGATGCTGTCAAAACAGCGTCTTCTTCAGAGCGACCTGAAGAAAAATGGGGTTTGTGTGAAAGCTGGCTCTTTGGGGCAGGGTGGGGAAGGGGAGGGAGGAAAGAACGATGGCGAAAATCGTTGGCATCTCCCCTAAAGCAGCTCCTGGCATGCGGATGGGTTTGAAATGATGCTGCGAGTCACTGAGGACACAACCCAGTATCACAGGCTGCAGCACAGCGTGCACACGCGTCACCATTAAGTGGTGATCTCTCGATGCTTGAATTGCACTTTCGGGCTTTTTTAAGACTTTAATGTTTTGGGGTTTTTTTTAAGGATAACTTGAAGGGGTTTGTTTTCATGTTCAAGTTCCCTTTTGAGGCAGTAATGTCTAATGCGGCACATAGTGCCACTGTGGCGTGAAGATTTTATCTGTGTGAAGTTAAGCGGTCTGAGGTGATTTTAAATGCACTGAAGTCTGTAGGAAGCACACTTCTGTGTGGCTGATGCCGTGCGAGGCTGGAATGGAGCCCTGGCACTGCCTAGATGTGCCAAAAGCACCCGCCAGCCTCTTGGAGAGATCTTTTTGTCCCGGTTTTCAGAAAGCGATGGCCATAGCGAACAAAGTGGGTATTGAAATAACACAAATCGGAGTCAGTGGCTGCACTCGGCGGATTCTTTGCCTGCTTTCTGTCTGAAGGGCCGAGCCCACCTCACCGCAAAGGGGACGCAGAGGTGACACAGCGGTTTTCCCCCTCACGCCTCCCCTCCCAGGGCACGGGTGTGGAGGTGGTCCTTGCAGGCGCTGAGGGGCACGGAGGGCGATGCTGCCGGGCCCTGGCGCCACGTCCATCTCGGTGGGCGCCGCCTCAGGTGCGCCCTCACGGCGCCCGCCCGCCCCGGGGCTCTGAGGGGCGGCCGGAGGCGGCGGCGTTCCCGCCCCTCGGCTCCCTCACGGCCCGCGCAGCCTCAGGCGACCCGCGGAGGGCCTGGCGGAGCTGAAATGGCTGGAATCGGGTGTTTTCCAGCAGCCTTCTTCGCCGGCACCACACCGGGAGGCGTGAAAAGCCCGGCTGCAGCTTTGTCTGCCGTGCCATTTCGGGGTCACGGTGCCCAGCCGTGCTCGGGGCTGAGGTGATGTGCAGAGTCGTGTTCCCCCCCACCCCCCGTTGTCCCTGTGGGGAGGATGGCGCCCCAGACTTCACTTATTTATTTCCAGATGGGCCAGAAGGCTTGGTCACAGTTTTGCCGGCGGTTAATAAGGTTTTATACCTGCGCCGAGACAGCCTCCCGTGGGAAGGGGAGAGGCCGCCCCAGGGCTGCTGGAGCTTTGCTTATCCTTAGGAAAGCTGCCCCGCTGGGTTGTTTCCGCTCCCCGCCGAGCTGATAACCCGCACCTCCCCGACAGCAAACAAACCCTGCCGTTCCCCAAAGGTTGGGACACATCCTGCGATCCCGCCTGGAACGAGGTCACTCAGCTGCCAGCGAGTGACCCACTTTTCCAGCTGCTGCCAAGGGCGCCCAGCCTCCAGGGCAGCCCCGGGGGCTTGAGCTGTGGCCCTGCCCCCAAAAAAGTGGTGATGTGTAAAGAGAAAACAAGAGTTTTAGCAGGGGAATCTCGTGTCCTGGTCAGTAATATTTGAAAACCAAAGGAAAGCTAAGATGGGTGGTAAAAAGTTATGTTAAAATCAAAATCTAGTTCTGGAATCAACATGTACTTCCCCAGTATTTTTTTCCTCACTGTAGGGACCATCACAGTTTAGGTGAATCTAATTTTAGAGGGACATTTAAAAAATATCCAAGACTGATCCTACTAGAGGGAAGGGGTGAACAGCTATTTAAAATGAGCCTCTTGCAGTGTCTGTGAAAATCAGAGGTTTGCCTTGTTTTAACATTACCTTTTCTTGGATGTAGATTTGCTAGAGGTTTGCTGCGTACAGGAAGGTGGACCTCTTGTTTCCATGTATTTTTTTCTCTTTCTCTTTTACATCTTATTGCTTGCTCATACAAACCCCAGATGGTCACTTTCGCGCTGATTTCACCACTGTCTTCTAAGCTGTTTTTGGAAAGTGATGGGAAAACCCTAAAATAGATTTCTCACCTCAAGGGTGGTATGTTTCTAATATATGTATTGGGACTGAATATTTTCAAACACGGACTCAATAGAGCATTTATTTCTACTGAACCACGAGAAATAATCTTAAAAGCTTTCTTGGGGTGTATTTTTAGATGAGTTCAAATGATTTTCAAATAATTTCAATAGCTTTTTAAGAGAATGATGCTCATAATTTTTTAGGTGTGATAAATATCTATTATGTGATGTTTCCCCTTAGTAATTGAAAGTAATTGAAATTTTACATATCTCTTTGTAAAAGTGATGTTGATATCAGTGTATGTAAATTTCCCAATTTGCTCCTCTTGCATTACAATATTGTTATGTTATGCTCTTTTTTGTTACAGTAATCTCTCCCTTTCACCTTGGGAGAGAAAAAAAAATCACCTGCACATCTGTCCCCACTCTCAGAATAGTAAAACCTTTATGCACCAGTGAATTTTCCTCTCCAAACACCCACACCAAACTCCTCAGATGGGGCTGCACAGGGAATTTAAAAGTAGGATGCCCTGTGGCAGTTAATCGTAGCTAATGCGGACCCCAGGAGGAAGAGGAAATGATTTTATGACTGAAAGTGGAAAAAAGGACAAGCCAACAGGGCTGGGAAGAGGAGCTGCAGGGGAGCCTCAGGCTTCTGGCGTGGTTGCAGGAAATGGGCTGAATGCATCATGAGGGGCGCCCGCAGATGCACTCGGGGCTGTCAGGGATGTATTTAGGTCACTGACACTCTGAAAGCTTTATACTTTTTGAGCCCAGGGGCTGTGACAAAGGCCTGTATACTCGGAGTGAAGGCTAGCATCCATCCGTGGCTGGCCTTATTGTATCCGCAGGAATTTCAGATCAATGAAGGATGTTAGCAATTATGTGCTGAAATAACTAAGTACAATGGGATGAGGTAAGGAAAGGGATTCAGCCTTGAATTTGAATTTCTTTTGGTTTTGGTCAGTTTGTGCCAACACCCCTTGCAATGCACACTGAGTCTCTGGGGCTGTCCTATATTGTTAGGACAGGAAATTTGAGAGACACAAGTTCAGCAGCGAGCTCCAAAGTTACAAGTGTGGATGCGACGCTTTCCCTGGTGTACGGGCCGGTTTCGCTGCTTGGACACCTGAGGTATTTTGTGAATGTGATGCTGGTTTCTCTGTTTCGGCACAAAATATTTTATAGCAGGTGTTGTTCTGGTTTTTAAGCCTGAGAAATGTCACTTGGCTTTCTGCAAGGCTCCAACCCCTGGTGGGCTGTGAAGAAAGTCCCGTGTGCCCCCTCATGCTCTGCTTGTTCCCTGTGGTTCTTTCCGCTTGTGATTCCCAAAGGGCCAAACGCGGGGCTGTGTGCCTGACCCCCGTATCCAGGCCACTGGGCAGACTGAAGGAAGGAGGAGGAATTCCTTTGAAGTTGCGGAGCTGCTCCCCAGTAGCTGACTGGAGCCCAGTGGTGGGTGCAGTGTCCCATGCTCCTGTCGCTGCCTCCCTGGCAAGGATCTGATTCCCGCTGCTCCCTGCAGTGCAACCACACCAGTTCCACTACAGTGCAGCCTTCTCCGACTTGCAGAGCAGTGGGCTGAGCCTGGCTCTGAGCAAGCTCAGGATGACAGACACTCACAGAAAACCCCATTACAGACTTCCTTTCTTAAAAGCCAAAACACACGCTAGGAGAGCCTGGAGTCTGTGACTTCCAGTTAGAGCAGTTAATCAAAACGTTTGCCATGTATTGTGTGAGCTCCTTCACAGTTTGTGCATTTATCTTTTTAACATCTGCAGAACAGCATGGCTTGGATAGGTTTCTGTTACTACTCCGAGCCTTCATTGGCTCTCGAGAATGAGTGAAGAGGAGCCAGACAACATAAAGGGCAGGCAATCAAAGCTTTTGACTCTTAGATCCTCGCAGATGGGCCTTCTGATGAAATGACTAACAACTGCTGCCAGATCAGCAAGTAGCAACCACAAGGCACCTGTATTTATTTAACTTTCATTTTGCCAGATAACTTGTCTTTATGCTCTTGGAGTTTTAACTATGGATTATAAGTCACGAGGCTTCCTTCTGATCTCCCTAGCACAAGTGCAGAATGAGTCACTTAAGATTGGTCGGCGATAAGAGTTCTTCTACTGTACAAGTGGTGGGTGCAAAGGCAGGAGGATCAGGCCGAGGTGCACATGATGAGTCCAGTGTCGAGTTTGTTTCAAACATCTTTATTGCCAGCCTCCAGGGTGAAGCCTTCTTAGGGCACGTACTAGAGAGAGGAAAGGTTTCTAGCAGCAGCCTTTGGTTGTTGTGAAAATAAATAAATAAAAATCAGTGACCTCGTTTATCTTTTCCAAATAGCTGTGCATCTTGTGAGTTTGGCTGTGCAAAGAGACACTGTCTGCAGCCAGGGCCCCCCAGCTGCTCCAGCCTGCCCGGGTGAAGCCCTGGGTGAGGGGCAGCCAGCTTCCCTGACTTCCCAGCTGCCTGCCAAAGCCGAGATGTTGCCAGATGCCTCGGGCTACAAACCTCGCACCTCAGAGCACTGTCCCAGGAATGACTCGCAGGTGGCTTTGCCAGCAGCTCCACAGGAGTTTCGTGGCTCAGGCCATTATGGAAAGGAACAAAACCACGGATGTGGCTGTGTCCCAGGATGACCTGGTGGCGCTGGCTCCAGCAGCTCCGCTGCCTTGCGCAGGCACGGGCTCCAATTGCCCTGTGGCCCCAGTGCCAGCCCAGCTCTGCTGCCAGACACCTCAGTGTAGCCCTGGCACATGGAGCACACTTCTTTCTCATGGGCCATGTGGGGCTTCCTAATTCTCAGCTATCCTCTCGCCTTCCTTGAAGGCATTCATCTAGAATGTGCCATGCTGTATATTGGCTTCTGTCAGGACAGGTTAGGATGTGCTTTGTGGCTCTGATTGCTGCTGCTTTTCGGTGCTGTGAAGGGGCCCCCAGTGGGTGCTTGGCTGTTCCTGGAAAGCAGTCAGCTCCCCTGTTCCTGGAGTCAGATATCTGAGCAATGGCAAGTGCCAAATCTCTAATTATTTCTGTATCAACCCCTGGATTTATAGCCAATGCTTTGCCTGTGTGCTGTTGGTCACTGGTGGCTTTTGTTCTCCAAATAACATCCTGCCCATATGTGTTGACATAGGATAAAGTTTGGCTTGTTGACATAGCATAAAGTCACAAAGTGAACCTGCTCAAGTGTTAGAAGCAATGCCACAGCACTACCATCAGACTTGGCCCACGGTTTTTAGCAATCCTTGCAGCTGTGTCTGTCCTTCAGGATTTAGGGATATGCTTTGCTGTCTAAGTGAGCACATGTATTCTCTGTCTGATAGTGGAAACTAGTTAGAACACAGAGTTCTGCCAAATTTGATCTTTTATTTTTTTTGTATGACTATAGCAAGATCTGATAGTTTTAAAAGGCTTCCATGTGACTCTTGCTGGAATGGTTTTCTTCAGTCACTTCTGTCTACGCTCTCTTCTGAGTCCAACTATGATGAGGAGGCCACATAGCTGATTTAAGTACTTCAAGCTAGTGAAGTTAGACCAAATTGATTAAGGGCATGTGTGGCAAGCACAGGGCCTGAAAGCCAACCAGCTGTTACCTCCTGAGAAATGTTCTTACCGAGGCACTTGGAATTCCGATCAATCCTAGGTTTTCAGTATCAGGATTGTTTAAATATTGAGCTCTGCCTTATTGCTATCTTTAGGCTACAGGGTATGATCTGCTTTTTTGAGGAATTCTGCAAGGAGAGAAATGAAATTGAGGGGAGCCAGGGGATGCTTTGTTCTATGGTGTATCACCAAAGCAAGGGTGGTCCCACCTTTGCCCAGTTTTTCAGCTGGTGTGTTTGCTTTACTGGGGCTTCTTTTTGTGGAGTCATCTCCTGCAGGGATTAGTTTGGATCTGAATTTATGCAAATAGGGGAAGTGTCTTGCATTGTCCAGAATCGTAGCCATGGAATGAAAATGCTGGTTTTACTCATGGCTTAGAACTGAGCTTAAATGTGACTTTCCTGGGCTTTGTGCATTTTAAAAATCAAATTTACTTTTACATTAGCATCACATCTAAAAATCAAATTTCCGTGTTTGTTTTTAAGATAAGGGGAAAAAGTCAGGAACAGGACATACACTAGCCACACTTGTTATTTGTAGATGAACAGCTTCAGCTGGGAAGTAAAAGTTGTGTGTGTTGTGATGAGGTAGGGTGGAATGAGGCATCACTCATGTCCTTTGTGCTTCAGTTGGTGATACTGATGAGGAGTCATGATGGAGTGCAGGAATCCAAGCCTTTGCATGGCTCTGGACACACTTTTGAGCATGGTAGGGGCTGGGCTGGCTTTGGGAGGGTTCGGCTGCTGTAGGAAATGCTTTTCAGTCGTGGCTTACGTAGGATTTACCAATCTTCTGTGAAGAGCTGGTTTGTCCAGCTTTACAGATAAAACACACCATTTGCTTGTGGCAAAAAAAATGCACAAAGGAGGTTGACAAAACCTTTTTTTTTTTTTTTTTTTCCCTGTGTGGTTCGTGTACCTGTCAAAAGGATTTTACGAGATGGAGAGCGAGGTAGGTACGCGGTTTCCTGCATTGTGCCTGAAAGGAGATGGATTTGTTAAGATGATTTTGACAGTGCATTTGTTGCTGTAAGGGAACCTTTAGGAAATCCTGTTTAGTGTGCTTGAGTGAGGCAATCACCCTGATGCTCTTCCTCGTGGCAAACTGCAAGTAACCCTGCCTGGGAGCAGAGCAGGCATTGCCCCATTCATAACGAAGGTGTCGAAACCCTCCGTGCCGCAGCGGCTCCAGCGTGGTACCGGGGGTGGATCTGCTGAGTCAGCAGCGGGGCGGCTTCACACACCGTGCCTGGAATTACGGCAGCGCTCCCCTTATCTCCCGGTGGGCAGGGAAAGGCCTCAGGAGCGGCAGAGCTGCGAATGAACAATGCCAGCGTAAGGAGCAGGATTCCCATTTATCTTCAGAGTAACCTGAACTTTGCTGCCCTGCCCTTGCTGCTGGTTACGTGACGGCGTTCCCTTTGCGGTGCCATTAGCTAATTGTCCCTCAGACTGCCTGTTAACGAGGTAATTTGCCGCATCTGCTTCCACTTTCCATGTCATGGACAGTTGCCGGCTTTGCAAAATGTTTTGTATTTGTCAAGCTGCTCTGCCTGCCTGGAAATGTTTTGCCTGCTCAAATTTTTTCGGCCCATACCTCAAGGACTTGTTACTAGGTAACAGAGTTCCATTTGCCAATTGCCCACTATTTCCTTCTCACCGTATTACAGGCCTGATTATTAACATTTAGTTCAGAGAAATTGCTGTCATTATGTGAAGTAACTTCCTTTAGAGGTTACTCATTAACCTTAGGTATTTTACTGTGCGATTATAATTGCCAAATGCCATAGGCATGGAAAACCTTTGAACTCCTAAAGGTATTAGTGTATGGGAGAAATGGTATCAGCTGTGATTTTTATACATTCTCCATCCCCACCCTGCCTCCTCAGTTGTTTTTCCTTTTGACTGTATACTCCTTCCATTCCTGTTGGCGTGTTGCATAGCATACAGGACCTGCTCAGCTGCTGGAGAAGAGAATGTTTTCTTCTGGAAGGAAATCAGCCTCTCCTGTTCCCCTTCAGATCTGAGATTAGCCCTAGCCTGCCCAGGGGCCCATTATCTGCTTTGCAGTGTGCCACTAAGAACAGAATTTGATCCCTTGCCCTTGCATGAAAATTAAAACAATTGGAAAGTTGTGTGGCACGCTCCATGCTGTTAACATGTAGTTTTCCAGCATGGCTCTTCCATGTTTGCTTTGGGGAGATTTTTGACTCTACTGCTCTAGATTGTGTGCAAGGAATGGAAATTTTCAAACAAAAATAATTCTCCCTTTTTTTTTTTTTTCTTTTATTTTCTATACAGACACAATCAGCTGCATACTAAGGTGTTTGCTTCAGGGCAACATGTGTTCTCTGGAAAAATCTTACTAAATATATTTGTCTTTCTCCCCTAACCCATTTCTCCTTAGAAGTCCATTGACATTCCTGGTAACTTGATGCCTCTGACAGGATATAGCAAAGCTGTAGTGTAGGCCTGTGTCATCATGTGACTTCAGTGAGGAAATATATATTATACCCAGGAAATTAGGGAACAAGTGAGATATATACCTAGTGCTTAAACATAAAGAAAAAAAAAGAAAGAAAAATTACCCATTCCAACAGGAATGTTTTTGCATGGAGTCAGACCTAATTTTGATGGTAGGAACCAAAATGATGTGGTGGACAGGGAACATTAATCTGATAAATCTTCTAAAACATAACATTAGAAAAAACTAGTGCTATAAATTTAAAAAGGAGAAAGCTAAGGTGGGATTAACCAATGAGTCCTCTTAAGTCTGAGCCTGATAGCAGGAACAATAAAACATGATCATGACAGAGCAACTTCTATCAAGCACTCGACTTAATATTGCTCACCCCACTCTGCTCTGTGCATTTATCTCAGCATGAGCTTTTGGGTTTTCTTGAAGGGGGAAAAGTAAGGAAAAAACCACAAAACCAGTATGTCCTTGCATGATGCATGCAGTACAATCTCCATGATGAAAGTGCTAAATCAGTACCATGGTATTATTAATAATGAAAAATGTTTAATAACACAATTTCAGATAGTAATACAGCCCCAACTCTCTGGGGTTTTTTTGTGGTAATCTGTTTCTTCTTTCATTCTCTAGAACAGTTACTGCTCCTGATTTCAGTGGGTATTCTCATTTGACAGTGTGTCAGCTGTGACTTCTCAACTACTGTGTGTTGCAAAGAGCTAAGCAGTGGAATTTGTGGTGACATCTAATGTTGCTCTTCGGGATAAATTTAGCGATGCACAAAGTCCAAGCAGTACAGGAGGTGGGTAACACTTCACAAGTTCTTTTAGTAAAACTGTGCTTTACTAAATTCCTGTCTACTCCTTCTACTTTACCTGCTCACCTGCAGCACCAGGTCTGATTCATGGATACCTCATTCAGCACTGTCAGAATAGCTCAGGGTTCAGCTTTTGCTTTCTGTCAATAAATCCACATCATTTAGCACAGACCACTAGTATGGTTTAAAACCAAGCACACCTCAAACTGGCATTAACTACTTGGAGCCCTTCTGCAGAATACAGCATGAAATACAATTTGCTGGTGTGTAATGTGAAAATCACTGGCAAGACTTTACGCATGAGAAAGCATTTGGGGAAATTAAAAGCCTATTGCTTGCCATAATGGCATTCTGTACAAAGATTCTGGGTTACAGAGTTGCAAAATCCTGCTCCACTGAAGCAAGTGGATGCAGAAAATTGGGAAAACATGGTTAACACCTGAGACAAGGCATGTTCCTGCCAGCTGTGGCACGTCTCTTGCATTCATGAACACCAGCAAATGCCTCAACGTATTTGTTTATTTAGCCTTCTGTCTGTTTATTTATGAAATGTCTAAATGTGTCTGTTCTCTATTGTACAGGCATTACAACATATTTACCTTTATTTTGATGTGTTTTTGATGTCGTTTCTTGGAGCAGGTGCCATGGAATAATAACATTAAGTGTCAGAGACGGGGTACCTAAAATTTTTTTTCCTACAGAAACACCTGTGGTAGTTCAAATGTTACATTTTTTCCACGTGTTGAATTTGCAACTGCAGAAGAAAGAGATGTATTTTCAGACCAAAATTAGACTATGTGGTAATACACAGTAAAGTACTTTCTCCCACGGAAGTTGTGACAAATTTTAAGTTAAACAATGATTATTAAGTTTCCATAGAAAAAAGTGCAGTGGGATAAATCTCTCTTAGCAACCTGCATTGTAACTCTACTTGGTTGGGGGGGAGAACCAACAAGGAAACAAGAAAGTGGCCTGGAGTACAGCATGAACAGAACTGTCTGTCCTTAGGACGTACAATAACAGGCTGAAGCTGCCATAAACACTCTTTATTTCCCTAAGGTATGGATATGTGTCTTTGCAAGTCTCATTGGAATCAGGATTTATTGATCTGGAATCTCTTAGAAACACCTGTGAGGTTCAGTGTATTATTTTCTTATAAAAAGTCTGTTTCTTTTTGAAAATGAAATGCCTATCATGCTTATAAAATAGACAAAATGTTATTGATTTTGCGCCAGGAAGGTTATGTTTAAACTTACCTAGGGAAAAAAAAAATCAAGATGCCTGGTAAGGCATTCTCCTTTTTTTTTTCATTTTTTTAAAAGTCATTTCTCTTGACTAGTCCTGATGCAGTCAGGCTTAATTCCTTTCATCAGGAAGGGAAAAAGGGAACCTGTGCTTGATGGTGTATTGGTAACTAGGCAATCTCCAAAAGAAGAACAGGCTTGGTTGGGTTTTTTTTTTTTGGGGGGGGGGGGGGGGGGTTTGTTTGTTTTTTCTTCCCTGGAGGGGAAAGAATAAGAAATAATTTTGGTCTCTTAAAAACGAAAAGGCAAGAAACTGATTAGTCCTTATGATTTCAATAATGTTTGACTCGCTGCATTGTGACGACAGTGTTTGATTTTTCTATTTGCTTTCCACCCCTCTGAATGCAAGGCTGGCATCTCTTGTTTCTGATTAAATGTGTGCTGAGCCTTGTGGCGTTAGAAAATTGCACTCCCTGCACCTCCATTCCTCGTGCTCTCTGTTGCCCAATGTGGAAGTTGTGGCTCTATGGGGATTTACTGTTTCCTCTTAGGATCACCTGTGCTGTGGCTTAAATAAAAGTTTGTTTCTTCAGCTGTCTGACTTCGGAGTTTATCTGACTCAGGCTGACCCCTCAGTTTTATAATGAGCTAGTTTATTTGCTTGTGCAAATTGGGTTTTCTTAGACAGAAATATAACAGACTGTAAAGAGGCCTGTCTTTTGATCATTTCACTTCTGGAAGGGGGAAGGCTACAATGCCTTTCTCCACTCACTGGGCACTCCCTGGGTTGTTAATAACATTAAGTTACTGTTCCTGAACACTCTGTGGTTGGATTTTTTTTTTTTCTTTCAAACTGTGTTATAAAAGTCTGGTGTGCAGAAAAATGTTGTTTCTTCTGTCTATGCTAGGAATATTGATAGGGTTTAGAATCTAATTACTTCTCTATTTGTAGGAAATACAGAGCCTTTGCTTAGCAACCAGTCTGCCTGGTTCCAGTTCTTCTTTAAGTACATCTTTGTGCTGCACCTATAGCCGTGCACACAGGGAGGCATGAGGTGGAATGCTGGAAGAAAAGGAGGCGTGAGCACTTAGTGAAAATGGTGCCAGTTTTTCCTCGATGGGCCTCGAGCCTCCAGTGCAGCCCAACAAAGCTGAGAGTGATGCGTCAAAATATCTTTTAATAAACAACGTAGGCAGTAGGAAATAATACTGGTCAGGGCTTGTTTTTCTGGCTCAGGGCCTCATTCCAACCTGTTGCAACCAGCTATTGAACGTCTATGGGGACACCCCCACACAAGAGGCCCCACGGAGGAAAGGAACTTTTACATTTCTGTTTGACTGGGATCCTTGCCAGTGGCTAAGTTCAAAGTGCAGTTTCCAGTAATTTGCTGTTACTACTCCGCGTATTTGATAGGCCAGGACAGAAGCATGCAACCCAAAGTAATATTTCCTGATTTCTGACATTTCTCAAGATATGAATGGAGGTTGCTGAGGCACTAAAACTCAGAAGAGTTTTCCTGACTCCGACACCTTTGATGCTTTCCTTTTCTCCTCTTGAGCCCCTTTCCCTCCCCCCATCTCCTCCCTTTACTCGCATTCCCTGCTGTTGTCAGTTCCGTATTTGGATGACATTCATATTGATTGTTTCCCTATGCAAACACTGTGTGGCTGGTCTGATGCAACCAGAAGAATCCTATTGATTTACTGAGTGTGAGGGTTATTTAGATTGATATCCTTCTGGAGTAGTGATAGCGCTTTCATCTCGCCTCAGAATTATGGTTAACCTTTCCATTTTGGGGGAAGGGCATGGAAATGAATTTCCTTTGCCCTGTTAACTGTGGTAAGAGGGAGGTAAGCACAGGGAGCAGCCAGTGGAATAACTACTGTTCTCTCTAGCATGTGCAGTTGTAGGCCATGTGTATGCCATTGTGGTTATGGAAGAAGCATCCTCTGTAATTAAGATTATATAAGCATTCCCATTGTAATCCTTTGTTTTCAGCTCTCCAAAACTTGCCTCTTTTGGGCTGATGTTTTCCTGGCTTGTTCTCTGCCATGTCACAAATTAATTATTTATTTTCCAAGCAGGGATGCAAATGTTGGAGAGAGCTGAGGAAATGGACTTTTCTTGCCCATTTGAAAACAGCTCTTGACTTTTTTGAAAATTATATCCAGAGTCCAAATGAGCTTTAGGTAGGAAGGATGTGACTACTGATGAGCTTTTGGGGAATGCTGTTTTAATTACTGAACAATCCACATTTGTTCAAAAGGTAGTGCACATGGGCTGTGTAAGGGCAGAGATGAGGTTGGGAGGGCAGGCTTCAATGCTTAAAATCCTAATTCTCTTTTTTTTTTACAGCTTAAGTGTGCAGACTTCCTATGTCTGCAAGGGTGTGGGGGTCCTAGTACAGTTATCCACAAAAGCAGAGCGGTAAGAAATTTAAGGGTGCACAGTTCATTTCTAACTGCCCTCCTGCAGCAGTGTCAGTGCTCACAGGAACAAAAGCTGGGTGTTGAAACTCTGTGTGCTGGCTTTGCGCTGAAGCTTCACTTTTCAGCTGAAATTGTCATCTAACTTCTGTTTTAAAAACCAAATAAAATTCCTTTGACTAGTAAATAGCTTCAGTTTTCAAATAAATAAGCAAGCAAATACCTTTTATTCCAGAGAGCACTGACAGGTGTTCACACAATCCAGGCACTCATGAAGTTTTAATCATTAAACTAAACAGTTCCTTGAAAGCAGAGGAATTTGGAGTTAATTCTGATCTTTATACTTGTGCTGATCACATCCACCCCACTGTGTCCATGCAGTGACATCCACGGGCCTGCCTAAAGCAGCAAGTAGAAGGAAACAGTGAGTACATATTTTTGAGCTGAACGTTTCAAGCACTGTAACTGGAAGGGCATTATTCGTGATTAGTGCCTTTTTTCCTGGTGTTTAGTCCAAAATCCTCTGGGGGAGCAGTGGGAGAAAGCACAGAGTGGCAAATAATCACAAGATGCTCTGTGGTGGGAGCTGATTTGCCCACGAGCGCCGTGCGTCGCTGGTACCGGGGTGTGTGTCATGTGGCTGGCAGCTGCGCTCCCTTGCCGGATGCTCAGCCCTCTTCCATAGCCAGCTGCAGGGCCCTGGCCTCCCTCTCTGTGGATTTTTAGCCAGAGAGATGTGGAAGGGAGAAGGCTGCAGCCTGGTCCGTGTGTTGGGGGTTTTGTTTTATTAATTATTTTTTAATTAATTTTGTACAAGAATAACTCACTGAGGCCTGGCTGCATAAGTTTGTTAAGCCCACAGTTTCCTGTGGGTGACAAAGCCTCTGGCCGTGTTACAAGCGCCCTGAACTGATTAGAGAATGTTGGGTTGCATCATGAGACCAAACAGCAGGTAAACAAAGGGAGCATGCTGCATTCAAATGAAATAACTCCTCATAAACCTGGAGCATTGCAGTGAGCTTTGTTGCTTAGTGGTTTCTTGGGCAGGAGAAGCACTAGAGATGTTACAGTGAAGGGTTACTACCCTGAAACTGCAGTCTAACTCTGTTGAGGAAGATGCAGGGCTCACTAGATCCCACAGGAAGTTTTCTATGTAGTCCCTTGTGTCTTCATTGTTGATCTGTGAAACCAGAATAATATTCTAGAGGCTGTGTTTGGATTCCATAATATTTGCTTGAATGTGAATTGTACCGAGGGAGTTGGGTTTGTCCTTTGAGATCATCTGTGCAAAACAAGAAGCTGTGAAGGAAGGAACGTGTCCTGTTGTTCACTGTAACAATAAACATGGAAAATGATTCAATGATCTTTGAAGCTCAGTGAAATTTATGAGAACACAGCAGCTGTCACACTAGATTAGATCAAAGATTATTGTGAGTAAGTATCCTGCCTCCAGCAGAGGCCGGTGAGAGTGGGATGGGGAAAGGGCCTCAGAAAATAGATGTATATTTGGAATTATCTTTTCCGGCTCTATCTTTTCAGCTTCTAACAAAGAGCTGTGTAGCAGCTTCTGAGGCTGACATGTGTTTGGTAGCTTCTCTTGGATGTATTCGTTGTTCATTCATCTGATCTCCATTTGAACCTGTGTGCTGCTTTGCCTCGACCAGCCCCTGTGGGCACTGAGTTCCACACTGTAATTGTTTTATGAAAAAGCATTTCCTTTTGTTTCTAAATTGCTGCCAGTTTAAAACAGGCTTCCCGACTTCCTTTATTACATACAGTAAATAATTCCCTTTTTTACCACATCATTCCATTTCATTATTTTTCAGATGTTGATTCTGTCCCCTCTCAGCCAGCTGGCATGTTCTAATTTATTTAGTTTCTTCTTGTCTGGAATTTGTCCTTTATTTGTTACTTTCCATGGTGCCTTCTCCCTTAATCTTTCCTGGTTTTTCTGTGTGCTCTGTGAGATGGCGTGGAGGTGAATACAGCACTGTAATCAAAGGGCCCTAATGAGTAACCTCCTGAGGGTGCTTGGATGAGCAAAATGCCTGTGGACTTGAGCCAAAGGTTGCACTGATTATCCTGGGAAGACCAGTGCTGTCAGGCTTTGTCTGTGTGGTGTCAGAACAAGATAAAGGTGTACAAGTGCTCCTTGTTACCTGCCTTGAGTTCAGCATCTCCCTTCTGAAGTCACAGCTGTGGTGCCAAGGCTTTGGGTGAGGCATACTTCAGGCTCCAGGACCTGAAACAGTGGGTGCCAAACGAAGAAGATTAGACCGGCCGTGGTGGGTGGATGAAGGTTTGTGTCACACTGGGGAATGAGGGGAGAAGTTCCTAAGGCTTTCAACAAATGCTCCCCCCCAAACCTCACAATCCATAAATGGGTTGTTTTTTGGAGTTTTTCACAACCCCTTTGGGTTATTTGCATACATGGATTTTTGCCCTTAAAAAGTGATTTTGTAGTGGAAAGTGGGCATGAGTTTGAGACTGCTCTGAGATCTTGGCCTCATGGGGCACTGCAAGCCCTGACAATTCAGTAACAGCCCTTTGCACAAGCCTTGCAGTGCAGCAAAAATTCGAACGGTTCCTTTTGTGGTGAGGTTACAAGTCAATAAGTTGAGCTCGGATTGTGTCCATATCCGGTGAGGAGTGAGGATTACATCCCCCCCGCCTTCTCCTCGCAGTCCTGCCTAACAAATCCAGACCCATTCCCCGCAGGGAGCCCAGGCGAAAGGAAGGGAGTGTCGTCCCCTTGGGAGCTGTTACTGCATCCGCTCCCCCCCGGAAAGAGGAGGGAGGAATTCCGACAATTCCTTGCCAAGCTATTCCAAGGGTAGAGCACTTACACCCCACCAGCTAATCAGGGCTGTTCCTTAAGGCTTTATTTTAGCATCTGGACTTCAGTAACTTTTTTTAAGCCTAGTTTTGTACTGAGGATTACTGTGAATTTAGATCTAAACCACTGCTTGAGTTGCACATCCAAAATAAGCATTGTTAACAAAAGCCAAGTGCCTTATGCATTTTATTCAGTGCTAAGAGCAGCTTGACTGCTAATATTTCATGTGCTGGAAGAAATGGAGCTGCAGTGTTTCGAGCTAATTCTGGGATTTTGAAGCATATCCTGCATGGCAAACTGTAATGCCCATGGTTGTGCCAGTGGTGATCAGTTTGTGGTCAGTTAGATGCGGGTGCAGAGAGATACAGGAGAGAATCCTTATAAGAAGGCAAATGTCCCCTTTTCCATGTTTGTTTAATATTGCACTATTAGTTTTTTGAAGTGCCTTTGTGTATAATGTCTGCCCATGTTACCTTTTACATTTTTTTCCAGGTCTGCTACCATTCAGATAAATCATATGGCTGAGCAAGAATTTGTCCTGCCTCCTCCTAAGGCATGTAGGCTTAATCCTTTTGCTGCCTAAATCACAGTCATGGTGTTAGGAAGGTTTAAACAAAACTCTGCTGTATTATATCCCAGCAGTTACGTGGGAGAAGTAGTGGAGAAGGGGGGAGAATGGTGAGAATGGGAAAGAGGAGATGATTTACCTCTCTTTTCTCGCTGTGCAAGTCCAGCCTGAGTGTGTGCACAGAGGAGCTTTGAGTTTTTCCCTTTGCAGGAATCCACGAGCACAACTGGGTAGAAGCGAGCAGGACTGAACTAGCCCGGAAGGTGGATTGCTTTGTGTGCCACAGTCGTGTGTCTCTCCAGATCTGGCCGGGTGTTCTGGCTTTGTGCAGCAGATAGCTACATAAACAGATGGAAAGCTCAGTTTTCCTTGCATTGCTTTTGCCATTTCTGCTCTAGACTTCACAAAGAATGCTATTTTTTTTTTGTGTGTTGAACCAAAGGACTCCTAAGTGAAGGAGCAGATTATTTGTTCCGCAGCATGCATGTGGGTGAAAAATGCAGAGCGCTGGGTGTAGCCCAATTGAGAGCTGTGCAGTGCATGGGTGTAGCGACAGCTTCCACTTGCATGGGTGCCTTTTTGGCAAATACAGGGCTACAGAAAGAAGTGGAACAACTCTCCCAGTGTGTTGGAAGACAAGGTTCCAGATAAGTAGTGTTAGTAGCCAGTCGGGAGGGCAATTAATGACCAGGTGGAGAGCATCCATTCCAGGTGCTGGAAATTAGTATTGGAGCAGCTCTGACCTTGGGCATACTGACTTTTGCAGTAGAGTAATTAATAGGAATGGGATATGCAGAAAAATGGAACCTAACTTAGTGATATCTGGCTGTAATCCCTTTGTCACAACCCCCTTTATTGTTTAACACGCAGAGGGGTGGACATCAAAGTATAGGTGCAAAAGGATTCTGAATTGCCTTTCTCATTTGTTTACCCTTCTAGGGAGAAAATGGTTGTGATGGATGTAGAGTTCTGTAGAGCAGTAAAATCATAATTTGATGATATGTATAATGTGATATATTGTTGTTGCTTGAAAGGTAGAAAAATGGCCATCAGGAATCAAAGCTTTTGATTGTAAATTACTATTCTCAAGGCTTTTAATTGTAAATTAGGATTCTAGGTGTAAGTTCTGTAGGGTCTTGATTAGATCTGTTGTCTCCCCTCCCCTCAGCAGCCTGGGATATTGATTAGTTCACAGTCCCAAGCTGTCACTAATAATGGAATCAATCTATTAGCTGTATGGTTCTGCTAAAATTATTTGCAATAAAAGGAATGTTTAGAATTGCATTTGCATGGTGATGGCTGTTAAAGAGGGATGAACAGATCAGATTGCAGTGTTGCTTACAGAGTCAGAAACATGGGGTGGTGTTGGCTTATGGTTTGTTCTTTTGGAGATTATTGTACTGTGCATAGTGAAGCATTAGGGAAGCTAAAGAGATAATACAGTGATTTGATGTCTAGGACACTGAGCTGTCTGGAGGGGGACACCAGCTCCTTGCTCTAGTGAACATTTGGAATATTAATTTCTCACCTCATCTTTCTTCTCTTGTCCTGCTGTATGCACTTTTCTTCCCCTATCACCAGTCTTTGGGGATATGGAAACTGTAGGAAAACAGCTGTTGGCTGTGCTGGGGCTGTCTGCTTTCCCTACCTGCTGCCAAGAAGTCTTTTTGAAAGATTTCTTATCCTGTGATCACAGCCAGTGTGTTTTATTGGAGCAAGGCTTGCAAGTGCAGTAGGCAGAAGAAAAGTTACCCTGAAAAGAAATTTTTAAAAAGGAGCTGAGAAAAACAGTGTCCTAGGAATCAAATTCTGAATTTATCTGCTGATGAAAATCTAGAGCCCTGCAGGATTAGGATTAGCTAGGTCAGGGTGTGAAAGCAGATGGTGCTACCAGTGAGAGATGCCCAAATCCATCATTAGGATTTAACTTTGTAGGTTAACTCCTAGAAAGATGCAGTGTGCTAACCACACAGTTAAGCTCGGAGCATCCCTTTCCTATTTCCCTTGGCAGCCAGTTTGTTTAACTGTACGTCATGCCAGCAATGAAAAAACTGAAACAAATCAAAGCTGCTCTGCATTTCCCAGTCTGACTCTCTCACCTGCTGCATCGTGGAGCATCACCGTGGGAAGCCCTCGCTCTGCCACATGCTGTGGGATGTGATACGGCACAGCCTGACCTACCCAGGCTGTGTCAGCCACAGGAAGTCTGAAAATATGATTTCCTGAAAAACAAGTGAAAGGAGGGGAAGTGCGCAGTTTATGTTTTGAGGATGGCATTATTGGAAACTCCATGAGCTCTTTCTGTCAAAATACCTACGAAGTAACTATTTAGTCATATGAATAGTTGCCATTTATTTACAAGGCATCTGTGTGTGAATTAGGAAAAATCCTTTAACATCTATCAGACCTCACAGAGATGAGTAATTCTGTGGAAACAGTGTGCGTGTCAGACGTGACTGATCGCTTGTTACCCTGTATTCTGTCCTTTGTTTTTGACTAAGGCTCCAATGTATGTGCTAGCAGTGATTCAGTATGAACCAGGGGGTGGCTGGTAGAATCTGCTTGTCTATTGCATTTCAACAGAAAATGCAAGATTTTCTTACAGACAATTTTCTTGACAGAATCAATTAGTGAGGCAGTTTCCCAGTTGGTGTCTGCTGGAAAGCATTGGTTTGCATCAGGCTAGGGCCTCATCTCTCTACTTACAGGACAGCTGTCCTAAAAGTGCATTTCCCAAAACGCAAAAGCAGTTGTTGGTGAAACCACACTGTGCCATGCCGGGGTGGTTGTAATTGTTATCTTTCCTCAATCTCTTAACACTATATGTAGAACAGAAACTCCTGGTTTCAGCACCTGTGGTCTAAGGTATGAGTGGGATCTAGGAACTGGAGTCAAACTTGGGGCCTCTCTCTTTAGGCTCCATATGTTAACTTTAATTACTTTTCTATGTGATTTCCTTGAAATGTTTCATGGTTTTCCCAGTACTTAAATACTGAATCTCTTATTTCCTGGACAAGTCCCTGAGCAACTTGATCTAACTGGACCTGCTCAGAGCTGGGATTTGGATTAGATGACCTCCCAGGAGTCCTTTCCAATGTAAACTATTCTGTGGAAAGCAAAAGATGCTTTTGGGACTGATAGATGAGGTATAACAGAGCAAGCTGTGGAGCTGGGGAAGCCACAAGCACTCCATTTTACCCAAAGATATGAAGCTCTGTTATTTTCCTGTATTTGTCATTTCCATCTTCTTGCAGTAAATTCAATTACCATCGAGCAGGACTTTTTCACAAGGGGCTGGTGAGGAAATTATCTGTAGAGGGCTGGAGATAGAATTTCTAGCTGGCAAGTTGTGTTAAGTTGGCCTTTCCAAACACCAGTTCCAATTCAATGGATGTAACTTCTGTAGCTGAGTGCATTTAGTTTAATTGCAGGGAGAAGCAAATCTTTGGCATGCAAAATGATGCACATCTACAGAGAGCTTTAGCGTGAACTGATGCAACTTTCCTGAGCAAAGAAACATCTGGAGATGCCAGCAATAAGAAATCAGAGTAGAGATTTATTTTTTAAGTGGACAGAAGAGACAGGGAAGATTAAATACATCGGATACTTTGTCCCCATGGAAGAGAGCGGGAGAGAGAGGGACCACAGCAGACCTTGCCTGCCCCACGGGTTTCTGCAGGGGTTTCAGTCCTGCCAGGCCACCAATACTTCTGCATGATTGGAGAGAAAGAAGGCAGACAGTGCAGTCCTGTCTGCAGTGAGAGAATTTGATTTGTTCCTCCTCTGGCCAAGTAGCTGCAGCCTACAAGGCAGCTGTGGGCCATCTTTGTGCCCAGTTCTTCCCTGGATTTATGTGGTTGGGAATTGGTCAGCCAGTTGTAGAACGTGTTTTTTCTGGGTCTCTATTAAATCTCTTTGCTTGGAGCTCCCTGCTAACACAGGTGGCATATGTTGGACATGTCATTTTGGTCCTTCAGTGTTGTGCATGTTTCAGTTTATGCACAGGGATGATTTCAGTGCTTTGTGAAATCAGTGTTGCAGACACCTGAAATGGTGCATTTTAATAAAAATGAGTGCAAGGATTGTTGATATAAGCACTCTTTTGTGCTCATGAGTTGCATAATTGTGCTAGAAGTGTGTCCTTCTGTTATCATCTGAATACAGATGATAACAGAAGGATAGATGTGCAAGGAGAGCTGTTTAATTCCTGAACTACCACGCTTCTGAAGTAAATGTGTGGCATCTCTTTGTTTCACAGTTCACTTGTGGCATAAATATCATGACCAGTACCTTCCTGTTTGCCAAAATGTCCAAATCCTACACTGTCCTTTGGACAAAGGCCTTGTGGAAGCACAGAATTTAAACTTTTTACCTGCAGAAAAGCTTCCTGTTCAGGCTTTGTCAACAGATGCATGAAGCGCAAGAATTACTGTTGACAGTGAACACTTTATTATAGGGCAAAAGATCCTCTTAAGAATGTAAGGTCAGCAGTCTGTGAGTGAAGAATTTCTTATGCACATCAACACACAAATGCTTGATGCCTAATCCTTTAATATGATTTTTATGGATTGATTTCAACAGGAATCCAAGGACAAATCTTCAGTAGCTGAACAACCTTCTAGCAACAAGCTGGCTTTGTTGGAATTCATGCTCAAAAATTATCCCACTCTAGTGACTTTTTAATATTGTGATTGCCAGGGCCCAGTCCTGTAGCTTGTCTTCCAGTTTTGAGTGGTTCCTTACTGAAGCAAACTCCTATTGGCCTTTTTTGGAGTATTTTGCTAAACCAAGTATTCCTGTTTATAGGGAGATGTCTTAGGGCAGGCTGTAACAACATGTGGATGACTGTCACATGGGTTAGTCTGAACTGACAATGGGTTTGTCAGTCATGGAAAGCTACTCCTGGTTCAGAAGATAATTTCCATTTCATGTGTGCTTTCAGCCTGACCAGGTGACTTCCTTTGCATGGCAAATCGCACTTGGCTTGAGAGTAAACTCTTGGCCCTTCAGTAATTTCTCTGTGAGAGTCTGTCCTCAATGTGTCTGGAGCTCTGGCTTGTTATCCTGAGACTTGCTTAGCCTTTTCCTTCCAAAAATAACCTAATAGCTGTAAGTCTGTTCTCTAAGCTGTTACTACTTTTCTGTTCTGTTTTAAAATGTCTTTCTGCTGTATCTCATTTTTATGTGGAACACTGCCCTTCTCTGAACTGTCCTGCAGTTTGTAGTGAGCTCAGAAAGAGAGGCATCTGAAAGCTACTAAAAACATCGTGTTTCAAACCCAGCAGTTGTCAGAAATAAAGATACCTTTTGGTTTAAGTGATGGCTAAACTTTTTCCAGCTGTTGCTCTTGTTAAAGAATTTAAATCTGGGAGGAAGTGAAGGCTTTTCACTGCACTACTCCTCCACCTGAGGTACTGCTTTAGTTCACTGCACTCGAGATATTCACTAATCTTTCTGAGCAGAGGAGCTGGACATGGGTTTGTTTAGTTTAGTGTGCAGGTTCTGCCTGATCCACCCTGTTTCCTGTGATCTGTGTATTCAAGGACAGTGAACCCCTTAGACCACGCCTGATTACTTGACCTTCCCAATTCCTGGACTAGGTGAGTGTGCCAGATGTACCCTGAATCTATATCAGGGTGAGATTCTGAGCTCAAATTGGTTTCCACTTTACCCTTGTTTCTCCTTAGAGGCAATCCAGGTGAATAGACTGGATGTGAGCTTTAACACACTCTGACAGGTCCCAGATCTGGATGGTTTGAGGGCAAAGAGAGAATGTCAAGATTGGAAAGCACGCCAGGCTATCTCCAACAGGGATCTGGGCAAGACCTTAGAAGACCTGTTGCCTGCAAAGTATCTGGAGAGATTTCATCTGCTTAATTTCTCATGTTTCTTGAGTTTGTTTCATTGCAAACCTTCTGGTCATTCAACATAATGTTGCAAAGACTGTGACCTGGATTCTTCATGGTATCCATGGAAGATGTGGGCAATTCCTAGGAGTGGAGAGATTCTTAAATTTATTTCAGTAGCTTAAAATCAGGCAGCTTTCTTTACAGGGGCATGTTTACCACTGTAAATCCTGAACATTACCTACCTTCTACTAGTGCCTGTGGCTTTGCTGTCATTGCTGATACTGTGTTTCTGGCACTGAAGACCTATGCCCAAAATTAAGATAATATGTGTTCAGTTTGCTGATTGTTTCTCCAGAAAATGCTTATGCTGAATTAACATCCCAGTCTGTTTGAAAATCTGAGTTTTATACAAAAATTACTCCAGGTTTCTTATTTTCTTCTGTAGGTGACAGTATTTAATGATATGGGAAAATATAGAAAATAAGCTTTTTTTTTTTTTTTTAACTTGGATTTTTAAAAAATTAGCAGATAATCAGAAATAAAAAATTAAGAAGCACAAGCAAGTATACAGAGTGCTATGAATTAGATGGATTAAAAGGTCCATTTACTGTGAGGGTGGTGAGGCACTGGCACAGGTTTCCCAGAGAAGCTGTGGCTGCCCCATCCTTGGCAGTGTCCAAGGCCAGGCTGGATGGGGTTTGGAGTAACCTGGGATAGTTAAAGTGCCCCTGCCCCTGGCACAGGGGTTGGAAGTAAATGATCTTTAAGGCCACTTCCTACTCAAATTATTCTGATTTTATACTCAGCTTCCCTTACACTTATTTGGGACCTAGTAGGCCTGTGCTAAAAGTATTTTTATTCTATAATCTGAGGGCAGAAAATAACACCAGTAAAGATTTCAGGTTGCCTCCTTTTAGCAGCAGCTCCCTCAATCCAAGGCATTGAGTGCCTTTCCTGCAAGGAAAGGGTTATCTCTCCTCTCAAATGTGAGAGCACACCCTGATCTAGCCTGCAGGCACACAGATAATAATAACATGGAAGGATGGCAGCCTGTGCTCTGGAACGGTTTATGAGGAGGAAGTCCGCAATTACATATTTCTGGGCAAACATTAACCAAGGCTGAAGCCTAGCTTCGAAGAAAAACAACAGGCTGGAACCTCCAGTAATATAGCTGTTATGTGGACTGGAAAGAACAGTCATGCATTCATGGAGCATTAGAAGCTAAGTAAGAATAGCATGACAACAAAGCAAAAGGCTTGATAATATTAGCACATCCTGGTGTGCGCCTGCAGAAAGCATCTCTGCCCCTGCTCAGCCCTCCAGTGATATTGGAAAGACCAAGGAGATATTTTTTTTTTAAGTACTCTCTAGCTCTCTTAAAACAGACCTAAGCCGAAGTAATGGGACTATTGTTTGCTGTGCTCACGGCCTAATCCATTTATATCGGTGGTTTCAGAGCTTGCCACCACACACTGAAGTTTCCCCTTTAAAAAACAAGTTACTTTGGGCATCTCTCAATCACTGCGGTTACCACGCTAGAAACAATTGCCATTCTGTGCTGTGGTTTTGTAAAGCAGCAGTCTTATTTAGAGCTTTGTGTGCTAAACTCGGATATGCCCATTCTATTATGGACTCTCTGTACCTAAAAATGGAATTGTTACACTAAAATTAAGGAGACAGCCAAATGATACATACTTCCTCTGCTTTGTTTTTTCTGACAGACCACAATTGCTGCAGAGAAGCTGTCCACTCATTACTGCAAGCTCTGGGGAAAAGGAGTGACAGAATTTAGACCTGTATGGGAGAGGAGCGTTAGTCTAAAGAGACACTTGCTGTGGCAAGCATAATATGTAGATTCCAAAGTTAAGCACTTTGGAAGAAGTCCAAAAGATGAAGATACATACATTACTGCTGCTGCGGGGAAGGAAGGGAATCTTAAATGTCTCCATAGAGAATATTTACTTGGCTTTTCTTCCTTTCCTTTTTTTAAAGGGCAAGACAGCTGTGGCTGAGAAGCCTTACACTTGGAACAGGCTGTTTGGTTCAGGTTTAATGGTAAAAGTTAATTTATTCTGTTGTTAGCTGGGCTAAAATTAAAAATTAGGATTACTGTCCTAACATCCTTCACTGCTAGAGCAGGGACTTACCTACCCACTCCTGTTAGTGACCTGAAATCACTAACATCCGAAGCCCTTAAGGAAGCTAAAATGAACTTACTGGTTGGCTGGGGACAGTTGTTCCTGCCCCAGTGCTGTCCTCACAATTAGCAGTGATTAACAGTCCTGCTGCAACCAATACTCCACGGCGAGACTGGAATGGAAAATGCAGCCTTGGGGACTATGTGAGGTCTCTCGCAACAACAAATAATCTTCAAAAAGCAGCTGATCCCGCTTTGCCTCGTTCTGATAATGGAAAACTGTGTTCTTTGGTTTTGTCTTTTCCCTTCTCTTCTGTGCCCGATACTGCATGTTTTTTAATGCCAAAGCAGCTTTTAAAGGCATCCCCTCCACTCCCAAGTGTTTTAGCAGGTTAATGTTCTGGAATATTTTAACAAAACACAAACTATGACATTCAGTCACAGAATGATTTTTGCCATGTTTATGCTTGCTTTTTGAAAACCCAGAATATTTCTAGATAAGTACCAGTAGATTATTTCAGGTACAACAGAAGAGGTCTGGTTTTGGCATTTTGGAAAGGTCCCAGTTCAGAGGGATAGAAAGAACTGGCCTGTTCTGATGAGTATGGCTGGATAGTATCATAATTAAGGAATAAAGAATTCTGACTCCTAAATAGGTATCCTTCAGTATATTTTAATCTAAACTGAATAAAACCATGTTTGTGTTTAAAAAAGGAAGATGATTAATGGGATAATGGGAGGGAACAGAGTTTCACTTCTTGTAAAAGGAGTGCAAGTATAAACTTGACAAAAAACTGCTTTTTGAGTTTGTTTTGAGGATGGACAAATCACAGATAGCTTAAAGAGCTGCACAGGTCCTTGGCCTGTCCTTTCATAGTTTACTGCATCTTTCAAACTACGGCTTCAGAGGCTGAACGTGGATTTTGGTTAATCTTTCAGTGATGCATCTATATAAGCTTTTATATATTGATATGGGAGTAAACTTGGTTCCTGCTTGTCTTCTAGTGATGTGTCCTCCTTTTGGGAAACTTAGCACATATTAGTGAATTAGCAAAGGATGAGAATCTAAGCAGAATATTCAAGTCAGACTTTTTTTCCCTGTTTAAGAAGTTACTCATTGCATTGTCATTCATAATCGTCTTCCCGTGTGACAGGATGGGCTCGCCAGATCCCAGGGAGATAAAAGCGGAATTTGTCAGCTCCTAGGGGGCCAAAGTAAGCATCCTTCTGACTAACAGTCTTAGAGCACTGTGTCAGGAGTTATGGGAATTTGGAGTTACGTGCTGCTGTTGAGTGGCACAGCAAAATATGGTTGTGTAAGTGTGGTTAGTGGTTAATGATTTCTTTTTTTGTCTTTCCTTCACTGCCTTCTGTGCTCCTTGCTCTGTACACAAGAGCAGGAAGGAGGCTTTGGATGGAGCAATGCAGCCTGTTCATCTTTTCCTAAGTGAGTCAATATTGTTGCTATTTCTAGAAAGTCATCTTTGGTCTTCTCTAAAGGACCATCAAGAGACGAGAGACATCTTTGACATGGCCGTGTGGAAGGTGGGAGTTCTCTGGCACACCAGGGGCTCTGCCTGCTGGCTCTTCTGATTGCAAGCATAGCATATATTTTACATTCTACCAGAGTCTCGTTTTGCCTCCCTGCTGCACTGCTTCAGAGCACGAGCCTCTGCAGCACTGGGTGTGAGAGAGAGTCTTATGTAGGCAGCGCTGTGTTGACAAGTGCCTTGTACCATCTGCTTCCTTCCTCCACAAATCCATCAGCATCCATGCAGCAGCTTGTACTTGCTAAGAGCACTGCAAGGAGATGTGATTTGGATTTAATCATTAGCAAATGTCCCTTGACTGTTTCTCAGCTGCCCCATCTGAGTTTAATTCCAGGAGAAGGAAACTGATGTATTCCTGCTTTCAGGTGTAATTACTTCAAGACAGATTGACCGTTTAAGCACACACGACACTGCTTAGCTTTAATTAGAGTAAATTGCCAGAATTTATATGACCGGTAGTTTTGGGGACTGTCAGATGCATGAAAGTATATTTTGCATATCATTTCCTGCTGAGGCTGAGACCAAGGTACTAGCTGAAAGGTTTGTAATTAGGATGAAAACACTTTGTAAATTTAACCCTATCTCCCTTAGGAGCAGAGTGGAACTGGCTGGGGAAGGGGGTGGTGCTCCAGGGATTTGAAAGAGAATGAGAAGCAAGAAGAACCTGGAGACTGAGCAATAACAGAGACAAGTGTTATTGCCAAACTGGAGTCTTTGTGATTTGTAAGTGTGTAAGTAAGATTTATAAACCCCAAAGATAATTTTTTTCTGGAAGGCTGTTCTAGTATATTGTATGACCCCAGTGTTGATATAACTGAAACTGAAAAAGAGGTTTGGCTAGATGTTCTGTCACAACAGTTCTTAGTGCACCAATTCAGAGTGCCCTGGAATAACGTCAGCCTTTGCTGGATCCGTTCCTGACTTGACCCTCAGCTGCAACAGCAGTGCAAGCAATGAGCTTTCAGTACATAAAGAGGCCTCAAATCATTGACTGAGCAGCAAGGGAAGCACTGTTGAGCCCCTTCTCTACTGAGCAACCTGGAGGGAAGGGCCTCTCATTGCTGTGCCCTAAACCTCCTTCCTGGTTGGAGAAACTCTTTCCCAAACCAGGAGCAGGGGGCTGCCTTGTGCCAAGCTCCTGTTGATGAATGTTTTCAGTGTAGTTTGCATGCAGTTTTGCAGTCTGTCTCTGTATGGCAGTTGGGGAACCTCCATTAAAAAATTGTGGAAGGTGAAGGGTCTTCAGCTTTCTCAAAGAAGGAATAGCACAGGTTCAAATTCAATTAAATTATTGGCACAGTTTGCTAACTGATCTCTGCTTAATGATGGGAGCTCTTACTGATGGTATTCTATAAGAATAGAGTTGGAAACAGCAAGGGTGTTTTTTTTTTTTTTTCTGGAATAGCGCAAATTGTATTAGTTTCTGTTTTATTCCTTGGCACATAAAAGATGGCTATATCACCTTGCTGATTTGAAGTTTGGTGAAGAGGCTTAGTGGAAGTGGTCTCAAACATCTTCTGTGATGAGGTCAGGATGGAATAGGAATCTGTTTGCCTGAAGATGCTGCAAATGTGGTGGGTCCAACATACTTAACTATTCTACTTTTTATTATCTGCATAGTTTGTCCTGGGCCTGAGACCTGTGAAGAAAGTGGAGGGGGAGCTGTGGTCTTTCACACTTGGATACTGATATTTAAGTTGCTGAAGAGTTCAGCTCACAGTTCTGAGAGGAGTTTTTATTTCTGTGTCAGCTGCACCTGCCTAGGCACATCTTTGCTTTAATTTGGTGCAAGTGCACCACTATCCAAACATGATATATCTGGATCCAATAGTCCCCCGAAAACTCTGTTTTCTCAAGTCAAAGCAATGGAGTCTGTAGATGGATAGAGGTGGTTATCTTTTGTTAGTTATGAGAGAGGCCAGTCTGGCTGCTCCTTGTTTCTTGCTGCTTTTGTGGGGTTTTTGCTTCTGTGACTGACTTTAAATACAGTCAACAAGACCTGCATTTGCTGATGAGTTAAGAGCTTGCTGTCAGCACCCATTCTCCCAGCACAGTATCAGTACTTCAGATTTCAGTCACTCTAATCTCTCTGCTTTCAGAAATGGAGTCCTGCATCCCTGAAAATGAGACGCAGCGGAAATTCTGTTGATCTTTCTTCCCAAGATCATGCATTAACAGCATTCTGGCAGGACTAAGGTAAGAAAGTTTGAGGAAAATCTCTGAGTTCCTTGCTGTTTATTGTTCTCCTTTCCTTTATACAAACACTGTGATAGCAATTTCTGATAAGAAGCAGTTTTTCTGAAGTCCATGTGTTCTAGGCTTAAGCGAAATGACAAAAATAAGGGCTCAAGATTAATAACAAGTATACAGTGCAGCAGAGGAATGGTGATGTGCATTTGCTTCTAAGCCCAGCACAGATATTTTTTCCTGTCACTTTTATTTTTAGCAGGATGCTGGGGATGCAAAACAAATATGAAATGTTTAGGGCAGCAGTTTATGCTGTGACTAATCTGTCTTCTGTGAAGCTAATAATCCTCCCTAAATTCTTCTACAGGGGAAGTCACAGATTTGTACTTTTCACTGCGTGGCACATCACAAACCAGAAACGTGGTTAATGGCTGCTAATAAGTCCCTGAATTCTCCTCTTCAGGGAGCCTTCCCTCGGGAGAGCCGTTATCGTTAATCTGGTTAAATCTGGATGTTTCCCCTTCTTTTCTTATATTGTTTGTTCTCCTTTGAGGTAGTTACAGTTCATTTATGTCTAGTGAAGGGACAAGTGGTGTTTGCCAGAGCCGGCTGCAGGGGCCGATGGGCGCCCGTTTTCATGGGCCTCGTTACAAAGGCAGACCGCATCCTGGCCAGGACAAAGTGCTGTCTGATCCACAGCCGGCACACACCAGTGCCTGCCTGGAGCCGTGCCAGGCTGTGGGCAGCCTTTGTGAGGAGGCACTGTGTTAGTCTGCGTGGAAGTCGAAGGAAGGGATAAACCAACTAAATTAATCTTTCTTTCCATTCTCTGGCAGAGCTTCCACCAGTCAAAATATGCATGTGATTCACTACAGTATAAATTTTTCCTGTGCTTTTTGTTTGCTGTCATCTAGGAGAAAAGTGGTGTGTCATTCACTCAGCTGCTTTGCTGGGAGCAGAACACAGAGAAAATTAAAATACCCTGTCTTGGGCATCTTCTTGCAAAGATATTCTTGCTTCATGTGTAAGAGGTATCTTTGCAACCAACTGATAAATACAACATATTCATCATCTTCCATCTAACCAGTTTTAAACCCCCCATGCAGCTCAGGTTCCAGGATTTAAACTTCCAGCTCTTGCTGAAATGGGTGGGTAAGCAGCTATGTCTAGTTCATATAACAGAAAACCTGGGCTTGTGGGGAAGAGGGCAAAGGTGCTATTGTAAGACAAATACAAATCATTATTTTCTGCCAGTTAAGGACAGCAAAAGGAATCCACAATGTGGGTTTGGTGACAGAGTTGGGACTATTACCCCATACTTCCTTGATTTTGGGTGTGTTAAAAAAATCAGAGGAACAACTGTTTCTTTTCATTTGAACAGCACAATAAAATATGAACTCTGTGGAATGCTATGCAACTTAAGGTGATTTTTAAAATGAGTGCAGCTGAATAGGTTTGTGTTTTTTGAGCCTTGCATCACATTTCTCAGTTCAGAAAATTATCATGTGGCTACAGGGTTTTAATAAAGCTTTTTGCAGCTAAAATAAAATGTTGAGGTTTGATGGGAAAGCAGATTGAAGTGGAACATTGGTTACATCAGTAAATGTGCCTTATTCTCAATTGGCAGTGGTGAGTGTGAGTCAGTTTGTTTCAGCCTCTAAAAATACCATATGTCTTTATAATTCCAAACAAGTCCTTAAGATGGACAGAAGGAGTGTGCTTTTCTTTTTGCTTAAATATGGCTGCTGAATATCTCTGAAAACACAGCAGCCCACATCCTGGTTGCCCACTGCTGTCCACCTCATCAAAGAGAATGACCTCACAAAGGTTTCAGTTTGCTGTGGGGATGCTGCTCCTCTGCCTCATGTTTGCAGGTGCTGGAGAACAAAGTCAGTCCTGGCATAAACAGGTGAGTTTTCCATTCTAGCTGATGGGAGTTGTCCCCATCTGTGCCAAGAATAAACTCTTTTAAAATGCTCTTGTGGGTGAATTCCTCACAGATTTTGTTTATCCAATTTTGTGTAAACATGTTGTCCTAAAAACTACTGTGTGAGCCCAGCTTTACCACATGATTCAGTACCAAACTATGTGAAATTAGCCCTTTTTCTTTGGATCTCATGGGTTTGACCTGAGAATAATTCTGAGGATTTTAGTTTACTTGAATGTCAAAGTTGAGCAAAATTAACGATTTTGTTTAAACCAACAAAAGTGCTTGGAGAAAACACCTATTTCCTAGAATAATTGTTGAGATGCTCATTGGTTTCAGACCTTTCAAAGTAGGCAAATAGACTGAATGGGACACCTTTTCTCCACTGACTTCATTAAAATTGTATTCCTGGTCAAACTCTGAAAGGAGGGAGGTTTGTGGTTTTTTGGGAACCAGCCATTCACTGTTGGGACTCAAATGCATTTGTCTTGAAATCTTGGACACCATTTGCTGATATATATTCTGGTAGTCATCATGTATGTATTTGTCTGCTTGACTGATCTTCCCTAAAGTTGTGAAACCTCTTTCACAGTAAGAAGTCTTTTTTGAGCCCTAGAAGGAAAAAACCCATCAAATCCCAAAACACACACCTTTTTGGTCTAGAGCTGACTTCATTTCTTTCACACCTTTACAAAACACATTTTATGTATTTTGTCCAAAATCTATTAATAACTTCAGCTTTATGTATTCCAGCTGTAGTATTTAAATTTTTGCCCTTAATTTTCTCTTCTGCTTTTATGGCTGTTAGAGGATAACTGGAACTATTTAATACACCTGTTCAATTGCACAGAGGGACTGTCAGAAGCATGATAGAGAGAGAATTCCTTATCCATCTGTAGAGAATTATGGAACATGGCACCCACTTTTGTCAGTACAGCTATATTTGAGCGCAAAACATTCAGACAAGAGCTGAACTTAAAGGAACCAAACTAAAGACAAGGGCTGTTTCCAGTGAGTAAGAACTTTGAAAATATCTGATAGAATTTAGAGTTCATTTATGATACTCCCCGTGTTAAATACATTTCTTCCTACAGTTGTTGAACAGTTTCTGTCCTGGATAGTCCCAAATCAGGCTGACCATGTTTACTTTGAGATATATGGTATTCATAATAAGATGCATAAAATTTGATTTTCCTCTTACAATGTAAACTTCCAGGACAGTCTCAGAGAAATTTGATAATGGCTTTACTCTTGCCCTAACCACAAACCTTTTTGTGGGTGTTCTGTTCAGCTTAGATAGAGGGTGTGGGAACATCTGGAAGAAAAAGTGCAAATAATAGTTCTGTGAATATGTTGCAGCTCAATTATGCCATTTCCAGTCCTTCAGAATGCTCAAGTAGCACCACTGTTTTTCTGGTGGTGTAGCACCAGTAAGACCAGGTGCCATGGAGAGGGTTGTAGAGCTCTGTGCCAGCTCTTTGCTCTTCTCTAATTGCACACTATTTGTCCCATGCAACTTGCAACATTATTATTGCCTTTTTTTCAGTGTTCTACCGAAGTTTCAGTACTTGGACATTGTCATGGGGTGTCAGATACTTATCAGATACTTGAGACCAGATAAGACTCATGAGGGGATTACAGCACTGAAAATTAATCTCTTCCTCCCCAGTCCTGTAGTTTGGCCTTTTCAGGATGGTGTTGGCTTTTTTTGGTTGCGGTAGGGTTGGTTTTGTTTTGTTTTAATTAGTCAGGAACAAGGATACAGGAAGTATTAAAGCTTTACTGGAGTTGTATGTGAGGGAACAAGCTATTGTCACTGTTTGTGGGAGGAATCTGCTCAATAAGCCAATACACAGGTCCCTATGTCAGCTGTTAGTGCCCTCGTTAAAGCCTGTTACTATAGGCCTGTCTTTCCTCCTGCTCTTGTCACTTGAAAAGCTCTAAAGCCATCACTCTTTATTTATCTGGGTTTAGAGAGAATGGGAAGAGCTGTTTCAAATCCCCAGGAAACGAGCTGAACAAAGGGTGTGATTTGCTAGGTCAGTCCAATGGCTTATCTCCTCTCCTGGCCACTCCCAGCCTTTGGCCTTTATCAGTGCTTCAGGCAGCAGTGGGATCACTTGCCCAGATATCTTCCCAGACGGGGGATGCAGTGAGGGGGTGGGCGTTTCTTTGGCCAAAAACCCTGTTGCTTTATACCTTGAAGCATGATTGTTTTTTGTAGCATTGGCTTTGTTTATTTAGCAACAAATGTGGCTTGCACCCAAGGCTTTATTCCAAATGTTTGCCTTGATGTGCTGGATGCCTGACAGCAAACATGCAAAAGGAGCCCTGAAGATGTGACTTGGAAACAGAATTAACTTCCTTGCAGTAGTTGCCTGAAGGAAGTGACAGCTAACAGCACAGGATCTGCTTGGAGCACTGCTTATCCTTGGGAGCAGCAAGGAACATGAAACTTTTTTGTGATTTAGGTAGACTCAGTTATCAGTGCTGGACACATAAGATCTCATTTTGCCTTTTAAAAACAAATTTACATTATCTTCTCTGCCTATTTCAGGTTTGATTCATAGTGTGCCTTGTAACTGGCAGGCTCCTCAGTGCTTCCAGTGATAGAAACTAATATGTGGTGGTGAGATGTGCTTGCAGGCATAAGGATTTCTGTTTTTAGAGAGTGTGAATATCTGCATGTAGAAGGCTTGTCCATGGCTTTTGGAGCCATGGTAGGGGATGGTATTCCTGGATTACATGCTCGAGGAATCCTTACAGTGCTTGGGCTGGCTCAGACAGGATTCCAGAGACTCCACTCCTTCCAGGAGTCTCTGGAGAGTGTAAATCAGAGAGACAGCAAAAGCATCCTTACCAAGAATGAAGTGTGTGCACTGGTGCAGAGCAAGGGTGAGATCATGACCTTTCCCTCTCTGTCCTTTTGCAGGCTGCAAAAGCATTCTCTGCCTGTGTTCCAGGCGAGAGAGTCAAGATGCTAGGCAATTTTCCATGGTTTTATTCTCAGGAGATTCTTGTTAAGTGTCTGTGACTTTTTTTTTTTTTTTTTTTTTTTTTTTTTTTTTTTTTTTTTTTTTTTTTTTTTTTTTTTTTTTGGCAATGTATTTGTTCTGGGACCTGGTTTGTACATTTCTGGTTTACACTCAAAGTTGCTCAATGCAGAATGAATAAAATAGAGGACTTCAAGAATCTGTCCTCCTGTGGGCTTCCCTTCAAGTTCCACCTTCTTCTTGGGTTAATTTTGAATCTGTTTAACAGGGATAGAGATTCTTTGTGATCTGAGGTGATGCCTCAGTTTCACCATGGAAAAAGCCTCCAGAGGGAAAGGTGCTTTGCTCAGCTGCTGCACACAGTAACAGACAGTGATCCATTGAGCAGATGCTGAGCACAGATGGCAGAATTCCCTCCCGTCCAAGGGGTCTGCATGGTTGCTTTGCTTCACTTCAATGTCACTTAAAGGCTGTTTTCAGTGCACAAGTAGCACTTAAGTACTGCAGTTCTTGCTGGCACACCAGTGAGGAAGGGTTATGGATGATTATTTCAGTAGTGCCAAGAGACAGTAACTTTTGCTTTGATGGTTCTGGTGGGTTTATTTTTGTCTTATGAGATCTTTCTTGCTGTGATGAGAATTGATGGAACTTTGGCTTCAAAGTCATGGTAGCGTGTCTGAAGCGTTTCTATACTGCTGCATTTCTTTCCCTGTCTTCATTTAATGTGTCATCACAACAAGCTTTTAGTGAGGCACTAATTAAAGATTGCTATTTGATGGCTTCAATCACTGGTTTCTTCCTTGTGGATTTGGAGCTAAGGAATGAATTTCTCCATGTTATCCTCTGATGCATCTTGCAGAGGCACCTTTATAGTGCTTTAAATAGGAATGCTTCTGCAAACTTCTGCTTGCTTTAAGATACTTCAGAGGCTAAGTTCAGCTATCAGAAAACCCCCTTGAATCCTGAATTGTTTTCCAGCTTTTAATTGTCCCTACAAACCTGGTAGCACTGAGATGTCCAGCTTTATCCCACCTCACTGATTCCATCACGTAGCCTGCGTGGGGGGGGGGGGGGGGGGGGGGGGGGGGGGGGGGGGCAGTTCTCGGGAAATCACAAGCTGTGTTAAGCAGGCAGCCTTGCAAAAGCTCTTGGTTTGTAGTTTCCTCCCTTCAGTAGCAGTAAAATGCTGCTGCCTCACATACCAGGGATACCTGTCTATCCACTTAGAGCAACCAGATAGTGTGCTTTGTGGGTACAAAGGTCAACTGGACAGGTTCATGAAAGAGAAATTAATTGAGGGTGACTAAATAGATAAAAAAGGAGTCTGGCACAGGAAGTCTCTGATCCTCAAATGGTTGGCTGCTGGGAGACTGCCAGGAGGTATCATGTGTGCTCACCCAGTTCTTCTGCCCCTTCTGAGAGATCTGCTCTCTACCACTACTGGGGGACAGGCTGTTGGGATGGGTACTTTGTTCTGAGACACTCTTAGGTTTTCATACATAACCTGTTTCTCCACAAGGGAAAATATTACAGCATGGGTACCTGTTTTAAATAGCTGGAACCTTGTTACTGGAAGGGTTAAGATGTAAATCTGAAGGACCTGATCCTGACATGCACTATATTTTGGTAGCTTGCCGTCTCTCAAACCTAAAAGTATCAAAAGCTACACCTGCCTTTGGGGCTCCTGGTGTAGTGAAGTGATAAAATTTACATAGGTAAACTGGGAAAATGGCTAATTTGAGAGTAAAAAATACTTGTCCTTAATTCTTACTGTCATTGCCAGGATCAGTACTAGCCTAACTAATCCAGGCCTAGCTCCTGGCTGGACAGATCCTGTAGGAAGCTGCTGGTGTCATCTTCCAAGAGTGCCATGGTTGTGTGTGTTGAACCCGTAGGTGCAGCCTGAAGCCGAGGAGCATGTGTAGGTTTCCACAGGCTCACCAAGACACTGCAGTGGCCCCAGGGCCCTGGTTAAATGTTAACAGCCTGCTGCCAGCACTGTGTCTGCAGGGCAGTGAGCAGGTACTAGTGGCTGCAAGTTCAGCATGCTCTAATTGGCAACACTAACCTGCCTTGGCATGCTCTCAGGTGTCTGTTTCACCTCGTTACAGCTTGCTTCAGGACTACTGCATGTTCCCTGTAGTTTTGTTGTCTGAAGTATATTTGGGGTAATTTTGTAGGCTTAACTCTCTCTGTCTGTGAATTCTCCTTTATTGTTTTAAAATATTCTGAGGAGGATATGTTGTTTGCTTTTGCCCTTAAAATTCAGATGAACAGTCTGTCTTACATGAGCCTTACATTTGGAGGCATTTATAGCTGGTTTAATTATTCCTGTGATTCGGAAGTGGAAATGCCCAGTGAGCTCATACTAACTTTTGAAATCCTGACAGGTTAATGTACTACCTACTTAGGTGCCTAATTAGCATAGTAACTAAGTAACTGGGCTGCGAGTAAACTGTGCCTGAGCTGGCATCCTGCCAGGGGTAGGAGCGGGCACTGCTAGCGGCTGCTCGATTGGCGGCGAGCGAGGCATTCTGATAGAGACAGGGTTTTCTCTCCAAGGTAAAGCAGACTGCAACACAGTTAGCAAATGTGGCTGCTGGGCTGGCAGCTCCCAGGCAGGAGCAGGAGCTGTAGGACACCTGAGGGTTCACTCCATCTGCCTCCCTACCTACCAGCTGTGCGGCTGGACGAGCACGGGGACACACAGGCAGTGTGCTGGTGTTGGGCTCTTCACTTCTTGGGACTCTGTGCCAGGTTCCCTTGCTGCTGCTGCTTCTGCACCATTCAGAGTTCCATGTTAGATTAGGGACTATCCCATTGGGCCATTGGATTTAATGGAGCCGAACTTCACTGTGACAGTTGTCCTTGTGGTCTATTGCTACCTTGCTGTTGTGTCTTGTTACTGCTAACTTTAGGGCTGGGAGCCACACAGCATTGCACCCGTGCCCTGGTGACGAGTTCCCTGCCAGAACTGGGCAGAATTTGTGCACAAGAGTGTCTGCACGAAACTGCCTTGAAGGTGGCAGAACAATTTGTTTCTCATCTGTTTCCACCTAAACTGGGCACTTCATAAAGGCCTCACGCATGTGTTTGAAAGGGTTAGTGTGTCAGAATTAAATGATCTTGAGGGAAATTTATCCAGCCACAGTGCCTTACACACCCCTCAAATCCTGTTTAACCTCCTAAATAGTTGTGTAATGCCTTGGCCCTGTGTGAAGGGGAGAGTTTCACCCGGTGTGAACAGGTCTAAAGGAACGTGTGTGATCCTGTGAAGTAGGTAACACATAGGGGTGACTTAATCCCCTGCTGAAATACAGCCACAGCAAACACCTTTTCCCTTCCAAGAGGAAATGAAGAGCAATATCCAAATATCCACTTGAAGACTGAAGACATGCTTTTAGCAAGGGATCTATAATGACAGAAATAGCTTTCCAGCCAGGATACCTGCTGCTGTAGAGTAGTGTCTCTGTTCCTGGGTTTCCTCCTCAGCAGGACATGTTACATTTCTCTGGCTTGCGTGAGGAGCCTGGGATCGCTTCAAGATGGTGGAGTTGCTCAGCAGGAGAGTTATGTGCCACTACATTTCCTGTTCAAATGTGTTGCCTCCTGTTACTGACTGACAAGGAGGAGGAAGGGAATTTTTCAGAAAGGCTGGAAATGAGCCTTAGACAGCTGCTTTCCACATTGTAGAGAAAACAACTGATTTTTCTTTTTTTTTTTTTTCTTAAATCTTCTCAAAAACATGCGTTTGCCCACTGACACTGCACTGTGTAATACCCTAATGTGCCAGAGGTTTCTGAGGGGCAAGTGAAGAAAGCAGCTTGTTGGTGTGGGAGCTGCCTCAGCAGGAACTCTTGCAGCAAGCAAGGGTTAAAAATTGCCCAGGGAAAGCTGAAGGCGACAAGAATAAGCTCATGTGGCTATGCCACAAGGAAATTTCCAGCTCTTATGCTTGGATTGAAACAAAAAACATTTTTGTCACTTTTCTCTCTGTCTCCCTTTGGGACTATGGGGCTGTGGAATAAGGCGAGAGAGATGATTTTGTTAAGTGTTCTAGCTCATTGGGTTGTGCCTTTAGTGTGGTGTTGTATCACCATGAGTTTTTTTTGGGGTGGGAGTTTGTTTTTTTTTGGTTACTTGCAAAGGCCCTGTCTTGAAAACAGCTGTCTGCTGGACAATGGAGTACTAAGTGTGGCAGGCTTGGAAATAGAAAGGAGTCTTTTGAACCAAAAAGTGGAAATTCTGAGATCTATGCTAGTGGAGGAGAGAAATGTGGATATGGTAGGAGGTCAGATCAATCTCTGACACAGTCCTGCATCAAATGCCTTTTTTTTTATTTTAGTTTTTTTTTTCTTTTAAATTTAAAAAGATTTAAAACTTTAATAGTTGCTGAAGTGAGTTTGCTGTTGTGGTTTTGGTTTTGGTTTTTTTTTTTTTTTTTTTGTTTTTTTTTTTTTTTTTTTTCCCTTTTTTCCCTTTTTTTCACAGGCAGTAGAAGAAGAAATGAAAAGCATTAACAGCCTTGCAAGGTCACTGGGACCTGAGCAGAATTATTAACTGGTTCTCTCTCTGTCAGGCACTCTATTCACTGTATCACAAGCTTGAAGCCAGACCTTATTTTACTAAGCAAAAAATGGTCCTTTTGTTGCTGTTTTTCCCCTAGTGTCATCTCTCATGGTTGCCAGGGAAACCAGTGTGTATCCTTTCAGCATAGGTTATTGGGCCTCAGGAAGGAAGTGCTCCAGTGCTGGCCTGCTATTTTTATAGAACCGTTACATAATACAATCTATTAAAGCTTCCTCTCGGTGTTTTATGGCACAAAGGGGAAATTAAGTTTGATGACTCCTAAATGTTTGATGGAGGATGTCAGGTGACTTCTGGATTGTTTTGTGCTTGCCGCATAGCAACAATATTTCTGTGTGCAATTCAAGAAGAACAAATATACATTAGTGCCCTGGGCAATATTTGCCTGCATGCAGATCACCAGAGGAAATTGAATTCTAAGCAGAGCAAGTACAAACAGTGTAAAAGTGCAGGGTGCTATCAGCTAGGGAGGGTGAGACAGCAGAGTAGTTCATGTTTTCACAGCATAAGGAAAAGAGGCTTAGAGGAAAATACTATTTTCTTTTCCATATTCTGTTGTACTGCACAGAAATTGAGAGGTGCCACAATCCATTGGCAATCACCATATATATCTGCAACATGTATATTGTAGTAGCTCTTTACTAACACTCATTTCCTAGGATTTAGTGCTGGGAGAGAATGGGGATAGAAGCTTTGTCATCACAAACCTTGATTATTTTCAAGTAAGAGGAAACTGTGTGGAGTCAGTGGTGTTGGTTTTAGGTGAAACTTGAACAGCTCCCATGTATATTCCCCTCCTAGGTATGTTTCACATGCACACTGACTGTTCAGAGATATGTATAAAAGTGAACATTCATGGGTTTAATACCTGGCCAGGCAGAAATCTCTGCTCAGAGGCTGAGGGCATACAATTCCTTCAGCTCCTTCTTGTCAAGGTCAGGTCGACTCTGTGTCTTGCCTGAGCCATAGTTCCAAGTGAAAAGGTTTAGCATGCAGATGAGTTGCTGTGAAACAACATTTTACTGCACAGCACTTGCTCCAGGGGAACTGTCCACGTGCTTGCACTTGGCCTGTACTAAATATGAGATAATTCAAGCCAGATTAGCCATCAGTGTCTGTTCTTTGTCTGTTGCACATAGAAATGTATGATTTTCATAAGTTTTTTTAGTTGCCAATATGACAACTGTGTTGTACCTCAGCCCAAATTTAACTTGGATGTGCAGTTTCCAATATGGATGACACTCAATCAGAGGTAGCTTTGTACTGAGTCCCCAGTGCTGTCCTTTGAAAGAAGGAAATAATGGGACTGTGAGTGGCAAGGTTACAGGCTTTTTGGAAAGAACAGAAGAAAATCCTTCTGAAAACCTGAAGTGTGGGGGGCTAAACTGCCTCCTGATCTTTACTGCTCATGAAAGAAAGATGTCATTTCCTCCTGAAACTGAAAGCTGCCAAGAGAATATAACTTAAATTCTATGCAAGCAGAAATCCTACTAAAGCTGAGAATTACAATTCAAACACTTGCATTTACAAAGGCAGCTTCCATGATATTGTGCACTGCACTGGAGGGAGATTCATCACTGTTTTCAGCTGTCCCTGCTTATTTTGAAGATGGCACTGCTCTTCCAAAACAGCAGGGAGCAAGGGAAGAATTTTCAGCTGCTTGTAACCCTTTGCAAGTAACAGAAAACCTTCTGTGCCTGTAAAGTCTATGCCACACCATTCAGGAAGAACATCTGAGATGATCCCTGCTGGGGGAATTGTTTGGTGTGACTAGGTGAAAACAAAAGGGAAAGTTACAAAAACTCAGGTCTTGATGCTTTGCTCCTGAGAAATAACAGGAGTTTGATTAATAACAAAAAAAAAAAAAAAAAAACCCAAAAAGTACTGCATTTTTGACCAGGATGTTATATAGGACCCAGAGGATGCAAGATTTTATATGTCCCAAAGGAGGGCTGGAGGAGGAACCAGAGCTCAGTACAGTTTTACTAGGCTCCAGTCAGCATGTGTGCAGCACACTGCTGTAAATCCATGGCCATGAGTTAACGTGAAGATTAGAGCTTGCTAGGAATTTTCCAAGAAAACATTTTTTTCATCAAAACTTTTCATGGAAACTTGTCGCTTTGGATGAAACTTTCACGTGGAAAAATTTCTGTGATCTGGCACCGAGTTCCTGTAGAAAGCCAGAGCAGAGAGCTCAGAATAGCCAATACCCTGGAGGGTAAAGCTTTTCCTGGGAATGTGGGAGACGTGCCTGCCAAACATGAGGTCTTGATTCTCAGGTTCCTGTTCCTTCACTGTTACAAGCTCTGACTACTGGGCTTTTGGCTGTCCTGTGTGGATGCCTCTTTTTCAGAGGAGGGGTTGGAGTGTACGTCTCCCACTCTGTCTCCTCTTTTGTGTCCTGGTGCAGAAGAATTTGTTATTGTAATCCTAAAAATATTAGCAGGACAATAAACACGCTTCCCACCCTGTCCTAACGATGCATTTTCACATGTTCCCACCATATGCAGCTTCTACTGTCCTGTAGCATGTTTGTAGGCTGTGGGTCAGGCAGGATTCAATCTGCCCAGTCCTGATCACTCAGACTGGTGAACTGGCTGGAGAAGGTGAGTGGTTATCCTTCTACATCACTGCTTGGACTGCCTCTGCACTGGGAACTGGGCTCTATCAGGACCATTTCTTAGCCAGCTTCAGTCTGGACCAGACACTTAAAATAGGTCTCTAGGCACTCACCTAATCTCAGCTTTGACAGCTTTTCTATTTTATTGTCATTTCTGATGTAAGTCGTAACTCCTCAAAGGAGCAGGCTTTGGAGAGCCTGAGCTGGGTGACTAGCTTAACTCTACAAGGTGATAGTTTGTCTTGGTCCTTTTAATTAATCCTTATATTAAATAAAGTGGAACAACTTTAGGAGAAGGTTCTGAAGTACCTTTCTAGCCTCACAGGTATGACCTTCCTTGGGCAGACAGGAGACCAATTTGAATCCTCTCTGAGCTGGACAGAGAGGACATAAATAATGTTCTCTTCAGTTAATTGCTCTTTTCCCACTCCTTCCCCCAGAGTCATATCTCCGATTTGAGACAACTTGTTAAAACTACAACTAACTTGCAAAACTTTTGATATTGATGAAGAAGTCATTTCTGAAGGAAACTGAACTAATGAGCATATATATCTTCATACTCTTGGCTTTGTGCTGTCCAGAATGAAAGTGCGCAGTGAAGAGGGAGTGAAGCAGCCAAGGAGACTGGAGAAGATACTTCCTGTGTTTGCTTTGAAAGCAGTGATGTATAAAAATCCTTGTTTGTTTTCAGAAGGAACCTCTGGAGGAAAACAACTGTGGGCAAGAACGTGCAAAATGTAGAGCTAGAATTATCTGACTTTGTCCTGTCAAATGTTAAGCCAAACAGGAAGGTTTATTTTTCTCCCTTCTTTTTTTTTTTTCTTTTGGCAACTACTTCCCCAAGCTTCCTATGGGGTGGAAATGGGCAATAAATAGCAGGGTATCTAATGGCATAATTCCAGGCCTCCCAGCTACTGGCGTTGGCAAGGAAATGGCTCTCCTTTTGCTTCCTTCTTATTTTTAGAGCGCTGAGTTTTCAGGGGGTGGAGGGAGGGTCGGCTATTATCAGTGAGAGTCAAACCACAGTGGCTGCTCTCACCGCCCTGCCAAACTGGAGGAAGTTGGGCTCATATAATTCACACCGCCAGCGGTTTTGCCTTGTAAGCGAGACTTCCTTTAAATCTAAAATACATTCACATGCACGCAAAGCTGAACCCTCTCGTTCCTGTAGGAACTCTGCTTTAAACATGTCCACATTTTTGTCTTCTGGCCTCTCGTTCCCCCCCCCACTCCCCCCCCACTGCCACTTCTTCAAGTTTAAAAATGCTCACTGGAGAGATGAATTGCAAACAGAACCAATGTTGCTCTTGGAAAAGTTGCTCAAAGAACAAGCCCTGGAGAACAACAGGCTGCAAAAACAGTCTTCTATGTGATTTGATGACTTCCATATAAAAATGATCTTCTCCAAAATTCTATTTTGAGCTTGGTGTATTTGAAGTTGTTTTTTTTTTTTTTTTTTTTTTTTTTTAAAGAATTGTCAGTCATGCAAACTGTGGAAAATACAACTGGGTTTATTAAAAATCAAAGGGATTTGTTTGTCATGAGGTGATAAAAAGAACCAAAAATACCAAAGGCTGTTTCCAAGTTTCCTGAAGTAAAGCTTTTTCTCTTTTGAAACTTTAGATGCTATTCTTAGTTTTTGCACAGGGGTGGTTGATTTTTATTTTAAATTTGTAAGCCAGCTTAAATAATTCAGAATACATTCACACATGATATGCTTATATTTATATTTGGCTGTGGAGAAGAACTTTAAACTAGAGAAGCTCAGCTTGGTTTTGATTTTGACATGAACATTTCAAACACCCCTATTTCTACAAACTTCATATGAGAACACTTTTTTGGTCACTTTGTTGCACATCTTGGACTTAGAGCAATCATGGCTGGAAGCTTTGATCTGCAGCAAGTGACCTGGGCTGCTCCTTCCCCAAAGAGGACTCAGGTATACCAGATTCCTTCTGACAGCTTTTCCAAGGTTATCTGCTGACTGTTGGTCTCAGGGAAGGATCTAGCATACATCGCGTAGTAGGGGATGCTGTGGAGATACCCTGGTCTGGACTGTATTCTTCCAGGTTGTATGCAAATACAGGCTCTGAATTTTCTCCTAGCAGAGGAAAGACTGATTCCCAGGCTAGATTTGAAACTTTACTTGAAGCCTTGAGGCACAAAGCAAGGCATGATACTCGATACCAGAGGAATAGGTAAGGGAAAACCAGAGCAGAATTATCTGCTTAGACATGTTCAAATTCTGTTGGTCCAGGTTGCACCATGGAGTTTAATCACGGTAGGGATCTTTGAAATGTGGCCTTGGTGGTTTCTGAAGAAAAAAATCATAGTCATGAAGATGTCTCCAGGTGGTTTGCTAAGTCTGTGCTAACTGATCTTGCCCCTTGGGCATGTGTCTATCTGGGATTTGGCAAGACCTTAGCTGAAGCACAGTATTTTCCAATCACATGGTTCTAGGATAATGGTTCTGTAATCCACAGTACCTTGTTGTTTCCTATAGTTCCTGATGCAAGGACTGAGGAGGACCCCAGGACTGGCCAGTCTTGGAAAGCTGTGGTGCTGAATTGATAGTGCAAGTTTGTTTTCACTTGTGCTTTGTGTAGTAATGTGGGAATGTAGACTTTAACCAGTGTATTTTACATAATTTGCACTTGACCTCTGACAGAGGTTCAGTTTGAACCCGAGCACAGAGACATTTCTGCTTTTGTGTTGTGATACTTTTATACAAGCCTATACATTCTACTCAGTGTGAGGTTATTTTAGTTTTTTTGCCAGATAAAACATCCTCAGCCATGAGCAAGTAGGAATATTGCCACAAAACAATAATTTATTACTATTATTTTAATTTTGATGATGAAACAAAGACTTCTCAAACAGATTAAAGAACCTTGGTTAGCATGCTCATCCTGAGACCACTGAGTATATGCTGTAAAAAAAAAAAATCTCTGTTACCCAAGTGTCACTATGATTTCTGGAAGAATGCAATGTAATTACTCTGTCCTTTCACTAAAATACTTCTACGTGTGCAGTTTTCTTGGTTGATTTGGGTTCCAAGAGGACCTCTTCTCCAAGCAGTTTGATGCTGTGAGTAGTTAAGTAGTTGTTGGATGATAAATCCATTATGCACTCGTGTTATACTCAACTTATGGCGTTATGCTCTTTAGAATGTATTAGAGACAGGATTTAATAGTCTGCTGTCCTTAATTCTCATTCATATCCACTCTATAATAATCTTTTGGAAAGTCAAAATTGATTCTTATTACAGAGTTTGCAAGTATCCATAGTGAAATATTGCTTCTATTAAAGGCTCATTTGTGATGCCAAGTTTCTTATAATAATGAGATTTATTTACCATATCTTTAAAGGTTTAAGGGCTCTTCCCTCCTTCGTTTTGTCCCCGAGAGTCCTGGTTTACTGGTATAAGGCATGATATTTCCTGAGTGATAACATTAAATGTATTATCCTCCTGGTGTGTTTGATTAGGATTTGTGATAGAGAAACCCTTTTGGAAGTACCTAATAAATCATTGCTGAGACAAGGAGACTTGGGCTAAACCATGTTTAGGGATAAAGTGTATTTGTGATATCTGTGACCATTCTGAAATATGGTGCAATTTGTTAAGTGATTACCTGGCTAATTTTTTGCCAAACATGAAGTGCATATTTTCCAGCATAGATTAATAAAATGTCATCTTACATAGGAACATTCAACTTTCTGTAGAGTATTGAAAAATACAAGGATAAAGTACAATATATATGTGGCTTAACTATGGCTGCTGAAATAAGTAATCTCTATATAGTGAGCACTTTAATGACCTTCAGGGTGAAAATATTTACTGTTTCAAAACAAAGCAAGGAAAAATAGCTATGATTTTTCTCCCCATTGGGATGACCTGAGCATATTCCATAAAACAGTATTTTACAGAACATATAACTTGGCATGGTACTGTTAAATCTCTTTTAAATATATATTTTTTTGCCTTCTCTAAAAACTTCATAAACTGCTTTATGGGTATCCATCACAGGCAACAGTTAAGTTCAGATATTTACCACAGGTATCATTTGGTCTTCTAACGGGCACAGTGGGACTTTGAGGGAAGTACTGCAGAAGTTGATTTATTTTCACACCATTTAACGCAACAGTCCTTATCTTTCCTTAGAAACAGGGCCTGGATTTTCTCCAAGTGGAAGTTTTCTACCAAAAGGTGAGACTTAAACTGTGGTTAAGGAAGCAGCAGAGGAAAGAACATAATGTGGCCAAATCCTCAGTGATGTAGCTCCATTAGGGATGGTGGGATTTGACCACTGAGAATTTGTCCCATTAACAGTAAGTCCCAGCCCAGCATGTGCTTGCTCTGAAGATCCCATCCTGCTGTGAAGTTGCTGGGCCAACACATTTGGCTACCTCCAACACTCAGCTGCAGTTTGGGGTGTCTGGGACATTAATTTATGGAAAAAGAATAGGGATCCATGAAATTGGGATCCGTGTTAGGGAGTAGACACAGAACAGTTTCTTGCTCTGACTTGTATTATCTTACTTCATTTTCATTTTGTAGGCTGGGGTTGTGAGCAAAATTGAGGTAAATGTTGCAGTGAGGAGATCAGACAAATCTTATTTTAATCTGTTAAAACTTGTAGGTTCTGCTTTGCACAGTTTTTGACAGTTATGTTTGAAAACTACCAGGTACTAAAGGACATTTCTGTCCCCTGAAGGAACACAAATATCTTCTGATAGACAAGTCTGACTGGCAATTACTGTGTTTGCATCATATATATATATATGTATATTCACCTTCTTTAAAAGTGGAACTACTCTAAGACTCTAAGATCTGGAAACTCCTGTATTAAGCACCTTTGTGTGAATTTTTCTTCTCTTTCCCTATAATAAAAAACAAAGACAACGCTTGGGTGTGTCCAGAGATCTCAGTGACCTGAAAACAGAACAGATTTATGCTGCTGTAATTTATTTGAAGCCTTGTCATCTGCTTTTAGTTTTGCAGTGAGAAGCTAATCTCCTCAGATTTTGTGTACTGTTAGTACATGTAAAAAGCTGTCCAAAATGTTGGTATCTGCATTGTTCCATGACATTTACAATGAAAGTTTCAAAACATATTTGCACTAGTTTAGAATAAGTTTTACAAACTTATTTCAACCTTTGCAAGTAATACTATGTAAAAAAGCCCAGGATAAATAATTAGGATTTTGATTCTTGGATGTGAGCAGTAGAATGTGAACCGACTATGTAATAATAAGTAAGAAGTCCTGTGTGTTGAAAGGGACTTTTCCTGTGAGGCTGGTTGGTTAATTTGGTCAAAAATCTGTGGGATGGGAGAAATAAAACTTTCTGATGAAATGAAAAACTTAAATGAAAACTTTCCACTTGGGTTGAATTTCTAGCCTGTCTTCAAAAAACACTAAAACTTACTGAACTGAGGAAAGGGCTTAGTTGCCAAAACCAAACAAAATTTAACTCTGCATGTAAACTGGAAACTCAGATTAAATTGGAAATTGTTCATTTTCCTAAAATGCTTTTGTGTGGGTTGGGAAGTGGGGGTATAATTTCCTGACCAGCTCTAACACAGGCTTGCAGTGCTGCTGCTTTTTATACTTGCAGGCAGCCGGAACTGGTGACTAAGGTTTCGCTAATAGTGCAGGTTCTATGAGCTGGTTGTTTGTGAGCATGTAATTGACCTTTGCTGGCAAAGTGATGTGCAGATACGGAAAGGGAAAGGATAGATTTCAAGTCACTTCTCCAGCTCGGAGGAACACACACCGGTGCTGCCTCTTGTTTTAGAAATCCTTTAAGCACCGTTTGTAGTAATTATTTCAGTAGCGCATAAGGCAATTGCATGTCCAGCAGTGCCTGCTTCATTGCACAGGTACCAACACAAAGTCGTTCAGCAAACATCTTCAGTACTGAGGAGGCTCCTTATCTGCAGTGATATTAGTAACCATACAGTTTTATATGGACAAGCTGTGTCCCTAATTCCTTACTATCTGTGGACTCAAAGCAGACTTTTCCTGAGCAGTCTTTGGGAGATGAATCAAAGAAAAATATGTAGCAAACCAAATTTCTCACTGCCCGCCACATTATTTGTGTTTTCTTAAGAAGTGGGATTTCTTCCCAGGTAGAAACTATGAATTTATCAATGACAAATGGGGGGAAAAGATTGAGACAGTTCTTTCAGTCCAATTAGGGATATGGGTGTATGCACCTTAGATTCCTAAACCTAATTTTCCACCTTGCTTTGCACCGCCCTAAATTTGGTAATATCAAATTTGTGAGGGGAGGAAAAAATCTTACTTGAATGTTAGCAATCACTGACAATTTCTGTGTAATTCCTGACTTTGTCCAGTGACTTGATGTAGCTGAATGACAGCAGAGTTAAGCGTAAAGCTGCCAAGCACAGCAGTAGCAACTGTGCTTTGAAGAGCGGTGGCTTCCAGTTTGGTAGATGTCACTGGGACTGAGAAATGCTGATGTTTACAAAGGGGAGGAGAAATAAAGCTTAGCCAGGGGAGGGGAGGAAAGCTTCTGCTGCAGCCATTTGTTATCATAAATACTCCAAATCCTTCTCCGCTGTGGAACAGCCAAAGATCCAATTCTGCCTTCCCATAGACTTCCTTGTAAATGCTCCATCCATGGCAGCATCCACAGTGGCTCTAGGGGCTGAGGGAAGTGTGTGGGTGTGTGTGTTACTGCAGCATGGCAGCGTTGGTATTGTTTCATATCCCAGTCTGGCTCTTTTATGTTCAGTTCTGGTCTGGATTTTTTTGGCAATAGGTCCTGAAGCCAGTGTGTATTGTACAAGAGGAGGGCTGGTTTTCCTTCCACAGCAGGAAAGATCCAAGCATCTCTTTGCAGTGAGAAGAAGGAAGTGCAATTCTGAGGTGCTGAATGTCCTTTGCCTGTGTTGAAGTCAGCAGTAGCAGTGCCTACCTTGTGCTCGTAGGGCTGTGCCCAGAGAGTGTTTTCATTTCAGCAGGCAAAGGTAGGAAGTGAGAACAGGCTGTTTTTCTCATTGTGTTTATTCAGCCGTCTCTCGTTTCTGAGGACGGGGTTCAGGAGCAAGGTACCGCGCAGTCAGCTTCTTAACTTGCTGATGCTTGCACTCGCCTTCCCCTGTGACTCATTCCAAACACATCTCGTTCATTCAGGAGAGTAATTTTCTATTTCCACTTTGGTGCACTTCTCCTCCTCCTCCTCTGCCCCCTCCTTCCAGATCTAAAATGTCCTGTCAGCTGCTGTTTATCTGATGGTTCAAATGTCCATGCTTGGTTTCTTTTTCCCTGTCGCTACGGTTTCTCCTTCCGTTCCAAAGGCTGTTTTAGTTGTCATTTCTATTCCCCTGTCAGCAGCATTCTACATCGTCTCTGGCTCGGGCAGTCTGTCTACATCGTTTTCTTTAGAGGTGTTTTTGTGCTAAATGAGTGCCTCCTAGGAAGCCCAATGTACCATAGCATAATTAAGTGACAATATATGAGGTGCCAGTCCTTTACCAGGCAGTTAATGACTGGCTGGAAGATTTACAGGCATGAGGTAGAGTCAGAGGAAATTTAGCACTCCAGCCTGGAGTTAAATGATAGGTAGAGGGCATTTGAATGCTCCAATTTTCCAAAGAAATACTAATTTAAACTTTGCTAGTGGTTAACATGTTTATTTCTATATTAAATTGAACAAATCCAAATTTGTTCAATTTAAATTCCAAGCTTATCAAGTTTGGAAGATATCAGATGAGAACACTGCCCTTTGGAAAAGGTGTCCTCAGTTGTCTTGATGTGGTGGGGAGTGGCAGCAGGCTTAATTTTAAATTCCATATATTCCACTAATTATGTGGCTACATCTGGGAAGATTTTACTTGGGGTTCTCACTGTTTCTCCTCTTCATTACTTTAATTGTCATGTAGTGTACACTCATGATCTTCCCAAAATAGCCACTGTATTCTTTATCCCTTGTGCCTACAAGCTCTGCCTTAGCAGTGTGCTCTGGAGGCCATGCCTCCTGCTTCATGACCCGAGTACTGATGCCCAGGCAGGACAAGGAAAAGTGTTCCCTTACCCTTGCCTCTGTCATCTTCAGATTCCACCTTTTTCTGGCCACAAGTCATTGCTCTAGCTCCCTGGCAACCTTTCACAGTTTGCAGAAGTGAAGCACAGGGATATCAAAAATATGCTTTGTTATTTTTAAGTGTCTAGATACACTGTAAATGGATAGATGTATCCCATTCCCCACTTACCCCTTCCCTAGCCCACATGGAAAGAAATACAAAGTTTATTTACCTTGGTTTGGATCTCACTTTACATATCTGAAATGTTTCCAGTGGGTTTTATACTTTTAAGCATATTTAATATGAGTTTTCAAGGCCAGGGTGTTTTGTTAGCAGGGCTTCTGGAAAGTGCAGGCATGTGGCACACAGAACACTGGCTGAGTGATATCTGTTCACATACATATCTTTAAAAGATGAAGGGAAAAAGCCACTATCTTTGGATCAATGTCTGCAAGATTATTCTGGGATAGGGTACCAAATCCTTCTACTTTTTTTTTTTCTTTTTTTTTTTTTTTTTCCTCTAGCTTCCTTATGTTTCTACTGATGACTTGCCTTTCTTTCTTTCTTTTTTTTTTTTTTTTTTTTTTTTTTTTTTTTTTTTTTTTTTTTTTTTTTTTTTTTTTTTTTTTTTTTTTTTTTTTCTCCTTTTTTTCTTCTTTTTGGTATTTTTTTTTTTTTTCTATTTTTTTTTTTTTTTTTTTTTTTTTTTTTTTTTTTTTTTTTTTTTTTTTTTTTTTTTTTTTTTTTTTTTTTTTTTTTTTTTCTCCCTTCCTCCCTCTTTTTGGTAGCGGATTACTGTGGCCACTAAGAGGTACTGTTGATACAGCTCTAGTTACCACAGTTTAGTTGCTGAAATAGAGATCTTTTTGTGTACTCTTTGCATATTTGAGCTGCTCTTTCATTGTATCCTTTTACTGGCAGTAGTTTTTGGTTTTTGTTTTACTGTATTTTTGTTTTAAATGAGTAGGCTGTTAACATTAGCTTAAACATTCACTTAGCTTTATGCCATTCAGCTTCATACCCATGTACAAGGCAGGTGAGCATCAACACAGCTCAAATTTTCCTTCCTTTACTTCTGAATGGCAGTTTTTGGAGTTGTGCAGAACATGTTTTCCTCAAGGGCTGCATTTGTTCTAGCAATGAGGTGACCACTCCTGTTGATGGGTTTTCCTGCCTCCCCAAGCTTGGAAACTTTACCCCAACAAGGTTTTGTGGGATGTGCTGGGCTTCTTAGTGCACCTGTGAGGGTTCCCCTATAAACTGGCTGAGTAAAAATTTGTTATTAAACTAATTTGTTATTAAATTTGCCATAAGGTGTGTATTAAATATATCTTGGTAGTACTTGTACTAAGCACAGCAGAGGTGTCTGGACAGTGTTTCCTTGGTTTTAGCTCATCTTGGCTCCTTTCTATTTGTGAAGTAGTGCACTTAAAATCATGCTTGTTAAATTTCTGGCATTTTATATTGAGGTGTATTATTTTTGTCTTCAGGTTTTCTCTGTGAGTTCCATGTAAAAAGGAAAAAAAGCCATAATCCACACAAACGTCTTCAGGAAATAATTCTGCTATGGGAAGAAGTTGGGATATTTTCCAAAAATAAAAGCAAAGGTGTTCATAAAAGTTTAGTAAACAGAGTTTTAGGAGGAAGTATTTTCAGGTTTTTCAAGTAACTAACTTCCTATTGAAACACTAGCTTCCTATTGAAACATACTCCAGATCTGAATACATGCTGGTGTTTAGATGTCAAGGTGCTACAGTGTCCAATGACAAAATGGCTTGCAGATTTCAGCTTTGGATGCTTTAGGAACCTCCTTTTTCTGCCCACCCCCCTCTTCTCCCATCTAATGTTTGTGAGTGCCTATATTTAAATAAAATTTTGTACTGTCAGCTCTTAAAGAAAAGGTATATTGCTGTGGATCTCTCCCAAGCTCAACCTCTTTCTCCCACCAGCATATCCCGTGAATTTTGCAGTTGCTTTTCCACCTCACACTTTTGATTCCTTATATTTAGCATCAATCTACCTGCATTAATTTTGAGGTTGTCATATGTCATAATGGAATTTTTCCTTGACTTAACTGCGTGATCATGAGCAGCATCTGAAGCTCCAGGGGAGTCAGACACTCAAAGGAAGTGTGTCCAAATGCATGTCAATTTATCTGCCAAGTGTGCACACGTGTATATCGCTGCCCTCTCCTGCATGGAACAGGTACTGCTCCAAGATGTGCCTCAGGCCATTTTCTGGGGAGAATAAGAGCTGTCTCAGCCTCCTGCTGAAGGAAAAGGGTCTCGTGACTTTAGCCTGGGAGATGCTCCTGCGAAGCTCAGGTGAGCACTTTAGAGACAGCATGGCCAGATCTGAAATCCAGAGGAGTTCAATGCATGTTTCCACAAAATTAAGAGTCTTTTGAACAGCCCTCATTTCTAGTTGCAGCTGAAAAGGGCATTCGGGAATCTGGGTGCTCTCTGGAAAATTTGCTATTTATTGTCATATGTCTATAGGACATTGTTGTAACTGACTGAGTCATGGTGCCTGGAAATGTCAGGAGGCATACTGAGTAGCAACAGAAACTTAGGGGTAATCACAGCAGAAGCAGCAATTCTGTTTAGTTCTGAGGCTATGAACACAACAGCTGTGTGAGAGCCACAGGGCAGGGAGCTCCTAGAAGGCAGTGCCAAGCGGGGGCCAGATGGCGTGCGGGATTGGTAGAGCATGTGAAGTCATCTGCCTGCAGGTTATGAATTCAAGTGCAGCTCAGGATGTTAAGCTGGCTAAAATTTATGGTTGTCTGCAGCCCCTTTGGTACCAGGTGTTTTGCATATTGGTTTGCTTGTTTAGGGAATGAAGGTGGACTCTGACAAAAGCAAGCAAAACAAAAAAAAAGAAAAAAGGCTGGGGAAAGAGGTCATCCTGATTTACTAGCGCCAACTAGCATCAAGCATCCTTTGATTCCTGTGTCAAAAGCTTCATTCAAGAGTGAAATGTATGAGCTGGGACATTTTTAGCACAGAATGTGCTCTTCCCCTTCTTTAAGGCTGGAATGTGGGAAATGTTTATAATCAGGCTCCTAAAATTGAGACAAGCTCTTGGTCAGAGAATGAATCACGAATGAATGGTTTGGATGGGAAGGGACCTTAAGGATCATCTGGTTCCAACCCTCTGCCATGGGCAAGGACACCTTCTGCTAGACCAGGTTGTTTAATGCCCCATCCAACCTTGCCTTGGTCTGTTTTATACTGTGTGAAATTAAACTTTTTATTGTCTAGAAACAGATGGATATTCATAAATGAAAGGAGGGTTGAGACTGGAAGAAAGTTCTAGTGTTAGCAACTGACTTTTGAGTGCAGGGGCTGTCTCTCCAAAGGCTGCATTCCCAGAACAAGGAGGGAAAGACAACATTAACACATTAACATTAACACCAACAGAATTAGATGGGAAATGTCACTTTCAGTGGTTTATATCCTGGGTGTGGATTCATTGGGATGGGAATAGAGAAGGGGTTATTGACACCCTTCCTCTTCTTAGCTAAGCTTTAGTACCTTCCCATTTTGTAGGTTCTGGATGGTATTAAGGTGTGCTGGAGGGATGTGTCACTCTTCTGGGGTCACTCTGCAGAGCTGGAGGCAGCCACCAGGGCAAAATTGGAGAGCAAAATGCCATGTGGGGGTTCAGTCTCCATGGTCACATCTGGGCTGAGCCTACATGGGCAGAATACGTGAGGTGGCCTTGGCTGTAATCTGTGACCTCTGAATTGGAAATGGATAATGGGAATGGATGGAAGGAATTTGGGATGATGAGGGCACATTTGAGGAGGTTTAAATGAGTTAGCTGTTGCCAAATGGCTTGTCCTGTCCAAGACTGACAGATAAGAGGCAGGAGGGTGATGGTTCAAAATGGAAGGGTGACAGAAATGTGGCAAAATGAACAACTTGCCTTAATCACTTTTAACTACAAAAACAGTCCTCTGTGATTCTTGCAAACATCTGCCATCAAATTTGCATCTACTCTGAGTGCCAGATGTTAAGGTTTGTAATCACAAACAGTGAGATCAAGCAGTACGTTCTGTATCCTAAGTATCCTGCTAACCAAGCCTGACCTGTGTGCTATCAATTGTCTATCTCTTTTTAAAATTTAAATTTTTTTTGTTGTTGTTATTATTTTAATTTCTTACTTTGTGGTTGTTTTTTTTCACATTCTTGAACTCAGTATGTCTAAACCAAACTTTTTTTTTCATCTGACAGCATTCTACATCTAAAGTTTTGAGGCAGCAATGAACACAAATTTAAGAAGCAAAAATTAATTGTTGATTCTTTTGACACATTGTAAACCCCAAGCTTTTTTATTTTTCAGCTCAGATTTTTCAGTTCATGTAAGAGGATGGATTTGAAATGTTTTCAGCTTGGCCCCACAGAATAATCCAGGCATTTCAATGGTGCTTTTGTACATATTGTTAATATGGTCAGCTAATGGAAGTGAAGCAACTTAGATGAGTAAGTTCTGATCTCCGGAAGGTCATGGTGATTAAGCATGACCAACTTGTAAATGAGTAAGATGACATGAAATCTGATAAACAATGTGTTTGGTGCCACAATATTTTGGGAAATTTTACTATGGAGATAATATAAAGTAGTTCTTAGTTATATGTGTCTACTGTGGGAATTCAGCATTGGTGTGGAAAAATAATGTGTTTGATTGTCTTTCACTTCATGTTGCTGTTTTCCACTTCATCTTGCTGTTTTCTTGGCTATCACTTGGAAAATACTTTTGCAAGGTGGGTAATTCTGTGTGAGGGACAGCTGCAGAGAATCTAGGTGTGCCAAGCAAAGTATCAGGAGTTCGTTGATGAGACAAGAGGGAGGAGAGGAGAAGAGATAAACAGAAACAACTTTTCATGCCAGTTGACACAAATCTTTGTGCTGATCAGAACCCACAGAATAGCAAAAAACCCTGAGTTACTTAAAAGCTATTCTCATGTTGCTGCCACTTACACATGTGCCTGTATGCTGATTTAGTGAGTATTTCCAAGTATTCTGATTTGGTTTTTAAGAGGTAACTTTCCCAGTCTTTGGAGGCTTCAAGTTTGGCTCTACAGAAATGTAACATGATTTCTATCATTGAGAAGGTGTGTACAATAAGGTTTGTATGACCAAAGGTAGTTGCATTTCTTACTTGGGAGGATAACAACAATTTCCTCCCAGTGATGGGGTTTCAATTTCTGACACAGCAGCGAGTCACATCAAAAGTGCTGAGCTACAAATAATCTTAAGAGGACTGAAAAACCTGTCTAAGGTTTTGAATGTAGAAATAGCAGAGAGAGGCGTAACCCCTCCTATTATGCTTAGGCCTTTGGAAATAGAACATGCCAGAAATATTGCCTGCCTTTGTTTTTTGGCATGGCTAATAAATCGCTCCAGTCAACTGGATGTTCCTTTGGAAGGTTACAGTAAATCATGGGCCTGGACATAAGCCAATGTTTTCTTCTGTGAGGCAAATCTTAAAAGGTACACAAAGACTGTGTTGGGCTATTCTCATTTTCCTTGTGGACACAGTCTGCTCCCAAGTGGGGGAGCCACAAGAGGGCAATGGGTCTTTTATACAAGCGGGTTGTAGCACACCCCCACCCCCCAGGCTAATTCAGTTAATTCCCTTAGACAATGGTAGAAAGTAATAAAAAAAAATAACAGTTGGGTGAAAGCAGAGAGATATACCCTGCAAGAGCTGTGCTCAGTTCTGCAGACTTACTCAGACTATGTGCTTGTTATTTACTTAGTGGTTTTAGGAAAATTCTTAGTGCTTACAGTCCACTTCTTGAGGGAAGAGTCTTAGTTCTTGTGCTCCTGTGCTAGATTTATTACCAAGCTTACTGCATAATTGGCACTTGGAGTATCTGGATATACTCAGATCCAGATGAGAACAACTTACCCAGCTGCTCAATTCCATTGGTATATCCCTCTTCTTCTCCTCCTTCTTTCCTCCCCATCCCTTTCGTTTTTTCCCCTTTTGCTTTAAGGTGTGAACAAAGTGTTTTGAAAAAGTTTGAAACATAGATTCTGAAGTTTGGTTTATAACTATTCAAGAAAAATTACTCAAGTACTCAAGAAGTGTACAGGCATTTAATATTTCAATACTCCCTACCAAAGTAATATTTTCCCTTTCTACATCTCCACTGTATTAGATGAATAGAGGCAAATACAAGAAGATACATTGCTGGGCAAGAGTAGAAGTTTGGATTCTGACTAAATTATATGAATTTCCTTTGGCTACGAAGGTTGAACAGCTTATTTTTACCAGAAATAGAGGCAGTGTGAACATTTAAAGGAGATGTGAGGATGGGATAGCCCTGGTGTTCTTACTCTGTTTATCTCCTTGTCTATATTAAGTGCTGGTATGGCCCAATGACTTTTTGACATGTGCACGTATGTGCACCACACAAAAATGAAGATAAATTCCTCCCTCACCCACAGAAGTTCTAGAAGTAGGTTCTAGTTCAAAGTAGGTTCTAGAAATGACAGGGTGGTAACACATCTGTGGTACTGCTGACAGGGCAGTAACTGAGCAGCACTGTTGTGGAAGCACAATCTTCAGAGAATCTTTATCAAGTCTTAGGACTCATGATAGTTGCGAATTTTGGAAAACTTTCAGTGGAGCACTTAACAGCTCCTGTGAACTTTGGTTTCATCTATTAGTAATCACTTCTAGAAGTTAGCTAGAATGAGAAAACAAAACCTTGCAGTCTCCTGACCAGGACTATGGCAAAGTGAGAAAGGGCTCTGCTCTGCTGGCTGGTGCAAAGTGAATGTGCTGGAAAACTGCAGTCACTACAAGAGCTGCATGTCCATTTAGATAAAAACATGTTTGTTAGAAACTGCTCTGGTGGGTCCCAACCTTGCTGTGTTTACAAATGTGTAGAAAAATCATTAAAAGACGTGGACGCATACACTGAAGTCTCTTGGTTACTGAGGTGGAAAGAAATATTTCTGTAGCTTTCAATGACCTTGTGAGTCAAGCCTCACTCTATCATTTAAAAAAAAAAATAGAAAGGAAGGAAGTGAGCTTTCTTGAATTTCAGGTTCTTTTTTAAATGAGTCAGCACAGTCTAATCTATACTGTGATTAAATGCCTCTAGCCAGGAGGTTCAGAGAAGAAACAAACACAGTTTTGTTAGTCCCCTTCCTCCATCCCGTGGTGCCTTTTCTGTGCTGCTGGCCTGGCTGATGCGTGCCCATGCACAGCAAGAGGCACACACACCCTTGCACACGCATGCCCAGCCTGCACCCTCCGTGTGCAACAGAGCCTCTGCCTGGCCTTACCACAACTTGAGAGCTCCCTAAATATCATGTTCTTTGTTGTCATAACTCTGGGGAAATAGTAGAGGATACTGCATTATAAATATAGCTGAAGCCTTGGGGAATAGCAGCATTTCTAAAGGGCCTGAAGAGATGGCAGAGCATAATTCTCATAAATGAATGGGGACACAATTACAAAACGCTGACTGGGTTTCTGCCTGCTGTGGCACTCCAACTTGCTAGACAATTATTATACTAAGGGATTATATTTTAACAGAGCACAGTTATCTTTTCTGTTTGTTTTTCTCATTTTGCTATTCACATAAGCCAAGGGAAAAGCAAAGTGTTCTAACTGGTCATGGGTCTTTCTACTGAATAAGCTCTAGCTTTATTTAGAAGGGTTTTATGCAGTACATTCAGTATACAGCTGGAAGAAGGTTGAAGGTGAGGAGAGAATTTAAAAGATCTGTTTTATAAAGCCGCCACTGTAAGGATGTGAAATGGGGAAACAGACAGATAAACATTATGTTGAACTGAGTTACGAATGACAGTCCCGTAAAAATCTATAAAAGAAATCAGGCTCCCTTCTGTTTCTATCAAAATAAGGAGCATTGACCTTTTACCTCTGCCTCACCTGTCTCAGCTTGCAAATCTGACTGCTGCAAATGTTATTAAATGTTCCCACAGAGTAGTGATGTAGTGATTAAAAATACTACTTTGTCATGTTTCCTGTCTTTTACAAGAGCTCCATTTGCTTTATGTGCTTTGCAAGAGTTAAATAACTGCCCGTGTTACATGGTCTAAATTCCAAAATAGTGGAAAAAAAAGGAGACTGTATATGCTAAAAAAAATTCTGAAGATATTCAAGATGAGTAACAGATGTCAAGAGAGCTCAAAAGGGATAGGCAAGGAAAGAAATGATATTGCTGGAAAATAACTGGAGAATGGTCAAGGCAGAAGGAATTATAGAGATAATTTTGTCTCTGACAGTTGGGCAGAAAATAGACCAAGAGAGATGAGAAAAGGTAAAGAGTGAGAGGGAGTGGTGGAAGATGCATGTGTGTGACTGCTTTTAATCAATGAAGAAAAAAGAATGGTAAAGTAGAAGAGATGAATGAGGAATAAATTTTGTGTTCCTTAGAGTTTGTTTCTCTATAGAAGTATGTTTATTCAGTCCATTTTGTGAGAGATTGAAAAGAAACATGCAAATTGTGGAACAAAGATAGTGACAGAACTCATGCGGATAACTATTTTGTCATATAACCTGCCTAAATCCAAGATTGATGACTTGCTAAGCTCCCATTATAAATTTCAATTGTAAAATATTCCTCTTATTTTTCAAAACCCCAGAGACAGTAATATTCATTGCAGGTTGAATGATCCCTACTTAAGCTCTTATTATTTCTAGGTCTCAATTCTATTGGCTCAGTATGAGTAAATCACCAGCCAAGGACCACACTGACTTCGATGTCATCTTATAAAATCAGAGCTATTTCTTATGACACATTCAGGATCAGGGTACTGCTGAAAGGTGAAAAGTAGCAGGTAGTGTAGATTCATAGTCTGGCATTTTAGAAGGATGTCCAGCTCAGCCTTGCTCAGTCAGACCTTGAACTCCTTCAAGCACAGAGTTTCCACAGCCTCCCAGAACAAACTGTGCTAGTGTTGGATTTATGGGAATGATGTTTCAATAGCTGGTGTGCCCTGTGCATGGCTGCATTATGTGGTACAGCCATGACCTTTCAATTTTCTGTCATCTAAATGCCAGTCACCTCTTAAGAGCTTCTGCAGAGTGAGGCTGTGGAGAAGTGTAGAGTGCTGAAGAGAAGGAGTAGAGAAATTCATTGTTCTACACCACAAAATATGAGGGATATCATCCTGATAAGAGGTCTCTGAGGAATTGCAATGAGGGTAGGCTGAGGCAGGCTGAAGGTCAGCAGCTCTCTGCCTGTGGTCTTTTGGAGACCTTCTGTGCAGAACAGTGTGGTTCCATAAAATAAGTAGGAAAGAAGGTACTTGCTTTTGTAGGCACACAGTTTGTGTTAATTGAGAATGGGTCTGTGGCTGAGCCTCATCCCTAATTGCCACAGCTGTGCAGAGCAGGGGAGCAGCAGTGAGGGTAAGGAGTGCCCAGGGGCACTGACCAAGCACCAAAGGGAGCAGAGGGCACACAGGGGCAGTGCGTCAGCGTCAGGGGATAAAAGGCTGGGCTGAAGGGCAAGAAGGGCAGATGCTTGCAGCCTTCTGAAGTGACAGGGTGTTACTCTGTGTGGGTCGAAGCCTTCTGGAATTCTATGGTGACACTCTGTGTGTTGTGGCCCCCTCAGCTGTGTCATGTGCCACCACTGACCAGCTGGGAATACTGGGAAGCCAAATCACCCGTTCCACCCTTGGCTGCTGTGGTTACCAGACATGTAAGTCAGAAGTGCCTTGATTTGTTTCAGGGGTCACTTGTGGGGAAGAGGAGTGCAGAAGGGCTTGTGTTTCTAAAATTGTTACTTTATAATTGATAAAGTAATATATAATTCAAAACACTGCTTTGGGACTTGTGTTTTAGGCATGCCTGTATATCCTGACCATTGGATTTTTTAAATTGCTGTGTTTCTGTGAAAGTAACTAATGTTCTGCATTTTGTGACAAGTACCTTTCACCAAACTTTGTGTTTCTTTTCTGACCAATTCTACCCTAAGTGCACAAGTGGCTTTCTCTACCATGTCTACATTACAGTCTTAATTGTAAAATAGTGTTTTGGCGTTTTTTTTCTCCCATTCAGATTAGATAAATAAGACAAAAGGAAGAAATGTTGTGACTGCACTATATATATTTTTCCCCCCAGGTAGATATATCCATTTCATGGTTTAGTAAGAGACATGGTAGTTCTCATGTGGGTTATAATCTAGATGGTTTAATCTGGTGTTGAAGATACCTGTTGGACTTTGTCAGCTGTGTGTCACAATTACTTGCTGTTTTACTTCTGTCAGCTGTTTTAAGGTATAGATATTGCTCAGATGTTGTCTCTGAACCTTGGTGCAGGCACACAGTTTTGTTAATTGGGGGTGAGGCTGCAGCTGAGCCTCATCCCCAATGGGCTACAGCTGCGAGAAGCAGGTGAGCAGCATTGAAGGTAATGGGATGTGGAGTGCCCAGGGGCACTGACCAAGCACCAAAGGGAGCAGAGGGCACACAGGTGCAGTGCATCAACATCAGGGGATAAAAGACTGGGCTAAAGAACATGAAGGGCAGATGCCTGCAGCCTTCTGAAGTGGCAGGATGTTACTCTGTATATGGATTGAAGCTTTCTGATATGGTATGGTGATACTCTGTGTATTGTGGCTGTCTCAACTGTGATGTATGCTGTGACACTCTTTCAGCAGAGAAGGTGAGACTGTGGTCCTCAGGTGCTGAGAGCTGTTGATGGGATGCAAAAGTGTTCTGCCCTGCCTGATGTCTCTGGTCTGTTTGGGTTAAAAAGTTTTCAGGGGACTTTTCCACCTTTCTTGCTGGGTACTCAGTAAAACAGATCCACCATGGTCTTTGGCTGTTACTGTAATAGAGAAAGATGATAATATTTGCTCATAAAGAGTAGGCTGGTTTTGTTGGGGTTTGGGACCTTATGATTTTCCCTCAAAGTTCCTGTTAGTGAACTCTAAAGAAAGCTTATAAGTTACGTAGGAGAGCAAGTTCACCTGAGCACTGAGACCTCTCTTCCAGCCCTGTCTCATCCTGTCTCCTCACCAAATGCTGTCTAGTTATCATTGAAGTTGTTATCGTTCCCTTTGGCAAACCTTGAGTTCCTCCTGTCCTGTAAAACCTATTTATTAACTTGGTGAATGGATAAGTGAAGCAGTAACTGTGGGGGAAAACTTGAGTTTTTATATTTATGTGACTAATAAGTGGCAAAGCACTAAATCCCATTAAGCATCTCTGCTTTCAGGAAAACTAGTATTTTCTTCTCTTGCTGGCTCAGTTTCTCTGACCTTAGGCAGCAGGTTTCACCTCTGTATATCAATTTTCCAAACTGTAAAGACAGGTTAATAATCTATATCAAACTGTAGTTTGTTACCTTGATAAACGTATAGAGGAAGTCATGTTGTAGTTGCATTGTTTTAAATTATGTTGGAAAGTGATAGAAGTCAGAGAATAAATTGGTCAGTATAGTATCAATCTGTTTTCTCTTTCTGAGTCTGTGTTCTTCTTCCCAAACAGTATTTAAGAACATTTGAATGCTTTACTTTGCAACAATTTACAAAATGCCAAAACTGTTAGGCTGTACTTGTCCCCTAGAAATTCCTTAATTCCAACATCATTGAGAATATCAGTACTTGCTGAATTGTATATTGTGTTTGCTATTTTGTTGTCCTCAACATGGCCTGTGACTCATTTGCTGTGTGTTTTTCAGGCCCTGCTTTGAATACTAGCTTGTGAATTTTCTTCTTGTTTGTTTTTGTTTTTGTTTTTTTATTACTGCAGGAATTGTGCTGGGAATCGGTGTCTGAATTTTCAGTTTGGAAATGGAAAAATGTTTCTGTTTTAAGTCACCATTTTCTATAGAACAAAATTCCAAATTTATATTTTGGAACAACTAGAGGAGATGTGTGTCTGTGTTTATACACGTGCATATTATTATTTTATAATTTTATTATATTAAGGTTTCTAGCTGCCTTTCATCCTTACACTTACTCCTGTCTGTCCACTTTTACTGAGGAGACACTTACTTGAAGATATACAGGCTTTATTAATATATGTTCTTTTTTTTGTTCTGGTATCACTTCAGTCCCCTTGACTCTGGCACAACTATTCTTTCCTGAATTTAAAAGAGTGTTCCAGAATAAGATGTTATTCCGTTAAAAAATACAGCGTTTTGGCACATAATCCTCAGCAGATAGTCTGCCTGTGAGAGTGGAACTCGTTAAAATCCAAGTTGACTGTATTAAAATGGAGCATTCTATGAGTTCCAGCAGTACAGGAGCTTCTTACGGATCCTGTGACAAATTTGATTCCTCTTGGAAAAACACATTCCAATAGGTGTTAGCTCCAGTTCTAGGGTAGGACACACAGTCTGTCTGAAAGGCAAGCATAATGAAGGCCTGCATATTTCATGATACATCATGTGCTGCTCAGGTGCAGAGGCAAAAATTCAATCCTTTACAAGCGTGTCTGCCCAAACTGGAGCAGAGGTAGCTATTTTGCATCCTGCCAAAGTGTGTTTGATCTTGGAAGTTATAGAATATTTGTTTTATGACTATGAGAGTGCCAAGAAATTCTTTGAAGCAAAGTCTGTAACCTCCGAGGCTGAGATGGAATAGGATGAAACAGGAAAGTTACTGGAAGATGACATTGTTTAAAAAAAACCAAAACCCCCTAAACTCAAAACCAACAACCTTCCCCTCCAACTCTTTTTAAGCCTGCTTCTTTTAATTATATTGCCTGTCATGACTCTAATTCTTTAAATTAATTATGGTGACTGATATGAAGTCTAAAATGCCTTTTCCAATGTACATATAATATGATGGATTTTGATTTATTGAAATATGGAGGTCTGAAGTTTGATAGCTTATGAAGTACAGTTTGTGATACAGCCTCATCTTCCATTTTTTTTATTGAACTGTCTTTCTGAATATCATTAGAATATTAGAGCCAGAGGGAGACCATATAAATGACAGATCACTGCTGAATGAAATTCTAAGTTTTCCTTTCTTCCTTCCAGACTGAGGTAGCATATTGCACTGCTGTCTTGCCTGTTTTTACAGGTAGAAGGAAGCAGTGGCAAAAATTTTTGCTTTAAAATGAAATCTCTTCTTGCATCGTCAAGTCTTTGCTGTCCTGTCCCTCTGTGGACTTGCCTGGGTAGCACAGTATGTAAGTGGTGGCTGAAATTATTTAATAGGAATATGTACTTCAGTACCTGTGAGGGGTTTCTGATATTGTTCCTTGTTTTTGGACTATGGAGTCCATCCCCCTGCAGTCAGTTGTGTGACACCATGCTGGAAAGGCTTTATAGAGGTGGGTGCTTGGTGACCAGGAGCAGCTTCAAGTCCCTTTCCTCCCAGGTTGTCTGGGCAGTTCTGTGAGAGACCTTGATATCTTCAGCAATTTGATTAAATCTTGATTAACCATACTTTCAAATAAGCCTATAATGAGAGTATGGGATTTTTCGGTCAGGTGTGGTGTCTGTTTTTTTCTTTTTTTTTTTTTATTTTTTTTAATTGCCTTAGGTAATCTGCAGTGGGAGCAGTATCTATAATTGTGCTTTGTACAGAACCTAGAACAGTCATTCCCAAATGCTGAAACTATTTTCAGTAAGATAGCAATAAGATATTTAGGACCTGCAACTAAAGTCTTGAAACTGATTTGGCTGCTGCTCTTAAGCCAATCTGAGGCCCCTTTTGTACCACTGCAATTATGGCAGGTATTATAGATCTCTCCTGTGTATGAAAATTTAATGGTTACTGTCTCTTATTCCTTTTCTGTACCACTACAGGCAACTAGTCAGGTTTACTGTGAATACTGAACATAGCTCTGCTTCTTTGTAAAGATGAGAGATGGTGATAGGGGCTGTCTGAAAGCAACTCGATGGGCAGAGCTGTTAAGAACTTCCCTGGAGTTGCTGATGAGCACTCAGGGCTTTAAACCTAGAGAAAGAAACAGAAATGTGCCAGGGCTTGACAGAAACATCTCTGATGCTAAAAGTACAGATACAAAAGAGCTGATACCTTGTAAAACTACAGTGTGCAGGACAGCCCATGGAACTGTGCCAGCTCTGATAATCTATGCAAGATGATGCCTGATATTTGGAGAAAAAGATAAATGAACAGCAATATTATATTGCAAGAATTTGTAGAATGTGTGTGGCCAGGAGAAGAGGTTTGACAATCCAGCTATTAGCCCCAAGGGATTCCTCATGGGAATAACACCCTAGGACAGTATAAACAGTGTTGCACAGGTAGCAAAAGAGACATTTATTAATTTGAAGCTGAGGATGCTGACACTTAGTTATTCTCATTATGAAATAATGGAATCAGCACTGAAGGGGAAAAAAAAATCCAGTGGTCAGCTGGAACAAAAAAAGGAAAAAGATTGTTCTCAGGAGGAGGGTTTGTGAAGTAATGGGTAATGGTAGTCTATCTTTAAACACATAAAAAAGCATTCAGTCATTTTTTGAGGATTTTTTTTCTCCACTGACTGTAGAGGAAATGCAGGCTCCTGAATTAAGGTATAAAGTTGGTTGTCATAAAATTGCCCTGTTAACATCTGGTTGTTCATTTTTGCCTATTTAGGTTTTAAACCTACCAAGTCCTCCAAATCTTTGGTTAAGTGTACACCAAGACAGATTTGAGAAGATCTTCAAACCCCTTTTTGAGCAATGAAGTGCCAAACAAAATGAGTTTGACATTATTCAGCTGTGACACAGTTTGTGATTCAGATAAATATTTTTAAAAGTGGAAATTAAAATTAACAGTACATTTTTGATCTGAAAGCAAGTAAAAAAGTTACATGTTAGTCAGTTTTATAACTGGTTCCTACCAAATGTGGGTCTCAACAAACAAGCAAAAACTGGGATAATTTTGTGTGCAGAACCCCACATAACCAGGTTAAGTGAATTAATTCACACCAGTTACCATGAGAATGCTGGATGTTATAAATGCCTTTTCTAGAACTACAAATTTCTGTCAAGTGGTTTGGAAACACAAGACTATATGGGACATATTGGAGGTTTATTGAACATTTGCTGGGTTTAGTAAACAGAGGAAAATACAGCCATATGAAACAAGTGGCATGTGAATTATCCCTGTAAACAAGAGTCTAAAAATGGACATTTATAACCCAGACACTGAATGAAGCACCACAGTAACCATCTCAGTGACATAATGAGCTCAGTATTTCTTGTATCTGAGCTGTAATTTCAAAGCCTCTGCAGGCACTGCAGATCTTTTTAGATCTTCCTAATTCACCATGCAAAAGAGGAATTTCCTGTCTAATCCTATCCCTATTTAAATTTTTACATAGGATCATTAGTAGGGTTAGCTGTAAGGTGTTTGTCTCATTAGTGTGGTGCTGAAAGAACTTAACCTCAAGAGTTGCAGTGTTACTCTACATTAAAATGTTATGCAAATTCCCCATCTCACTCAGGGTATCAGAGGGAAATGCAGATGCTGTTTTATTATTCTCAGCTCACTTTTGACTTGTTTTACTAGGCTTTGGGCTCAACAGGCCCAGAAGTAATTAAATGCTTCCTTTTTGCTATTTGGAAAATCCTTCATTAGCAGTGTTAGCTTCCTTCAAAATTAATGCTGTGCAGCCAAATTGACCTGCACAGGAAAAAACCATAACATTTCTTCTTTAAAGCTAAAAGTGAGGAAGAATTCTTCTGCTTCATGGCCCTATATTAAGCTTAACCTGTTAATATCTTTCTCATCCATTAGAGAGGGGACCATTAGACACCTTTTGTTCAAGGTTAGTCTGGGGTCTTCACTGATTTATTATGAAGAAAATCAAAGCAGTGCTTGAAGAAGTCAGGAGGTTGGGTGAGAATTTAGGAAAGGAGATATAATAAAGTACCAGTGATAATGCTAAACCAAGCTGCTGCTGTTATCAGGGCAGTTGGGTTCTTTGAGCAATCCAAATCCTTCACCTGAAGGATTTTGAACCTGTCCGTCCCCCCCCCCCCCCCACTAAACTATCAATATGTGACTGTTGTCTTCCAAGTATTTTGTTGTAATTAACAAATCAATATACCCATTACTTGATTGTTGATCCTCCTTCCTTCTGTGACTGTATTGGCTTTAGGAAGAAGACTAGTTAGAGATAAGATATCTGGAAATTGCTTGAAAAACACAATGAGGTGCTTGGCTGTTAGTATGTTGCTTCCTCTTGACCTTGCAGCAGGTCCTGGAACAAAGCTGAACAAAATAACTTTAGGAGATGTATTTTTTTAAGATGTGGTCCTTCAAATCAGTGGGACTGATGTAGTCTACAGAATTTCTGAAGTCTTTCTGGAGAGATTTCCTACGGGCTTGAGTTCTACCAACTCATGGAAAAATTGACATTGACCAATGATTCTGAGTGGCCTGGCTTATAGGACATAAATATGTTAAAATAATACAGGAAAAAGTAGCGAGAATATTTCATTTGAGATCAGTGAGAGATATAAAACTTTAAAACTAAATTTACAGCTGTTTGGCTACATCTAGCTAATGTATGGTGAGCTGTAGCTGGTAGTTTGTCTTTGTGTGCCAGTGAAAATGTGAAAAGATTTCCAGTGCAATTCAACCAGATTTATGGCAATTATAGGCTCTAGTAGCAGAGCATAGTAGAGAGCTAAAGAAAAGTTGGATGAATGCTTGTTTTCAATCTTCTTAAATAGGAACACATGAAATGATTTATATAAAATAAAAGCCAGAGTGAAGATGGTGGCAAAACCCCCTACTAAATAATCCTGTAATGTAAAGCCCTCCTATGAGCTCTTGCCTGTAATGACATTCACATCTGCTTGTGAAGATAGGTTTGTCCAAACAATAGGAAGATTTTCTGCCAAAATATTTCCAAATATTTTGGGAACTGTAAAATAACTCCTCAATCCCATTAAGTTTGTTAGGTAGTCGTCTCCTTTAGATTAATAAATTATAATATTTGAATCTACAATGAGGGCTAATAAGCCTTGGTAAGATCAGCATGACTTTTCCTCTTGAATGAGTTTATGGTCAAGTAAGAGGCACTGTAATATTGTTATGACAACATAGCACATTGAAATAATGCTTGAAAAAGCCTGTTAAATTGAAAAGCTATTTGTGTACTTGACTATTTGATCTGTGGAGCAAACTTTTCAGCACTGTTTATTGAGGATTATTTATTGGGGAAGCAGAAATTTCTAATAAAACCAGTGACAGAACAGCGCTGTGAGAAACCAAATTTTCTGCTAGGAGCATAAGATTGCTGCTATTGGAAAACAGTGACTATTTTTCTTAATGATTTAGTCTTATTTATTATTGAGTTTTGAATTAACTGCAGTAACATAAGACTTAGGTATGAGAGCCCCCTTAGTGCACACATCTGACTGAGGTACAGTGGCAATCATAGTAGAAAAGAAAAATGTTGGCCTGGGTGAAAAAAAAGAATAAAGGATCTATTATTATGCTATGGAAAACACAGATGAGATTAGCACCACTTCAATATTAATTTCTCCTCAGATATGGAGGGTTTTGATACAGAATTCTGTTCCCAAAGTCTAAGTCAGGACAAAGTCTGAACTCTTGGCCCTTGCAGTTGCTCTAGCACTTCACATTGACCTTCCATGCTAAAATCTCAGTAACTGCAGTTGTATCTTTGCACCCCAATCTTTTGGGGGTGCATATGTATTAGTAAGCTGGAACTTTGGTGGGTTGGAAAACTTTAAGATGCAAAATCTAATAGTATGTGTTTTCATGATATTGCCAGCTAATGGTTATGAATCATACTTCCCTTGAGGCAGAAATTATTTGACTTCATGTGCATCAAACAAGGAAGGTCTTGTTTTATTCCTTTTGAACTGCCCTTGGTTTGATCCTTAATCAGGTTAAATTTTAGTGTTCTCATTCATCTAAGTAACAATGATGCACTTTAATTTACTGTCATCTAGACTCAAAGGCCTGTGAATGTCTGAAGAGGAATAACTAAAATCAAATTTAGGACAGAAACAAAAAGCATATTGACATATCCTATCAGTCTATGAATTAAAATAAGAGTAGTCAAAGGCTATTTTTTATTTTTAGCAGGAGGTTAGGGGAAATAACTTATTATTGTTTAGTCTTAGATAGTGTTACTGGAAAATGGATAAATATTTGTGTTTTTCTTCTGCAGTCACTCTTTGCATCAAAACTTTTGTCTCTGGTTTTAGCAGAGACTCTTCAGTTTGCCTTATTTTGAGACTCATCATAGTTGGAAGGGACCTCAAGGATTATCTGGTCCAACTTCTCCTTAGAAAAACATGATACAGACAAGATGACCCAGCACCCAGCCCAGCTGTATAAGTGTCACATGTTGGGGAATCCACCACTTGCCTGTGGAAAATATTCCAACAGTTGATTATTCTCACTGGGAAAATTTTCTCTTGTGTCCAATCAGAATTTCCCTGGGAGTAACTTGAAACCATTACCCCATATCTTTTCCACATGATTCTCCATAAAAAGGGAATCACCATCTTCTTTTCCATCTTCATTCCTTCATCATCTTAGTAGCTGCCCATTTAAAGACTGAAACTCCCTTAAGCCTTTTTTTATTCAGACTGAACTTCTCAGTTCCCTCAGCCTTTCCTCGCATGGCAAGCTTCCCAATCCTTTGATCATCTTTGTGGCCCTTCCCTGGACCCTCTCCAGCCCATCCACGTATTTTTAGCATATTGGGGACCAAAACTGAGAATGGCATTCCAGGTTTAGCCTAACAAGTGCTGAATGGAGTAAGGACTTTATCTTGCAGGTGATGCAGCTCATGTACACTGGGATGCCCAGGTCTCTTCCCAGAGTGCCACTCCCAGCTGGGCAGGTCTCCGGTTGGAAGGTTTAAAAGTGTTTTGCAAACACTTTGCTTGGTTGTTACCAGGTGCTTCAGCCCAGTAAACACCTGTTTGAAAGATATGAAATCCTGGGGGTAAGAAATTGTGGGGTTTAATAGTGATATGATGGTTTTGCTAAGAGCTGCTGGAATACTTGTATGTTGATTTGGCAAACAAAAGGAATTTAAAGGAATTTCTTTACCTGCACAGCATATTACAGAAATACCAAACCTCTCTATTTGCTGTGAATCCTTTATGAACTAGTGCAATTTCTGTGGTTCCCCTACACTTTTCTTTTCTTAGTTTTTTTTTTTTTTTTAAATTTATCTTTAGTCTTTGTGTACTCCTGCAGTGTCATTCTGCATCTACTCAGCTGAAACTTTTGAAAAGGTGGAGGGCTGGCACTGTGCTGCACTTTAACTAGTTGGGATATTTTTTGTCACCCTAAGTACAGTTTGATATGGGAATTTTGGTTTTCTTTGTTGTCAAATCCTAAAGATGTTAGTGTATTGTGCCCACACCTTTAAATAATAAAACTCCTATATTTGTTTGCAGATACTCTAATCTGTTGTTAATAAACTTGAAAGAATACAGTCTTGTCTAATAAACACATCAAACTAATGGGTACCAAAACAGTTCAGAAGAGTGTTTGTTGTTTGGTGTTTAGATTTCAGTCAAAATTAATCAACAATGGATGGGGCCTGCTGTATTTATTAGCAACACAAATCCCTGTGATTCAGTGCCAGGTCCCTTTGACTTGTTCCAATGTATGCTGGCAGGGGTACAGGACTGATAAATACTTACATCCTTGTGACTGGGAAAGAAAGAGGGGAGGGGGATAGGGCTGAGAAAACAGACCTCACAGTTGGCCTGGGTTCCTTGAGAGCCATTTTGAATGTCTTTCAGAGTGAGCTCGCTTGTAAATGGGAAGTCATTGATTCAGGAACAGTAGAGGCTTTTTTTCCTCTTTGAAACCTTCAGCTTTGCAGATGGCTGGCTGCATTAGCCTGCATGGTTTTGTTCTCACTTCCCCTCCCAGGATACTTGCTTTCCCCAGTTTTAATTTTCATTCTCTTTTGCTTTTCATTGAATTTCTTTAAGAGATGCAGTTATTGACAGGAGAAATGCTGTTGCAGACATGCTCCTTCTTGGGAACATCTGTAACAGTCTAAACCATCTCTTGGCAGAGAAAGTGAAAGAGTTTGAACTCTGGATGTTTAGTTTTGAAGTTCCATTTGTGAATTCAAGGCAAATTATGGCTCATTTTGTGGAGGGTAGAAATGAATGGCTATCACCAGAAATGTTTCTGTCAAATCAGTTGAAAATCCTTACTGTTTCTCTTTGCTCCAGCCACTTGTGAAACTGGAAATACAGAGATTCCACTCATGGGAATTTTCTGTCCTGCAAAATTGTAAGTTTATTTTCCCTGCAGATGCTGGCTGCACTTTTGCTTCTGGAACCCTAAATTTTGAGCCTATGAAGTAAAAACACTCCAGTTCTGAACAGAAGCATGTTGAATTTCTTGTAAGAATTACTTAGTGATAAACTGTGTGAGGAAGCAAGTTTCAGCATGTTGTTCACGAACTCCTGGAATTTCAATAATGTTATCTCCAGGACTAGTGGTTGCACTTGATACTGATAAGCAAACCAGTCAGGTCACAGTACCTGCTACAAATTCTTGTTCTTGACATGACACTTGCTGTTTTACAGCTTTGAACCCAATTTTCTTTTTCTACTGGCCAAATGACTCCTGAAAGTTCAGGACACTTTCTGAGGAGAGGAGCTTACAGTAGAAGGGACTTCTGAAAAAGCTATTTGAACACAGAGAATTCAGCTATTGATTATGGAAGAAACAATAATGCAGGGAGAAAATTATTGTGGCAGTATTGCTATATGTCAGCTTAATGACAGACTCTGCTGCTATCCACTCTTGGGCCTAGTTCCTTGTGTATTGTTGTCATATGACGAGAAGGTGCAGTGGTTCTCCCTGGAAGATAGGAATGGTCTGGGACAGTGCAGAGTTATCCTCCATGGGGCTGTGTGTGTGACTTTCTCCCAGGAGAGCCCTGCCAAAAACTGCTCTGCATCAGCGGCTGTGCTTTTGTTGTGGGTTTTCTCTCCTCGGAGAAAACCTGTACTGAAAAGGGAATAAATCAGCTCTTGTCACTTGAGAGATGCAGCTAACAATGGTGGTGATTTTCTGTCTTACAGAATATCGATGTGGAACATGTGCAGTTTACCCTTGTGATTGCAACAAATCCTGCTCTTACTAGTTATCATGTCTAGGAAAATACAGAAAACACAGACTTCCTTCAGAAATGGGGAGGCTGCCTGTGAGGGAGTTGAGCGGGTGGAATTACTCACAAAGATAGCTCAGTACCTTGCATAGCTGCCTTGGGTATACTTTGGCATCTTCTCATTTGAGAATATTTGTCTTACGTTCCTCTCCCACTTTATTGACATTTTAATTGGTGTTCTCTTAGGTATTGAGTGAAAGTAATGTTTGGTGAACAAGTAGTTCAGGAGAGGACAATTACAATTCAGAATATGAGCTATGTAAGAATTACGGCTCTCACATTTATTTTTCAAAGCTATTTAGAAAATGATCTAGAAGAATCATCTTTATGATGTATGTTCAAGAAATCTTCAATGTCTTCTCAGGCTGAAATATCTGTTCCAAGCTGTTCCAAGTTTTTGAGGCTATGAAATTTATGGCTCTGTGGTATCATATCCTTGTGTTGATTATCTGAGTGTAACTGAGTGATTAAAGTCCTGAGTTGGAGGTGAATGTTTTAGTTCAATTTTAGCTAACATATAAGAAATACTTGTATAAAAGTTTCCTTTCCTACCACCATGCCTTTGAATAAACTCATTTGCTAAAGCAATTGTGGCAAGTGGTTGTATAGAGATCATTTGGTCTTTGCCCCAAGCATTTGCTGTCTTTTCCCTTCCCACTGGTTCTCCTGTTTAGCTGATGCCTACAGAATGACCACAGAGTTTCATTACATGCACAGCAGCTATAAAGGACTGTGTTCCCACAATGGGCAGGAGCAAGCTTGCCAGAACATTCAGCAAACAATTTCCCTCGGGTCCTGCTGTTACTGACAGATGGCATTACAACTTAGAAATACAGTTTACGTGCTCTTTTTCACTTGTTTTCCCTTAGGACCATTTGGGTTCTCGCACAAAATTCCGTTTTGGTGAAACGGGTGGGTTATGAAACTGTTTCCACTGAAGTGTTCAGCAGACACAGAGGAAGTGCCTTTTTATCACTAGGAGGCAAAACAATTTCAGAATATTTTTGAAGTGTGGAATCCTTGCGGTGTTTAGGCAGTAGGAAAAAGAAAACTCATAATATGTTTTGAGTTAAGCTTTTGTCCCTAGAATCTATTTTTATGGACTTTTTCCCTCCTAAATTGAATGAAATTGAACTTCAAGATTTTAAGAAACATTGATTTTTTTTTTTTTTTGTTTGCCATCTGTTGTTCTGAGCATTTACTGTATTATGTTGAAGACTGGCTGGCCCTTGATCTTTCTAGTAACACTGTGATGAGGTTGCTGTTTGTGCCAATTGAAGTGGTGATTTTTGATTATGTAGAAGTATCCAAATGTGACTATAGTCTATCACTTACCTTATTTTGTACCAGTTATCAAAATCATAACTTTTGATCTCCGTTGAATTAGCTTGTGTCACATGCAAGACAAAAGTGTAGATAAAAAAAAGTAGGACTGTCACATCCTCAAATCACTTCCCTGTTTGTGTCTCTCAGGCTTTGCCATTGTCCTTCAATGTTTACTTGGTTATTGGAACATCACTCTTCCCTACTTACCTTTTCTCAAGTACTTCCTTTGGAAAAAATGAAACAACAGGAAGTTCCACTGGTGTGGATGTTGCCAACGGCACCTGCTAGCAGTGCACCTTGGCCAAAAGCCTGACTTTACCAGTTACTTTTAAGTGCTGATCTCCCTGTCCCCATGATTGCACTGGAAATTAACCTGATGAGGAAAAATGTAATTTGGCGAGTAACATCTCTTGAAAGTGTCAGCTTTGTGATGCATGGAGGTAGAGTGGAAGTCTCTGATGTTGGTTTAATGATTAAATTACAGGAATGAAGAACACAGAGGGGTTATGTGAATAGAGAAGGAAAATATCTTTGGGGAGGCCACCCGTGCCCCACCCAGGTGTTGGTGCCATTCTTTCTGAATGCCATTCAGGGAAGCCCCCTTCACTACACACAGCCAGCATAAAGCTCCTAATAAAACAATGTCAGAACATGTGTTAAGGCATTGTTTATTTCATTTTAATAATACTGATTTTATTTTCAGCAAGATTGAAAACTTTTTTATTTTTTTGTCTGGTATTTTTGAAAGGAAGTGTTGGGCACTCCAACTATATACTAGTTACTGAAATACCTCATTTGCTTTTATGAGACTGCAGTTAACAAAAGAAGTTTTAACCATTAGTTTCATCTATGTTCTTCCTGGACTTTTATCATAGGTCTGTCTTTCTCTGCTGGAAAGGGAGGGGGAGCGGGGCAGGAAGGAAATGAAGTTATGGAACAGGCAGACAGAAGAGGTTAAATAGCCCAGGCTTTGGGTGTCCTGCTACCCATGGAATCTGCAGCTCTGTGTCAGGTATCCAGGCTTCTAATCAGATTGAGGCTGGGATCTGGGTGGATCCAGCTGCAAGAAAAGTAACGTGCTGACGAAAGAGGTAGTTAGAGATGTCCAGGGTAAAGACATGGGCTTAGGCCAAAGGGAGGGAGTGAGAGAGACACAATGAAGGTATACATGTGGTATCCAGGTGTCCACTGAATGTTGGCATATTTGTACAGAGCAGAACCATCAGAGGAGAAGAAATAGATTTTAGAACCAGGCAGAGATCATCATCTAGAGATATAGGTTCAAATCCTGGCTCAGAATTGGGTAAGATACAGAAACAAGCTTTTCCAAATGTCATGGGTAGCCGATTAATTGACTGTATTTAATTGCCAATTTGGGGAATGCAGTTTTCCTAGACTATATGGCATTTAGAGAGGAAGAATATATGCATTTAGCCCTGCAGCTGCTGGGGTTTGCATGAGGAACCAGATTTACTGGGGAAAAAAGGGTTTGCAAGCTTCTTGTTGAAAGCAAAAAGCCTCTGGTTGTTTCAGGGCCATCTAGTAGATGTGAAACAAGAATTTGCTATGCTATCTCAGGTCTTTCACTGAGGAAAATAGCAGCTACAAAACCAAAGCTTGATGGGAAACATTGTTGTGTAGGAGAGAAGAGCAGTATCTGTAGCAAGGGAATGATGCAGAGTGTGTTGGTTAAGTGCTGAGCTGAGCTACTCTGGCAAAATGAATCTTTGCAATTATCTGGGCTTTGTTGTGTGCACCTTTGGACAGCTGGGCTGGGAGGAGCTGAGAGCAATGTGTGAGTCAAGGGTGGAACCAATGTGTATGTCCATACACAAATGGAGAAGGCTTTTTTCTCTCACCAGTGGGAGGAATGGAGTGCAAGCTTGGAGGTAAGAGTGTATCTGACTCATGCCAAAGAAGTCACCCATCAGTTGGCTAGATTCTGTCACATTTCCTTTGTGAGTCTTCAGTGCAATAATACATGACCTGCCCACAGTTTTTTCCATGTCCAAAAAAGTGATTCTGCATGACACACATTGGAACAATACAAGGAGTTTGAAGTAAGGCTGTTTTAGTACCTTTTGGTCATAAAGGTAAAAATGTTTCCAGAATAATTGCTTGACAAAATGAAAGTCAAAGTTTTGCTTTTGCTGTAAAGGCTCTAATACTTAAGTATGTATTTTTCTCTCTTTAAACCATGCAAGTTCCTAAACATGCAGGCATCTAAACCACTTTAGTGAGGTTACATAAATCATGATTGTCAATGACAGTAATTACTGGGTTTCAAGGGCGATGACTTCAAAATAAACCCTTATTTTTCCAAGCATCAGAGCTTGAAATATGTGCATCTTTCCATGCCAATAGCAAGTATGTTAGCACCCTGATTCATTCTCCTCCACACAGTCTTTGCCTTTTTGTGTTTCACAGGCGCAAGGGTCAGTGGAAATTGGCAAGCTGGAATATTGCCCTAAGGAATTTTCCGTGCACCATGTGCTATTTGAATTTGTGTCTGAACTTTTAATAGAACAGAAACATGTATCTATATAATGAGAGATCCTAGCTGAGCTTCTTAACCCAGGTGCATGTGTTCCTACCTCTGCTCCAGACGAATGAAAGGGAATGCCCCCTCCGGTTATTAAAATGATGAAAGATACGGCATTCTATGATATCATCAGGGTTTACTGGTATTGTATGTTGAACTCTGAGACATATTGCAATTCAGAGGCTGCCATGGCACTTGTACACTCTGTGACGAGGTTACTACTGGCTGCTTGTCCTGCAGCAGATGTGTGGTTCCTCATTACTTTTGTGAAGGTCCTTTTGCTAGCTGAGACCTGCTGGCTTCAGCTGAATGTGTTGTCACCCATTTAAGTTGTGTCAGACTTGCAGTACCCAGAGGCTGCAGTGTCTTTTTTGGAGGTAAGGGTGTTTATTTTTTTCCTGTGGGTGATAAGCAGCAGAGGAATTATGAGCTCAGGCAACAGCTGGAACTCATGATGTGTCAGTCAATTGGATGAGGCTGCTGAGGAGGGGATGTAACTAAACAAAACTGATAGATTTAACTGAGTAAGGAAATGTTTAACTTCCAGATGTTTAAACTGTAATCCCTCTGATGAAAACTCCTATCCTCCTGGGTTTGGAATGGATGGATGGGAAAGCAATGTGCTGTGCCTGTCTGGCTGCCCGTGTGCCACTGCAACATGCCGAGGAACAGCAGTGGTTGTGCTGTTGTTTCTCTCTGGAAGGGAACTAAAAATTATTTCCTACAAGTGAGTGTGTGCCTAGAAGATGCCAGAGCTATATCTTTTGCATTTTAAATTAAATTAAAAAGTGTCAATACTAGATAACTCTGAGGTAAAACTGAAAATATCTGTAATGAACCAACAAATCCTAATTCATCATTAAAACGCGTCTGTGCAAGCTGTAAACAGCCAGGCATAAATCTCTCCTGTGTCCAGAGAGGAATTCCCCCAGCACAGAAAATCCCTACACATGGTAAAGGACTGCTTCTGCCAAATTTAAGAGATCTGTGCAAGAAGTGTTGGCATGGGGAACATCCCATGGGCTGGTTAGGCTGGGCAGTGTTCTCTCAAGTAACAAGAGCTGCGCAGTGCCATAGCAGCACTTTGTTCCTGCTCCAGCACTAAGCCAGAACGGGAGGCAGACCTGGACATTGGTGTTTCTACCCCACCAGGAGTTCTTGCTGTAGGCATGATTTTCCTTCTTGCTGCCTCCCATGAGGACCTTTCCTCCTCTTCCCACCAGCTGCTGCCTTTCCATGGTCCTGGCCATGGCCTCCTGTCCCAGAGGAAGGGAGGCTGCCTATTGGTCTGATTCTTTTGACTGTTTCCTTGGGATTCCATCTAACTCCTGTAACCTTTCCAACTGCAGCTTGTCTTTGTTTACCTGGTGACAGGCGAGTGTTGTCATGGCTTCCCTGTTAGAGCCTCTGAGGATCTCACCCACCTCTGTTCTTCCAAACGGCCTGAGGTGCTTTGCGCTTTTGTAGCAGAGCCATTCCCTCTGCTGCTTGTGCAGCTGTTGTTCCTTTGCCAAGTGGAGCATGTTACCCCGTGGGGGAACGAACGGTTGTGGCTTCCAGCTTCCCATTCTTCAGGATTTTGTCTGGCTTTTTGAGGATGTAATGGAATGGCCCAAAAAATCCAGCTGGGGATTTCCTCATGTTCCTTCTTTAGCGGCCCCACCAGCAGCATGATCTCTGTGACTTCAGGCAATCTCAGAGGCTTCATAGGGTTTAGCTCTAATTTCAGCCTGCATTTGCCTGTTTCATTAGATTCTTTCTTATTTTGAAGGGTTTCCAGCCATGTACTGCTGTACTTGCGCTATGCATATGCAATATCTGTTTTTGTCCTGCACCATTTCTTTGCCAAAAATGAGCAGACATATAGTTTTTCTGCTTTTTGGAAGATATGAATATAAAGTACATCAGGCACATCAGCAAATTTAGTGCAGAGACTTTCTGTGAGACTTGAGTTGATATTAACTGTGAGGAGAAAAGTGAAAGTCTTCTGGGCTCTGTACTTTCACTTCCCAATATTTAAAGGCTCCCACATATCACACCTGAGAACTTTCCTTTTTCCAAGAAAAGCAAGTACCAAAGGAAGATGGCACACAGACTATTTTCTTATTAGCAGGTAAGTTTACCTATCCCCAATTTGAGTGAATAAATTGGTTGCATAATTTTTTCTAAAAATCACATTAATTTATAACAGAAGTACTGAAAAAGAGCAAAGGTCTAATTGTTTCTTGACTGCATACATAGGAAGTTAATATTAAAACTGAATGAGATTGACAAGGTTCCAATAAGATCGAAATCACTTTTTGATCTTATTGGTATCTTTTCATTGTGAAAAGTATTGTGTTACTTTTCACAATAACAGCATAGCAGCAGCAATAAGTGATGAGATTTAATGGACCCTAGATTTTTTTGATCCCAAATAAAACCTCAAAGCACCTTGTGCTTCAAAACATGTTTTCTTACTGTAGAACCAGTTTCAGATAATTTTCAGAAGTTTCTTCCACATTATCACTGGATGATGTAGAATTTCCTCCAACTAAAACCATACCAGATCTTGGTCAGTGTGTACACACTGTTATTTCCTGCCCACTGCAGTTTCATGATTTATTTTAGTATGAATGCATCAGAGCAGGCAGGCTCAAAGCTACCCTAATTCTACCACAATAAAAGTCTTCATACTGTGTGATTTGAAGGCTAAGGACTCACTCTTCAACAGAGAGGAAAGGGCTGGCTTCTCAAAGTTGTGAGTTGTTCTCTAATGCACCTTTGTGAACAAAGCAATGATGTTGCACATGTGATGTTAGCAGGACATTGTCCCCAAGGCTGTGCAGCCACCCCCCAGACAGGTGCCACATTAAGACATTTCTCCATTGTACTTCTCCAATAGCAAGCTGGGCAATCCTCACCTGCCATGAATTGATGTTTGGGATTAGTGTGTGAGAGAGACATGTGAACTGCAGCCCAGCTTTGTGTCAGGTTGAGGACTTCAGTGCGCCATAAACCCCAGAATTGTGATCCTTGTGGGACTGGGCTGCAGCCAGTCAAACATCCTATCAATCAAGAGGACCCCTGAGTGGTGTGGCATTAACTTTTACAATTCAGACCAGTGTGGGACTCTGCTGTACTCCATCCATCAGTCAAGTCTGCCTGCACAGTCCCTCTGCAGGGGATACCTCTGCCTTTATGATGCTGGTCATTGACAAGGTGAGTTGTGATCAATCAATCAGTCTCCTATCAGGCTGCACAATGGCTGCAGGACAACACAAGCTAGACTGCCCTGTCCTAAAAAAAACCCCAACCCACCCCTGAAAAAAGATAAAATGGCCTTAAAAAAACCCCATCTCTTTTTTTACCTATTGCCTGAAGTGATGTTCCCAACACTTTTCTGACAATTATTTTGCTATTTTTCTTCTTTGTTTTCAAAAGATAATTTTGATGAATGTTTTTAATTATGATTCTTTTTTTCTCCTGAATTTTGCATGTATCTGTGTGTGATTACCTAATCTTTTGGCACAAGGAAGTACCTCTGATCAGGCCCAGGCCTAGAATAACACAAGTATGGTAGGTCAGGATGGAAGAAGGTGGATTGGCAGAGCAAATGTGTTTACATCATCCCTGGCTCTAGCTTGATTTATCAGTAGATTTGGCCCTATTTACTGTTTCTTTGTAGCTAGTGGTGAAGTATATAATATAAACCAAGAATGGTTTACAGGGTAATAATTGTTCAGAGTGAATGCAGCTAAATTAAAGAGAGAGCATGGTAATATACACATATCTGGTAGTTCTTGGTCATTCATCTGGTTCCTGATTTCTGCATGTTCCCACCCCAGCAATTCAGGCAGACATGAGTAGATTTTAATTTTTTTATCAACATAAAAATTACAGGTTTGTGCGTGCATAGATAAATATATACACACACACACTTGTTTTTGTTGCAGTGTCTTGCTTCTCTGTCATTTGTATCAACAACTTTTAAAGTGTTTTTTTTGGCAACACTTTTGTATCTTGAAAAATACTGTGAATACTGTCAATACTTTCATCCCATAGTAGTGGAGTGAGTTAGGCAGCTCTTTGGAAGAATGGAGGTGCTCTGTGGCACTGGTCCTTTATTGTCCAGGTCAAGTCTAGAGCAAGTTGGGATATATTCCTGGCCTGGATTGAAGATTTTCCTTTCTGTTGCTGTCTCAGCTGTTGTATGCCCTGTGATCTTGGCCAAATTTCTCCCTGGAGATAGGAATGCTCCTCTCTGCTATGCCCCACTCTGAGTTCTGCAAGTGAAAACGTGGGAGACAAGAACTGGGCAGAAATTATCATGTTTGGGGAAGAGATGGGAGAGTAGTAAACAGCTTGTGGTCCCAGCCCTACACATAATTAAATACTGGGGAGGAAATTTGTTAATTTCTAAGTGTTCATCTGATTTGGCCGGGCTGGAAAGCTCTGAAATGTCTGTGCAGGAAAGCAAGGAGTGCTAATAGGAAAAGGCAGGCAGATTTGTGTGAGGCCTGAGGCATACTAAGGCAAGGACACAGTGGACTTTCAGTTCTCACCATGACAGGAAAAGGAATCAATGCCGAGATAGACTATGAGGAGACAACTGGAGGAGAAAAATGAAACCTTACCTTACCCACCCAAAGATTTCTCTCTAAAATACATGCCTTTGTGGCATCATGGAAAAAAGTCCAGAAAAACAGATGAAATTGTACTGGATTCACTAGCTCTTTTTCCCTCCTCTGCATCCTGCCAAAAATGCAATTTTACTTTAATTTTGGTTTTGTGTTGTTTTTCATGATGCTAAAATGTTGCTTGAACACAGATGTAAACCATCAGTACAGTACTGTAAGGCATGGACCACACAGACATGCAGTTCCTTTCAAAATGCAAACCAGAGGAAACAATCTGCCTTTAAAACTAAACTTCCTCATTAATTCCATTAAAAACGTGTGCAGCTGCTAGGGAATGGCAGAGGGTGACTTAAAACATGGCATTGTCCCTTGAAAACTGGCAGGCAGTGAATGTGCTCTGGTGGAAAAAAAGAAAAAAAATAGGGGACCTGAAAGAAAGGTTTGGAAAGGGAAGGGGATCTCCTGCAGTGGTTGCCATTTTTCTACTCCTGTCTGCTTTGCTGCGCTCTGTGGACACACAATAATAACCCCAGTGGGCCTGGGGATCAAATGACGTGTTGCTGAAGGATTAGGAGCAATTCTATCCCCCTGGCATGGGTTTAGGAATTTTCATTAAAATGACCTTGGGTGTGGTGAGAAAGGAATTCAGGCTGCATGGATGGAGAGTTAACATCCTACCTGGGGAACAACAAAAGGTCTCTGCAAGGCTTGCCTCCCCAGGCCCCAAGCAGAGCTGTCGTGCTTTTCCCCTGCTGGAGTGCAGTTGTTCATGGAGATAGGTGGAAGGTCAGAATTAAAAGGCATCTTTCCAGGGGATGGAGGGGGGAGGTGGGAGAATGGAGTGGAGGAACAAGCAAGAGGGCTTGTTTCCTGGAATTGCTTAAAAACAAATACATAGAAGCAAATATATGTTTGGTGTGGAGTGGAATTGTGTTTAATTAACAAGGCAGCCTTGTGACCAAGTGCTGCACCGGGAGATAATGGAAAATTATTGCTAGGTTGTGCAACTCCATCCTGTTGATCTGCACAGGCAGCCCTTGCACAGTTTGGTGAGTTTCTTGTGTATGGTCCTGCTTAAGCAAAAATTTCCAGTGTATTCAGACAGGCAGCATCTTGAAGCTTACAGCAGCATTTTCAATTTCTGCTGGCTGAAGCCAATTGTTTTTGAGGAAGCAATTTATTGATAATTGTAATGCCTGTGATACACACCATCACATATTCTAACGGTAGCATTCCAGATGAAGTGGATTAATCAGGCTAAAAAGAAAGCATGATATTGTTAGCAACATAGAAAAAGCATTAAAGCAAGCAAAAAGTAAAACCTCTCTTAAGTTTATAGGCCATGTGGTTGAAAGGTTTGTACACAGTCTTGACAAATTTCTCACCTGCTGGTGAAATGTTCCTCCCTACCTCACATTCAAGGTAAAGTAAATGCACTGCACTGTAGCAGGTATTCTTGGTGACAACAGTGGTCCTGGAGAACTTGGATGTAACAAAAGGCATTAAGACGTAAGCACTGAAAAACATGAGTTATCTGTAGTTCACTGCAGTTTCCAGCTCTTTCTGGAAGATGTCAAGGAATTACTGATGTAATGAAGAGTTAAGAGCTTGTCAGTCCTCTGTCCTTTGATAGCCGCCCTCAAGACATCAGTTTGGACTTGGCCTGGCCAAGTGCTGTCTTTTGGGAGTAGAAGACACAGCCCAGCAATGAACTTCCCTGGAGCAGAGGAAATGCTGAGCATTGTGCAGCAGGTGCTGTGGCTGATCACCCAGCGTTTGTAAACCAGGAGCTGATGGAGAGTGAAGCCCTGTCACATCCCCAGAGGATGCCCCGGGTGGGATTGCTATGATAGCAACAAAAGATTATCTGTCCCAGGTCTCTCCTTCCTAAGCCTGCAGAAACCCAATCCATGACTTAAGATGGAAAGAGTTTGTTTCAGCCTGATTGCATGACAAGATCCTGGAGTGGGTTCACACACGAGCAGCAGAAACCTGTCACATTTGAGAAACTGTGTGTCAGTGTGACTGGCCTGCTCCCCTCAGATCAGTACCTGCAGGCAGAAGGCACTGTGGTTAATGAGGTTTGAATATTAATCAAACCTGTAATCTCCTACAAAGACATCTGTAGGCACTGCTACTGAAGGTTGTTGTTTTAGACACCTTTTATTCTGATCTCTTTACTCTGCCTTCTGAGGCCTTGAAGAAGCGAGGAATGTAAATGTCACCCAGCTTAGTAAATGGCTTTCATGAAAATAGGCTGAGAGTGATTTTCCTCTTGCAGAAGACCTGTGTAAAACTGCATGGCTTTGCTGTAAATCTCTGGAGGCTGCTCCTTAAGAGGCCAATTAGTAGAACTAAGGATAGTAGGACCTGTTTTGCATTTTCATCCTTTAGGAACAGACAATTTGGTACAAGTTAAGGAGGGAAGTTTTCTTACTGTTCTTCATTGCAGATGTCTGACTCCTCACCTTTCTGTTGTAGGGGGACTTCTCAGTATCCTGGGAAAGATTTGTGGTCATTTCAGTTTTAAGAGAACTTTCAGTCCACTTGTCATGGAGATCAAAGAAATAGGAAACCTAACTTCCCATTTGGAAACAGACCTAAGGTGTTGGAAAGCCAAGGGAGCTATTTTATTTGTGCTGAGGCTGCCTGTCCTTGCTGCTCCATGAGGGTGAAAAACAACCAGAACCCCTGAAATATCTGTCATTCCCACTGAGTGAGAAAAAGCAAACTGTGATACTTTCTAGTGCCAATCTGTCAACAATCATTATTGGCTAAAGTTTTTCCTTGAGGCGTGCAGGTTGGTGTACTTATTTCCATTTACAGGAAGGGTGATCCGGAGCAGAGAGAGGTTAATCTCTCACATTAGCCAAGTCATATTAGCACTGGCCAAAATGTTCAATAGAGTTTGTTTGCTCACTGTCACTGTGCACAGCCTAAATGCACTGCTTCTGCCTGCCTATTATGGGTTATCGTGGGTGGCCTGTCCAACCCATTGATAAGGCCCGGTGGTGTCGCTGCTGTGACAATGAAATTGCCAGGGAAGGGGTCGTTAGCTGAGCTTCTGGGTCCAGAAATGTGCCCAGCCTAGGTTTTCCTAGGCTAACAAATGTGTTCCTTGTGGCCAGGGAGGACAGCAGAGGTGTCCAGCTGAGCAGTTTGACAACCCTCAATTTCCTTATCATAGGGAGACCCATTTCCTCTTGTACCAGTTCATTGGCCCCAAAGAAACTGGTTTCCTAGCCTCTAGTCCAAACCAGGCAATAGTTTTGGTGGCTATTATTTTTTCTTGTTTAGAGGCATTGCTCTCATGTCAGATACAATTGTGTTGTTTTCTCACAGATTTCTCTCAGGAGGAATGGAGGAGGATGTCCACTAAATATTTACTGTAAGGGAATTGTATGAATGCCAGTGAGGGGAGTATTTAGTGCTAGTGTAAGGGTGTTTGTAAAAGATACAGTGCTATTTGTCAGCATTTTGGTAGTTTTGCCAACATGAGAATGTCCTGAGTCTGAAAAAGTTGTCTGCTAAACATGAAGAGGAGGTTCTGGCCATTGAGACTCATGCATCATTCTTCTCCACTGGTCCAGCATGTGTGAAGTCAACATTAGAAATATTCCCATTCAGGATTAGAAACTGGACAGAGCACTTAAAGTGTCTTAACAGAACAACTAAAATCTTGTAAGAGGATGTGGAAGAGTTTATGCAGATTTGGGCATCTTTCTCACCTTAAATTGTGAGTTTTGTATATCTGAAGACTTTTATATTGTACTGATGCATGGAAATGAGGCTTGTGTTTAAAATCATGACTCTTTTTTTTTTTTATTTTTAACCCTTTTGTCCACCTTTGTGGTATTTTTCAACCTTGACATAAGGGTTGACATTTCTTCCACTGGAATGTGGCCAGCAGGTTTAAAAACAAAGAGAAGAGCTTTATTAATGCAGCTTGAACAGAAGAGTAAAAAAAAAGTCTTGAATTGGACCTTCAGTTGCTGCAGAGGTCTGTTGTCCCTGGAATACCTTTGCAGTGTGTGCTAAACAGTCACTCAAAGTCAGCATGAAAAAATGATTTCCGAAGCTGTTGGACAAATAAGGAGACTCATTCTGAGCAGGGACTAAATTGGTTTGGAACATATGCCTGTGCTGAGCAGCCAAAGTACATAATCAGGTTTAGCAAAACAAAGCCTGATACCAAACTTGCCAGGAAAAATTGTTTTGTCATTTTGAAATCTGCTTGGTTTTTAAGCAAACCTTCCCAGAACAGAAAACAATGTGTTTCATGCCCCACTTCATCTGCCATTGCTGTATTTTTCCTCTGAAGACTTGTAAGGAAGGGGAAGAATATATAATCCCTATGTTAAGATACTTAAATTAAAAGCTTGCTCGTGTTGAACTGCCCTTTCAGTCAGGATTAACATTTGTTACCCAAGTCTATATACCCTGTAAAACAACGACTAATCCAGACATTAATCACAGGAAATATTCTGGGCCTTTTAAAAATAAACCATGACATTCTATGAAGAATACATAATTGAGAATATCCTGGACAGGTTGAAAATTAGCCCAGTTGATTGGTTACATAATGATCAGCTGGGTAAGCCAAGGGGAAAAAAAAAAGAGCACATGGGGTGAACAATGCAGCAGCTTTGTGCTATTGTCTGCCTTTTCCTGTCCTCGAGTTCAGCTCGGTACAAACATTGTCATTCCAAAACAAATGACATTAACAGGAGGTGTCTGTACCCCTGGTCAACCTCGCTCCTCTGCTTTCCGATTTTTCCAACCACAGTTCATATTTTTTCCCCCCTGGTCCCTTTGCCATTTCCAGCCAATGTTTCCCAGCCCCGATGTGTTGCCCAGAGCAACTTGTGCAGCAGTTGGGTTGTGACTGATCCCTTTCTTCAGGCAGTATCTGTCAATGTCCCCCCTCTCTGCCAAAGGCCAGTTACTCATGTCAAGGTCAAATTGTGGACAGTCATTCTGTGTCTGCCCAAGTTAATCCAAACCAAACATACCATGTATAAGTAGCTTATCTCCCAAAATAAATAGATGATAATTAGCATAAACCACCGCACCCACTCCTTTTCCATTCCTCTCTGGAAAAGTCCTTCCACCTGAGTAAATCAGGATGCTTTGTCTGACCCATTCTTATTATGTTAAGAAGCAAGCAAGTGAGCTCTGGCTCCCAGTGGAATGGCATTTACTACCTGGCTTTCCAGACCAAGCCACTCTTAGTGGCACAGGAAGAGATGCACACAGGTGTGCTTGTAATGGAGGTGAGATTATCCCAGGAAACCCTCAAAATTATAATTTACAGCAGATCTCTGCAGCCCTGGGTCAATCATTATCAGTTGTGCTGTGGTCTAAATGAGCATCGCTTCTTGGGCACAAATGTGTCCCACCTCTGTTTTTTCAGAGACAGCAAGTAAAGCAGACTTAGCTGTGCAAGGAGGCTGAGGGACTTGGAGTTACAGTATGGATATGGGTCAGAGGTGGATCAAAATTCCACATTTTGTCTGTGGGACTTTCACTAGGGATCTGCCCCATAGTGGCTTCTTTGGTTGGCTGAACCTCTGTACTGTATCACTGTGGGACTCTATAGTGAAAAAAGTGTCCTCCCTTGGTGTCACAGAAGATGTAGGCACCGATCCTGAGGGAGAAGAGAGAGATGAGTGTTGATGCTGTCAGGAGGGTGAGTGAAGACGTGTGATGTTGAAGGAAGGGCACAGACAGACAAAGGTAAAGGAAGTGATGGGTCTGAACTGCTCTCCCTGCCCAAAGTGTGAAGTGGTGATTGATGGTCAATTCTTTCCTTCTGTAAAATCAATTACTGGCGTAAATAAAGGAAAAAAAAAAAAAGTGGACTGAGAAAAATCCCAGCTTTACTCTTAGCTCTTAGAGAAGGAATCTGCCTGACTTGGGTTGCTGAAGCTCAGCTGGCAATGAATTAGGCAGGTGGGATTTTTAATGCTGAAGAACAAGTTTTCAAATTTCCTACACTTCTTTCTTTTCTGTTTAAATATCCTGTAATAAAGACAGAAAGGAACTAATCCCTGTGTTTATGTTCAACGTTATAGAAATGACATATATGTAACACTAATTATTTAAAAAATGACAAATAACATGAGAAAATTCTGTTCACTACACAGGGTTTCCTCTCTTATTTAGACTTGTGTAGCTCCTTCGCCCTTCTCAGGACACGTGGGTTTTTCTGAAAGAGCAAGAAGTGACCTGCGCACCCACACCTTGGCTATGGTTATCACTGAAGGTATAATTTCTGTTTAGATAATTCCCTTTTTAATCCGGGTTTGTGCCTTTTATCGCTTAATGCCTACAAAACAAAACATGAATAATTAAAAAAAAACGTAAAAGAACAAATACTCTAGGTCAAGCAGGATCTGTAGGTTTCAGTCAAGAGTTAGAGGATGCAGTCAGTGTTTTGGGATGGAATCAGAAAATTAAAGGATTAGGCCCAGGGCACATGGGCTGTGCTGTGGGCCTCCAGTGCAGGGGTTTCCAGAAAAAGTGAAGCACAAGATATTATGACCTGGTCTTGTGCTTAACACAGTAAATTATAATTTAATGACACAAGTTGCAAGTAGAGGAATACCAGGTGTGTTTTGGATGCGTTTCTAGCTAGCAGTGAAAGTGGCCCAAAGTGCAGTTTTGACAGCAACATTTGTGCAATCTGGGAAGTTATATTGCTTATATTTGCTTTAGTAGCCTAGGAACACATCAGAGGCGGCGTGAAACCTCTTGGGGGGGTTTGGTGTTGCTTTGCATAATTTCCATCAACGTCTTCACATCCTTCCTCAGCTTTTGAGGCTCAACCCAGGTGTGCTCAAATGCTCCCGAAACTTGGCAAAAGCTTCTGCAAGGCTGCCTAGGGGAAGGGAGGGAAGGAGGCAATGGGGAGGTTTCACCTGGTTTCAAGTTTCAGGACAAAAACCTTTGCATGAGTAACAGTTCCCAGCTTCAAGAGCCCCTTGACAAAATCGGGAATCCAAAATTCCCGGGTTTGTGTACAGGACAGGCGCTGCCAGGCGGAAGAATGGGATTTCAGGCAGCACTGAGGAACAGGATGCTGTACTTGTCAGCGCACAGGATGTGCTTACTGGAAGCCTGTGGGAAACGCTCACCCAGACTTGGCCGCCTTTTCCTCTCGGTCCGGGGAGGGGTAGAGCAAGGCGTTCGAGGCAGCGGGGGCAGTTGTTGGAGGGAAGGGAATCATCTGGCACGTCGCTGGCAGCCGGGGCTCGGGGCTCCTTTCCCTGGAGCACAGCTGGCCGCAGCTGGCCGCCGGCAGCCTGGGAAGCGCCCGCCCGCTGCCCAAGGTGCTCCCGGAGCGGGGCCGCGCTGCCGGCGGGCGCGCTGCCAAGCGCGGCGCCGGTGGCAGGGGGCGAACCTTGTAAAGAATTACATTGATCGTTGGGTGCAGCGCAAATGCGCCCTCGGTTGAAAAGTCATGCATTAATTAAGTTGATGGCCTGTTTAGCTTGTAACCTCAGCAGCTGAGTCTCAACCTCTCTGTGGTCAAATAGATTTACCTAATGTAATGAAAGGCCATACCCTTTCCATTTCCTTCTTTCAGAGCCCTCTCACCACAAACTCTTCTGGTAAGGCCACTTATCAGTGACAGCACATTTTTCATTACTAGTGGAGTATGTGTTAAAATGAAATTCTGAAACAGTTTTTCAAATGTCATGCTGTGTATCGACTGGTCAGTGATCAATCCATCAATCACATACCTTTGTTTTTTTAAAGTTGGTTTGCCTGTTTGTCTCCTTGAATTGAATTTATTTCTGACAACACTGCTTTATTCCAGGCAAGGAATGCAGGAAAAAGGCAGAGAACTGATTTTTGTCACAAGCTGGAGCAATAATACTTGCATTGGTTTGTCTAAAAGTAAAGAAAAAAGTAATTTTACAGACCTTAAGTGATTAACTTAATTCTGCAATTTTTCCTGAGTTTTCAAAAGCTATATATATTCATACACATGTATATATAAACAAAACAATTCTGTTCTTGTAATATAGTTCTATGTGCTAATAGAGTGAGATACTGTATGACAGTGAGGTCTTCATTTCATATGTACCATGTTTGTTAGTAAGTAAAGTAGGAATTTAGCTCATGTGCGTGTTCAAAATGATTCTGCAAAGCTCTCTGATTATGTAGGAGATAATTCTGCTTCATGTTAAGAGGAGATTTAATTTTGCATTTGATTTCATACTATTGTGGACTGATGGGTAAAATTCATGTGCTTTGTTTTCTATAACAAGGAGGAAGTGTCAAACAGAAAACATAGAGATGTCAGAATAGGAACTTGTAGATGAAAAGAGAAGAAATCCCAGGAAAGGCTTAAAAGAAGAAAAATTGTGGAAAACATCTACGAAGATAGAATCATGTAACTCAACACTGTGTTCTATAACATGTTCTGTTATATATTCCATTTATTTTACCCTGCAACGCATCCTGTTGAATTGGAGTCTTGAGTGCATTCAATGACCATGACAAAGACCTTTCTGAATCAATGCAGACTGCTCTCTAAAACATCTGTAATTTCAGGGCAAAAAACAGCTATTGCTCTTACTGTTCACTTACTTGGAATTGATTTAATGGAACAACCTGAGTGTCCATCTATTGAAGATATTACTATTTGAAATTCTGTTAAATCCTTAACAGAATAATTGCTGGAGTCGTTTAGATCTCAGGCCTTTTTAGCCCAGAATGCAGGAGTTTCTTTGTAGCTGCTTCCAGGAGTTTCCAATAGGACAAAGGTGTAGTGATATATTCTGGGATTGATTTGTACCTTTTTCTTCCATGATTGAGTGAGTTTTACATTCTTTTTTAACATGTCCATACTGCTTTAATGTTAATAATTTTTCTTGACAGCTTTTCTAAGGTTAGATAGCTCTTCTGTGAGTCTTAGCACAAGCTGAATTCTTCTCAGCTCTCAAACTTCTTGGGTTTTAAGGTCTCTGAAGTCCAGAGGAGTCTGTCCTAATTCTTAGTGTTTCAGAGATTTGGAGCTTGATTAGGTTTTGTTTTGAAGATGATCAGTGATTAAACTGACACCAGAAGCCGTGTTCAGTGGCAGGATTTAAAGCAGACAGTGGAGAAGACAGCCAGCCACAGGATGTACCAGCTGGAATGTCTCACTGTCTGCACAACAGCCCGGCTCCCTGCTGCATGAGAATTGCCTAGATCAGTGCCACCTCACAGGGGAGGAAAGGATAAAGCAAACTGTGATAAAGCTCACTTACATGCTGATGTGGCCTGGCCATTCACACTTCATGAGGAGTCAAATTGGGCCTGAAGCCTTTGCATTACTCTAATTCACTGACACCTTCAGCTGTCAGTAAAAGAAGGAAGGCACAGGATCAGTGATCTAGCCAAAGAGATATTTTATTTTTCGGTCATGAAGATATCCACATTAGTGTGAAACCAAGATTTATTTAAAAAGCATTTTTTGTTAGTTCTGAGGGAAGAATAAAACTGAGTAGTTAGCCAGCCCTCTGGCTAGGGCACTATCCTGAAGGAGAACCTGGCTCCAAAGAGATTTCTTTTGTACTGGAGAATGTGGAGATGACATGTGCTGTTTCAGGAGCATGCTCTGTATTCATACTGTGCTGAGGGTTTCCTAGATTGCCTCTCTTTCCTGCCAAAGCACTCTACACTATGGAAGTCACTCCATGCTGGACATCTAATTTATTCCATCCCAACCAAAGTTCTTTGTTGAAATAAGTTCCAGAAAGTTTTGGCAAATTTCTGATAGAACTACTACGTCACTGGAAACTCGTCCATTACCTCTTTCTAGAGCAAACCTAGGATGGCCTTACCAGGCTTCTATGTTTTGTTTGGCCACCCTGGAGCCATTTTCCTTCTCAGATTTGTTTTGTATGGGTAGTGGGCTGGTGTTTCTAATGCTCAATACGCACAATTACTGCCCTGTTAAAAAATAAAGCATGCCATGGAAGTTGAAACCAGAGACTGGAACCCAGGAGTGAAAACAGCTGAAAGCAGCAGGGAAGGGGAAGTAAATGGCAGAGCAGGCTCTGGTGCTGAGATGCAGGGTGTTCCTTGCTTGTCATCATTCCCTGGGAGCTGAATAGAAAGAAAAGCCATCTCTTGTTTTGTAAGTTGCTACAAGTATCTTACAAAGCAGAGGCAAAGAAAAAGAATGGAAACCAGTCCAGAATGTCTTTCCGCTTGGTTTCGCACCGTCCCCACTCTGTCGCATCTTGAAAAGGGTCTGAAGCAGAATATCCTATCAGTTTCTCTTTATTGTAGAGCAGGACTTGCAGAGGCAGGATGACTTTCAGCAAGATGCCAGGGGGGTGGTTTGTGTACATTACCCAAATTCTCAATCAGTATTCTCCCAAGCAACTAGTGACAGGACGAGAGGACATGGCCTCAGCTGGTGCTGAAGAAGGTTCAGGTTGGACAGCAGGAAAAGGTCATGAAAAAGGTCATTAAGCATTGGAATGAACTTCCCAGGGAGGTGGTGGAGTGCCCATCCCTGGAGGTGTCCAGGAAATGACTGGATGTGGCACTCAGTGCCATGGTTTAGTTGCTAAGATGGTGATCAAAGGTTGGACTTGATGATCTCGGAGGTCTTTTCAAAACAAAATGATTCTGTCAATCTGCGCATCAGCATAAGTAGGGGGTTCAGCAAAGCAAAAAGGTGCTGGAAGGTTCAATGAAGTATTTTTGAAGTATTTTTAAGCTCTCGGAGTTCCTAAAGGAGGTTTTGTTAAGTGGAAGGTGAAGGTAGAGCACCAGTGTAAAAGGGCAGCTGTAGAAATACAAGCAAGGAATTGTATTTCCTTCCAGAGAGGAGAAGGAAACAATGGGGATGATGCTATGATTGGCTTTCTAGGTAAAGTCATGTACATAAACCGAATATTTTTTTTTCCTTTTTAAACAATAACCCCAGGAAATGTTCTGAGGGAGCAACAGAGGGTGCCCTCTATTTTGCTTATGCTATTCACCATTAGCTGAAAAATCTGTATGCTTCTGTGTCTTGTTTAATCATGTGTGATGGGGCCATTTATGTGTAAACCGACTTTGGGGGAACACATGGGCCATGAGAAGTGCCTTGGTGTCCTTCAGAGAGCCAGACTAAAATGGGGCAGATCCTTCCTCTCTCACAGAATTTTCATGTTTGAAGTAGAATAATAATAATAGCAAGAGTCTAGACGCAAGATTAGCTATATTGCAAAAACTCTTCTTGTAGCATTGAAAAAATGAACTCAGTCCTGCAGCCATTGCAAAGAAGGGTTACATCCTCTTTATGAAAGTATTTAGTTCAAACCAGATTTGATGGGTTTTAAACTTGGCTGTGCTAAGGGCTGAACACTGTGTTCTTTTGCTGGCCTCTAATGCAGTGTGAAAGCATTAAGTAACATGGGCTGAAATGCTAAAAGTGCCTGTGCAGCCTGTAACTCTCCAAAGCAACATTCCAGCTCCTGAGAATCCAGTCCCACTGCAACTGTGGAAGCAGCAGCCAGGGAGGGATGATTTCCATATTATGTCTTAATGTGAATAAAATGCATTTTTACTCAAGAAATCAGAGTTGTCATAGAGGGGAGGATATGCTGGAATCCATATCAGCAAGAGGGTTACATTCCTGCCCTTTGTGCAAATCCCTTTGTAATTATTTAGCAGTAGCCAGTACCTGATCAATGGAAGATAAACAGAATTGTTGACAGCATAAGGTAAACTCTTATGTAAGTTTCATCATCCTGGGGCTGAGTGGCAGCAGATGTTCCTGGTCATGCAAGCTGGGTTTCCCACTGGATGAGAAACTGGTGATGTGGAGTCTGGGTATGTTCTCAGTTTACTTAAGACTGCACTCACCAGTTGTGTGACAGGGATGGTCAAAGAGCGTGCAAGATGTTCTCCCTCATCCTTGGTTTCTTTCCTAGACTGCTAGAACAGCAATGCCAATGGAATGACTTTATTCCAGGAATTAATTCTCTTAGAGGTACTAAAGCAGAGAACAAATTGTCTTGTTTACTTGTGCCACCTCCCACAATTAGAACAAGCTTATGACTGAAAATATTAGCTTTTCTTGAAAGATTGAGCAGGGCTTGCTAGCTAAACAAAAGAAGATGTAAAGCAACATGCAATAGCATCTCTTGACTCTCCACATAATGACAGTGAAATTGAGGAAGGAAATTACAACAAAAAGGATGCAAGATAGAGCATGCAGCCCTGGGGGTACAGTGCCAAAAAGCTGATGAATTCATCTGGTTTTAATGGTACAGTCACTCCTTCTTTTAATCAGTTTGTCTCTTCTGAGTACTGACACAGTCTGGTTATTGTTCTAATGTAAGCAATAACAAATCATCAAAACCAATTTCTGTACCTGCTTTTGCTCTCTTTCTAAACATAGGAGATTTTGAACTGTAATTCACACTGATAAGCAGGTCCTAGAAAAATCTTGACATTTATTTAATGGCTGAAGTTGTAAATATACATCAAACATTGCTGACTTTCTCTAGCATGTGAAAAAATGAATTTGGGAATTTTACACTGAAACACTTTGCATAAAGAGTTCCTAATCTCCAAGCAGAAGTTAAGCTTACTGCGGTGCAGGAAATTTTCTTTGATTTCCTGTCTTGCCTCTTCTCCAAGTCTTGCATTTCTGGGGGGCTTTTATATTTTTTTGTTTCCCTGTTGCTGAAAAATTAAAGTTTCTAGTAATATTTTTCAGCAGCACTGTTCATTCAGGGAATTTTTTTAGAGTGGAACTTCAATAAATTCACTTGGTAAGGTCCAGTTGTCTTCTGCAGAACCAGAGCTTCACTTCAGTTTTCATGCAAGCCAGGATCACGTGCTTCTTCCAAAGTCCAATTGCAGTTAGTATTGGAAGCCCTATTTCTCATTGCTCTGAGGATAACTCGGGGAATCCTGTGTGAGGTAGCTGCATCCTTGAAAGATACAAGCTGCTACCTGGTTTAGTGTTGCAGCATTTAACCTCTCTGAGCTGTGGATCCCATGGGTTTTTTGTCCTTCTGCTGGGAATACTGTGTGAGGCAGAGTTGGTAACAAGGTGCACCTGTCTGATGGACACAAAAACCCACCTGGGCTGGTCTAGTGTGTCAAAATAGCTTGCAGTGCAGACAACTAAGTGACAGCACATGTTCACACAAACGCAAAATGTACTCAGTCATAAAGTTTTTTCAATTATAAAAAAGAATCATCTGGGAAAAAATTGCTCTTGATTTTAAAATACCAACAAAAAAAACCCCTGGCATATGAAAAATGTCATGGCAGTGTCATCTTTTTGGAAAGTTGGTGATGCAGAACAGCTGTGTTTCTCAACATCAGGCAGGAGATCAGCTGGTTGAGTGATGACTTTTCATGTGTTAGAATATGGTGTTCACTCTGCAAATGGCAAAAAGCAAATCCCTGCCTTCAATCTTAGCTCCTATTTTCCTTAGTTGTTACAAATTTTGCTCATTTATTTTCACTTTTTCTCTTGGTGTTTGGCTCTCGCTTCACTTTCTGAAGTGCTAAACAGCAATGAGAAGCACTGACAAGAGTGAATAGAGTATGTCAGCTCAGCTGAAACTCATACTTTTGTAGGGAAGAGCAGCTCTGGAGTTAACTGAGAAATATGGAGAGAGCAAATGCCCATTCCTGTAGAAGACTAAATTTCTGTAATTAATTCCCAAAAGAGCTGGAGCCCAACACTGTGCCTAGATTTAGATAATGTATTTGTAGTATTTACATTACAGCTGAAGAATCAAAATGATCAGTTTTCTTGTTTTCCTGAAGTTGAGTAATATTTTTTTTTTCCTGATATTTGTGTGAATGGGATCCATTTTGTCACTCCTTTTCTAGTGTTTCCTGATGTGGGGGGGTCTCATTTAATGCTTTCTCATTCAGATTTTTTAATGAAGAATTTGTCTATTGATTTTTTTTCTAGAATTTGAAACTACTTAAGCAGATTTGCTGGTGTGTTGAGGTGTGCTGGTAGCTGGCCTGAGACATTCAAATGTCTTCTATTTCCAAATGTGATGTTGATGGAAACTTGGCCTTTGATTTGAGCAGAGTCAGAGCCTCTTATATCCTTGGCCACAGGTAAAATTTGTCCCTCAATTTCTTAATAAAAAGCTAAGGTTCACACCCAAAGAAAGAACAAAAGAAAAACAAATTAATATTTTTCCAAGTCTGCATTTTGTGTAAGCTTTCTGAAGGTTTTAGTGCTGTTCTATGATTATCAGCTGATAAAATCCTCAAAGCTGGTGCCTAATTGGAACCTCTGGTTGTCTGTAGTGAGGCTCATAACCAGTGGTCCCCCAGCTCAGGGAAAGACCTGTGTGTTGAATTAACAGCAGCTTTCTCATATTATGTGTTTCCTACTCAAGGGCAGTGTATCCAATTATCATCTGTTCCCCAAAGCCAGGAAACCAGCGGGGTAGTGTGGCGAAAAGGCTGTATCCACAAACCATATTGATCCCTGAACAAATTTGTCTGGAGTCCTCAAGCACACACACACACACACACACACACACACACGTCTGCACACACACACACAGATTCCTGTGGCTTTGCCAGTGCTGCTCTCTGTCTGCTTTGCTCTGTGCCTCCCCCAGAGCTTTGTGTCTTTGCCCAAGATTTTTTCTTGAGACTGTCAGTGCAGGTGTTCCAGAAAATGCCTGCAATACGTGAAGGGGGATTAGAACCTGGCTCTCCAGACAGATGATGGATTGTTCTTTCATTACCAAAAGTTTTAAAACACCAAAAGATCTTGCAGTGGGGTGGCTCAGAGTCAAAGGAACCCAAACAAAGCTGAAAATTGAATGTATACATTGCAGCTCAATTATTTTGAAGGTTGAGGTTTCTGCTTCAATCCCTCATAAGGAAATAGGCTGTCTTTATTGAAGCACTCTCTTTTATCATTCTCTGGGATCTTTATGCTTTGCTTTTGTATGTTCTATGGAAAAAAAGAAGTCAGTACATCTATTAACAATTTTACTGTTATTTAACTTTAGTAACCCTGAACAATCCCGAAGTCTTCTGACTGAAGTACAGCTTTTCAATAAGGGGTTCATCAGGAAAGGTGTTTGTTTGCTGGTAGCTAATGGCCAGAACTGGCCCCAGTTTGAAGTGATTCTATTCTGGCTTTCCATGTTGTGGTCCCCAAAATTTTAAAACAGGTAGGATGGTTTCTGCCAGGGAAGTTAAATGAAGAATGGACATCATAGCATTTGCAGGCTATGGGAATGAAGGTGTCTAATAAAAAGCAAACATAAAAGAGACTTTCCTAAGAAACTGTCCTCTAGTTTTTCTTGTCTTGCATTTTTCCTCTGTGGGCAGGTTTTGATGAGGTATTTGATTCCAGTGGGTCATTTGAAATGATGTATGTGATGCAAATTGGTTAGTGGGTAAACATGATGTCTTGGTTGTTTTTCTGTTGTTCTTCCAATTTCCTTCCTATTAGAACAAAAAAGAAGCAGTGAATACCTGTATGCACTCTTCTGGCAGTGCTCTTGCCATGTGGTTTACACAAAGCCAAGACTGGTTCAAAGCTGTCCTGGTTTTGGGGTAATCCCCAAAACCTGCAATGGTGGGACTGTGGAATTTAATTGACAGGCTATTGCCTGCAGGACAGTTCTGCTTAACAAGTCTGTGTAGGAGTATGACTGGTATTGTGTAAGAGAGAGTCAGCAAAACCTTCTGGCTTTCTCTGCTTCTCTAGTTAAACTGCGCTACTTGGCCTCTATATTTCTTGATATGAAATGATTTAAACTCTCCTGGGTACTTGAATATGTAGGTAGGATGCAGCAGGAGGATGCATTTCTTGAGCAGTGTGGCTTCTCTGCAGATATAGAGAAGTGTCTGTCACTAAGCAAAAAAAAAAAAAAAAAAAAAAAAAAGAAAAAACAAAACCAAAAAAACCCTACAATGCAAGCACAAATGCAGGAGTAGAATCTAAGCTCTTATGAATTTCAAGATTTTATATTTTCAAAATAATATCCTGTATGTTGACAATTCACAAAATCAAAGTACTCTGCATTTTTCTTTCCCCATGTCCATTAAAAAAAATTTCATGGTAAATAAGGATTTGGATTTACAATAAATCATTTTGTGTATGGCTGTTCACATAAAGCTATGTAACATAATCTGAAATGAATGTTATAAAGTCAGGCTTTCCTATTGCATCACATTTGCACATAATTTTCTGGACAGAAAAGAGAATCTGACTTTTGAAAAGTTGCATTCCCTAATTCCATAGCTCTGTGGAATTGTTAAATTTTGAGTGATGCCTTTCACAAAGGAGCTGGCATCTGGCTGATGTGGTGGTTGGATTCTGGTGCACTTGGGAAGGGAAACTGCTCTGACGAAAGCTGTTTTATTCAGTTCCTCTTTCAAGCCCTACCTCAAGAATTTCTTTTGACCTGATAACTGCTAAAATTTGTGAGGGTGAGAGGAAAGATGTATCACTGAGTAAAGGATTCCTGCATCCTGCCGGCACTGATCCATATGCTTGGTTTTATTAACATGCAGTGTCAATTCTTTGAGTCTCAGTGGGTTTTGCCTAGAAAGATTGCTGTGCAGTGCAGATGTGAAATGTAAGTGTAATACAGCACAAGTAAGAAATAAATCTGAACCCCTTAGACCTCACCTCTCATTATTTTGGGAGGTAGATGAGTTTATTTTTAGTATGTGCTTGTTGTAGTGAATATAAGAACAGAATTTTGTTCACTTGTCTAAGACTACGTTTTAGGATCAGAGGTATTGTGAATGTGATTGTTGCAGCAGCTGGTCCTCTGTGGTTACAGCCTGTGGCTTCTCACATCTGAGCCTGTTACTCCTTGATCTGGGATCTGGAGGCCTTGTGATGGTGGGGGAAAGCCCAAGGTTTGCACTCTGCCTATGGAGTTCATTGTCTAGGCATTTGAATGGTTTATAATTTCTCTAGCTGGGCAAGGTATGAGTGCTCGAGGGCAGCTGTACCCTCCAGTTCTCTGCCATAGTCTGTGGTTATGGTTTTTTGCTTGTATTTTTTCCCTAATACTTTCTTGGTGGTTGAAATGCATTTTAATTTTCTTTGATCAGCATTTTTATTATTAGATAAATATACAGGGTTAAAATGTGGCATAGATAATTTGTTTCATCTGGTCATAACTTTTGCTGTTCTCCTTACAAGATCCAAAAAAGGAAAGATCAGACAGAAGTGCTGCTCTAGAGGTGGTGGTTGTTGTGGATTTTTGTTTGTATTTGGTTGGGGTTTGTTTGTTGTGAATTAAGACTGAAAAGCAAAGGATATCAGAAGACAACAGTGACCTTGCTCAAGAGGGAACTCCAGCCCAGACTTGCTGTTCCATATGATGTGCTCTTTTCAGCATCCTTGCCCTTCTAACATAAAACTGTCCTGGATATATCAAGGTAGCTGTAGTTTGAATCTTTTCAAGCACTGTGTGATGGTTTGCTTTTCTGGGAGACTTTGGGCAGAGCATGCTGGAGGATCCTGAGGAAAAAATATTATTTTTGTCCTGTTTCTACTTGGGCCCAGCGGAAGTCCTTTAGAATTTCATCATGTGATTCTGAGATATTAAACTGGACATATCTGAGTTTGTTGAGGTCTGATCCTGTTTAAGAGGAGTTTAATAGTTTATTTCACCTGTTGGTAGACTGCATGAATACCTGGAGTTAATATTTTTACTGTTGAAATTATGAGGGGTTTATGATTAAAGAATGGCAACATTGCTGGAAAAAAAAAGGCACCTTAGGAAGATTTTTGTTAGCTATGGTTTCCATGTTTCTGTGTCTGTGTTTTCATAATATTTGATCTGAGCTTTCAATGTGCCACAAGGGAGAGAAGGAAATGAATAAACTAAATTTCAGTTGAGATTTCAGTAACTCTGGTAAGAAAAAGATGCATCATGTATGCTAGTGACTTTCTATTATGCCGTCAAGAGTGTAAGAAGAATTCACCCAGCCTGATCTTGGGAGGATGATTTTTCCTTTGTATTCCACATTAGTTCCTAGGGAACAAGCCCAAAGAGCTTGGTAGGTTCCCAGCTAGTGCAAAGTAAAATAGCCATGAAATACCACCCCAGCCTTAGAGAGACTTCTGTTTTGGGCTCAGTCCCCCAGTTCCTGGGACAGGGTGAAGGATTATATTATAGAGAGGGCTAGTAGGGAACATTATTTATGCTGTACATAGAGAATCACTATGGCAAGATGAAAAATTTTAAGTCAGTTTTGGATTTTCACTAATCCACTGAAGACTTTGGTTTATAGCTTGTCTTGGCCTTGTTAAAACTTCTGTGGCTCCTGGGGTTTATTGCTTCATGGTGCTCAGAAGGACATAAATTAGTATACATCAAAATTGTTCTTGTTTATCTCCCCTGCAAGTGGAGGAGGCCCAAAAGACACAATTGAATTGAAAACAGTGCACATGAAAATTCCAGCCAGCCAATGAAGCTTTGTGGACAACGTGATTTTGCTGATACAGATTTGTTGGAAATATTGTATTCCTTTCTGAGAGGGGAATGATTATAAAAGCAGATCTCTAGAGAGCAACTTACTGGAAACCCAAGCCATGCTGAATAGTTGCTACTTTTACCTAAGGAAATTTGCCTTTTGCAAATTGCAGGCAATTTGCAGACCTTGCTGCTGTGCTTATTTTGGGATTGCAGTGGATGTTCTGTTGTGGCTGTTGTGGATTTTTGTCTTTTCCAGGCCACATCTTTTAAATATTCTCAAGTTCAAGTGATACTCAAGTAGTTTTCATCCCTGCATATTGTGTTTGTCAATAGGAGTGCATGCAGTGAATGCAATGTCATTCAAATTTTACTCACTTTGTATATCTAGTATTGAAAAAAGAGATCATGTGAAGAAAGTTGACAAGTCAGGTGTATAGCTATGTCAGAGAAGACAAGAAAGTCTATATAATGTTGGTTCTGCCTAGTTTTGAGAAAAACCCAGTTCAATGAGACAAATCTTAGACAAATCCATTACTAGAATTTGCCTCGGTCTTCACTCACTTCACAAATGAAAATTTCAGAATTTATTCCCTTGGAAACCTGGTGCCAAGAGAAGCTGGATTCTGTGTGAGGAGATCCTGCTCAGGATTTGCCTCTTGGCCTGGCACCACGCTCCAGTCTTACTCTTTCTGTGTCATCCCACAGGTGACCTGAGATACAGGCTTGATGTATTTTGCCTATAGAACAGCAGTACACACCTTAATTTGGTTATATATCAAGGCTTACCAAGCAAGGCAAATTTGGAAAAATGACATGAAAGCCCAGTTTTAAAATATTGAGGTAATTCATTGGCACTAACTCAGCCAGGTGATGTGGGAGGAGGGAGACCCTTACATTTGATTCCTTCATTTTGGTTAAATGTGCCTAATGGGAAAAATCCTGCCATGTGATTCTGGCTGCCTGGTGGAAGTGAGTGTGAAGAGAAGCATCTGATGAGGTATTTCCAGGATTTTGGGGAGACTGCTCACACTTACTCCATTATGGGTCGGAGTGGGGCTGAAGGAGGATTTCTCTTTAGGGTCAACTCATCAGTCAGTTTCAAATCCTGTACTGAGCCTTGCCTGCTTGATGTTGGGAGGTGAAATAATTAATCAGAGGATGCAGTTCTTGGGCTGTGAGGAGGAAATAAAGTGAAGTGGGAATGCCTGTGCTGGCAGGTTGCTCTCAGAGCTGTTCTCAGGTATGTGACCATCCTATGACCTGGCAGAACAAGTAGAGGTTTGGAGAAACTGGTTAAAAGTGGTACCTGTCATGCTGTGAGAAGACCTCGAAGATTTATATGTCACTCTTCTCAGCACTTTTTCCACTAGCTTGCTGTTTTATTTATATATCATATGGCAGTGTCACTTTTAGATACCAAATGGAAAGCATATGTAACAAAACAGAAATGTTCTTCCACTCCGTGCAACCAAGGGTGACGTCCAATATGAAAAATGGATTTTCCTGAGGTGGAACACACTACTTTAATTATTACATGCAGTTTGGAATCATGACTATTTGTATAATTAGAAGTTTGGAAAGGCTTCTACAAATTCTTCCTACTTAGTCATTAAAGAGGGTTTTTTTTTTAATTTGTGTCTAAATGCAAGCTAGAAGATGAATATCAAAAACAGCTTGGAAGGCATTCTGGCAGATGAAATATTTTAGATATTGGTATTGCCTGAATTTCAGTAAGCATTTCTCAGCTGAATAGTAAATAATTTTTTTGCCTTTAAAAATCTGTTTAGACCATGCCTGGAAAATAATCTTGTTGAAAGGCAAATGGTTGCTATGGTCAACTTTACAACTTCCCTGGCATTAGGGTTAAAACTGTATTTCATATAGGTCTTATAGAATTTTAAATAAATATATTTTTTTCTGATGTGTTTTTTTTTTTTTTTTGTCTTTATTATGTAATGGTGTACAGGCTGAATTCTGCTCCTCATTATTTGAAAAAGCTGGGGGTATGGCGTCTATTATTTGACATTTCTTGCGAGTGAGTGCTCTGAAATTGTGCTATTATCACATTGCAAAATGACCTAATCTAAACAATGGGCCAAATTCTCATTTTCTTGACAGCGGTGTAAATCTAGGTGAAATCCCCGGAGACCAAGTTAAGTACATGGATTTCCTCTACATTTCTACTGTTGTTTTAAAGTGCTGAATCTGCCCTAGTGACATAATTGAAAGAGCCACTGATCACACAAAAAAAATCCTCTGCTATTTGATAAGGTTCCACAAAGAAAGTTTATTCTTGTGAATTCCGTGTATTTTTAATGCAACTTTTTTTGCTGAATTGATTAAGCTCTGTTGAAAATTCTTGAGTGTGGAAGAAAGTCAGCTGTGACTGTGGGAGGGATTGGCTGATAATTTAGTAAGAAAAAAACCCAGCATGCCTGTAGACTGCTGAAAAAAAGAGATTTCTCCAGTAGCTGTAATTTTGAAAATAAGCTGGTTTTGAAGTTTGATAGTATGTTCTGAGTGGAGCTCTTCCCTTGCTTTAGGCTCTTTGTGCACTTTACCAGGGGTCAGGAAGTTTGCATAAAAGCAGGGCAGTAGGTAAAATCCCTCTGAAATCACGAGTAAAACTCCTAATTAAGCAGAGTCAGGATTACAAACCATGTCGAATGCAGTAGACAGACTAATATTACCGGTGGAGAATTTGTCTATCAATCAGGTGTAGTTAGTTTTCCACATTGAAAACAGAGTTGTGCTTGGTTTTGTGTAGTGTCATTGCCTTTTTCTTAAAAACAGGGCGCTACCATAGCCTGCTTTAATGTTACCAACCACTGCAGTAGTGTTACTGGGATGGTTTGTTTCTTTGGCAAAGAATAAATATTTTATAAATATTTATTTATAAATATTTTATAAGGATTATAAATATTTTAAATATTTTATATTTAAATATAAATATTTAAATATTTTTAAATATTTTATAAGGATTCTATATAAAGGGCTCCCTCTTGGTTGGGAAAAACTGGTCTGTTCATACATATTTCCAGGAAACCGGGGAAAAGTGGATGGAACTTCAAATGACTGGTGCTGTACCAGCTCTGCACACATCTCTCTGGGTTTCTTTCTCCTGTGGTAATGATTGGAACCCTTCTGTATCCACAGGCATAACAAATGAACAATTAGTCTTTGGGTTTTAAGATTACATCAGCTCTGAAGCATTGCTGCTCAGGAGAACCAAGTCAGTGTGGTCAATTCATGTAGATTATAGCAATTGCAAAGTGAATCCTCATCCCTGATGTTCCCTTGGCAGAGGACTTAGACCTTTTGATCACTGAATGAAGGGAATTATTTTATTCAGTGACTGCTACATCTTTTATATGAGTTTAGAGCCACTCACTCTTCTTTCTTTCCAGAGAGAATTCCATCTGTTTGAGTGGTAGGGTCCTCACCTCTTGATGATCTAGTCCATTTTCTGTGCACAGTCAAAAGAAGAATATCTGTGAATAAACTAAAAAAAATGCTGTGTATCTGTGGCTCTCTGACTAAGCATTTGCTGGAAAAAAAATCAATATGTAAGCAATTTGTACATGAAAATATCTCCTTGTACAAGAAATAGAAGCTAACAATAGAAACTCCAGTGTACACCTAGGAATTACAAAATCTGGAAGGGAAGGCTTATCTACTGTAAAGAAGCACACAGTTTATAACAATGCCAGTGGGCCAAACAGCATTGTACCATGTTAATTTTTTGCATGCTTGAATAGAACAACCTGTCTGTATTTATCAGCGCTGCATTTTACATAAACATTTACTGCATTAGAATTAAAAGTTGTGAAGGCACTTTGGTATGGGGCTCAGGGATTAGCCAAATTGGCCTGGGGTAGAGAACAGGCACCTCCACCTGAGGAAGGCAGTATAATAAATAATGGAAAATGCAGCAGAGTCTCCTTCCACCCATACTGAGCACAAGCCCAGTATCACACTAGAAGGGGGAGTTGTTTGAGGTAGTATTTGATATTGTGAGCAGTATAAAAATTAGGATAATTACAGCCTCCACACTTCCATGAAGTGTGAACAGATTAAGTTTGTAGATGTTGGTTATGAGCTTCTAAATAGAGGGATTGAAATATTTTGCAGAATCAAATACAGTGCTGTTGTTCAGTGGGTAATAATTCCACTTTCCTTCATTCAAAATGCATCTTGTGTAGATGTAGGTAAGTATATGCTTGTTAGACATATGGCAGAACAAAGCAGCCCTGACTCACTAATTCAGCATCTGCATTCTGAAGGAGATGAAACTCTATTTTTCAGAAATCTTTCTGTTTAAATAAGTCCTTTCAACTGTCTTTACTTGAAACCAGCCATGAAATTGTTTTTCCTCCCAGTCCTATGAAAATCTGGGACAAATTATAACCTTTCCAGCCCTTCTCCCTTTGGCAAAAAAACGAAAAAGGTTTTCAATATATTTTGATTTTACCGAAGACCATTATCTCTCTTGGCCAGACTTTGGCTAACAAGTTTAGCCTTGCTGTGCTTTTCAGCTGCTTGTAAGAAGCTATGAGTGTGCTGTTTTAATCTTTATAACTAATATACTTCTAATCTCCCAATTCCTCTTCCCTCTGTGCTGCAGCCTGTGTGTGACAGCCCCACACATTTTTTGAGTCCTGCTTTCAAGTTCTCTAACCAGTTCTTTTTTTGCTTCGTTTGGAAACAAAAGACCTTTTTTGGAGTCTGGGAGAAGTATTTGCTCCAAGTCTCTCACCATCAGGTGCGTTGTATCCAGATATTGCTGAATCCGTTCTTTCATTTAATTTTATACTGGTGGTAATAACAATTTGTAACAGCTATTATTGCACATAAAGCAGGTTTGTTGCTATTTTCAGGGTAAAAGATGGACACAGTCTATATGCAGGTGGCTTCATGGCAGTGTGTGTGATACAATAAAAGTTTATGAAACACTGTGTGCAATACTGCGGTTATTGGAAGAAGCTCCCTTGTGCTGGGAGCTTTTTCACACTGTTGAAGTGGTTCAGGAATAGTTGCAAGATTGTGTTAGTCTGGGTTGTCAACTCCAGATTGGAAAAGCTATGTATAGAGGAGGTATCTCTCCCAGACCGTTGTTTTGATCCTTCCATGCCTCATGTCTTGGTAATTTATGCACATGGCAAATGGAGTTTCCCACACACGCTGCAGACCTTGGATCTGAGGGCCAGACTAGAGAAGTCGAGACTATAAAGTCCTTGGAAAACACAAGAGTCTGAAGAGGATTAAACAGGCTAGCTGATGCTGAACTTTTTTGCTTAAGAAAACAGATGTGTAGGAGGCCATGATCATTTGATTGAAAATAAGGACATGGGGTGGAGACCACAGTCTTTTGCATGACCTGAATTCTGGAGAACAGGTAACAAGAGAATTCACGTGGGATTCCTTTCTCCTTGGGCATCCAGACACATCAAACAGCAATTCACTGCTTAGATTCTCACTTCTTTGCTCCTTATCAATTTTATTAAAATATGTGGGAGCTACTCAATTCTCAGACCTGTTCTCAAGCCTTTTGGGAATCCATCTTTTTATCCCTCTTTTCATTTGCGTGCCTGTGTGGAGGTGCACACGCCTGCACATCTGTATTTGTGTGTGCTGGCTGCGACACTCAGTCGTAAAGAATGCGTGACAGCCGTGATCGTGGTGCTGTGACACGGCTGTGTGGTGTGAAATGGGGCTGGGAAGGGAGGGGAGAGACCCATGGTACACATCGAATGTACAGTCATTCCCTCCTTTCCCTGTCTGAAAGGCTTCCAAATCTCATATATTCTCAGGCAGACCCCAGCCAAAGCCCGCAGCTGTCATGCATTTTCAACAGATTCCACAGGGCCTAGATGAGGTTTGAAGACATTCCTTAGCTCTTACACATTAGCTAAAAGGAATTACCGTAACATCTGATATTGTGGAAGTGGGAAATTTGCCATCCTGACCTTGCCCAAAGCATTCCGGAACTGGGGGTCCGAGGATTTATTATCTCAGATGGCCTCTAAAGGTCGTCAAGGGCCTGTCTAGTGGTGCTGCAGCCTGGCTCAGACAACCAATGTGCTATTCATTTGAAGGGACTGTGCTGGGGTTTTTTACTTTTTTTTTTTTTTTTTTCTGTAAGGCTGAAATAATGGGCAGACACATGTTACTGCTGCTCTCTGGATCTTTGTCATAGGAAAAGCATGTTCCATTGGAGCAATTCCCAGCTGTCAGTAATGTGCTGAAACACCACAGCCAATCATCAGAGAAGAGGCCAAATAAACAGGATGTTCACAATGTGTATGATTGCATGAGTGTGTAACAAACTTTCTGCACATTTCACAGTCTCCTAATGAGATTGACATGCATTGCTTAATCTGCATCTGTCTGTTTGGGGAAGAAACACATCAACACCATGGAGACCATGTGCAAGAAAGCTCCGCATCTTGGCTCTGTGGCTGTTGATGTGATAGGACAGAATCTGGTACTGAGCTGGAAGTGAGCAGTGCTTCAGAGATACTCATTTAGCTGCTGGGAAGTGCCCTACAGTCAGCCAAATGCAGTTTGGTGAGTGTTCGTGTAATCAGAACTGTTATTATAGCAACAGATGACAAAAGTGCCTGACGATGATGCAGAGCTAATTTTTTAAGGGAATATCTGAGGCGCCATTTGTTTTCTCTTTGTTTTGATTTCAGAATTTATTTTGATTGCTTTGTGTGTTTTAAAAAAAATCTGCTCGCAGTGCAAACCAACAAAGGAAAGAATGTTTACTGAAATCTATAATTACATAATGGAAAAGCAAAAGCCATTGTGTCTTTAATTTGAAATTAGGACAGTATAATTAGAATAGCAAATATAAAAAGGAAGTCGATGTCCTCACCCTCCAAAGCATGCATTTTTCCAGCAGTCAATGTTCTCATCCCCAAAAGCTTGTGCTTTTTTGAGCAGAGTGGATGTGAATGCACATTAACTATCTAGCTGCACAATCACTGAGGTGCAATACACAGAGTTTATCCCACAGCTGGACAATGCCAGTTTCTTCCTTAATCCCTCTTCTCACTTCTGCTAGGTCTTTTCATGGTTCATGCCTTATAACATCCTGAAAATTCTGTTCTTGTGAGATTTTTACGGGTGGCATCCCATGGCAGTTACCTGAAAAAATATATCTTAAAAGAGATAAAGACAAAGCAGAAATATAAGTCTGATAACCTCCATTGTATGTGAAAGTGTGTCTGGAATAGCTTTGATCTGCCCTATCACAGTACTCAAACCATTGTTAGCTCTTCAGTCTTATGGGTCAAATGTGTCAGGTACACTTATGAGAAATACATCCACCACAATTTTACACATGCTCTTTGCTCACATATCCTTCAGGAGAAAGTTAATGCTCAAGTGTCTTTGCAGCGAGCTGCTGTAGGTGTTTCAAAAGCTGCCAGTGTTGGATGATGATGGTGGTGAATTAATTTACTGTAATGGGGTAGACCACAATGTAAGAATAAATATATGCAGATGATGTCCTCACTGGCTGTATCTAGTCAAGCTCTGGAGAACTGGCCAACTTGTGTTGCACGAGAGTGCAAAAAGTGGTCAAGAAATTAAAATTACACTTTTCAAGATAATGGCATTCTAGACATGACGTTATGGCCCTACCATTATCTTTCAGTTTATCTTGGCATTTAGGACATGCAAAACCGTACCCCCATTTCTCTCAGAAAATCTTCAAAAAAATGGGCAGGTGGTAGTACAAAAACCGAATAGATTATTTTCAGACTATGTATTTAGCATTTCTGTTGTGCAGGAATGCTGCTTCCCAGGGATGTTTCTGAGGAAGAGCCCTTTTACTAACATGAAATATTATAGGATATCAAACAATTTGGGGAAAATAGGAGGGAGTGAGTTATTGGCAGTTCTAGCCCAAGCCTCTGGGAAGACATAGGAAAAGGTGACTTCTGCACAGATTCTTAGGTTATGACTATTCTGGAAATGCAAGTATTGCAGCAAAAGTTTAGGCAATACGAGTCAACACACAATATGAGAAAGAACAGGAAAAAAAAAAAAAATCTGTGATGTATCTATCAAGAGACCAAAATTGCAAGTAAGCATAAAGTCAGAAGTAATTCCTGGTTCATGGGGTTGGAAGAGATGCTGGGAAGAGGTGTGTTACCAACTCTGAATATGCTTGAAACAGATCTGATGTAATTTATTTGAAGAAGGCTCTTTGCCGCAGTGGCTATGGTTTCCCAGCACAATCTAGAGCCTTTGTGGGTTTCACAGGAATGTAACTTATGGGAATTCCTTGTTGTGACTGACTTGTTTGTAAAAGGTGAGAAATGGAGGGATATGCTTATATTCCAGGACAGGTCTTGTCTGATGGGACATCTGGAGCTTGGAATTGGAAACTGAAGAGACTGTATAGCAATTAGCATGAATCCCTTTCTGTTGGGCCTAAACATGACACAAACTATTATTTTTTAAACTTCCTTGTGCTTCTACTTAATTTTATAACCCAGTCACATATTTCATATTTAGAGTGCTATCCTATCTCCCAAACACTAAGAATATTAAGAATTTCTCTTCATGTTTGTATCCCATTCCATTATGGACAATTAATTTTGGGGTTTTTTTCCCCTGTGAGTTAAGAGTAGGGGCCTAGAGGATGCCTCATATCTTTTCAGGTGCCCTGGAAAGGGAAGTATTTAGAAACTCTGGCTGAACTTACTCCTAAGCTGTATAATGAATACTAATGTAGCATGCAGGATTTTGTTTTCCTAGCTTGATTAAATTGTGAGATGCTAAATGTATGAATCTTGGTACAGGCATAAATAAATCAGAATAAATCTACTACAGTGCTCTACGTTTATATGCAGATTATAAAATTAAGCCATTACAATGCTGTCACTCTGATTTATTTAATCTGACCTGAGACATTTATTAGCCACGACATTCTAGACCTCTTATAAAGCTACACTCATGAGAATTAAATGTTTCCACAAAGTTAAGCTACTTCAATATTGACATTCTTCCCTAGAATCAAAAAAAGAGCATGGCTAGGATTTCCATAGAAAAACAATTATTTCAGGAGGTATTTTTCTTTATTTTGTTTATTGCCATTATTGCAAACGAGAGCAACTTCTATTTGATCTCTTTAGCTTCTGAAACTATATTTGGTTGTACTTCTCAAGAGCTTACTCAGCAACGCCAATGCATTATGGAATCAATGGGGAACAGGAAGAAGACAAGCAGGAAGCTTTAAGTGTCTGATACAAATGCATTTCTATGACTTTATAATGGCCTGAGCAGATGTGATATTGTTTTTTCATCTAGGTGTATGCAATTATTAATATTTTAAGACATTTCCTGAGCATAGTCACTGCTGCTGTTGCCCTTTGTTTATGCACTACTCATCAAAATGAGTAGTGATCCTCATCCATGTAACAAACAGATTCTCTTTCAAAATTAACTGTATTTAAAAAAAAAAAACCCAAACTTTCTTAATCATTGTTTGACTGTGTAGCCACGTGTATTTAGATAGTTACCCACAATAAGGTTTTGGGAGTGAAGGCATTAATTTGCTTTAGTTTTACACCTAAATAAAAATGATGAAAGTATGTAATTTAAAAATTTTAAGTTACTTATTTCCTGTTGCTCAGCTTGCTCAGAAATGGAGCAGAGACAAAGTCTGGTGATTTGTGAGAGAGATGAGAAGCAGAGAGGAATTTCTGTAGAGGAAAATACAACTCTGATTCTCACTGCCAGTCTGGTCCCTCTATATTTGTTCAGCATCTCTTCCTCATGACCTGAAGAGCTTTGGGAAAGACTTTTATCAGTACAAATGGAGAAAGAATGGCCTCCCCAGAAAACTCTGCCTGAGATGATAACCTGGGCACCTCTAATCAATTCTCTGCCCCTCCAGGAGCCTCAGGAAATGCTGGTGTATTGATGTCTCCCTGATTTAAGGCCTGTGGCTCAGTGTTTGGCCTCCAGAGAGCTTGATAGAGGATTCTGGAGTGAAATTCAACGTCAGGAAGTCTCACGAGGTGATCTAATGGAAGAAAGCATCAATAAATGAACTATTGGTTCTTGCTGGGTTTAAGAAGATGCTGTGGCTTTTGCAGTAAGGTTATAGGTGAACAGTGAGGGGAAAAAACCCCAACTGGATAAGAAATTTAGAAAACAAGGTGGAATAAAAATACCAGGAAAGGAGAGGAAAAATTTTCATGGTTTCTGTTACACAGGCAAGGATGAGGATAAGTAAGGCAACCCCCAATCTCTGGGGTTTTTTCTGCTTGTTTTCTGAATGGAATGTTTGTACAAGGTAAAGACACAGAGTGAGATGTCAGTGAGGGAAAGCAGAGGAAATATGAGGAAACAGCAAGGCTGCCACAGGTAAAGAGATAAACAGAATTAAGCCCATTTATTAGGCAGCTGTCTCCTTACCCCTGGTCGCTTTTGTTTTTATAATTTACTGCTGAACACAGATGACAATTTATTCTCTTTTATTTTTAATTTATTCTCTTGTGTGTGTGAACGAAGACTTGAGCAAGGCCAGTGTGGGAGAAATTTCAGTTAGTAGTGTTTATGGAAGGCTTCTCTTCAGAAAAACTTTAAGTAAAATTTACCCTGTTAGTGCAGAGACTAGAAGAAAGAATCAAAGATTAAGGAAATGAGAAAATGGGCAGATTTTGAAATGCTTTTGCAATGCCTCCCAGATGATCATATGGTGTAGCCTTACAATTTGGAGATGTTTTGCTAATATGAATTTTTATCCTTTAGTTGTCTTTTATACCTAATTATTTACTCATTTGTTTAATAAAATGAGTTAAAGATCTTAGGCAAAACCCATTATTTAAAATGCAAATGATCTTCTGTACAGACTTTATTTAGGGAGTTAACAAACTCTATGAATAGAAAGGCCAGACAAACCACTGTAAAATTTCTATTCCATTCCTTTGGAAAATCCTCCCCTTTGCCCTCCCATTCTTAACCACAACCACACATATATCTGCTATTTTGAGGAATGCCAACATTGTTCTCAGTTGTATTTTCCTTGCAGTTTTGGTGGTTATAAATTGAATTCTTCATCCTCTGCTCTGGTTCATGTTTTTTAACCTAAATCAAACTCATATGTCAATCTCCAATTGATTAATGCATGCCATAGGAACTTAAGCAACAAGATTGTGAACCATATACTGAGAATGACATAATACGTGATAAAATACCAAGTATTTACCAAGCTAAAGCCAGTGAAAATCAGTGTCAGTGGCAGCAGCAGAACTGAGAAAGGCAGTAAACAACAGCTAATTTATCTCATTTTGACAGAGAAATAACTTTTTCAGCCTAAAAATCTAGTGCTGTAAATATACAAAGTGTTTTATTTGTTGACGATAAGTTGTTAGTTAATGACAAACAGGCCTAAAGCTGCCAGCAATCGTAAGCTGCCATATCTCCACTGAAATTCATATAGCTCCTCTGATTTTCATCAATTAAACATCTGTTCCCAAACCTAACAATGAGCAATACTGCTGGTGTGAGCCAACTGTGTTTTTTTTTTTCTTTTTTTTTTTTTTTTTTTTTTTTTTTTTTTAATCCACATGGAACTGCGGGGTCTACTTTTATGTGACCCTGACTGTTGGGACACCCACTACTTTAGCATTCCCAAAACAAGCAGAACTCTTCCCAGTCAATATGAAATGCATCTGCTGGAGTCTTTTGTTCCTCATCAGCTTGATCACGTCCCCTCCCTCTTTCATGTGTCCCTATAGGCTCCTCACCTGGTGCTGCATCAGGTGTGAGCAGTTTGCCACCAGCAGCTTGCTTGTTCTAGCAAGAACAGCTTGCCCTCTTAGCTGTCCTCCCACAGCAGACTTCCTGTTTCCAGTCCTCCCCATCTGCTCCTCCAGTATTCCCAAATCCATCTGCTTCTCATATTACCATTTTTTTTAATGCTGCCTCTGCTGAAGAGAGCAGGCTGCCTGAGTTAGTTTGTAAGACTCTTGCTTTATGCTTTATGTGTTTATACTTGAGCCTCCTGAGGTTTGTTTCATTTACACTTTAAAATAACTTTTTATTTTTAAAATTCCATTTTGTCCATCTCACCTGAAAAAGGTAGGCCCATAAGGCAGGAATGCTGCCTTCCTGAAAGTTAAAAAACATCTGTCACCTGACAATGATAGGGAAAATATCTTCATGGTGGTAAGAAGAAAAGGCTGGAAATATCCTCATAAGTGAACTGTGAGATGGTACTGAAATGATCTTAAGACTTTAAATTCAAAGCTCTTTTATCCTTATTTAGTCATTAAAGACATGATCTTTTTTGCAGCTAGCCGTCTTGCGAAGTTGGTGTTTGGATATTGCTGTTGTACTAACCTGCTCCACAGTGTGTCCTGCAGGTCCTCTGGGAACTGGTGTGGTCTGTGGTGGGAACTAGCACAGCTATTTGTCCAACTAAGAAATGCCCTTCATAGAAGAGAACACAGGAATTGCTTTAAAAAGGGATCTTTTGGAAGAAATGAGGCCAGACCTTAACCAGAGACAATCAACCCCAATTTAAAAGGCCTTTTTTTTAATTAAAAAAATTAAAAATGAGTGAAGAGAAAGTTGAATCTAAATGTTACATAGATGCTAGATCTTGAAAACTACTTCTTTGCTAAATTTAAGTATTATTTAGTGTCTGTATTTTCTCTTCATTAAGATATTTGCACACCATCATCCTTTTCTAGTATTCTCACTTGAACAAAAAGAGATCTTCAAATGTATCTCATCTCATAATAAGGATTTTTGCAAGCTCTCATTTTTATAGCTTCTTTCACCATAGGTATTTCAGTTTTCCAGTCTTCTTCTTAGAAAGTGAACATCTGTTCATAGGTCAAATGCTCCTTAGAGGTTTAATCAGCTTCAGTCTAGAGGCTAAAACACATTTCTGCTCAATACTCCTCTCTTTATGTATTTTAGGTTTCTTAAGAGAAATGAAAGATGGAGATGAAACTCCATTTAAATTGCCTACACACTCTGACACATAAATCCCTTCCTATTGCTGCTTTTTAAGGCCCAGTCTCTAACTGTATTGGTCTATAGTGATATCTGTGTGTGCCTGTGCAAGCCCCAGAGTGCCATCAGTGGAAATTAATAATCACAGATCACCCATGAAAATACTGAATTGCATTGGAGTTGATACCAGTTTGTCAGGGTCCCTGCTAGTGAACTTCCATTGAGTGATTATTCCTCATTTTCAGGTTGATTGATATAAATCTCACTGGTACTGGATAGTGGTAAACAAACCAGAAGTGCATGTCTTATAGAGGTCTCAAATTATTGCATCAGTGCAGTTGCTTCCATTAGTGAAATGTATGATCTCAAAAGGCTGAATGGGATATCTGATAAGATCTTCTCTCCATAAAAACATGCTGACTGGCAGTAATTATTTTCCTATCTCTGAGTTCTTTATCAACTCAATCCCCTTTTGGTGTTCTAGTGCTTTAACAAAATAAAATAGGTGTTGCTAACCAGCCTGTAATTACTTGTGCCACCCACCTTGTGGGCACTGGCAAATTATTAGCATTCTTGCAATCTTTTTGAATTTCCTCATTATTAAAATATGTGTTAGAAATCCACCTCATCAGGCTGGATATGTATTCAGCAGCTTTTCAAGGAATCTGTGCCTCTTACCTTGGCCATTTGTTTTTAAAGTGTTTATAGCTAGCCGGTACCAGTTAGTCCCTTCCATGACCATAAACTTCATCCAGTATGGATTTTTATGGGTCACAGTCTGATATTTTTCCAGGAGTTGTGTATTGCAATCTTTCTCTTTGTTTGTTGTCTTAATTTTGACCCAGCTGGCTGTTTAATGAAGTTACTGTCTTTCTTTAGATATGGTTTTGTGGTCTTTTCTCAAAAGATAAACATATTCCCAAGTAGTTTGATTCATTTACTTTTTGCTTTGTAGTTTTTCTTTCGAATCACTTCAGCTTAGTTTTTTTCTCCGGGAAAGGAGATGGCAATTTGAAGCAATATGTCTGGAAAACCAAGTGTGTCACTCTAAACAACATTTTTTTTAAAACCAATTTTAAACTTATTCAGACCATTGGAGTGGTGACAGTACTTGCTGAGAAGAAAATACATCTATTTTTAAAAATAGATGTAAGTCAGTGTTAATCTGGGTCTGGTGGAAGTGGGGAGAGTGGTTTAAGCGTGAAATAAGAGGATCAAGAAATTTTCAACAGCAGTCTTAAAATGGGATTATTGTAACATTTTCCATGACTTTCAAAAGGCAGAAAATATTGTTTTCAGGAGTGCTTTGTGCAGTAGCCCACATTTTGTATCTGGCTTATTTTAGTGGGGTTGTTTTCAGAGATGAATGCCTATCATGGCATTAATGAGTTTTTATAATAACAATAACTCTTGTTTGTAGTGCTACTGCATGTCTGTGGGTGACAGTAAATCCTTATGTCTTCACCTGCCTTCAACATTAATATGAGATACAAACAAATGATTGTTTGTAATAAAAATAAATAACCCATTAGATAGCTTCCAGAGGATGTGCAGCTCATTTTGGTTACTGGCTTTGGTTAATGAAATAAAATTGACAAAGGAAAGCCCAGGAAGGATTTATTGTTGCATAAATCTTAGGTATATTTTGTACATCCTTGGAACAACAGATCTTTAGACATTAGCTTTAAATAGATTTACAGAAGTCAAAGGTCATAGTTCCTGAAAACAGAGGAAACTATGCATAGAGATTGTGTTTATTTTCAGTCTCTTAAAAAATCAAATGGAACCATTCAGTGTATAAAGCAGAAGCACTTTGTTATGAGTAGCAGAACCAAGGACTGCGGATATTTTCATCTCCCTGGTTACCATGTGTAACAAAAACAGATGTAGAAAAACTTGTGGCTTTTTTTTTTTTTTGGTCATCATTACCATTACTTGCTGTAACAGATTTTTATATATATTTATATATATATGTGTATATATATATTGCAGTTTGTTTAAACAAATGCAGTAATTCTCTGGGAACATCTGCCCGCAGAGCAGACAGCAGAGCACCCCACAGCAGTTTGGAAGAGGAGGCAATATGCAGTGGCCTCTGAGGAGGGAATCTGCTAATAGATCTGTACCACCTTCCTGAATGAGTGACATCTTTAATTATGTGGTTTTACTGCAGGATAGACAAAGATAGATTTACAGGAGAGAAGAAAACCCAGCAGTAAGATGTTTTTCCACAGACTGAATGCCAACAATTTAATTGCAAATAACCCATTTTTAAATTCTAAACTGTTTTAAATGAAGATTCTTTTCCTGAATTGTTGAGTACCAAATGTCATCCTTATTTAAAGCTGAAGCAGGGAATGATTCAGATCTCCTTTCTGACTAGCTGTGGCCCTCTCTGGATAGGGTGCACAGCAGAGCCTGGGTCACTGTTACTTGACTGGTGATTTTAGTTTTTTTCCACACACCACTATCCAGGATCACATTTATCCTTTCCCATTTGTTTTAATGTAAATGGTGATCTCTACACCAAGTACCATTTTCAGGGCTTTTCCAGCTTTGTTTTTTGGTTTAACCAGTTAGTGGTCCTGCATTTACGGTGGAGGAAAGTTTTGGTGCCTCTTAGGGATCTGCCCTTCATGGTGAATCATAAAGCTGGTGTTCATCACACTTATGAATCAAACTGAGCATTCCCTTCTTTTCCCCTCTACCCAAGAGTGGCTGGTCGTGTCACTAACTAGCTATGGGATTGTCTGTGGCCTTTGATCTTGGCTTCCCTGGGAATCTTTGAAGAGTCTTTTCTATCTGACAGACTGAGAAACTTGGTCACGTGGCTCCCATTTTTGTGTCAATTCCTGTATGTATGGGTCACAAGTTTGTAAAGTAATGAGTCCCTCTCACCAAACAGTATATTGGGAGTATATTGGTGCATAACCTAGGGTACTAATGCATTTATTTGTTTGTGGGGTCTTATCAGAGTAAGGACAATGTGCTTAATTACACTGTAAAGCTAAATCACACCGAGTCAACAGCACTGGGGTTGCTGCAGCTGCTCAGATTGGTTTGGAATACACTGGTGAGTGGAAGTGTCCAGCTCCTCTGAACACACTGACTATTGTGGACTTAAAGGAGGCTGGAATACCTGGAGATGGTAACAGGCAGAGGGGAAAACACAAATAAAATGAGCATAAATAGAATGAGAAATAATCAGAGCGTTCATGATTTGTGTTCCAATAATAGTAGAAACACTCAAATCTTTCTGGTTTTAGATTGGGGATTGCAGAAAATACAGTGGTTCACAGATGGGTCTGGAAAACAAGCCTTCTGAAAGGCTTCTGCTTGGAAATTCTGCTGCTTAGGCATTAGGAATCATGCAATTTTCTTTCATGGACACAGATAATGGCTGGAATTCCTAAAAAAAATAATCACACATAGTACAACTTCAAGGGAAGAGTTCACAGGTTCTTTGCACGGCCTAATTTTCATCATCCAAGTCAGCTGCTGGTTTAGAAACTTCATTTCCCAGGCTTCCTGGCTGTCCAACAGAAAGAAAAAAGCTAACATCACTAACAGAAATGCCCTCTGCTTTCCTGCATTCATATCTTTCCATCTTTTTGCCAGTGTCTCCTTCCAGCTTCAATTAAGAGAGTTTTTGCACAGTATATCAAACATAATGTGCTGTTGATCTTTAGGACCAAAATCTTTCAGTGCAATTAGGCTTTTAAAATAATGTATTCTGAAGCTTCTTGCTGTGAATTTTCCTTTTATTTTACTCTGTTATGCTTCCTGAAGTAATTTACCAGGTCTCTGCCCCAAAAGCTGGCTGTAGAGTCCTTTTGGACAGTGGGCTTCCTTAGAGGCACAAGTCAGTGCTGTATGTGCACAGCCAGCAATGTCACACTGTTATCTACGTGAGTCCTCTGAGTTTATTGTCAAGGTTATTTTATTGGCAATGTTAATCTCTGGATCAGTCATGAGCCAGCACTGCTGTCCTGTAAGCAGGAGGTCCCCCAGCAGCTGGCAATGCTGGCAGTTGTGTTTTGTGATGAAGAACAACCTTTGCTTTTGTAACATGCCCACCAGTTCCCAGCTCTTACCAGTTCCTAGGAGTGAGGTCTCTCAGCACTGGAGTAAAGTGATGGCAGGAGGCAGCTGCTGGGCATTGTGGAGAGCATTTAAAGCACTGTACAAAGCCAGATTTAGCTGATCTCTGTCAGTCTAAGCTGACCCTATAGGTATATGCAGGGCACATTCATAAAGAACAAAAGGTCAAAGAGTCAAAGACACAGAATAATCAGGCAACTAAATGAATGGAAAAGAAAAAATTCTGCTTCCTTTTTTCCCCTTCACTTCGGGATTGGATATTTGCCACCAAGCTTCAGACATAATTAAAGCAGGGGCCTTGTTCACAGCAGGTAACAGCAGAATACCTTTTTTTTCATAGCTGCTCCACTACAATAACACTGTTTTTCTTTTGTTCAAATGCTTCTCTGGGGCATAGCTCTTCCTACACGTTGTGGAGAGCTCCATGCTTCCAGTACTTTTCTCATCCTTCCTTCCAGGCTATGCCTTTACAGAGGGTGGAGGAGAATCTCCAAGATGAACAAGAAAGCTCTGTAAAGCCGTGGTTCCACGGACAAAGTAAATGGGAATGATGTCAAGGGCTGAGTTAATCAGGCTACAGTTTTGCTTCTGGAAGACAGGGAAAAGTCAGTGAGGTAGAGAAGGATGATACCTGCCATGTGCCCAAACATGCCCTGTATCATGAGAACAATGAGGATGAGAGTAGCTGCTTCTCTGCAGACACATTTAATCATTCCCTGTATATAATGTAGCTATTGGATGTCACATTTCCACTTGAATCTGTCTTGCATACGGCCTCCAAATACAGTGAAGTAATGAAATAAGTAAAATACATAGATGAATATCATAAAATCAGTCACTCCAAATGACTTTTTTCCCTCTAGTGCAGTTTATCTGTGCCTTATATGGGAGAGAGATGCCATCCTGAAAAGGTCTTGAGGATTTTCTTCACAAAGTTTCAGAAAATTGTGTTTCAGATAGAAAAGTAAGTCTGTGCAGATGGTGATGGAAAGGTTACATTTGTACTTCTATTTTATGCAGAGACCTTGGGGTCCATTTCCTTAAAAAGCTACCTTACAATGCTGTTCTTTTGTGAAAATCCCAGCTAAATTTTAAGGAATCCACTCTGAACTGGCTTAGTTGAGCATAGTAGACTGAAGTATATTTTACTGTTTATAAATCCAGCTGGTTTCCAAATGTTCTGGGGTCTAGTTTAGCCTTCTAATACAATTATGAAAAAAAGGTCAGGCTAAATGTCAGGTGTTGACAAAGTACTGATTGTTTCCACTTTGCAGGCTTCATAAATGTCAAGAGAAAAGAACTCTGCTGTCTTGCCTTATTAGAAAAGAATTTGGTGAATGTAATGCGTCTGAAGAGCATTAGTGTGGCAGCACAGCAAACAGTCTGAGTCTCCTTCCATATCAGGTAGCCCATGGAGGCATGGATGGAGGCATGGACAAGTTTCTCCATTTTGACTATATGCTGTCTCTCCAAAGTCACTCAGAGAAGCTGGGTGTGCAACTCAGAATCTCTTTTGTCCTCATTTTTAATTTCAAATTTTAGCCTTTCTGCAGAAGTTACCTGCTATTTTTGTTTTTTCTCATTATTGTATTAATTAATAATTAATTCTTTAATTCCTTGAAAGATCATCTCCAGAACTCCTTTCCCACGTGATTAGAATCACGACCATCCTGCACTCCACCTTTTCTCTTTCTACTAATTCACATCCCTAGTGACAAGATACCATTTCCTGGTAAGAATATCCCTGATCATTCTCATCAGTCATTAGGTTGTATCCACCAAGTAAATACTTGGAGATTCAGAACTCTTGATTGATGGTCCTGACAGGTTGTAAGAAGGATTTTGAAGAAAGTGAAGTGTGGTACAGTAACTGTTCTGGAAAATGTCAGTATGTGGTAACAGCGTGATACTTTTGAATTTAACTGAATTGGAGCATTATTTAATCATTCAGGGCCCAAGGAAGGGATAAGAGGGCATTTCTTCAGAGCAGTAGGTGAGGCTCAGAAGGCTCCAACAGTCCCATTGCAACCAAATATTATCTCCTGAATGTTCAGGAAACTCTAGTGGTAAAAAGGACAATAAACCAAAGAAGTGTACAAAAAAATTGGAGTGACATATTTTGGGATCTACCCGATTCCCAAGTGGTGTTGTGTGAGACTTTTTGCCTCCAAGATATTCCTATTGGATTGAGATGTGGGAGTTCTGTGCTCTTCTGGAGAGTAAGTTGGAAGCCAGGAGGGGATATCAAGTGCCTCTAAAAGGTTATGTTTATACAACAGAATGGAATATAATTCTCAGGGTTAGCTGAGGATATTTGTAGGTGAGAAGCTACTAAGTAATGGCTAAGACCTGTGAGTGTCATATTCTTTCCTGCCCTGCTTAAAGACAACTGGAAATTGAAATTACTGCTGAGAATAGTTCTGTGAATATTTGTGAAATTCTAGTTTTGACATGAAGTATCAGCACACGCAGACTGGAGCTGTCCCCTTCAGGTCAGTGGAGACTTTGAGGTGACATTATTTATAAATAAGCATGAGATAATGACAGTATTTATAAAAACTCAGTATTTATACACACACAGGTTTATCCTGAAAACTATAAAGACAATTTTAAAACCAGTTTATTTAAAGCCAAAATAGTATTGGGATGAAACAGAATGGTTACGCCATTTTATCAATTAACAAAAAATACCTCATTTGCCTTCTGATGTATTCTGCTTAAATTTTGGGCAGAAGAAGAGTAGGCAAAATGCTTTTTTTTTCTAGTAGAAAGCTGTCTCTGCAGCTTATTTAAGACAGCTATCAGGGATTGCTCTTCCTGTGTCTGTAATAATATGTTGATCCTTTGTGTGACATCTTTGTGGAGTATGGCACAATGAGGGATGGATAACACAGAGTGCTATCCATCTGGGAAACTGGTGGCTGCCTAGAACATTGGAATTTATTTTCAGTGCCACTTGGGAGACTACAAAAGGCATTCATTTTAAAAGTAGACCAGGGCAATTACCACTACATTTATGTTAGAGGTTAACATTAGTGTTATTTCCTCTATTGCCTGGTTTTACAGAATGTTATGCCCCACTGCTTTTATTAGATTCAAGCAATGGATGAAATAAGTGTTATTAACCTCTAACACTTGCAGAAATTAGTCTTAAGGAAAACAGAGACAAAGCCAGGCAGCTTTTTTTCCTGGTTGTTGGTTGAGGTGCTGTAAAACTTTGCAGATTTAATAGTTATTTCATCATGTATCCGTGAAATAAAAATGATGGGAAGCAAAATAAGAAAACAAAAGTCAGTAAAATGCTTGCAGATTTTCTTAAGTAATTGAATTTACATAAAATAGAACAATAGTGGATTTTTACGAGTGTGAGGTCACTTGAATTAAAGAAACACTAATGTGAGCCTCAGCAGAAAATATTCACCAACTATATTTCACTGACATCATATTTGGGAGCTGAAAACATTTTAGATGCTTTGCTTTGTGGTTGCACACAGGACCTCAGACAACGTCAGTTTAAACAATTCCGAACCCTGTGTGCTTGGTATGGCCAGCGAATGGCTGCAGCATCACCAGAAATAGGAGCTGAAGAGGTTCCCACACTGTTCAGATTTAGCAGGAGTGCTTATCCTGTTATCCTCAGGCAGAGAAATCGCCAGAGGATGAAGAAATACTCCTGGATGTCCTGGGATATGGTTTCCTAAAGGCACTTCCTAGGCTGCTCAAAAACCTCATATGTTCCTGGCCATGCATGCACAGCACTCTCTTCCTGCTCCTCACATGAATAGTTTAAATGATCAATGAGTTTGTTACCCCACTGTTATGGAGTTAATTTGATGAATAATGGAAATGAGGGAAACTGAAGACTGACATACAGAGGTTGTAAAATTGCCTCTAACTGTGGATTTTTCTGAGCCCAGTTGTCCTATAATTTAAAATACAGTATAAAGTTATGAATAGAGTGATGGATTGGCAAACTGTCCTGAATTTAAACTTAAGTTCTTCAATTTGCAGTCCTTTTAACTGCAGATTAAACTACATAAAATATTTCTCTGTTTTTAATGGTTTTATTTCTAATGTGTCTTTTCCATGTGGCAGCACAGCCTTTGCCCTCCATCTTTCCCTTACTCCCCTCCCAGTCAGGGCTGTTGATTAGGATGTAACTTTAAACTTTTAGCTATAGTCCACCTCCTTCCACCTGAGTTAAATGTACACCATAGAGCTCTTTGGAATATACTATGTTTGATCAATATACTTAATTTCTTGATAAGGTTTTTGTACAATGACCTGTGAAACAGTGGAGAGGAATGAAATGTTTTTGAGGGGAGAAAAAGAAAGTGTTGTTTTAAAGGAGCAAGCATTGTCAGGAAGTAGAAATAAGTGAACAGATGTAGTGGAGAATTGGTGTTTTCTTCTAAAAGCTGATATAATTTGCCATACATAGATATCCCAGTACTCAAAAATGTTGGAAATGGAACTGATGATCTCATTGATCTTTCCTATCTCTAATTACTACTATATTATTTTATTCTATATTGGAACTTATTAAATGGTTGTAACTATTTGCTGGTGATAAAGATAGGTGTCGTTGCTTGAAATTTAACATCTACATGGCATCCATGTGATTAAAAAAAAGAAAAAGAAAATAATGCTTTTAAAGATGGCATTAAAGGGCTCTGTAAATCTCTTGTAGTATAATTTCTGTAGGAGAGAGCATGCCCTTGAAACATCACTTCCGTAAACACTCCTTTAATATTGCTGAAGCTCAGACAATAAATACTGCCATTTTCTAAACATCTAAGATATTCAGTGACCCAGCTAATTTACTTTCAGAACATTCAGGCTTTTACTCACTTTTAAAACTATCTCTTCAATAGCTTAATTGAGTATTTTAAGCCAATAAATAACCCTTCAACATTTCTGTCTGGACGCTCAGTCAGTATCCAAAACAAGCTTGTCATTAATGAACACTTTCTCAAACAAAAGAGAGGAAGGCAGCAGATCTGAATTGTGGCCGTTGTTTGGTTCCCTTATTCTAAACACATTAGTACACTGTATTTCCCCACTTATATAGGCTTTTGTACGGTGAGCATGTGACTGTTTAAATGTCCCAGCAGGGCACCCAGAGACTGCAAAAAGGAAAAAGAAAAAAAGAAAAGAAATAAGAAAGAAAATTGTTTGGAACAATTTGCATTAGTTCAAGGGCAATGTTAAGCATTTTACAGCTGGTTTATTGCTATTCTTGTGCTGTTTAAACTGTCTTTCATGTCAAAAGTCCTTTCCTGCTTACAAATCATGAGGAAGAATTGTGGCCACCACACTGTTCGCCTAAGCTCCTCCAGGGGTTCTGGCTCTTTGATCACAGATATCGTTTGCAATTGAGTTAAAAATAGGGAGCTGCTGAGATAAGCCGAGGCTCTGACAGGAGAGCAGCTTTCCTTTTTCTTCTGGACTTTGTTGGCTCTGGCTGTGCTTTGGGAACACGTAATCTTGGCACAGAGGGAGCGGTGTGGTGGCCTCAGGAGATGCGTTTGAAGGAGTCGGGGAGGTCATTAAAGAGCTCAGCCCCTTGAGAGGTCCCTGGGTTCAAAAGCTGCCTTGTAAACTGGAACCTCACTGCACAAAACTAACAACTGTAAGCCTGCATCCCTCTTTGGGGCAGATTCAACTCAATGCCAAGGTTTTGTCACCTCTCAGCTCTCCTGAGTGAGGAGAAACCCTTATTTAAAATTGAAGCTCACTTCCTCTGTAATTCCATTAAAATTGTCCAGGAACCCTGTGCTTATTAAAGTTGATCAAAAATTCTGGGTGACCCTAGATCAAGTTTGAAGTAAGAGGCTCTTTTGTGGGGGCAAATCTCAAGAGCAGTGCATATGCTTTTTTGCTGTAGGTGAAGACAATTTTCTTCAATAGTCTGTATGTGCAACCTAAAGAAGAAAGGACTGCACTGCAAGTGAGGTTCATACAGCTTCCCTAAAGGAAATCAATTTTATTTTTGTGTCATTGCCTTTTAAAGTTCGTTCCTACTTTTGGAAGCATACAGGATTCAGGTAAAAGAGGTCTTTAATTTAAACAGATGGGATATTTTGTCCTTAAAAAATATTCAAATCATATAAGACGTAGTCCATGTGGGGACTCCACAGCTCACACACAGACTACCTTTATTAATATTATTTGTTTGATTATTTAGCTTAGGAACCTAGGTCATGAACCAGAGGCCTGTTGGGCCAGATGTGAAAGCAGAAAAAAGCATAATGAGAAAACAATTTCTTCAGGCTTTTTGTAACCAACAGTTGAAATACAGGGAGAGGCAGAGCAGCTGTCACAGCACATCAGCAATCTTTGTTTTTAGCAGTCCTTGTGGCAAAAGAGATGTTTCAGAAGGGATTTGAATGTGGGTGCAGGAGTAGCTTTACAACCATTTTTTTTTGCAGATCTGAGGCTTATATTTCATTTCATAGAGAAGAGGGAGACAAGATGTATAGAAAAGCACAGTGTTGTTACAGCTATGGTGTTTAAAGGATATTGGGGGCTGGGGGGAAGATTGGAAGAGAGAAGCAGATTTTATTAGTTTGGATAGGTTTTTTTTTTTGGGAAAAAACCCTCACAAGATCTTAAGGGCTTTTGTGTCTGGAAGGTTTTTTTTTTCCAAAATAGCAATTGGTGTAGTGGATGATGTTACTCTTCCCATAAACTGTTTCTTGTTTATAGGGAAGACTTACATAGCCTATCAAATCAGCTACAGATATAATTGTACTTAATTTTGGGCTCACTTATGTACTGATCAGTAATGTTGTCTGATTAGAAGTAACAATTGCATGTTCTTATTCTCCAAAGTAGATGGGGGTGGTGGTAGTTGGATCTGTGTTTTCTATGGTACACAGTCACGTGGCAGCTGTGATCTGACTTAATTAAATAATTTCATAAGAATGTGATATTTTATAAATCCCGGAACTGGTGAAGTTGGAGAGAAAACTAAATCAGGCTTGAATTTTATATGCAATAGTTCAGCTCTTACATGGCTGGGTCAGTGTACATAAGATTAACAGGCCAGAACTTTTCCTGCAAGTTCTGCATTTGGGAGTAATTTAGTAATATAAATACTATTGGTAGCAAAGAAAATAACTGGAATCTTTGTGCAGAAAAGTTGGAGTTGTTTTTTTCTTTTCTCCCCGTTATGAAAAAAATGGCAGGGAATATCAGTGATAATATCTCAGATTCATAGCCAGTGTGAAGCACAATTCTAGATCTCTGCCTTATTTGTGCTTTATTGCCTCACAGAACTGTAGAATGGACAGAAACTCTTTACAAAACTCATTTCCTCTATCACTTTTTGTCTTTTTAATTGCCTGACTACTACTGATCCCAAAACACACCACAAGCCTGCCATTTCTGAAGATAGTGCATTCCGAAAAAGAAATGCAAGTCTGTGGTAATAACATCTAATAATTAGAAGGAAGAAATTATTAGAATAATTAGAAGGAAGAAATTCCACATTTCCAAACAAAATTTTCTAATGAAATGAACAGAATGTGATCTGATATATGTGCAAAGGTCCCTGGTAAAATTCAGGTGGGAAACTAGTCTGAGAGTCCTGAGAGCAGAACAGAGGCAACGTGTTACCATTGCAAAGGTGACACAGAAACATGTCAAACATATAATGAATATATAGAGAACAATCTATACTGTTCTTTAACATAAAACATAATATTGTAAGTGCTCATAACAAGTCACCACAATTGCATATTGTTGGCAATGTTAGAGCATTCATTAGGCTGAGTTATCATATGGCTGATTCTAATTATACAGCTCATTTACTAATTAGACGTGAGTCCTTCTGGAACTTAAAATGGGGCTATAGCAATTTGCATTAGGAGGCTGCTTAACTGCATGATGTGAGTCGTGGTTGCTTTTTCCGAAGACAAATGTAAGCATAATTTCTCCTCTCCCACTTTAAAAAGCTTTTCTTGAAGTTGGCCTTGCTTATAATCTCCTGGTTAGTACCACCACCTCCAGTGGAATGACTTTAACATGATTAAATACAACAGCTCCTAATTGTATTTTCTTTCACATCTACATTTTTTGCCTTGTTTGCTGTTTGTCTTAACTCTGTTTCTAGTATAGTGCAAAGTTATAGGTAGTGACATCTGTGGCAGAAATGACATTATCTCCCTGTAGAAGGGATAGCATAAAAACAATGTCCAGAAGTGTTCTAAATTTCTTCCTGATGATCTGTGCCTTGAGGAGGGAAGATAGGGGAGGGATAGGAAAAAACCTTTGAAGAGAATGGAAAATCCATTTGCACAGATGTCTGGAAAATCAGTTTCCTCCCAAGCTGTCTCAAGACTTTTGAAGAAATCATTATATTACCTTTTAATCCCCTAGTGCCAGCAGTTGCCTGTGTGACCAGACACTGCCAGCGATGGTCTGTGTCTTCCCTCAGTGTCCACATGTTAGTTAGATTTGTTCCCGTGGAGAGGCACATTCATGTGCACATAGGCCTATGCATTTTTTGCTTTTCAAAATTTGAGAGACATCACGGATTGCAGATATTAATAGAACCTGTCGAACAGTGTGGGACACAATTTACTTCCTTTTTGGCACCCAGTGTATCCTGTTCCCATAGTGAGGAAGTACTACTGCAAAAATATTGGCATCTGTATTGCTTGCAATTGTCCATTCACCAAGAAGCTGGAATACTCAGCTTTCCCATCTTCTTGTTGAAATGAGAGTTGAAAATGAATGTTAATCCAGTATTTTTTGTATTGATAGTACTGGAGTATGAAGGACTGGGCTAGAAGGGGGTGTTTTGGGTGCACAAGGATAATCCTGTGTTTTGCATGCATATTTATATATTAATTTGCTGGGAGCTAAAGGATTGATAAGGTATTTCATGCTCTCACTACTACTATCAATTATTTACAGCTAAATCTTTATCCCTTATTCACTCAGGTAACTGTACAAAAGTTGAGAGGTTATCCACCTAAATAACATAAAAAAACATTTTCCTCATGTTGTATAAATGATTTATTATTAAACCAGTAAGTTACTAATGTAAGGGTGATACTATGTAATTAATCTGATAACCCACGTAGACAATACTGTCTTTGTAGCCTTAATGCTGAGTACACAAATCCATGCAACGCTTTCAGTAACAAGGCTTTGCTTTAATTGCTAACAAAATCTGGAAAAGTTCTTGTTGAGGATGTGTCTTCATGTAAAATGTTTTATTGGGCACCTTTGGGTAGGAAGTGGTGAGCCAGACTGATTGCTTAAGCCTCAGCCACTGAAATCATAATTGTGTGTGTCGGTGACCCTGGGATTAGGATAAGACAAAGAAAGTCCCTCAGTTTTTAAGGTCACGTTGGTGTTAAGATTTGTTGGAGGAGAAACTATTTTCCCATTGCAAATATGACATTCCCTCCCCACTTTTTTCTTCCCTCCTTAATGATCCCTGTGTAGGAGCGATGCAGATTCTCTCTGAGTTTTGTTTCCTCTGCCATGGACAAAGCTGATGTGCCCCAAGCCAACCGCGTCACCTCTCAAAGCCACTTAAATGTGCACTGTCTCAAAGACGAGAGCAGACGTGGCATAATTGGCTTTCTCCTGGTAGTAAGTAGAGCTGTGTTAAATGTGGGCCTGAGGGGAACCCCTGTTTTGGGTTGTAGTTTATTATTAGGTGAGGAAATTACTGGACACCTCCAGCTGCCATTAATCAGCCGTGGAGTCTGACTGGAGCCAAGCGAGAGGCCTGTGGGTGGATGCCGCTGAATGGCAGGGAAATACAACGAGACAGAGACAAATGTTTTCCAGCTTAGCAGCACTAAACTCTGCCCTTTCACAGTCCTTAACATGCATGTTCAAATTGATTTAGTCTGTTTACCCCCTCAGCCTAACCATCCATTTCCATTGAAGACTGACAGTTTTATGTGTCGCTACCATGTTATTATGTGTTGCTGTGCTGCCAGTAGCGATAGTGTTTCAGAGGGACTCACTTCCAGACATAAAGGGAGAAGGGGGGCAGGGAGTCACTTAATTCCTTTTTACAGGGTGCAAAACATGTTGAGCATGACACCCGTTCTCTCCCTTTCTCTCTTTTCTCCCTTCCTTTCTTTCCCCACCCCTTCCTTTATTTACTTTTTCATTTATTTGTTGATTTGAGTCAACACATGCCATGGAAAATCCTTAAATGAACTTGCATGCTTGAGAAAGACATCTGTCAGGTGATGCAAGTGTCTGGCTTATTCCTCTTTCCTGTTTAGTTTACAAACATGCCATTCCTTCAGGGCTCTGGTATGCTGGCCAGGAGGCTGCCAGAGGTGGGTGCTGCTCAGGCAAGGAAAAGCTCAGGTAGGAAACCCAGCAACTTCACCTGGCTCCTGGACATGCTTTAGGTCCATCACCACTACCCTGCTGGGAGGTCAATGTTCTCACATTGCAAGAAAAGCTGAAATTGTTTATTGTACACATTACCAAAACGGGCATGTAAGGAGACAGAAGGGAGGAGCTGTCTTTCTGTTTTGCAGGGTTTTTTTGAGACAGAAAACATCAGCTCATTATCTAAAAGCCTAATTTCAGGGTTTGATTCCACTAACACTTCTTGTGCTTGCTCATGCCTTATTCCACTGTTTGAGGACTGAGAGTCCAATGAGCAATGATAAAGGTACAGAGGGAGAGCCAAGATGTGGCTCTTTCTGTATTTTGCCAGTTTTATATTGAAATAAAGGAAAAAATTAAGAAAGACGCTTATTGTTTGACTCAAAGGCAGGAAACAATAAAAATTTCCAAAGAGCGAGAAGTGGCTGACAGTGAATTTTGAGCATCTCAATGATTACAAGGGCATGTAGTGACAGGACAAGGGGGAATGGCTTCAAACTGAAAAAGATGATAGCAGTGTGGATTGTGGATAAATTAGATGTTAGAAAGAAATTCTTCCATGTTGAGGGTGGTGAGACACTGATACAGGTTGCCCAGAGAAATTGTGCATGTCCCATCCCTGGAAGTGGGGCAGCCTGGGATAGTGGAGGGTGTCCCTGCCTATGGCAGTGGGTGGAATGAGATGGACTTTAAGGTCCCTTCCAACCCATATGAGTCTGTGGTCAGGCTTGTCCTCTGGACTCACTTAGGTCAGTCTTATGAATTCCTGAGTTCAGAGTTTCAGTGCATTCAGGTGGGTCTTCCTTCTACTTTTAATGATTTCTTGCTGCTTTTCCAAGATTTTCTTTCCAGATGATGCCTGTTTACTGTTTTTATCTTGGTATGTGAGCATATATAAAATACGTGATATTTCTGTGGAGTAATTGCATCAAAGGTAGCCTGCAACCTCCTCTGATCAAAGGTTGCCAGTCAACAAAGAGGATTATTTGGGCTTCTCTTGCACTGCCTGACTTTGTAAACTGCTTCAATAATCACAATCCACACTGCTATCAATCCACACAGATTGAAACAAAATTGTTTTATTTACAGAAATCTCCTTTTGGGGGGGTTAGGGGAGAAATGAACGCAGGTGCTGGAGAGGCAGGTGCTATAAAAAAGATTTTTTTGTTTTGATGGATACAGATATTCTCTACCCCACACTTCTGTGCTCTTTTCAAAAATGACATTTTTACTCTGCTCACCACTTGCATTATTGCAGGACCTGTGGTTTAAAGTGGGTTTCTCTGAATACTCTTTGCCTGAGGTCATATTCTGTGCACAGATAATGGAGTCACCAAACTGGCTGTGTGGCTCTGGAGAAGAACACTGAGGAAGATGGGGATGTGGCCTGTGAAAGTTAAGGCCCTAATGGCATAAACACTGGTGGGTAAGGTTAGGAAAAGTTCAGAGCTCCAGGGTTTGCCAGCTCTTTTCCCTGTACTGAACCCCCATTGTTCTCCTCCTTAATGGCTACTTTGGTGATATTTTTTTGTGTGCCAGGATAGTCATCAGTCCCTAATCCCTCCTTAAACTGGGCAGGCACAGTCATCAGTCTCTCCCATCTTTTTTGGGGTCTCAGCCAAGTGAAGTGGGAGCCTCTGTCCTGTCTCTGCTTCCACTGGAATATTGCCATGATATGCACTGAAAATAATTATAATATTTTGTTTTTGATGGACATATCTAACACTTGGACTAATTGTTCATATAATTGTCAAACATCATTGTTGTTTCATCATTAAATTAAAAAGAAATTGTGTATATACGTGTACATATATATATACACACTTCTTTTTTGAAAAAACATGCCTGTCTAGTAATATATGAAAAGATCCTACACTATTTAAAGATATAAATTGTTCCTGTAAACAAAGCTAAGGATTTATTTTCAGTTGGTTTCCCATCAAAACGATACGTTAATGCTTAATATCCCAGCTGTGGAGTCTATGAAAATTTTCCCACATGCTGAGATTGAAGTACAATGAGCTGATGAAATGGTGCTATAGGAACAGTTTCATCACATTTAATTTAAAAGTTGCCTTTTCTGAAGTGGAAAAGTCAAGCCAAGTGTCACCAACATTTTCCAACATAACAGCGGAAATGGAATATATTCAAGCCAGTAATTATCATTGTATTGCTAAATGCTCAGTGCCCAGGAAATTTAAATCAGGGCCTTTCCTTAACTTTCCTATACCTTCAGCTTCTTCCTGCAAACACACAGGCAACTGCATGCTATCATGTTAGAAATAAGTATCTCTTTATCCAGTGTAAACCAAATTTTTGGTGACTTACACATAAAATTGCCTTACCCAGTGAATTTTAAACAGCTGGCCTATACATCCTTTTCATTCAGTTGTTTTTCCTTCTGGAGGTACTTAAATAATATCTTGAGGGTGTTTCCTCTTAATGAGGTAATAATACCCATATCCTGGGCTAAATAAACTTGAGGCCAAAGGCCTAGGTGTTTATTAGCAGAGGATGTGGTTATTAAGAAATTTAACAGGAAGCACCCTCGAGTTATTATTTTACTGACATTTCTAATGATTATGCGTTTGAGAAATAATTGGTTGAAAAATAATACTTATACTTTTAAGAGGGCAGGTGAAGGAGAAGATAATTTATAGGTCTGCTCTTGGCAAACAAAGATTCTGTCAGTCTGGTACCTTCCCAAGTGGGTAGTGATACCAGAGGGAGGAGGATCTTGCCTTGGTCACCTGAGGTCAGCATTAATGCAAAAAAGCCGTCCAAGTTCTGCTTTTCAATTCAAAGAGCTGGACTGTGCATCCTTTTGAGAGACTGCTGTTATTTGTCAACAACAGAGGTAGCAAAAGCACATGAATTTGTGAAGTTTGCGCGTTGTTAGCTCTAATAAGTGACAATTGGCATCCTAATCCTGTTTAGTAAGGGAGTTTTGCCCCCAGAGGAGCAAAAACAATGAGGTCAGCACTTAGAAAAACTGGTTCTCATCTCTGGATCTTAACTGGTTTTGCAGAGATGGACAGAGGAACAGAGACAAAGGCAACTTAAAGAGCATGCCAAGATCCTGTTATGAGTAAACAGCAGTTTGGAGAAGACTCTGGGTCTGGTGTTCCACTTGTATTGCTTCCTCTGCCTCGAAATACCTCCGTGCTGCAAATATTTTTGCTGCATGAGTAGATTCAGAGGCCTTGGCTGCACTTGCCAGGCTCTTACCACCGTGGATAGTGTTTCATTTACAGAGCTTTCTTTCCACTTTGTGTGATGCAAATGCTGGCAGGGTGCAAACGTTCTGATGAGAATGTGCAAACTGCTCCCAAACTCAGAGCTGAGCACAAACAGTAGGTGTTTGAGGCTGGCAGCTCAGACAGATCAAATTATGCTGTTTAGCTTCACTCCTATGAAATCAACTCCCATATAAAATCCCACCAACTTACCCTTTATTGCTACAGAACAGGAACTTAGTGGATTTAAACTTACCAAAAAAAAAAAAAAAAAAAAAAAAAAAAAAAAAAGAAAAAAAAAAAAAAGTTATTCAGGGAGCTGACAAGTCTCCACTTTTCTTTGTAGCGAAGTATTTTCAGTGTAAGGAGCTGCTGTGGGCCAAAAATTTAACCTAGTTTGACACACCCTATGAAAAATACAGCGGTGACTAAGAGCTGTGTTGACAGCTTGTTTAAGTTGAATATAGGATGCAAAGTTCCCCATGTCGAACAAAAACAAAACCACTATGTCTACTTATGTTTTGCCTACAATTAACAGAACAAGCACCTTAATAGGCAAAGAAGACACAAACAGATGTTCTAGTTGCACATCTGTGTGAAACTGATATTTGCTAGTTCCACTGCAGCTTGACCTCTGCACCTTGGGAAGTTGGAGTCCCACAGGATTTGAATGATTTATTGATCTGTATGCAATGAATATTGCAGAAACAAGCTGCATTTCTAGGAAGTTAAATACATCCTCATTCTGTGTAGCACTAATTCATGTTTGAAGGGAATTCACTCTCTGCTTTAATCAGAGTGAAGATATCAATGTTGTCCACTGTATCCTTGAATAAGTAGGAGGAAAGATGAAATATACAAAGGATATTACTTTGGGCAACAGGATAAATGTGGAAATAAGGAACTCGGTTCCAGTAGCTAAATATTTCTCTTTAGGCTTCTGAAAAGGATTTTGTGAGATGGACCAAAGAAAAGCCAATGGCAAACCCCCCTTTTTTTTAGCAAGCTGAAAAGCTCTTCATGCTCTACACTGAAGATGAATTTTGTTTCACAGTTCACTATCCAGTAACTAGAAAAAAATCCCTTTCAAAATATGCATGAAGCTTTTTCAAAAGTAAACATTAGTATTGATAGGTTTTCATGACATTTCAGAAATGGCAAATAATGAGTATCAAGTGATTTTAGGACCACCTGTAACACAGAAGACTGCAAAATAATATCCTTACCTCTATACTGGGAAACTGGACATAGTAGGCTTGTATTAAATTAAAAAAAAATTCTTTTAGAATATTTGATTACACTGGTTTTGGTAATTATATCTTTGGCACAGAACTCACTGGTGTGTGGTGCTTTGAGTGTTGTAGCCGTTCCACTGAAGTCAGTATTTCCATCAGACATGTGAAGACTCCAGTCCCAAACCCAGTGCTGGTTTTTTTCCTTATGTTTTGAACCAAGCTGTCTCTTGTTCCTGCCAACAACAGTTACACTGTGCTGAACTGAAGTACAGCAAATCTCTGTGTTTTAAAATGCACTAGTTTTTCTATCCAGCTGTCTGAAATCAGTGCAGAGGATTAAAGAAATGGCATTACAGCTTGATCTGTTCAACCTGTTTTGTGGGGTTTGTTGTTTGTATTTGTTTTGTTTTTTCATAAATGTAAAAAAACCCTGAAGTTTATTTTGCTAAAGGAAAATGAGATTGAGGAAGGCACCGAATCCATTACCATATACTGTGGTAATGTGTGTAAAACACAAAGCAAATATACAAAATCAATAAGAAGACACATATTCATGCATATATAGTGTGTATAATTCTCTAAGAATAACTCCATTAATGACAGGAGCATTACATAGCATGGCATTTTCTCTTTAATATTATTTTAATATAATTTTTGTACTTCCTTTTTATGTCACCGTGGTTTTTTTTTTTTTTTTCCTGTGGCACTTTATGGATTCTGAAGTATTTTGTGGCACACAGAAATGCTTGAATTAAGAGGCAAATCTTTAATATGTATTTGCAGTGCTAACATCTGAATTCTAAATTTCTGTTTATCTTTTATTAAGGCTGGTATGAGGGCATCATCTTCCAGGTGTTTTCAGTTAACTCTTTGGTGAACAGCAAACACATGTCATGTGTGCTGTGTATTGTATCTGTGTATTATCTAGAGCTATTGAAAGATAGTATTTACTGAGGAAATAATTTAGGAGTTCATATATATTATTTTAAAAGCCCAATTTCCCTTTCCCTAGAGGTGATTTATATATAAAAGTCAAATTTCAAATATACGACTCCCAAAAAGGCAGCCACAGAACACAGGACTGTGGTCATAACACAACTCCAGTGTCAAGGAAAGGCTGTATTTCAGGGTTCTGATGCCACTGTCATGAAATATGGCTTGATTTTGGTAAAAGCAGCTCCAGGATTACTCAAGACGATTGTACTTTTCAGTGTACAAAAGTTTAAAAGGTCAACAGCTTTCTCTTTTTTTTTTTAAAAAGTACCATTTATACTGAGCAATGAGATGATATTTTTGTCTGTAGGTGTGAGGGAAAACAAAGAGTTGTTCTGAGCTTGTGAGACAAAAATTATGCACATGCTGAATTTCACCTCATGTGGTCATTGACAGTGTGAGGAGCTTGCTGTGAATACAGTGTAAGTCTCATATTACTCTGTATTCTTACAGATAATTTTTGCAGCCTAGCAAGGAGAAGGATATTCCCTGAAACCTGTGCTAATGAAATGATGGAAATCAGATGCAGTGAAAATCAAACCTCTTCATTACTGTGGTCAACGAGAGCGTGTAGCTGGTCACTACTTGACAGCTCTTAAGATCCTCAAAAAATAACAGTAAGATTGATCTTGTAGTAAAAGATACAAGACAACTTATAGGGACATAAAAAAAAAATAAATGTCATCAATTTATGTAGTCTGGAAAAGGCAAAAGAGATAATGTCAATTTTAATTACTGTTTTCTTCTGAACACAGAGAATAGGCCAAAGGGCATTAATGGAAATTAAAGAAAAATGGAAAACAGATGGTAGGAAGCATGCTACAGGAACTGGAATACAGGCAGCACTGTACATAGTTTACCAAAAAGAAAAGGGACTTTGAGTTATTTTGTCCCATTTTAAAAAACATTGTCTTATGATCCGTTTCACAACAACGTTATTACTAAATCAAGGCCTATTTGATAGTAACTGCTGTAGTGTTGCCAGGATTAAAAATTCTTCCTTCTCCAGCTTTTATAAGACATCTTTGAAATATGGGTCAAGCAAAATTGGTTGCTGAAATATAGCTGCATAAATTAATAGCCTGACATCCAAAAGTGCTGGTCACCAAAACCACCATATATTTCAGGGGATACTGGTTGAATACTTGCCATTTTGGAAAAGGTTGACGTTGATTTAAATGCTTCAGCATGGGATTAGAAGCCTAATTTTAGTAAGCGCTTTGAAATAAATCATGTCAATATTTATGATGACATATTGCAAAGTGCTGTTGCTTTGTTTTAGAGGCTTTCATCTGGATAGGAAATCTTTCAGTCCAGGCAGAATTTCTTTCACTTTACAGCAGACTTCTCAAAGCTGAAGGAGCTGATTAGGAAATGGTGCTGACATGCAGCAGGGAGGTTTCAAACTTTGAAATCAGAAAGACTTTAAGTCACACTAAACCAAAGACTCTGTGAAACACAAACACCAAGTGGTAGTCCTGACAATTAATCCTAGAATTCATGCTTGGTTTTGAAATTAATTTTTTTCCCCTTCAATCCTGCCCCATGAGGTTTTTGTGTTATGGAACATCATGGCAGTTCTCAGAATGGCCTTCATAGGAAAGGCTGCTTCAAAGGAGAGGGAAAAAAAGGCTGAATGGTTACTTGCAAGCATGTTAACATAAGCTCAGTCATCCCTAGGCTTCCAGCACCATGAGGGGAGAAGGTAATGAGGTCATGGGTTGTTTTTTTTAGGTTCTGAAGACTAACTTTGAGAACCGAGGAAAAGTAAATAAAGGATTATTTATTAAATGAAGAAAGGATTACCCATTACAGGATAAATCTTGCTTGCCTTACGTGTACAAACAGTTCTCATTGACTGTGAACAAGTCAAATACTTACATAGGGCATTTATAACTTTTATGTAACCTTATAAAACCACATATATTATTCTATGTCCTGGACTTAAACAGTGTGCAGAAATTAGCCAGTTAGGTGTACAGTGAAAAAAAGCAACCTCATTTTTAAAGCATATGTCTCCAAAGATGGAATTAAACAAGAAAACATCTAACATGTCTATAAAAATATTCAGGCAACTAAGCAAGTTTCACTGGAGAGTCTCAATTGCAGTGAGAACAGAGTGGCTGGGAAAAGGAAAGGAGGAAGATGCAAAGCATGAAAGCATTCAGAAGGTATTTAGATGGAAAGTTTCTCCTCCTCCTGCACATTCCTGAGAGTCTCTCAGAGCACTGGGCAGGGCTAGCCCCGGGACACTCCTTGCTGCATAACGGAAACCTTTATTATGAGATGCTGCAGATTAATTTCAGAGTCATTTTCTTCTGGACCACCAGCTGTAGCGACTCAAGGCAGATGAACCAGAAAATGATTGGTTTCAGCCCCTACTCAGCAGCATGAGCTAAATACCAAGTTACAGAAGGTGCCAGCACAGTGCTATCTGCTAACTTGGCGACCATGTGGCATTTGGGTGTCCTGCTCCTACCTCAGCTTCCCTGGCATCTGTAGATGGCATGTTTGTATTCAGTGGCTACTTGTGCCTTAATATGTGGCACTTGGGGACATGGCTTAGTGCTGGACTTGGCAGTGTAGTGTTAACAGTTGTACTCGATGGTCTGAGAGGTCTTTTCCAACCTAAATTATTCTGTGTCTGGTATTGAGTCACTTGGCAGTTTGTGCAGCCTTTAGCTGATGTTATGCTTTGTACACTAAATACAAAAACTTTTCTCATCATCTTTCATCCTCAGTGATTCAGCTGGAAATCACCCTGCTGTATGTTTCCCATAGTTTATCTTGGGAATGCGTAGATAATGACCTCTCATTAAAAGAGAAGGAAACATTCAGCCTCCTATTATAGTTTTTTTTTCAGAGGAACAGCTGAATCCAAAGACAAGATTTGGATGTTTTCCCCTCTTTGAAAAGTCAGCTACAGAAGCTGAGGAGAGCAAACTTGAATCACCATTAGACAAGTGCTTTCAATGCTTCTCTGGAGTAATTCACAGACATTCTTCTCCCTGTGGTGAATATTTTGAAATCCCTTCTTTTTTCATCTGAATGGCAAAAGCCAAAACCTCAGTGTTTTTCGTGAGGAATTCTTGTCTTCTGGCCAGCTCAGTTAGCTTCACAGCAAGAACTGGGAAGTTAAGTCTATGGCAAAGGGAGGATTTCCACATTCATGGGGAAGCAGGCAGCAGCTGCTTTCAGTCATTTGACCTCCTGTAGCACTGAGATATCAGACATTATAATCATGACACTATACAGAAAGTAATCAAATCAACTAATTCCTCAGGGATTTGACCATTATCTCTAATTTTTCTCTGAAGATGATTTAGTAAGGCTTAGACATTCATCATGCAACTTAAGTTTATGCCAGGAAATTTTCACAGCAGCTATCAAGTACTCCATGCTAACATTAAAAAAAAAAAAAAAAAAGGCCAAATGATGCATTCTCTCAATTCCATGCTGAAGAGTATTTCCTTTCTTAATCAGAGTACATATTGCTATGGTCTAACCTGTCAGCCAAAATCTGAGTTCTGTCTTCAGCTTGACCTATGCCTGTGTTGTACCTTTTGCTGGTTCTGTTTCACATTAACTCAATGATAGTGCAGTTGTTATCCAGCTGAAATATTTGACTGTATTTTTCCTTGTGTCTTGTGCAGGACAGCTACAGTCCTCCCTTGAGCAGCTCCTGCAGAGTGTGGTTGCCAAGATTGCACTCCTAGATCATAGTTTTGAGTACCTCTCCTTTCCCTCAATGTCCTTCTTGTCCTTAGTGTGAAGGCCCTTCCTTCCCCCTCTACTGGTCAGTCTCGTGATGCCTCCATCCAGTCTGTCAATCCCTATTGACAATCTCGTTTTTTTCCAACAAGCTCATCTCAACTATCCAGGGGGAATGGCAATCCCATATTCTCCTTCAATGCTATCCTTCAAACTCCTCTTCATCAGTGTGTTACCAGTCCCTCTGCTGGGGAAGGATGATGATGTGCATGTGACTTCAGGATGATTTCACCATTTTTTTGGTTATTTTCTCTGTCCAGATATTGCTTTTCTCCCACAGCTCCTCTTCCTGTGCATAAATTGGGAGTGAGTTAAGAGCTTTGCCACACCCACACCAACTGAATGTGAATTCAGCCATGACTCAGGATTAGGGGTCTGTTATCAGGAAGCTTTCCTGGGGTCCTGAAATGTTCCATGGAAACAAGAAAAGTGTTTTTTACTCTTCAACTCATTACAGACTGCAAGGACTGGATATTCAGTTTGGTACTTCAGGCTATGCAGGTCTGGGTCTCAAGCAGTGTGGATTATTTGACACAGTTTGAGGCCATAACTTGAGCTGCAATTCAGAACATGAAAACTACTTTCTACTGGGTTGCTATATTTTTGACTTCATCACTTGAATTACAATGATTTCTTGTTGTGCCTGAGCAGAGTTCACAAACTCTGCAATTTACTGCTTCCTGCAACAGTCTGACACAGTCCCCTGTGGGAGAAAAATAAGTTAAATAGAGAGCTTTTTCCTCTTAAAGAATTATATTGATCTTGCAGATGCTGAGTTGACTTACAGTGTGTTTCCTTAGAGCACTTGGCTGCAGTTTCACTTAAGAGTAAATATAAGAACCCTATCATCTTCTTTCCCTTTAATCCTAAGCATTATAATCTCTGTCAGTCAGTGTCATGCAGTTTTTCTTTTCTAGATGAGATTAAACAATACGAAACAACTCTTCAATGTTCACTAAATTCTGTGATTTCCCAACTATAACTATTGAATTTCTCTCCAAAACCTGTGGTTTATATGCCGCCTGAATTTCAAGTGCAATATATAGAAAATATAAATATTTAAATTTGAGATACGGTTTGCACTGGTCTTTCCTGGAGTGTTTTTCCTTGTTTCAAAAACCACAAGAGTAAAGCTCAAGTAGCCTACTTGAGAGAGAAAAATTCATCATGTCTCTACTCCAAGGCTCTTGTGTTGTTTAAGGGCTAGCTAGACTGTGGTAAATAATCCACAGACCGTCACAGGAGGCAATGCTGGCTCACATTCCTTCTGGAAGTGCACAGGCTTGCATCTTATAGTATCCTCCTCCTTCTTTTACCCCTTTTCTCTGAGACAGCAATGAAGAGGTTCTTTGGTCTCTGGAGATTCTGTGATATTTATTTGACACAGACCTTTATAGTTTGAATTCAGTTTGACTGGGCCCTTTGAGGTTGGTTTCCACATTCTGCTACAATATGTTCTTCCCTGCAGACTGTAACCTGAGTTTCCAAAATGAGGAGGGCTTTTGGCATGTGAAGAGTGAATCTGTCTCCTTGTACATCAGGATATACAAAGATACCTATAGAGATGTATGTAAAGATATGTAAATGATATGCAGAGTATGTGCCCAGCTGCTGGAACTCAGCCAGGGAGCAGGCAGTGATTTTTCTCCCTGGGGACAACCTTGTGGACATCATCAGATGTGCATACCAGTGATTTTATACTATTGGCAGCTTTGCCAAAATACACCAAAACCAAGTAACCTTTGCTTTCATTCTGCAGAGCTCCTGTGGCTGACAATGACTCTGACAGGCAGCTCGTGTTTCCACAGAAACTATGTTTAGAGCAAATTCTTTTAGCTCCCCTTAGTAAATAAGGAAAAAATATTAATTTCTGATACTGCATTTTACAGGTAATTGATTTTTAAAAATGACTTTGCTTTCTCATTTATGGTCAGGAAGCAATAAAACCACCCCCACAGTTCAGTTCAGAAATTCACCACAGAGATGTTGCAAGTAGAGAGAGCCAGGAAAAGAGTGAGTGTAAAATACTTTTAAAACCAGGCATCACATTTCTCTAGAATGGTGGATAACCTCAATAATTTTCCCTTCCTTCTCAGAGCACAAAGGACATCATACTCATGAGAATTACACCTCAGCCCTTCAAATGCTGCTGTTATACTGCTTAATCAGAGATGAGATTTGTTTGAATGAGCTTGCTGCAGGCAGCCACTGGGCACTACTCTGGAAACAGCTTTCCTAAGTCTATCTCATGCTTTGTTACTAAAATTTTGTTGTGTTTTCCCTATGGATTTTAGTGGCTGGAGGTGATTATGGGATACTGTGACATAGCAAATAATTGCAATTTCTTTTTGAGACCACTTTTTGGAAGTGTTCTTCTTGCTTTCAGAAGGAGCCTTTTGCTGGTTAGAAAAATTGGTACTTGTATTACATGAGTTTTGCAGTTTTCTCTGTGGCACCTTATCCAAGTTACTGTGGCAACTGTGGCTTGAGCGTTGTCTGCCTTATGGATGGGCAAATAATGTGAACATTAAAGAGGCGTGCTGGGGTCAGAGGTTGGCTGATGTTTGTTTAATTGAGTCCTGTGCCACAAGCTGGAAAACCCTCAGCAGGGAGCATTGTCATTCAGGGCACATAAGAATCCCGGAACAGGTCAAATAATTTGAGTCTGACCCTCCTGGATCTGGTGAAGCTTTAGGGTTTGGTGCACAGTGATTTTAAGCTGCTTTTCCAATTTCCTGATCCTAAACATGCTAAATCTATTCTTGTGCAATAGTGAAACACAAAGTGCAGACCCTATCATGAAAGATAGCTACTACTGGGTTTCTGGTTTTGAATTACAATAAGATAGATTCTGCAGTGCTTTAGCATTTCCCTTCACATCCAGTTTGGGGGGGGGGGGGGGGGGGGGGGAGTAAGAAAAAGAAGGTGTAAGGGGGTAAGAAAAATATGATGAAGTTTTCTCTAGTTTAAAACAATTCTGTTCCTGAATGAGGTGGCTGGCACAAAATCACTGATGGACATGAATGCAGAACGATGTGCTGAGTTTGCAGTGCAAGCTGAAAAGGAAACAGATATTCCTGGACAGACAGATGGGAATTTCCCAATGTGCACATAGTGCCAGTGTGTGCCAGGAACAGCAGAAGATCTTTAATGCACAGAAGGGATTTAATGACTTAATGAACCTGCTGTACTGAATCAGTCAAAACCCAGCAAATAAAGGTTTTAGAAAAACATGCTGACTTCTGGCAAAACTGCTTATTTACTGGACTTATTTTATAAGCCATGATAGATCATTACTTTCACATTATATATGAAGATAATGACCAGAATTTCAGTGAAGTAGCTGCCTCTTTATTTTCTGGGAAAAGTTCATGTGTATGAAAACCTCATTTATACACATGATTTCCCTCAGAATGCCCAAAAGCCTGAGGATGTTTTACCCAAGTGCTCTCCCTGTTGAAATTTAATTTCGCTAATAAATTAATATACTGTAGGCTATACCATCCAGGAGAAGATGAATAATGATAATTGTGAGAAAAAACTAGTAGTATTTTAATGTATCATAAAGGTCAGGCCTAAGTAATCTCCAGCAACACCTTAGCATAAGTGAGGCTGCATAAAAAAATGGGTTTAAAATTCTGCACATCCTCCCCCTGCATAAGGCAGAATAGATTCCTCATTTCCAGTTGAGCTAGGACAATTTATAGCATCTGGCAGCCCAGCTATGCAATTTTTAAATGTACAGATTCAGGAGGGAATATTATTTTAAAAGCATGCAAAGCATTGTTTTCAGAGAAAAGGAAGCAAAAGTTATGTATTGCAAAAAAGTCAGACATGCCTCTGTTTCAGTTTTAGAAACCTGGCCTATATTCCTGAAGTGGTTTGGAACCGCAGGCCAACTTCCAAGGGGAACACCCTGCTCCCCATGGGGAAGGATTTATGATTTTATTCAGGATGTATGAAACGTGATGATTTTGGCTGGAGTTCAGGAAACAGAAGAGGGGAGCAGAGTCTCCATTCATTTACACCCCCGCCTGTTGTTAGTGAAGTTTTAATGACAAGGAACAAAGGCAGAACGTGGGCTGTAGAATGGGAACTGTGTGCTTTGTAAAAATGGCCAAAAATCAAATTGCTTCTGTGAGCAGGAGCTGCTGGTGCTGGCAGAGCTCTGAAAAACAAGGCTGCAGCTGAAAACAAGAGCAGATTCTGAGAGCCCCCGTTAGGGACCTTCCTTCCAGACCCTGAGTTCATGTTCTCTCTGACCTAGTGAAATGATCTCTTACAATACAGTGTGAACTCAACCTTTGGAAATAGAAGCAGCCGGTAGTGTTTCCAAAATCCATGGATGTGCAGACATGTAGCTGTATTCCCGGAATATGCAGGAACTTTTCACCCCCTGAGCTGCACAAATGGACATCTGTGCATTTTGAGGGAAGCTGCTTGACATGGAATTTTTAAAACCTAAGTAAAGTTCACAGTATCCAGTCATTTGAAGGAAATGCTTCCCACTGTTCCTTCTTGCTGATAGTTTAGGGTTATCTAACACATGGCAACTTTCTTTTAATGAGAGCAGTGTGTGTGTGGGGAGAATCCCTATCTGAAAGAAGCAGTGCTGAGCCAGATCCCTGGCTTGCATCCATTGCCTTGCATGAGGCAATTCCTCAGTACCCCTAAGCTTCAGGAGCCTGGGCCCTGCAGCATCCTCTTGCTGTGCCTTCCATGGTGGGGGAACAGGCTTGGGATGTAGCTGAGGCTGGCCAGGAGGGAGGCTTAAACCATATGTGAACTCTGGCAAGCCCCAGCTGCTGCAGCAGCCCTTGGGAGGATGTTGCAGCTGAAGACAATTTTGAACAGTCTGAAGCAGCTCCGAGCTGCTGAGTGGGGTCCCTGCAGGCCCCTTCCTGGGATGGAAAGTCCAGAGATTCTTCTGGATCCTTGTCTGGCTGTGGGAGGTGGTGACCAAGTATCTGCACTGAAATACGCCGTCAATACCTTCAAAAGAGAGACATGGGCCTTGCTGTGTGGGAGCAAGGCCCCTGCCTGTCATCTAAACATATCTGCCTTTTGTAAGCAAGGCAATAACCTAATGAAACCCTGGAAGCAGCAGATATTGCCTGGGAGGCTGAAAGTGAGACGGGAACTCATGAGCAGAGTTCCACCTGGGATCTGCGAGAGCCTTGAGGTCATTGACAAAGATGTCTTGACTTGAAACCCTAAACTTTCTTTGGGATTTGCTGTGCACCAGAATAGTCAAGTATGGAGTGATTTATTGGCGTTTTATGCAGATAGAAGAGCTGCTCTGAAGGGAGACAAATTTGCTATTGAAATGGGTTTCTTTGTGATGGAAATAAAAATAAAATGCTTGGCTTGTTTCATACCAAGATGTAGATTGAAATCTTCTCCATGGCCTCAGAGAGAGAGTGGGCTCATACCCACCACAGATATATTATGTCAGCTATCATTACATTTTTCACATAGTACCTAACACATGCACATTATGGATCTGTGATCAAGGCAAAGCTTCCACAGCCTCAAATTGATGAAAAAGCAGAAGCAATGCAGCAGAATGCCCCTGGGAAACCAGAACATCACTACTACAAGTGTTAGCCACTGCAAATTTAAAATCTGAGACTCTCACCGTACTAAGCTGCTCATATCTTTCTGCCTTCTCATATACTAATACTCCTAAGTAAATAAAATATCAAAATGTAATTACAGAGTAGATTCTTGACTTTCCCTCTGCTGAAATATACATCCAGCTGCTTTGTTAATATTGCCATTCAGGTACAATTTAAAATCAGCAGAGAAAGTCATTCCAGAACCTGCACCAGAAGGTCACAAACTCCCTTTGAAAGCACTGATACTTCCTTTTGTTCACTCTTATGTATCTGATTACAAATTACTAAATCCTACTGCTATTTGAGAACTTTTAGATTCTAATCAGTACTTTGATGAATGTACAGCACAATAATGCAGATGAGTGATGTCACTCTTTAAGCACACAGCAGCGTGCATGGACAAAAAAAGTGGAGAAACCATTCAAAAGCTCTGGGACCTTTGTGATCTGGGAGCTTCCTTTGTAACCCATCCCGACTGTAAATTGTTGCCTAACAACTTGACAGTGTTAAAGCATCTAATTAAACTTTAAAAAAATCCCCCCATGCAAATACAAAATGTTAATCTTAGATTGTGAAGGGTTGCCTTTATGTTGGTAAAATAGAATGAAAATCCGGGATAAGGAAATGTTACAGAAGTTGACTTGAATACATAAGAAAGAAACATGAGTAAGTTCAACAATGTCAGCATTAAAGAGCTTTTCTTTAGCAGCTGGGTAACTTCCTAATGCTTTGTGCTACAGTATAAGAGACTGTTTATTAAATGAAATAGAGGTAAACATTACGGCCTTTTTTCATGTAATAAAAGAAAAGCAATGTAGCCAGGTGTTAAAAGATGAGCAAAATTTTTTTAAAAGGCTCTTTTTGTAAAATGTAATGAAACCAAATGTTTGAAGTGAAACTCGTAAAAATAAACATAATCTGTGTAATTTTTCTGCCACAGGTGAAATGGTCTTGATCTGTTCTTTTAGTCTGTTTAAAACCCTTATATTCAGTATTTGCATTGGTTATGAAAATTCCGTAGGACTATTCTTGATTAAAGCAATGCTGAAGGATGCAAGGGCAGTGCTATGAATTTAGGAAGCGAAGAAATGAAGAAGTCTGCTTCTGATACCTCTTCAACACCAACTGGCAAGGGATGATGCCTGTCCTTTCTGGTAGAGTCTATTTAATTCTTTGCCTGTGTGATTATGCTTTATGATGTCGATTTTAAATTTGATTATAAAGGAGGGACCTTGCTTTAGTTGAAAACATGCACCATTAAACTAAGATAATTGGGGAATTTCCTGTAAAAAGAACTTTCCTGCCACCTCACACTGTGTCTGGGTAGTAGTTTGTTATGTGGTGCACCTTTTCAGAGGTGTTGCTACCTGAAAGCATCCACCTTTTAATAACCTTTTTCCTTTTCTCTTCCAGGGACTTCTGAGACTCCTAGCTGAAGCACAAGAAAAGGATTTCACACACCTGAAGTACAAGAAAAGGACTTTTTCCTACATTTTAGGTAATTAATGGTGTTTCTTGGTTGTAAATGGGATTAAGTGATCTGGTGGTTGAAATAGCTTAAAAATACCAAAACACTTGCAAGTCTGCTGCCAGAAGTGAACACATATTTCATGGTACGGGGTCTGATGATAGTTTTTCATTCAGTGCTTATTTTCAGCTCCACAATTATAAACCAGCTTCCCTGCTTCACTCTTCACTCTATTTCTTTATTTTCCTATCCCCTTCTTTATGGGTGTATATATACATTTGTACAACTGCAATTGCCTGTGCTGTTTTATCTGGGAAGCCTACTGTGCAAACCTAAAGCTTTTCCCTGCTCAAAGTAGGTTTTTCTTGCGGTGTGACTTTGATTATGCCAGGGTCCTGTCTTTTCAACACTTAAGCATGTTGTGTCACCACATGATTAACATTTAAAGCTGATTTAGCAGTGAAAGTCTGTCTCACTTAGACGCTTTCCCCCCTTGTTGATCTTAATATGGGAAGTCACTATCCTCTAACTGGACAAATTTATTTCAAAATGAGCTTGAAATGCACACAGGTCATAGCAACTGTATCAGTTCATATCATTCCCCTTCCTTCCTCTTCTTCCATCATCTCTAATACATCTGATGCACTTTAAAAGATCCTGGGAATAAGATAAGCTGGAAGAAGTCTCCGCTTCTTTCGGAAGGGAGTCTGAAACATTGCAGGGGTCACCTTGAATCTGTGTAAGTATGAGAAAGGCAGGCATGCCAGCCCAGATGGTCTTTCTTTATACTTTTTATGCTATAAAAGGGGCATTACTGTTGCTTGCATGGAAGGGTTTTTATGATCAAGAGCAGAAGAAAAGGATTTAGAATTGTTAATATACTGCTTGAGTGCTTAGCCATTTATATTTACAGTAATTGCTTCTGGAAAAAAAAGTCCTTCTCCTGCCAAGTGTAGGAAAAATAAAGGCTGATTGAATTAAGTCTGGGAACCAGTTTGATTAGAAACTGAAACAAATCTCCTAGGACTCTAGAAACCCAGTTCATTTGTGGCATTCCTTCCATACTCTAATGGGCTCTGATGCTTGATACTGAATGATAAGAAATGCTTATTTCTGAAAACAGCTGTTGTGGGTTTGGTAGTTTGGAACTGCTTTTGAGAGCTGAATGTAAACCATAAATATGTGAAAATGCAGGCAAGTCAGATTGGTCCTCCAGATAGGACTGGAGCCCATGGTCATTGCTTCAAAAACGTTCACAGAAAAGTAGTAGAATTACACCTTTCACTTTTGGAAAGAAAAGTAAGAGCACCATTATTCCAGTGAGACTGTACAGGGTCTGTAATATGTGCTCTGTGACTTAGAGCAGGCACTGGGTGGTACCACAGATCAGCATCTTGGTATTTTCTGCTTTCTGAACTCTACCCTGTGCCATTACGCTGGGATGGTGCTGGCATTGCTTCAGAATCTGATTAAAAGAAAAACATTTCTCTTCTGCACTCATGTTAACATTACTCAGGCCTCCAAATGCTTGAAAAATTATGGCCCTGCTTTCTAACTTTTCCATCACTCATTAAAACCTGCAAGGGATGCTTGGCTCTAAGTGCCTTGTAGAGTTTGGGGCCCTTCACCTTTAGCGTGGTTTCAAGTGCGAAATTGAAAATGGGTTTCTTACAGCATTTTGTGGGCACAAGTTGGGAGCTGAGAGCAACAAACTCCTTTGGTCATGAGATGAACTTCACTTCACTGCACTCCTCTTGTTTCCAGTTATCACAGTTAAGTTAGGTGTGAACTCCTTGGGTTGTCCCTAATGTAACCCACAGGATCATGACTTCTGTATGTCACAATCCCTGAAAAAACTCTGTAGTTTTGCACATTTTTAAACAGAAAAATGATTTTTTTTCCCTTTATTCCTAATTGTAAAGATGGCATTTTTGAAAGGAAGTTCTGTAGTGAAAAATGCATTTCACAGGTAGCTCTGTTTTGCAGGTAGCTCTTTGAAAATGATGAAATGAACAATAATTATAATTTTATATTATGTATAATTATCTATTATTCACAGAATAAAGAGTGAATAGTGGAAGTAAAGGTCATGTCATAACCTGCAATATGAAGTGCTAGAGAGGAGCACTTTTTTAATGTGGCTGCATTTTTCATCATTCAGAAATTGTGGGAAAGTGTTTCTAAAATACAGCATGGGCAAACAGTGATTTTCCAATTGGATTTCATGGAGCACACAACACAACAATGAATTAACACTGACTTAATTTTAAAAATATTTAAACACCTGCTTTTTGGTATCAACTGATCATAGTAGAGTCTTGTTAAATGAAATTGTTATTGGATTACTTTTATGCCTTTTAGCCTATTTTATACCAGGACTGAACAATGTAAATTTAGCCCACACTTTGGAAAAAGCTTTTCACCCACTTTGATGTTCAGTGGAATGATATTTGATAATTTTGCAACACTTGCAAAATGCAATTTTTTAGGAGAACAGTGTGTAAAGAATTGTGTGCCTAAGGTGTGCAGTGGCAGTTTGCATACACAAATTTTGTGTGAATAGAAATTAAAAAAAAATCATGTGATGTAAACTGGAAGTGTAATGCACAGGCGCTCTATGTGTAGTTGTGAAAAAAATCTTTTTCTAACCTGGCTTCCTTAAAACAAATTCATCCTGTTACACCAGGATGATGCACTGTAATCTGTTCCATCTTCTGCCTTAGCAACACAAAAGCTTTCCAAAAGAAAAGAGGAAATTGGAAGCTTTTGGATGATAAACCTTTCCAAATCATTGGACATAAGCATTTATAATTTATTGACTGTATTCAGGAAGTAGATGGAATGAAAACTTGATGAATTAACATATTTAAATGAAGGTTATATGACATTTACCAAAGATTTTTGTGATTCAAATCTGGGGAGCAGATGGGAGGGATGGAGCTGATGTTTCAATACATTCTTGCACATTTTCTGTGGTTTCTGTTTGGTTTGGTTGTGTTTGGTGAGATGGCTCCACAGCCACTTGGATTCTATGCCCAGAGCATTCTTGGGTGCACTTGCTGATTTTATGGCTGTTGGTTAAGACCTGTAGGACACCCCACCTCCCTGAAGGAGCCCAGATAATTTTTAGAGGGTTCTATGGACATGAGTTCAGTCTCAGGCTTAGGAAAAAGAAAGGATTCATTTCACCCTGGAGACTGAGGAGGAAGGAAGGAGGCTGGGAAAAGGAAGGACAAGGGAGCAATGGAAAGATAGGCAAGAGAAAGTGAGAGAAAGCATCATGTCTAAAGGGGAACATGAATGGAGGAAAAAAATTGCAGTCAGGCATTGTTTTCCTTTGCTTTAAATGCCCCATAAGCAGAGCAGTCAATAGGCAGACAATTATAGCGCCAGGCACTTGAGATTACATTAGGGTGCAGAACAAGCTTTGCTCTCCATGGTTTATGATATCCTCTGAACCTTCTGGAAGGATAAATGATATAACTTGATGTGACTCATACAGGAAAACAGATAATCAGTGGTGTGCCATAATGCAAGTGAGAAAAAGACAAAATAGTCAAAGAGTGCTTACACTGTGTTACTTTTGTCTTCTGATATTGTTTATCATATTGGTATTATCATGATTATTTGCTAATGTTATCATATCACCTAATGACAAAAATTCCAGGCTTGGAGCCAGGATCCTAGACAAAACATCCTAATGCTTATGGCAGTTTCTCCCTTTGCTGGTTATTAAATTGTTTCTGTGAATGAAAATAACGATAACAAGGGGAAATGTACACCATGCTGAGACCAATTTCCTGCCACACCAGGAGTGTGGCACACAGCAGCCTCCTGCAGCTGGAATGATGTTCTGGGATGGAGGGAGCCTGAGTGAAGACCCGAGGACTGTGGCTGGAGTGACCTCTGGAATTGTGCTGCTGGCACTGAGGTCACAGATGCCTGATTTAGTCCTCCAGGCTACAATGCCTTCCTGAGCACTGAAGAATGAAAATGCAGGCAAATAGGTCTGGCAGGGCAGGGAAGTGTTCAGGCTGAGGTTTCAGTAGGGGTTTTCTGTAGGGATGTCAGTTTCATGGCAAAGGTAAAACCTTCCCATCCATATCTGCATTTTACTGCCTTTTCTCTCTCTTCCTGTGTTTCTACTTATTATTTTATGCTAAAGGGTACAGAGCAGACACTTGATGAAAATGGAGTGCCCTGGTTTTTCCAAAAAAAATGACTAATAATTAAAAAAAACCCTATCATCTGCAGTTTTATGGAGAATCTTGATTTATGTGTCCTATTTTTCTAAACCCCTTTTCTTAATCCTTTTGTAGGCAGACTTGACATTTCCCAGAATCAGCTAATGTTATACCAGTAAAAACGTCCCTTGAAAAAGGGAAGTATAAAGAACTTTTCTACTGAGGGTTGCATTTGATCATATTTTTTCCATTAGATCATGCTTCTGTGGAGTTCCTAGCCTCTCATTGGAAGATCCTGCTGGATCTTGAGCTGCAATGTGTCCCTTACATTCATTAGTAGCGTATATTGGAAGCAAAGGGCTTCTGAGATTTTCAGCTGTAATTCAACAACATTATTCTTAAGCAGGAAGGTGAAAATTTATTTACTGAAAGTAAAATATTTGTTCTGGCCAGAATGCCATTTTTGCCACTACTACTGATGCCTTTTAGATGAAATTCTGGTAGTAGGCTAGTAAGCCTGTGATTACAAACGCAGGTGAATTTAATAAAAATTCAGTCTGCTCTCATTGCTTTTGGTGTAAATCCAGAGTATTTTACTAAATCTATTGCCATCTGACTAAAACTTTGTTTCCAGGGGCTGACAGTGTATACAGCATTTGGTGTTATCAGCCCAGGTATATTTAGATTTTCTCATCAATCTACTTTACAAGTAGCCAGGTGACATAAACTCATGTTACTGATGTGACAATTATCTGGTCTGGTGATTATGACCAATGTCAACAACAATAATTAAAATAATGCAAAACTGACCTCCTGAAGGAAATATTTCTGTCCATTAAATGCAGACAGACTGAACCCAAGAGCTGACTTCTTCTTCAGCCTGTCTAGCATTTCCACTCTGAAGTTTCACCTCCCTTTTTGAATGTCCCAGAATTTCCAGTTTTGATCCCCTAAATGGAGGCATTGGAAGCCACAGCAGTCAGAACTTGCTGTGGAGGCTCTGAGTGTGCTGCACTGACAATGCCAGGCACTCAAATGCAGGTGCTCTGAGCTCAGTGGTAGCTGCCTGGATTTAACAGCTAAGCCTAAGGGTTCTGGTTTACACTTTTGGATCCGGCCTGGGCTCTTCCATGTCAGAAATTATTTAAACAGCTATTAGGCCTGCAACAAATTGCAGTGGAAAGATCAACAGAGCATGGAGAAGATCTGTTTACAAGGTGCCAGTGACCACTTGCATAACAAACCTGTCAATGATTTATAAAGTGTGCAGACAGGGTACCACAGAAAGTCTCACTCAAAACAATTGGTTACTCATTGCTGCATGGTTTCAGTGATCTCCTATTTTCCTGGATATGCTGGACAGCAGGAAGGCCCTGCCCTTCTCTTTAGCAACTGGTGATCCTTGGACAGCTTTGCTGCCCTCTCTGTAAATGAATGTCAGCTTTCCTACAGAAGGACAGGGCTGCCTGCTGAAGTACAATGCCTGTTTTATTTGAATGTTCTCTGGGAAACAATTTAGAGAGCATCTATATCAAACAATTCCTGTGCTACAGTGTTTGTACCTCGGAGAGTTAGGTCAAGGGTTTTGGATCAAAGCCTAGCTGAGGCTGCGCACATCATGGGGCCCAGGGAGAGAAGCGTTGAATTTCTTGCTTAAAATTGGCTGTTAAATGCAAATGCATCATCCTTTGTGTCCAAGCTGAGTATTCTGTACTTTCTTCAGGCAGCAAATTGTTGAACAGATTTCACTTCATTTCAAGGTCTTTCCATCAGGCTCCTGATGAATTCATTAAGCTATATATTCATTACAGGTGTTGAAAGGTATATAACTTTTCCAGAAAGGAAGTGGTCTGCTCCATAAATAAATCTAGTTTTGGAAATTCAAGATGTGCTAGAATGAAATACCTGGATCCAACAGTGCTGAAACATGAGCAAAGCAATTGTAATGGCAGCTTTGGAAGGAGGCTGCTCACAGTGGAGTGGATAAACCTTGTGAAGTGTCCTGATGGTCTGAAACTTCAGGCGTTGCTGGATCATGAGAGAAAGTACATTTCTTCCCAGGTTTTCTCTCAGTTGAAGCTTGATTTTGGTACTGTTAAATTTGTTGGCAGAGGGAATTGCCCTCTGTAGCAGTTGCATGCCAATGGAAAATGTTTTATAGCCATGGCAGTGTTAGAGGATCTCTGTGGTCCTCCTTAATGATTGGACACAGTCCAGTCAAAAATATGTTAGGATACAAACATAATCTGTGTTTGTGGAAAACCAAGCATCCCAGCTAAGACCTGAGCAGATCCTCCTCAGTGCTGTCTGTGAACAAGGCAGGAACCAGGTGGAGTAAAGAGAAATAAATATTGACATCATATGAAAGCTGTAGCATTTTAAACCTGTAGTTGTTTTACATTGGAGTACCAATACATGATACAACCCACTTAAATGCTACCATGATTCTATTTAAGTTTTGACTCTCCCTCCCCACTCTTTTCCAAAATTCCATTCTGATTTTGTGGAAAAGGTTGTGCCCTGGATGAAGCTCTCAAAAGCACTCCAAGGCTACTGTGGACAAAGGGGCTACAGTCAGTCACCAGACACAATGTACTTTTTTACAGTTTAGTGCAGACTCAAAATAAGAGCCATATTTTTAAATTTTAGCATGACAAGTCATGTGCACCCACAAATCATGCTGCTGTCATCAGGGTCTTAAAAAAGCCATCTTTCTTTGGAGAAAAAGTAGACTAATGCAGTTAAACAAAGCACATAAGAGGAGAAAGAGAAGTAAATCTACAGAAGGGAATTTAGTGTGCTACCTGTTAATGCCTTTTAGGGTCCTTTTTCTGTGCTTCAAATATTAGGTAGCAAGCTGGGGAAAAGTGTAATCTTCCTTCAAGAATGTATTTCTTCCTTCAACATAAATATTAGTGTCTTAAAATGCAAGTTTGTCAGTGCATGAATGACAAACTTATTGTGTAGCAAGCAAATACTTTGTGCTATTGAAAGAGTTTTCCTTAATAAAATTCAGAGGCTAGAATGTTAAATCTTTGAAGTTGCTCCTAAACATGTAATATTTAGCTTGAGAAGCAATAGTGAGGAAATGAACATGATAAGAGCTCATTCAGTAACAGCCCTAAATTGATTATTTCCTTCCTTATGTAAACTTATCAGTCAGCCCTTTGGGCTCACTTCCGAATACCAGCTCAGCACAAGAGTCTTATCACAAGGAAATGGAATGTAAAAGCCCTGACAATTTTGATAAGGCACGTACTTTGGTTATGATCCTATCTCTCCCCTCCTCCCTTTTAAATAATTCATCTGCTCTAAAAGGGGAGATGCCCTCCCTGTAACTTTGGTATAAATAAAAGTTGATGTTGTTATAGTCAGGATTAACCCTAATTATTTGTCCTGCTGGTTTCTCAGAATATTCTCAGACAAAGAGACTGGAAGATATATTGAAAATTACAAGCAGCTTTGGATTGGAGTGGCATAGTGGTCTGGATAGATGATATCTGAGTTTTTAGAGACTCTTATGAGTTTTGGACATAATCTAAAGAATCTCAATAGAGTGGATACCATAGGAAACTTAAGACTCTCAGTTTTTATTTGCCACTTATTTATTTGCCACCTTCACCCCACCCATGATGCTGTGGGTCTGACACCTACTTGTGATGGCAGAAGCCAGACTGAATAAAGATCCAACAGCTCACACTGCAAAAGCCAAACATGCAAACTTAAAAAAAAAAACCCTGCTACACAAACAGCAAACCACACACTCAAACACACATAAGGCAAAAGAAAACTGACAAGCAAGCTCTACCCACCAGCCACCACAGACTAAAAGCTTCATGGTTTTACCAGCCAAAAGCCCCAGCAGAACAGCCCCAAATACAAATTTCACTTCACTCATTTGTCCCAGTAAAGTAATAATTTAAAGGGGTGCATAGCAAATTTTGTGGTTCATCGCATACCAGGACAGCAAAGCCTGATAAAAGCACTCAGATGACAGAACTGGTTTTGTTTGAGATGTGATGACATGCTCCTTAAGCAAATGTTAAAGGCAGCAAATCCATGACCCAGTAAAATACACTCCAGACCATCAAAGTAGTTCTACAGCTTGATGAAATCCACTCGTCTCAAATAAGAATGACCTAAAACTCTTCAGAGGGATAAAAAAAAAGTGTGGAGGAATTCAGAAAGAATGTTTTTTAAGCAAACAGTGACATACCAAAGTTCAGTGTAACTTTTTCAGTGAAACCAAAAACTAAGCTAAACTCACCTGATTTATTTTTTCCACAGAAACTCAGATCTGGAGTAGTTTTATGCAAATCAGGGAAAAGCCATGACTGAGGCTGGACTGGCCAATAATTTTGATTGGCTGCTTATCCAAACCTACTCTCAGGAATACTTATCATCCAAACAACATCTCATCATTGTAAACCAACAGGGTTCTTAATCCTGACAGTGTTGAAGGGCATGGCAAAGATACCATTGATCTTAATAGGATTAGGATTTGTCCAGAATTTTCATGATGCTTTGCATGAGGAAGGCCTTAGATAATTTCACAAGATAGCCTAAGTGCTTTATATTGAAAAAAAATTGTTGCAGTAAAAAGTCTTTTTGGTGAAGCAGTAGCAAAAATAAGGCTGCAAAAAAGTCATGGAGCAAATCCAGAAAGTTCTTACAGGCACATGAACACACAGAGGAAAGGAAGGCTTTTTGATGGAAGGTGTGGGATCAGCATAGATTAATCTATGAACTTTTTAAACTCTGTGTTTTCTATACCATACCAATACCACCACACGTGCAACAGACTACCTAGTAGAGAGAAAATCTTGTTAACATTTCTGGTGAAAAAAATTGGTATTAGCAGGGATAAGGAAAATACTACACATTTGCACAGTGAATGCTAGGTAGCAAAATAAAAAAGGGTGTAACTCCCTTGCCTGTCATTTATTTCTTTGGGCCTACAGTAGCAAAGTCCTCAGGGAAAGAAATTACAGTAGCAGATATTATCTTATTTTACTGCTGTATTTGCTATCTTAAATTAATAGTGTGTAGGATTTTGATTATACTTGATATAATTAATCATGAGTCTGTTTTGTTATACAAGCCAGTAAAGAGCACTTTGCTGCTCCATGAAGCCTGGCTTGTTTTATGGAGTTTAAATTAGGGCTTCAAGATATTAGTGAGGTGGACAAATACCACTGCTGAAATTCTCAGTCCAACCACCAAACACAATTTCTGCACAGCTGAGCCTCCTCAGGCTGGGTTCTGCCACCCTCACTCAATGGAGTACTATACTGTGAGAAGAGGTGCATGGAAAAATGTTGTGGTCGGCTTAGAGGTGGCAGAATTGGTTATTTATTTAGGACAAACAGACTCAAGTACTTGGAGACCTGGGGAGCTTATGTAATGCGCTGGCATGGTATGAAGGAGCTGTGTACAGGAGGAGAGGCACAGATGGAATAACTGCACATTCTCTGAGCAGGTGTCTGATGACATTTTGTGGTGACCTGGAGACAATTGTGTGGCCAGAGGGTTTCTAATAAAATATCTGCAGAGTCCCAGTGAAAACAAGCCCCACAGAATTCTCAAACAAACCACATAAATCCAGACCAAAACAGAAAGTTTAAAAGATCTTCATACATTGTACTTAACAGTCGTGAGGTTTAGGAAACACATGTTGATCACCTATTACCCAGACCAGTCTTCAGGCTTCTGTATTACTTTCTAAGAGTTTGGGCTGTATTCAGGTCTCAGGTAGTTTAAAAGAGAAAGCAGTACATTTTATTGTCTTGAAACTTGCAGGAGCTATTTAGGGAGCTCAGCTAGTCTGTATGGATTAAGTAGAAAGAAATAAAGTCAGGTTGGTTTATTAACTAACAATAAATATGTTTCCTTTGCAAAAAAAGATTGTGGCCTATTTTGCCTGTGTGCTTCACATGGCAGTATCAGGCTGTGGAAGCAAATCATTATCACATCCTGGCTCCTCCTTCTTAATGTTGTTTAAAGCCCAGGGACTGGGAGGAAGCATGATTGTCAGATTAGGTGCAGGTCATCCTGCTTTCCTGAGAACCAGCTGTTTGCAGGTACACTGGAGGGGTTTAGCCCTTGGCTTTAATTTCCATGGACATAATACAGGTGAGACAGTTGAGATCTGGATCACTGCCTGTATAAATGGTAAAAATAACCTGCTGCAGACCAGACCTGCGTCCATCTCAGGTGGCATAACGTGATCAACCAAAATATACAATTTACAGTGGTATTAAGCTGACTTCTGGCATAATAGGGTTTTTCAGTGTGTTTTTTTTTCATGACCCCACGAGTGACATAGCAAAGAACATTGCACACCAATCTGTAAAGCTGCTGTACTTTAAATGTATATTAAATTCTCCACTGTACCGTAGCTGTACCACGGAGCAGACTCCTTTCCTCTTTTGGTGAGCTAATCTTGTGAATTAACATTACAATGCAGCCTGAAGAAGCTCCCTCCCCTTCGATTTCCTTTTCTTTTGCAGTGGATCAGTCATTCACAGGACGCTCTTTGTTTCTGGAACCATGTCTTTGTTTTGCCGAACTTAGTTCCACCCCTGTGTCTAGTAGAGACCTGTTCCAAGATGTGTTCCACCGGCTGGGAACTGGCACATGCAGCAGAAATGCTTTTCTTGCAAAACAGTCTCTGCAAGCATTTTATCTGCTCCCTGCCCTACAGAGGAAGGATTTTGTTGAAAACAAGTAGACCTGTATAAATTTCCCTTGGGAAATTCTCCTTAAAACATCCACATTTGAGGAAATGGCCCGTACATCTAAGTAAAGAGATTTCTCAGAGATCATCTGTCACAATCTGTGACTCTTCAATGCTGCTCATTTGTGTAATGTATTAATGGGAATACATTAATAAAGGAGCACAGATTGTTCTGCGTTTAATGGTTCCAAAATACGGAGTCAATTCTGTGATGTACATTTTGCTTAATTACCTTTGGTATAAGAGTTTCCATTCCTTCAGGTGCTGGATTCTCTGCTAATGGTGGAAACTGCATCTTCCCCTTCAGAACCAATAATCTTAATAACTGCAATCTACTTGGTACATTTATTTTGTGGGGTGTTGTTGACTCCTGAGACTTGCATATCCAAAGGTGACTTTGTCCTGATGTAAATACATTGACATTCCCAGGGTCTGCATTGCCCTGTGCGAATTTCAAGAGGAAAATAATAGCAGGAAGACAAGAAATATTGGAAATGTTTGTTATAAAGTTGGAAACAAGTCTCACCAAGCCTCAGATGATTTCTTTGTGGATGAAATGGAAGAAAATGTTTCAAAGAAACTGATTAAGCATCAGGTGTGACTCAGGCTCATAGAGGAATTTGTACAGTATGAAATATTTTGCAGAACACAATTTTTCATTGAAGGCAGATACATGAAAGGGTCTAAGATAAAAATAATTACTATTTTTCAAAAAGGTGAGTAGCCCCTGTGTCTTATGCACCTGTCCTGGTGCCATGTAGATGGTTTCTGCATCACGCCTGTTCTACACAAAATGAACATGCTTTTTAATTGTCTAAAGGCTTGCTGAGGAATTGGTTTGTTAGTGTTACTGCAAATAAAGGAAGATCTCAGTAGTCAGTTACTTCTTTGTCTAAAAGAGGTCATTAAATTTGATGATAGAAGCTGTCAATGTATAAAAATAGACAAGTGAATAGGATGTGAGAACAAATACTGAAAAGTGCAGTATACAGCCAGTGCTCTTGACAAGATACAGGGTTGAGCTGAACAAATGGCTCATAAAGCTCCTTTAGCAGGAGGACAGTAAAATCCTTCCTCTAAGGTGATTTAGCTTTTTAGTAAGCATTTATATGGAGACAGGGGTCTATCCTGGTGGATGGGTTGCTTGCTTTTTCCAGGCACTGCAGACAGCACTGCAATATAACTTTAGTTTATTATGGCACTAAAACTATTAAACTGTGATTGTCTTTTTTTTTTTTTTTTTTTTTTTTTCAGCTTGGAGTGAGGTTTGTCTCTAACCAAAAGGGAACAGCCATTCTTTTCCCATGCTGACTATTGTTTTTGGTGGGCAGCCGTCTCGTGCCTTTTGAAAAAGCAAGAGCTCACTTTATGCTGAATAGCTGCAAGGGAAAATATAGAGTAGGCTACAGAGGTTGATCAGCAATTCACAACTAGCTCCACTTAACATACAAAAAAGTTAAAACATTTACTCCATTCTATGTCTTATGGATTAGCATAATTCAGATGATAAAAATTGGTAGTGCCCACTTCCCTGGGGCACAAGAGCCATGGTGGGCATAGGGAGAGCCCAGGTCAGGAGCTCTCCCATGAGGATCAGGATCTGAATGATGCCCCAGGTGGCAGAGAGCTATGGTGACTTGCTCCCAGGAGACAGCCACCTCTGTGGGTAAGTGTGGGAGTTGGATATGTGGAAATCCCAGATGTCTTGGAATCAAGTTTCTGTTCAGGTGGGTGACCATGCTGGACTGGGGTGGGGGGCTGTCTCAGCAAAAGGCCACTATCCCTCTGTCTGATGTCCTGGTCTGCTTGTATCCAGTCCTGGTGTCACCACTGCTCGTGGTAAAGGACTGCTCCAGCTGTGTCCCAACCCATCCAGTCTTCACCATGGCATGGGGCTCCTGAAAAAAGCCTGGTAGGCCCAGGATGCTGGGTTCGCTCATTTATTCCAGTGTAGATGCTTATTCTGGAGAGATGCACAGAAACTCTCATTCCAGCTTGCAAAAGTGTTTTGTGTTTTTCAAAGTCACTCTGAGGTCACAGAGTCCTCTGAATCACTGAGGTCACTTAGGCATAACCTAAATGTCTTTGAGAGTCCTTTGAAAGTTGCTGCCAGTGTTTTCTCTGACCGGGTCATTATCTGCTTACTGAGAAACAGGAGGTTTTGTAATACACATTTTCTGTCAAACTGAGTGTTTGCAACATGTGAGTCCTCATTTGGGCTGGAAGCTCTTTAAATTAATGAGATAGATTAGGAAAAAGAAATATCTAAGGACACTGACAAATCAACACTTTCAAACCCAGGTTTCTGATAGTTTTTGAGCCTCATGGAAGATTTAGATCAATTCTTTATTGATTTTGTTCTACTGTTTCTTCAGATGGAGTATTTCGATGAAATAAGCTTTGCCTTCCCACAGCAGTCTTTGTGTTGATGAAGAAGGGATGTGCACTCTATTATAAACAACCTCTGTTATAGGAGCTCTCACATACCTTGCTGTGTTGAAAAGAAAAACATATGGGCAGCCATCACAGGCAAGCACCAGTCCTCAGTCAAGGCCAGGGGCTGTGGATCTGGTCCATGGTGACGGAAATCTGGCGCTGTGCAGAGCCTAACCCAGAGCAGGAGCCTGTCAGTGCTGCTCCCCACAGACACGACAATGCCTCAGCAGAGCAGCCCCTCATTCCCTAGGAAGCCTCAGCAAAAACCTCAACATTTCAGTTTAGTCCAGGAACACCAAGAACTCACAGAGCAGAACACACATCTGCTCCATATGGACACCAATCATGAGCTTTAAGCTGTCTCTGAGACTCTTTCTGGATCTGTTTTTTTCACCTTTTGCTCTATGACAAATCCCAGTAAACACATATAAGCAGATTGTTTTTATTATCCACAAATCCCACAACACTGGGTATGTTTTCCACTATATCTCTTTCACTCCAACAGAGGAAAAAAATTAAAACACTACCATGTATCCAAGTCAGAAACCACAGCTTATGTCATGCCTATTATTATTCAGGTTGACTGGTCTACCCTGGCATATTCTGAGTTTAAACTCATACCTAACCTTAACTCCAGAGTGATGGTCCTATTAAGATCCAACCTTTAACAGTTCAAACTCTTGTGGTCCTTTTGAAGACCCTGTTCTGGGGCTTTGAGTAATTTCTGCATGACTGAACATTGTACAAAATGCTTAAAATTTTATTAACCCACTGATTGTATTTAATGCCTGACAAAAGGAAACAACAAAGTAAGAGCAGCAGCCAGCAGGTACATCAGGAAAACACAGCAGGCTTGCACAGAATGGCAGCTCTGCTTCTTAAGTGGATGAGACAGACAATTATTTACTACATTTTGAGAGCACCTGGCACTCAGTCTCTTGGCCATCAGGACAACTCAAGGGAAAGGGGTGTTTATCACAGTGCCCTGTTAAGTGGATTTGGCTACAACAGAAATAAACAAAACAGCCTCTGGAAAAGTTTCAGGGCTTTCAAGCTGGTGAGTGCTCTGGTGTTGCAGACAGCTCGGGTCATTTATTAGGAGCCAAAGAGTCAGCACAAATGACAATATGCACTTTTGTGTTTGGTTGGTTTCTTCTAATTTTGTTTGTTTCCTTGTAAAGAAGAGGGATTTCATTCATCTGTAATAACCCCATCACTTCAAAATAATCTCCAATCTGCCACTCTAACACATCCAACATCTCTTTTCAAATTTTTTCTAAGTCTTTCCTTTGCTCTGGTCCTCATAAGGAGCCTCTCCTTTGCTGCTCTGCTCTTCTTATGTGACACGAAGGAGACAATTCTGATTTTCTGTGAGTGTGCTAAGCCATTTAAATTTTTACTAACCACTGCAATACGTGCTGCCTGCTTTTCAGGAGTGCTGTGTTGGTAGATGATCTAAAATGGATGGATTGCATGCTACAGATTCTGGGATGTAATAATCTTACAATCTTGCATCTTGCACACAAATGTTGCAAGATTTTCTTGTTGGCTGTTTTCTGCAACCAGATGTTGAATTCCTAAGCCACAGAATGGGCCTCCCCTAACTTCTAGCCAAATATCACTATTCATTTCATTTCAAATGAATAATGTCAAATAATTTCTGAGTTCATCATGTTACCCAATTTTCTAGGCTCAGAAAGTTCAAGAAATGCAAGATGGAAATCCAAGACTTTTTTTTCAGGTCTGGAAGCTTTGGCTGATAGGAATATCAATACTATAAAAAAGAAAAATATGTCAGCACTTTCACCTTATCATGGCCTACTATGAGGCAAGAAGTAGTTTTTATTCTCAGCAATTCCTATTTTTTTAATATATAATTTATTTGAATCTTCAGTTTTACATTTTGAGAAGAAAAAATTGCTTCTATCTGGTTCAGAAGGTCAAGCACAATATATAATTCCTTTAATTATGCCATGAGAATCTTCCTGCTCAAACTTGGTCCAGCTAGATGATGTTGTTCAGGGCTGGTTCAGTCAAGTTTGGAGCATCTCTTCCAACAGGTTAATAACTCTCAGCAGTTTTGATAGCAGAGCAAAACTGGCATGGGAGAGGAGAAAGGGAGGATCACGTAGGGGAAATCACACCTTGATGTGTGTTGTGGTGCCAACAAGACAGAGTGTGGGGAGCATAAGGATGGGACTGCAAATGTGGGAACTCCTGAGTTCCAGTCTGGCTCCTGATGGGAAAGGATGAATTAATAAATCTGCATTCAAGTGTTAAGACTGGTGTCACAAAACAAACTGAAAAAATTGGTTCCTCAATCAGAGGATTTAAATTAATATAGGGAATGTGGTAAGAAGTCTTCCTGGCCTGTGGTGGCTTTAGGCATAACAGCCTTTACAAGGCTGAGTATTTAATATATTTCACTCTAGTAAATATATTCCATTGTATCTCAAGAGGAGAGGCTAAAGTACAATTGCTCACATATTCATCAACAGTAATAAGAACCATTAACAGAAATTCATTTTGCAGTAATAAATATTTTTCTGCTATATTTCAGTTTGAAATGCAGATTTAAGATGATCTCTAAGCAGATATTTAAAGCTTTCCATGTGTATTCACACACCAGAGAGAAGTAAAATCTCCAAAATTCTCAACTGACTAGGAATTCTACCAAAACAAGTTTTTATTGAAGAGGTTGAGAAAGTATCATGTGTGATGTTTTATTCTGATTTTGATTTCTTTTGTTTCCCACTGTATGAATAATTAAATTAAAACAGTTTTGAACAGGGAAAAAGAAAAGGAAACTCCTCTTCCCTGTATTTGTAGGTAAATAATAACTTAATTTCAAACTGAAATATAGCAGAAAAATATTTATTACTGCAAAATGAATTTCTGTTAATGGTTCTTATTACTGTTGATGAATATGTGAGCAATTGTACTTTAGCCTCTCCTCTTGAGATACAATGGAATATATTTACTAGAGTGAAATATATTAAATACTCAGCCTTGTAAAGGCTGTTATGCCTAAAGCCACCACAGGCCAGGAAGACTTCTTACCACATTCCCTATATTAATTTAAATCCTCTGATGAGTGGACTGCATTCTCATAAATCCATCTGTAATTTTAGTGGCCTAAACTGCTTTTTCTTCTTTCTTATTGAAATAAGATGATGAAGAAAAGAAATATGACTGTAAATGCTTGGTGCATTAAAAATACAACATACATACAAATGCTTCAGAACTAGTTATCCCCACTATGAAATACTAGATTCTACTTCGATAATTCATGAGCTTTTGCATGTTGACAGCCAAAGCTTCCCACAGTTTTTCTAAATTGTAGGGTTTTTTGAATTAAATCACTGAAGATTAGCAAACTGGAACACAATGGCTTCAATGACATATTGAATTCTTGAATTGCAGCTAAGAAGATTGCTCAGAGTGGTTATCTAAGGTGCTGCCTGCTTATACATTTAAGCAATAAAACTTTGGAAGATTCCATGAGGGCTCTGCTTCAGCAAAGTTCTTGGTCTTATGTTTGACTGTAGATAAGGGAACTTATTGCTTGTAATGCATGTAAATAATACAGTTTACTCTTTCCTAGAAGCACATTAAAAACAGCTCCTGAGTCACTTTGAAGCAAAGGCAATTCCAAAACCCAGCAGTTTGTGGCAGAGACATTGCATTGTTGCAGCTGAATCTTGGGAAAAATAAAATAAAAATCCTAGTGGACCTCCTGGTTGTTCATCTGAACCTCTTTCTAGCATTTCTTGTAGCCTTTTCCCACCCATGAAAAATTGAAATGTTGCATAAAAAAAGAACGTACAAAGCAAACAAAAGTTACAAAGTCAAATCCACCTTAAGGGCAAAAGAGAAACAAAATCAAAAATCCAAGCCTGGGTCAAAACGTTGCTTTTCTGCATCACACACTCATTATGGAGGTAGCTTTTACTTAACCTCTTGGTTCTCACATCACTCATGTTAATGGCCAAGTTTCTGATACCAGTGGCATTTATCAACTGATCATCTGTGACTCCATGAGTCACTGTCTCCAGGCTTGACATAAACCACTCAGACTCTGTGTTAGGGTCACCTGGACTTTGTCACTACTTAACAATTGAAAAGGAGCAGTATTTTCTTAAAGCACAGGCCAGACCCTCCAGTGATGTAAAGGAGAACAAGAGAAGCAAAGTCAACAGAGCACTGATGTTTTCCTAAGGCTCCAAGGCAATTGAACAAATCTTGAAGCTCTGTTTTCCCTCTGCACTTTCTTTTCCTTGCTCATTTGTTCCTTTGCCCACTTGGGTTAAATCAAATGTACCCAGGTGCAGGCAGTACTTATAAAAATAGCTGCTGGTTTATTGCACCCCAATACCAGGATGCACTGGTTGGGTAATAGATGAAAAATTTGGGGCTGTTCATCTTCTGCTCTGCCTCTAGTGTAATTCTAGAAACACTGACAAGATTATTTGGTTTTCTGTTTTAAAGAAAAAGTTTTCTGAATGCACAAGGTTAGCTTGGTGCTATTTTGCAGAGTGCAGAAAGGTAATGAAGGCATAGCATCTAGGAAGGAAGTGTTTTATTTACTCTGTTTTTAAATATAGCATTGCATTTTGGCCATCAAATGTGATAACTCTGAGGAGATCTTATTTCTCAGGAGGCAGAACATTCAGTTTAGTCCCATGGCTGGTTTTTACCTATGCCTGCATCTGTGCAGAAATTCTGTGGTAAGAGGGAGAAATGAAACGGCACTCTCTCTTCAAAGACACTTTACCTTTCAGTCCCTGTGCAGTTTGAAATCTGTATCAAACCTGAGCCCTGCAGATGGCTGGTAATGCTGTAGGGCCAGTTGCAGCATGGGGCCAAGGCCCTGAGTCAGAACCACTGAAAAACTCTGTTGAAATTAGTCCTGCTCTTGGCAGCTGTTGGAGAATGTACACTAATTAGTCCTGCTCTTGGCAGTTGGAGAATATACAGTAATTTTTCCAGGTCAGCTTCAGCTTGTTCCTCTTCCAAGCCCCAGGAAGTAAAAAATGCATATTAGATTAACTCCTTGAAAATTCCAGTTCCTGTATGCCTGACCTGATAAGTAAATGATGTTGATGAAGTTCAGAAATGAGTAGTAGAGGAATTTTCAGCCAAGTGCCCAACTTATATTTCTTTAGTACATGATGTCTTTAAGATCAGGCTAGGTCAGGACAATCAGACCATTGACTCAATGCAGAGAATATTTCATTGTCAAGACACTGCCTGAAACTTCTGCTGGGAATTTAGTGCTGCTGCAAGTGGGAAGTGCTGGTAAGCCAAAGGACGTGCTTATCCACATATCTCTGCTCCTCTCCTTCATCTCTGCCCCTAAAGAATGTGTCACAGGATCTATTTTTGGATCAATGGCAGAAGTCACCAAACAATCCTTTCAAATTATTCTGTTGACCAAATGAAGGCTTAGCTCCTCTAAAGACAACAAGGCCAATATAATGTGGAATGCTGTAATTAATTCCACGTGTTTTGAGGCATTAGGGTAGAGTGGAAGGACCAGAAGTGTACTAATAAATAAAGGCCATATCCTGGTATTGATCTGTATGTGGAACTCACCACTGCAATCAATAGGGAGTGCTAAAAAAAATCAATGGCAGGATATGACCCTGAGATAAGCTGGTTTCAAATCATTCTGTCTCTCCACTGCAAGAAGACAGGTTACTCTGTGTTATCTAAGCACTCAAACATCCTCAAAAAGTTTGAGAAGTAGGAAAAAGCCACGTGGAAGGGAACTGCCAGGGAAAGACTTACGTGACAAAATACTTGTGTTTTGTAAGGCCGCATTTAGCTGTTGCTTTGCAGTATCAACTCTCTGGGTGGAACATTAAGATGGTTTCTTGTAATTAGGAATGAGAATATCTCAGGTTACTTTTCCTCTACTGGGTTCTAAAATGGCTGTTTTTTGCAGCTCATAAGTTATGTTTCCTGGCTTTATTTGATTGTGTTAAATAAATGTTGTGTGGCATCTCCTGAAGCACCAGAGCGCAAACGGGGACCCTTCAGTCTCATTAATTTGATTTTTTTTTTTTCTTTCAGAAACCAAAGTGAAGGGGTGAATCTATGGATGCTTGGATACCTGTCTAATACAGCATCAAGATAGAGCTGAAGCTTATACCCAGCCCTGGTTAGCTAACTTTATGGTTCTCATGACCTGAACCAAAAAGTAGCTTTAAGATGGCTGCATGGATACTCCTCTCAAGAATTGTTTTCCATAATGTGAGTATTCAAAATTTTTTAAAATTAATTTTATTTTTTGGGGGAGAAGTCCTCAAGCAAATGTCTCTGGGAGCAAGAAAAACTTTTTTTAATACCTCAAAGTTTTTATGTGTTCTTACTCTGATGAACATTGAGGCAAATTGGTATGAGGAACGTCCATGTCAGCTAAAAAGAATACAAAGAAAATGGTAGATTTGAACCTGGGGGGGCGGGGGGGGGGGGAGGAACAAAGGGCATTTACCCAAAGAGTTTCTCTCTTTAGACTAACTCTCTTTACTTGCTCTTGCTTGTCTTCTGCCTTTTTTTGTTTGTTTTTTAAATTGCATTCATGCATTTAATACATGTGAAATGATTCCCTTTGCCAGATGTGGCATGAGCCTGCACTCAGAGCCTTCTGAACTGCTGTTTCCTTACACTGGAAGATGCAACCCAGCCAAAATCCCCTCTAGATGGCTCCCATGCTTTCATTGCATCACCAATCTTTGCCCAGATCCTTGTCTGACTCTTTTCCCTATCTGAAGCTTTGTTCTGCCTTAGAATTGTAAGTTGGAAAGTTCCTATTTCTTTTTATCCACGAAGGAGATCTATTTCAGTAATACAAGCTTTTGCATGCTGCCCCATTAATGTCTCATCTTAATCCATGCCTTGAGGGTCCAAATCCAGAGAGGGTAGAATAATTGAGTCTCCATGCAGATCTTGGACTCTTCTCAAACTGTGCCAAGAAGTATACCAATTAAAATTTTGCTTTCATGACATTGCAAGCCAGCCCCTTGCAGAGAACGTGGATGAAAAAAAATGAAGGTTTATCATTTAGGTTTCAGAAAAAGAATGATTTCCCCTCCAAAATGATCTGACTTGTGTCATTCACAATTTAGTCAGAGCCTGGAATGCTACCTTCAGATTATGGAAGCTGGCAAAATTCATGACCTGGCAAAAGGGAAAATATTCACATAATTCTCTCGGCAAGAAACCAAATCAAACTATTCTTTTTAATTGCAGGTGAGTAATAGCACTCTTACATTTCATACAAATAACGTCAGCACTCTCCTGCTCTGTGATTGATGGGATGTTTTAAGTGGAGTGCCTTAACTCAGCACAGCTGGTCTCTTGTTGGATTCCTCTCCTAGCCTAAGAAATTTTTGGGGTTGGATGTATTGGCAACAACTTTCCCTTCTAAGGCTGAAAAATACTCCTCAAGAGAGTAGACGTTGAATTGTCAGCTCCCTGCTTGGTCTGTATCCCTGCTAGTGAAAACCAGGGATTACTGTGAGTTTTGTTTGGTTGGCTTTTTTGACCAATTCATTTGGTCTTCAAGGTCTTGTTTGAGCTCCTGGATTGAGCTAATGGTCCTTCATGAGTAATGTGTCTGTTGCTTAAGTGCTTCCTTGCAGTGCTTTCAGAAGGAGTTTACCTTTTCCCTGGATCACTGCCATTTTGTTGCTTCCCATGGGTGTCCAGGGAAGGAAAACTGCTGGGTATTTGAGAAAGGAGTAGGACTTTAAACCATTTCTATTAAGCTTCCAAAAAAGCAGGATGTGCAGGAAAAAGTGGGATTCTTTGACGATCTTGCCATGCCACTAGTTATGGAGTTAATTTAAAGTAGGCATATACCCATTTATTGTGTTAAATTCCTAGCATTAGGCTCCCATGGATTTATTCTCAGTCTCTGAGTAAAATCCACACAAGCTTTCAGAACCCTGGAGTACATAATAACAGGAAAATCATGGCTCTGGTTAAACACCTCCCCAGGGAGGGCCTGGTGAATGTCCAGGGTGGTGATTAGGGAAGGTTAACTTATGATGTGACAAGGAAAGTAGTACAACTTAGATAACACTAATAAATGACAGTGGTGCCAAAAAATGATAGATTACTCTGAGGTGTTCTGTTAAAAAAAAAAAAAAATTAAACAAGCAGTTTTTAGAAGAATATCCTGAATCTGTGCCCATGTGTAGTTATTTACTATTCTAGCCTATCAAGTTGGATGTTTATGTGTGGAAAATTTATTACAGAAGGAATTATTTAATATGTAAGGGATCATCTGTTGTGCCCCATGCAGGACAGGACATTATACAACTTCCAATTTTTGTGGGTGTCATAAGTGAGCACCCACAATGCCATTTATATTGTAGTAATAGGAAGCACTTACTGATTTACTGAAAACAAATTTGCAAGGGGAGAATAATTTTCCCTTTGCTCTTGTTGGTTTTATGTTCCATGCATTTTAATCCTTAGATTGTGGAGTTAGTAAATTGAATTGTGGGGATTTTTTGCCATAAACAAGGGAAACCCTAAACTTCTAACATTAAAAAAAGCCTTTTTTCCCTCCCCAAGGATTAGCTATTTCCTTCTTGTTGATTTTCTTATGTTAGAATATTCAGCATGATTTTCTTTCCTTCTGTTATAGCTATATGAATTATGATTCCTATATTTTTGGCAAATATATATTTTACACTTTATTCATTGTTATGCTGCAAGTTCTCAGTCTTGCACAGACTTTGACATACACTCTCCCTGCTATGCAGTGATCTGAAACAGATTGCAGAGGGAGAGTTCCTAATGAAAAAAATTAAGCAACACTTTACCATTTGGGATCTAAATAGCCCTGTCTTGCTCAGTGGTTGAATAATTGCTCAATATTCCGGACTTCCTGTGATGGGCCCAGCCTGTCTATCCAGAGCCAAGGACTGTGGTGCTCTGACATCCGATCTGTCTCTGGGAAATCCTGCACTGTCTGTGCACTGCTGGCTGGAAATTGTGGGGCTGCTCTCACAGCTCCAGCAGAGCCCTGCACCCACGCTCCCCTGCAGAATCCAGCTGGGAAATCAGTCCAGCTGCTGTTTATTTAGGTGTCACTCTGTTATCCTCCACTGCGTGGATGCACTCAAGTGGTGTCTTTTAGGGGATTTGGTGGAGAGAAGTCAGCACAGTGAAAAGCAGAGACTCCTTGCTGATGCTTGGAGATCCTCTGTGTGTCTGTAAAAAGCTCTGTTTCCTCAGGTTGGGTCTTGAAGCCTGAAGCAGATGTTTTATTACACTTTTACTGACTCCAAGGAAAAAAAATCTCTCCACTTCAGCAGGAAGATGAGGCCTCCTGACACCAAAACCTTTGTTCCAAGCATTACCATGTGTGTTCTATGGCATGTAAAGAAAAAACTACTCAGAATATTATTTAGGGAGATGCTTTCTCCACCTCTCTGATAATGGACCAACACTTGCCTGTACAGTGCTGTTGTAAATCATACATATATTATGAAATAATGTAATAAAGGTGAAACCTGAGTGTTTACACCCAGAGTAAGCTGATGCTCAGAGAGGTGTAGCACACATGCCTGACACCATGGTGTACAAGGGGTCTTGTCTGACTTCATGGTATGTCCCTCACTCCTGTCCAGAGGTCAGGAGCTGACTGCAGACATCATTCCATTGGAGAAGGTCTCCATGTTACATCAACATGGGTATGGCTGCTTTCTTCACGGCACAGTCTCTTATTGCTACTCCAACTGTTTTTTTTTTTTTTTTTTTCTGACAGAATGGTAAGCATTTCAGTGTGTTTACCATTTTAAAGGTGTTTCCAGTATTGCCGGTGGTGCCTGACTGGGCTGGAGGAAATCAGGACTTTCCATGTGGAAGTTTTTCCGAGACGGCTCTCAAGGTTTCCCCTCCTGTCCAAAATGAGCTGCCATTTTTTCCCTTTCTTGAGCTGTGTTGCCCGTACAGGGAAGCAGTTCAAAACCAATTCTCTTCTTGTCTGTGCTCTAGGAGGCTGATGAATAAAATAAAGAAGAAAAAGGAGAACACCATAATATTTTGAAAAATCTGTGCTTTTTAGTCAGATAAAAATGAATGTATTTACCACTAAGATCATACAAAACTTGTTTGTTTTTATCAGCTTCATTTACAGAAGAAATGAACAGAGTTCCTTTGCACAAAGGTGCACATTTGAAAAGAAAAAAAAAAAGAATGAGTTTTAAACATCTCAGGCAAAAGGTACCTTGTCACTTTTGCTGTATAATAAGAGAATCACTAATCAAGAGCAAAACACAGAAAAAAGGATGTATCAAATTGCGTATGGTTACCATAATGACCTTGCTTTCCCTTTAATTCATTTAATAAAAAAGGTGTTTGTGGTGTGTAATGCAAATTTTTTTCTGGCAGAAGTCAGAGCTGCAGCCACTCTCTGTGCAGTGAGCTGACTCCTACGTGGCTCAGGCAGTTAAAAATACCAAAATGACTTTCTTCCCTCCTGCTCCTCCAGGCTTTCTTCATTGCAGATGGCAGAGGACAATATGCTGGGTCTGCAATAACACTGACTCAAAATTCCTTTCTAATTGTAAGATAACTTCCTAAAGATTGCAGGCAAAAGGAAGTCAGAGAACAAAGCAATGTCAAGTATGCACATGTCACAACACAATGTGCTGATTCCAAGCCTTTGGAAACATGCTGAAAAACATGTCTGGAAAAAAAAAAAAAAAACAACAGGGAAGTGCTTCCACACAGGCTCACAGGCTTTCAGCATGAAAACAACAGCTGAATGTGCCCTTTCCCACCAGGAAAAAATACCCTGAAATAACAAAAGGTGCTGGAGAGCTAGAAATGAAATCATCAGATGGCAAGAACACTCTTTTGTCTATTCTCACATAGATGTACTCCCAGTGCATTGTAAAGCAAGGGATCAGTCTGGAGAAGTGTTTGACCGCAAGGTGCCAAGAAGACCAAGAAAAATGGAATGTATAAACAGGTCTCTCTTACAATGAAGGACTAACAGAACAAAACAGGAGGAAAGCAAACAAAGGGCCACACTTTCAGATAATGTATCTGCAGGAATGCAAACTCTGTGCATTCCTGATCACTCCTGTAGGTACTGAAGGCACAAAAGACAGACTCTTGAGGAGAATGGCATACACAATGTTTCTTTGTGAAACAGAGCCTGCACACATTCCCTCCATAACCACAGGTAAATCTTTGCATCATTGGTGTACTCTAAAGATGTAAGTGCTTTCAATTAGGTCTGTCATTGTTGGCTTGCTCAGTCCAATTTTCTGTCAGTTTAAGAGCTGAGGGTTGAGTAAATTCCAGGGGAAAATTATGGGATCCCAGTGAAAGACGACATGCACATCACAAATGAAACACTGCAGGCATCTGACTAAAGACATTACAGAGTGTCACCTCCACAGGCAGAGGGACATCCTGCCTAAATTCAAATGAAGCAGCACCCAGGAATGAATAATAATATGCCTAGGCATTTTTTCTTTTAAAGCTAAGAGAGTGATATAAAAATTATCCCAAGTTTTCACAGGCAGAAACAAACACTGGGATGAAAACCAAGTTGCCTAGTATTGCATATCAGCTCAGGAATAATGTCTCCATCTCCAGATTCTCAAGTGACATTATAAAACTGTTCCCTTTTGTTAAGTGCTGAGCCCCAAAGAGCACTCAGGACAAGTGCACCTGAGAGGCTTGTTTTGTGTTTGATGCTTCTGGTTGTGCTCCCAGAGATACATGCCACAAAATGACCTCACAGTTTGCTCATGCTTTTTACAATGTGTAGGAAAAACCCAACCTTACCTGAAGGAAACGATTTAGGCAGAATTTTTGGTTGAAATCTAGCATAAATATTTCTGCCAGAAATAGAAAAAGTGTTTCTGTGATTACAAAGGCTAAATATAAGCTAAGAAAATATTTCTTTCCCCTGACTGCAAGCTGTAGTATCTGTCTCAAAATTATTTGTGTGCTAAATACCCCTTGTCAGTGTACTTTTGGGGGTTCAGGTCTTTCTTGCTGATTCTAATTGGAACTCCAACTGTATGAAGCCCCATTTAAATTTGGTGTTCAGCTGTCTTTCTTAGATTGCCATGCAATTAATGAATTTCTTATTCCTTCTCGGGCTAGACTGAGACTATCTGACTCCCAAAATAACAAGTTCATGGAAAATGTGGCTTCTTTAGAATCAACACTAGTTGGGTTTTTTTTTATTATTTGTGTAAACAAGGGCCTGACCAAATAGAAGGCCTGAGCCTTCTATTTTATACTCAGAAGAAACCCCCGCTGTAATAACTCATTGTTGTAGATACCCTTTGAGGCTGTAATGCAGCCAAAGGAGGGAGTGAGATACTCTCTTACTGCTGTGGAGGGCCATATAAAATTTGGGAGCTGGCAGGAGCAGTCAGGCAACAAGACACATGAAATTGTTAGGCAGTGGAGGGAAAGAGAAATACCTTAAAAAGAGCTTTTGGGTTGCAGTTTTGTTGTTCCTGCCAGCGGTTTTGAAATAACACAAAGGATGAGCTGGTTGTCCTGGGAACAATATTCTAGCAAATTGCTTTTCCAGGACCAAGGGAATAGTGTCTTTCATCATAATTCCTCCTTTCAGACCACTGAATAAATGAATTGAAAGCTAACTTTAGGTTAAAAAAAAAAAAAAAAAGAAAAAAAGAAAGGAAATATGAAGGTTAAATCCAAGCACTATTATGCTATCCAAAAGCACTGAAAAGATTGTAGCAGGTGGTCCACCACCTGTGCCTGTCTACTTCCATTCCAAGTAATCTCCTTATCAAATGCAGAGAGAAGCAGACACTCAGGAGGCTCCCACAGGAAGAGCAGTGGCCGAAGCAGAGTGACTAACCAGGGAGATAGGAACTTGTAGTACAGGGCATGCATAACCTGGCAAAGCTGAAACAGTGAAAACCACTAGAGACAGATCCTTGTCCTACTTGCAGCTTGTATATCTACAGCAATACTGTTGGCTCCAGCCCTTCTCATTTATGTCCTGGTGGTAATGGATGGGAGATGAGAGATCATACAATCCCAAGCTAGAAGCTGCCATGTCCTAATGGCTTGTAGAAAACAAGGCCAATCACACAACACTTTTATAATAGCACCTATTTTCTTTATCCTTCCTCAATTGCTGCAGGAAATGCTTTAATTTAATAGAGTAAGCGGATGCATTGCCTGGATTCCGGGTGGCACACTAACAATGTAATGATCCCGAGCCGCGGCACTGCAGGCTGGGCTGTGGTTTGCTTCTCAGTGGGCTGCACTTACAATGGCTTTTTATGACTGTCAGGCTTCCACTAAAAGAAAACAAAGTGCTGGCTGAAAAAGCAATCGCGGTAAAGACTGCTCCTGTCATGTATCTGAATATTCCCTTTCACTCGTTCTTTTCTGTGCATGAAATTTCTTAGGTAAATATTGCTGGGAGGGAAAATGTACCTCAAAGGAGCCCGCTGTTGCCGGTGTGTATCCTCACATTCAAGTGGGATCTTTTGAAGTGAAGGCATTCTCCAAGTTGAGGACTTCTCTGTCAAGCTGCCTGTGGGGCACAATGCTTAACCCAGAGCTGATGGCTTTACCTTTTCCCAAGTTGTTCCCTAGCAGAGCAAAGCTCTTGCTCTTTGGGTGGGTGGTGGTGTTTCCTTCTCACAGCTCTGTTCTCTGTGGTGCAGCACCTCAGTGACACAGCTAAATGGCTTCTCAGGTGGGACCACTCTTGGCACCGCTTTGCACATTCCACTCTGCACCCAGAAGTAGTCCTTGGGCTCCTTGTAGCTCCTACATCTGAGCCCAAAGGCTTCCAGGGCTTCCTGCTTGTACCTGGCAGTGTGGAATACTTTGTGATAACCTTTAATGGGATCCAGCCCTCACTGCTTCTCTTCCATCTGTTCCTCATGGACAGGACTTTTCCCTGTCCTGCAAGGATCACTTTGGTAACAGCCCTGACTCTGGATCTGCTGTTCTGGGAAGTCCAGTGGTTACTCCTGGACTTTTCTTAAATCTCTTCTCAATTTTAGTACCACAAGAGGATATGGGCAAAAGTGAGGCCTGCTGAAAGCCATGAGAAGGGTTGAGTGGCACCCTGGTAAGGGTGATAGGTCCCAGCATCCCCATTTTCCATAGTGATAGTTATCCATGAAAATGAACACTGCAGGAGAGCTAATCCTGAAACATCCAGCATAGCTTCTGCAAGCTTTAATGGTTTGTCCCGATGGAGCATTGCTTGATACTGGTTTTTCAGAGAAGGGAGCTTCACTTTGGATTTTACACCATAGTCTCAAAGTGAAGTCTGGTTCCCCTTGATAGCTATTTGGCTCATTCATTTTGAGCAATGCTTTTGAGATCCTTGAGTGGAATATTCTGAGTTAAAAGAAGAGCACTGAAGCTTTCTTTCATGAAACAGTAATGCTTCTTTCATTTCTTGCGTGTTGTTGTCAAGACAACAGTGTCTTAATTGCACCTATACTGTTTGCCACAGTCCTTTGTAGCACACAATGTTTTGAAGCAGCTTTTGTTATAGAAATACTTCCAAACTTGAGCAGCCTTTCTTTTTCCCTTTTTACTTTTTTACCCAAGTATTTAAAAATCTGTAAGGAAACATTTATTCCTGGCTAGACATTTAAGATCTGGATTCAAGAGGCATTTTTTTTTTTTTGTTCATATGACTCTCAGAATACACAGGTTTTGTGCTTTTAATCCAAGAATGTCATGTATACTGAAGAAGGTCTAAGGTTCTAGAAGTTTAAAAGTCAGGGAGTGAAAAGTGGTGACTCTCTGCAACTATGATGACTCAGAAATATATGACATTTTCTGTTATTCTGCAGGGTGATGACTTTATACTATCATTTACTTAAACAGTGTGGCAAATTTTATAGTAACTTCATTAATCAATTTGGCACTTTTACAGTCTCAGCTTGCATTGCACTTAACATGCTTTTTCAATATTTGATTTCCCTGACTAAATCCATAAAGCAAAGAAAGGAGAGATTAAAATAACAAGAACTACATTGACTCAAATTCAGCTCAAAGTTTATGCTGGATTCTGCTGTCTGCTTTTAGCAGGGAAGCAAAAAGTTTGCTCTCCTCTCTTGTGAAAGGATTGTGTCAGAACAGGACAGGCCCCAAGGGACTTGGCATGAAGAAGTGGTGGTGGTGTGGTGGCAATTCCTTCAGATCTTCTCCTTCCCAGGAATGTGCAGTCCTGTTGGTCAGAAGGCTTTTGGTAGGAAGGTTCCTGTCCATATGAGTCTTCCTTAGGAATTCTGAGCAGGCTTTCAAAAGTGGTTAGGAAGAAACAATTTCTCTCACTCTCATTTTAGAGGACTCTGATAACAAAAGCCAAGCACATGGTGAGATTCAGATCTAGGCAGCAATAATCTTTATTTCAGTGTGCTCATTTTGATATTGATCACAACACTGACCAGTAAACAAGGGAAGATGAACCAATTTTATATAAAGTTTCTGCTGACTCCACTCAAGGGCCACAGTTATTCTTCCTGTTCCAGGAAGAGCATCCTTTTACAGATGACTCCTGATATTCTTCTTTCTTCAACTCAAGGTAAAGAGAAAAGTGTTGTGTGGCAATAAAATCTTGGTAATTTGGCTAGAATTAATTTGCACCTATGTATAAAAGCCTTGTGAACATATAATCTGACAGAAATTCTGTGCTAAGGTTGCAAAGCCCAGAATTTAAATGCTAGGAAATGTTATATTCACATATGCCAACAGAACCTTAATTCAGATGCTTTTTGTTTTAAGATATAGTCTTTAATTGCATAATCACATACTATTTTTTCCACAGGACCTCTGTCTCACTCGGGGCACAGGACCTACAAGGGGGCCAAGTAGAGGTTACGCAGGCACACATAAATCTGCCACTTCCTAATTTAGCTGTCCTTGACTTTGCAACCTACATAATTTTGCTTTCAGAGAGATGCACATCATTTTCTTTTCTTAACCCATGATAGAGTCACTTTTCATAAATTGTTTCTTTTGGTGGGAAACTGTTGGATGTCAGCTTCCTAAAGGAGACATAGTTAAGAAATGGATAATTCAGTAAACATAGCCTCTGTGCATTTTTAAACATGCATAGACTAACACTTCATTTGCTCTCAGCTTGGAGTGTCTCATGGTGTTTCAAGTGCTAAAAGATTTACTATGGTTTATGACTTAAATATTTCTAACTCAATTTGTCGTTTAGCACCAAACCCCCCTGTCCTGCAGCACACTCAAAGGCTAAAGGGCACCAAAGCATTCTCCTGCTTAACTGCCCATGGATTGGAGCAGCTCTCATGACCTCTCTTGCTCTTGGGATCTTTTATGAAATTAATAATTAAAATGCAAGGCCTCAGGTCTGTCTGTGATGTAACGCTTGAGGTTTTCAGTGCAAAACCAGATTCCTTCAGTCACAATAATTTTTATGCATTAAACAGCTTTGCTTGAAAAGAATTATACTGTCCCTCAGTATGATTTTGATTTTTCAATCCACCTTGCTACCAGTTTGCTCTTCTGCAAAATATTGAGTGGATTTCCATTAAATTTAATTTGAATTTCATTTCCAAGTACATTTTAGTTTTAATGGCTGGATGTTCCTTTTTAAAACATGCGAGTTCTGGCAGGTATGACCTGGGGTACAACCACATAGCTTTATTTTCTAAGAATAAGCTATGTAGCGGTGTATCTTTGCTTATGGCTCCATCATTAAAATGCTGGGAAAGTACTGTACAAAAATGGACTGAAGCTACAGGTAGAATGCGCAGGAAACAGGAACACAGATCAGAGGAATGAAGTATGATGAGCAGGCTGTCATATCCAGTTCTCTGTACCTTGTAAATGGAAAATACCCTACCTTGAATTGCAATTGACTTTTTAGAACAATTATCAGAAAGAGCTCTTTGGTCCAAGAAGATTGTATTTAATAGGGGGCCAGGCCAGTGGGTTTGTAATCTGTAAAAATAATTTGCTACAGTCTACTGGAACAATAATTATTGAGTTGCAAATGCATTTTAAGGCCTTTTAGTGGCAGCTCCATGATTGATCCTATAGAGACTATTTTGAATCCAGGTTTTCATGCCTTCAGCAAATGCAGGTTTTAAGTGAGAATTCAGCTGTGGAACATTGAAAGCCTTCAATGCAGATACGTGCCTGGGTAGTGTAATAAATGAACAATCTGAGGTAACACTGAAAGAATCCATTTTTCCTTTTCCAATTTCTCCCCATCTGGGTTTACTAGATTACCCAACAAATTTGAGTTAATATTCTAGCTTGCAGAGAGTTCTCCTCATGTTTGGAGGAGCTGTGGATTTCATAACAGTTTTATGAGTTTAGAGTTGCTTTTTGGAAATGTGTTTTTAAACAGAGGATGTGTTTTATCTTTTCTAGAACATATTTTCTTGATTTAACTGGCATGGTTTCATATTTTTTTGAATAATTTAAGCAGTCTGGGTCCAGGGCCCAAATTGTGTTGACCTTAAATATAATCCTGGTGGAGGAATGTTGAAATAGCAAAGAGAAGTTTAGTTTTGTGTTGAAGACCAGGGTCAGTGAGAAATATTTCAGCTGTTACGCTGTCCTGATTTAGAAGGCAAATGAAAGGCTTCTGTGCATCGTATTGACGTGTTGTGACTGGATGAGTGCAGATGCATCATGAGCTGGAGTCTGCTAAACTTGTGCTTGGAGCACTGTGAATATGTAAGGAAGAGTCTGTTCCTGGGAGAAGTCAAACACAGGTTCTGGAAAGATCCCAGCAAATCACACACACAAAAAAAAGAAGTTATGCAATATGTATTGGCAGGATGTGGAACAAAACAGATGATTTACCACTTTATTTGGAGTGGGGGAGCACCATGGACATTAGTGGTTTCCACCAATGTCAGGTCAAGAACCAGGCCCAGGAGCTGCCCTAAAGGGTCAGGAAAAAGTGTTCTGTGCATAAAATTAATAATCTTAGAGGTAGATGCCTTTTATATTGTGTTGAATATTGGAATTTTCTGTTGGGCTGCTCCTTGTGCAGGGGACATAACAGGGAAGCACTGGACCAAGACCAAGGAAGAAGGACCACAGAAACTGATAGTATCTAAGATCTTATGCTCCTGCAGGACTGGAGAGCCTTTCAAGAAAGTTGGGTTCCTGGGGAAAGTAGAATTTCAAATCTGTTACTACTGGTCAGAGCCTAAGAAATAAACTTTCCAGTCCACAGGGGCAAAATAGGTAGAACACACAACAGATCTGTTCTTCCGGCAGCCGTACCCACCCTAGGTGGTGTTTGGTATTTCTGCATTAACCAGGCACAAAGCACAGATCTGTGCTTGTTAGGGGATAGTTAGTCTACCTCAGCTTAAGTATTTGGTGTGAAAAACATGTAGAACAACTGTTTTCTTAATTGGGTGGAGTAGGAAGGGGAGCAGCGTGTTCCTCGTCTGAAATTTAATATTTGAAATTATTTTCAGTATTTGAAAAATTAATTGAATAATATTTTGGTAGTAGTAGTCACCCATTTACACCAATTTCTGACAAGGACTCAGCACAAATAATGTTTCATTTTTCAAGCTGCTCTCTTGCTTGAAATGAAAATTGGATGTAAAGAAAATGTGGAGATTTTTGAGAGAGATCTAAAAACAATGGGGTCCTCCTGACCAAAAAAAAAAAAAAAAAAAAGAAAAAGAATGGAATTTGTTCAGTTCCTTTAGAAACAGAGCGTCTGCCTTCAGAGCATTCTCAACATTCTATATTTTTTCCAACCACTAGCAAAACAAGGGGAAGGGCTTTCCCAAGGGAAATCTGCTTAAGCCTGCTGCAATGTCTGCGAGGAGTATGGGTGCTGGTGGAGAGTGATACAGGGAGGAACTGTGCTGTCAACAACAGGAAGCTGGTGAAAAACGAGCGGTGCCCCTAGGGAGGTGAATGCAGAGCAGATGTCTCTAATTGTGAGTCACACTGTGACAACTGACAAGAGAAATTCTGCACTCTTGACACTTTAAAGATACCAAAAATACCAGAGAGCACATTCCATGGCTTCTTGAAGACTTCCATATCGAGGTAGCTGGGAGGGGAGAGCTCCATCTCCTCCTGTTTCCATCACTAAACAGCCCATAAAATTTGCTGTTGATAAGCTTCCAAGCAGCCAAGCATTCTAATACTTAGATAAGTCACTAATGTTAATAAAACCACTGAAGAAATAAGAGGGAAGAGGTGCAAAGGGGATTCATGTGCAGGGCAGCACCAGTTGCTTTAGATACTGATCCTTTCAATTAAGGACGGTTCTTGATAAGAAGGGGGAAAGTAACATCCTTGTTTATAAGCACTCTTAGATTTTGAAATGTCTCTCTTTTTTTCCCTTTTGTGTTTTTTTTTTTTTTTTTTTTTATTTTTTTTTTTTTCTATCTGGAATGACTGCAAGCATTTTCTTGATGTATTCCAATTATTGTCCGGATACAGGGTTGCAGATTTATATTGTGCTTCTTTAGTGGCGTTACAAAATGTCAAGACCAGCAACCATTCATAGCTGGTTGCCAATTTTTTATTTTGGGAAGAATGCCTGGCTTGGGTGGGTCTGCAGATGTCAACAGTGCTACTCCAGAACTGTGTTTTAGTTGCTTTATTTGCTCTCTTGATGCAACTGCTTTACTAACAGTAGTTTAATACTGTGCTCGGGCAGTCTGTCCCTTGAGCATGGCCAGGTTGTTTTGTGCGCACCAAAATACCCTAAATCAGCTCCTTAGCTTGGAACTCTGCGACCATTGATATCTGGCTGAGGCATTATTGTCATTTCTCCTTTGGTCCCATGCAAAAAATTTCCCCTGTTCATTTGGGGAGGTGTGTGTGTGTGAATTTCATAGCGTTGGAAATATTTTTGGGAGTGTCTTGTTCTGACTGGATTCAGATATCTGATATTTTGGCAATCTCCACTGGTTTTTGGGTTGTTGATATTTGTGGAAGCTGTTAAAGATGGAAAAGTGCATCTGGTCACTTGGGAAGGCACAACACTGCACAACTGTTCCTCCTACAGCTGCTGGGGTGCTGCTGGTATTGGATAAGTGGTCCTGCGGGGTGGTGGGTTTGCTCACACAGGTCACACAGGTAAGAGCCTCTCAGCTCACTTCAGTGTTTCGGGGTTGGAGTTATCTCTACCACTTTCTTTTATTATTATTTTGTTTTATGTTATACCAGTTAAGCCTCTGTGTGTCTTGCAGTAGTCGTGTCATGTCACATTGCATCATCTGGAAATCCCACTGGTCTTCCCCTTTGTACTGCTCTGTTACACTCCTGGGGTTACACGAGTGGGCCCTCCTTTGGCCCAGTTCTCATGTGTCACTGATGCGGTTTGATATGAGAATAATTTAAATTATTGGGCTTTTTGGAACAAGACTTTCCCTTTGTAACTGCTGTGCCAGACTGACATTTGACCAATTTGCTAGCAGATGTTTTATTAGAGGTCAGCTGCTATTGCCATTTTGAAGATGCTGTACTCTTTGAAAAACCCAGGGTTTACACTGATTAGAATTATTCTGAAATATTTGTGTTGTAAGACTTGAAGATTTGTATGTTGTGTAGGTTACATTTTCTAAGTTAATGAACTTTTTTCTGTATCCAGCTCACAAATAACTATGCAGATAACATATATGAGCCTTCCAAGTCATGCAATCTCTGCCATCCTTCTGTGGGATCACCACTGCCAGACAAGTCAACTGCAATGCAAAGCCAAGGAGCAGGAAACCCACTTACTTTCATGTTTGGTGAGAATTTCAAAGTTTGTCTCTTGTGGTGTTATTTTTTCCTGCTGATAGTAGGAAGAGGAGCAAGCACTGCATGATACCGTATATACCTTGGCAGGGATTTTGAGACCACAACTCTTCTCTGCTTCTTAAAGGCTTTCCCTGGGAGAAGTTGGAGGACGCGGCGGAATTTCTTTCTTCTTTGTATCTGTGTTGGCTAAAGCAGGACAGAGGAGCTTGAAAAGGCTCGCCCTCCTCAAGGAACGCTATCTGATTCGTAAGCATTCCTAGAGGTTAAGGCTGGTGACTATCAAGAAAGCAAATACTTCACGCAAGGGTAAGTCCTCTAATTGTGTTTGTGTTGAATAACTGCCAGATCCCCATGTCAGGATGTCTGCAGTCACGGCTCTGATCTCACCATTCCTTCCTTGGCTGTTGCACAATTGTGTTGCATGTTTGTGGTATGGGAGAAAGTTGGAGAGCTGGGCTATGAAACCATCTCAGGGAAGGAAGCCATGTTTTATTTTAGCTGCTTGGTTTGGATAAAAGCCTGTAGGAGATGGAATAACATAAAAAAATCCCCATAATGCAGCCCATTCATGGAAAACAAACCTGGTTTTCTCTACAGATATGTGAAATATGAGGTTTGATAGCCAGGTTGGAAAAGGAAATGTCAATAAAAATGTGATTGCTAGTGTAGTGGAAAGCCTCACGTACATATATGTGAAGTTATTACTTGTTCTACCTGGACTCTCACCGGTGATTGCAAGGTCTGTTAGGGTCAGGCTTGTAAATCCAATAGGGGAACTTTTTAAAAATTGGTTATGAGTCTGCTCCTCTGATAGATCACTTCAAGGATCTGTTGTGGCAAAGAAGTGAGACAAGACAGTGACAAATAACAGAGAGGAAAGAAACCCAAAGATACTGCAATGAACTTAGCAGGGGAGAGGGAGGGTAAGAACATCATAATTCCTTCCAGCCACAGCAGAAAAGTTTTGGGGACTCTCGGAACAAGCAAGGATTGAAAGCCACTCAGGTTACATAAATATTCAATCCTGAAAGAAGACAGCAGTTGCCTTAGCCACAGAAATGTTGATTAAAAGTAATATCCTGATGGGCCTCAGTACCATAAATCTTTCCTAGTTGATAAAGCTGTACATTATCCCTGTTTGGTTAGAACAAAGCAAATGTCACAGAGGTCTAATTTTAATACAGAAAAATAGTAAGAGGTTGAGTTAATCTATGACCATCATGTCGTCTCACATAATAAAATCTGGTGAGCTGGTAGCAGTGCTTCAGGAGGATGTCAGTTCCACTTCCTAAACCAGGAAGGGGAGAATTATCCAGAGCAATAAAGAGCTTGTACAAATAATACGAGGGAAATCAGAAGTTAGTCTGAATACCAACTCACTCAATCTAATCAGTACGAATAGCTCCCTGCCAACTGCTCCGTTACCTGAAACAGGGGTCAACTGATAAACATCAGCCAGTCCTCTCATTAAAAAAACACAGCTAACAACCCCCCTTCATCTCCAGATCTCAAATTCCATCGTTCCTGATAAGCACTAACCAGTTCCTCATCTCTCATTTGCAGTTCATATCCTGAGCTACACAGATTTGCTGTTAGAGATAAGGATATGAGAAAGCAAAGCCATATTAATACACATGTTGCAACCTGCCAGCCTCTCCAAGGCTGCCGTGCCTGGCGCTGGAAAGAGGGGTGGTCAGTGAGGCTGCACTGGGATTTGGGATCTGACCCCAGCTGTTTGGCAACCTCAGCCCAGATGAGCACAGTCAAGGAAGGCACTGTGAGCCACCTGGGTGGGGAAACAGATGACTGTCAAAAGAGGGAGCAAGCAAGGAAGGATGGGAGCGAGAAGGACCCGCTGTGTGTCGGGGAGCTGAAAGGGAGAAGAAGGACAGGGGGCTGTCATCCCAAATTTATGAAAGATGTCACCCAGCTGCCATCACACCATGTAAACTACTTTTGGATTCTCATCCCACACTCACCACTGTTAGATATTTGTCAGAGCTAAAAGCAAACCAACATTTTCTGTCTTTGCCTTTCAGCATGGGTGAGGTTTCAGTGTCCTAAAATCCAGGTAGCACAAATCAATGTTGGCATTCAGATGGCAGCCAGTAAAAGGTGGTTCCTGAATCAGTGTTCTGGGGTTTGAGTCAAACATTCCTCTCCAGCCATTTATACAATGTTTTTCTAAATTTTTGGAAAGGTACAGAACTTGTCCTTTTTTTGCTTTTCTTGGTAGCTGAGGGAAACAAGAGTTGAGTCAGCTGCACCACAACGCAGAATTCTTCTTTACAACAGGTTAGAGCTTCCCAGAGAAAATCGCTCTTTTCCGTTCTGCAGACTTTGGTTCTTCATGTGTTTTAGATTTGCAGATAAACTAGTCAAAACTAATCAAAAGCAAAACAGAACACAACCAATATAAAATCCCCCAACAGACTTTTTAAAGGTCACTGACTCAACTATATTTAGTTTTAATATTTTTTTAATTTCAGAGTGTGGGAAATAAGCAGGGGTTATTTCCTCCAGCAAACCAAGATTTTCTTAGCCTCTTTTTTTGACTTCAGATTTAGCTGAAGTCAAATATTATGACCTATAATAATCTGAGAACAATATGTCTTGTTTACACTCAAATTGCTATTCACTGGCACTTTACTTGTTAAGGGAAAAAATAAAGCCTGTTTCAGTGAGCCACAGGTAAATTAAATTTAAATCAGTTCTGTGATTAAGGTCTTGGAGAGAAGCTGCCTGTAGCAGCTTATATATGCTTATATTTGTGGAAAGTCTACCCTCAAATCAGAAATATGTCAAAAATATTTCAGTGATATGTTTTCCTTTTGAAAAAATTCACTTTTGTCAAAGTACGTAATATAGAGAAACCTATAAAATGGATTAATTTAGATCATTATTTGGGGAAAATAGATATGCTTTTTCACATTATGTTTCTCTGTGAGTTATCACCTATTTGCCCTTCCAAGAACATGTTCTCCCTTCCATTATTTTCTTTTAATTTCAAAGGGGGAAAATAATGGGATGAGGGGTTTTGGATTATTATTTCATTTGAAATGCCTAGACAGTAATGAAATAAAATATCCTATGCATCCTTTAAAAGCCAGACACTTGCTATTGAAGGGGAAATAATTCCACCCCCCCAGGCCCTGTTCCACCCGAAAAAAGAAGAGAAAGAAAAAGAGAACAGGTGCAGTTAATGGGCCAGACTAAAGTATCATGGGAGATTTTCAAAGCCACAGATGAATTTAGCTGCACCACTTCCGAGGAAAATAAATGAGTGCTGTTTACTTGGGTTTTCTACAGTTTGAAATTATCCTCTCCAATGCAGGCTTTGGGGGAAAGTCCACTTGAAATAATTGTAGCCATTTGGAATTGACATGTCAGCACCACCTCATATGACAGGGACGGATGCCACTCATTCATACACAGATTTTCCACAGACAACCAGAACAGCAGAGAATATTGCCAACATTGCCAGTGAAAAGCAGGAATAGCCTTGCCTTACGATTCCACTTCTTATTTTGTTACTTTTTCAAAATTGTCTCTGAGTGGGGAACAAGGTCTGGGCATTTCTTTCAGGCAGGCAACTTTATGTCTTCTTTTCCTTTGGTTTTAACAGAACCTTTCCTCCTACTTGCACTCTCTGTTGCATTTTTTTTATCTAAAATTGTCCTGGAAAATGATGAGCTTATGAAAATGTAACATGTGTCTTGATTCTGTGAAATTAATAAATTATTAATTAAGAAGTCTTTGAATCCCACACACCCCTGCTCCAAATATATAAATGCACTTAGGCACATATGTTGAATCTATTAAAAAAAAACTTTCAGGAACTTTGGAATTATACAAAAATTAGACAAAATGGTACATTTAATACACCATCTGCTTTACTAATGGGTAACTTACTCATCTCTGGGCCTACATCACACTGTGCTGATCCAAACACACACCCAATTAATTTAAATGGATTTTATCTGCGATCTTATTTTAAAACCTTAGTTCTTTGCAAGGTCTACCATTTTGTAAAGTCACTGTGGAAACACAGTGTTTATTGAAGTGCTAACAGCTTATCCTAATTTCCATAAAGGAGCTTTTTTCCTTCATGCATTCTAACTTTAGTTGACCATCATCTTGTTTTATATTCAGTATTTAAAAATTGTTTCAGCAAAGTGGCTGAGTAGCTAAAAATGCAAATTACCTTTCTTGGACCATTTTTTCTTTATTTTTATTTTTCATGAAATGCCTTTCATGTTTTCTCCCTTATGTTGACCCACTGCAGGTAAATTCAAAGCAAGAACCACGTTATTACTTTTGTTCCAATGACTCACTTCAGTTAGGAAAAAACTCTGTTGTGCTGGTTCTAAGATACTATCATACACTGCATTCCAACATAATAGTAGCTTTTAATTCAAAATCATAGGAAAAAAAAGGAATTATTGAAAATAACCCATAGGTAATGGAGCAAGCTACTGTAGAATCATCCTCAGGTCTGGATTAATCTGTCTGTTTTCGTACATATTGGGGGATTCTTTTATTTATTTTTTTTTTTGTATTTTTTTAAGACAGTTTTTAATGCTTGAACAAATCCCTTTTTCTTCCCTTTGGTAATGTGGTTAGCTGTCTGGAATGTGAGCCACTGGAAATTCTTCCCCACAGAAGAATCTCCATTAAGCTTTCAAACAGAGTTACTTCATCCCCACAGCTGCATGGATAGAAGGCTTTCTAGTGCCTAAATACTTACTGTATATGTCATCCTTAAATTTTTTTTTTTTTCTTTCCCAGCCAGAGCTTTGGGAGCAGGTGCTAGCCTTTTGCTTCCTTTCTGCTTCCTCTGTGGGGAACGGGCTGGAAAGAGCCAACTAATTAGAAAATTCTACAGGGAAATTAATTCTGCAAACAGCTGAGGAATGGCATTTCAGTATAATGCTCACTTTGTCTGTCAGCAGAGCACTGGTTGGCTTCACAAGTGGCAGCTCTCCCAGATGTTAAACATGTTGTGATGAGACCAGAACTGCATCATATGTTGCCCGTTTACTAAAAGTTGTGGTGCTCTGGAAGAGTAAATACATTAAAACCAACCTCTGGGACGTGCTGTGTTGTGTCACAAGGCAGCAGCATGGGTTTTTCATATATTCTTGAAGTGTAGCAATGAACCAAATCGTTTTAGCCAGCTTAGTTCCGAATGTTGCCTTTGCTTTCATGTAGGGCTGGGGGCATGGAGAAGGAGGGGGAGAGGAGCCTCACTAAACCACTCTGTGTGAAGGCCTGGGTTGTCAAAGCCTGCTGTACATTTTGAAAAAATATGTGCAGTTCTGTGACATGTCTGAGCAAACCCTCACTCACCCAGCTGGCTGCTCATGTGCGCATGGGGAGAGTCGGATCTGCATCCGCAGGCTTCCCTCTTTGGAGGCACTGGCGACAGAAAAACTCAGGCAGGGTCCTCTGAAAGAGCCTGTTCTGAGATGTTCACGGAAACAGCACTTACTGAAGATGAGGACAGACTACTCATGTCTCAGAGACCTCACCAGTACCTGCTTTGGTCACCTTAGTATTTCTTGTGGACCAAACCCCAGCCACTTGTATTGCCTTATATGATGTGCCTGGTTTACAGATAGCTTCTTGTGACAGAACTCTGTAACCCTCAAGCCTAGTGCTCCTGCCAGCCCCATTCCTCATCTGTCCCTTCCACAGCCCCCAAGTTTCCTTCAGCTCTCAGGAGCAGAATTCTCATGCACATTGTTCCCAGACTGACATCCCAGACTGGTATCCCTTCCATGAGCTGCCAGGAGGTGGCCCTGGGCTCTGTTTTAGCATTCAGCTATGCACACAGCCTCACACTCCAGATGTTTGGGAATTTGCCCTGGATTTAACATTGGAAGAGTGACTTGTGAGTTCCCATTGAGTAATAGAGAGCTGCTTTCTTTTTGGCCTCAACATGATGTTGAAGCTTGGGGTGGTCTGAACACCTCTTTGTGGTGGTTCATTTTTCAGGTGTCTTACTCTGCCTCGGTGGCTCTTGTACTCTTTGGGCTCTCTTTTATGCTCCATCTCTGTCATAAATATCTAAATGCTTTTCCTTCCTCTGTCTCCTAAGAACAAATTTGTCTTATCTAAGAATATAAAAAATAGGACATTCATGCAATTCCCATGGAGATATATTATATTTCTTTGTCTTATATTTGATTGACTGTAGCAGGACTAGTTTTTTTTCTTTTTTCTTTTTAAAAAAAAAAAATTCCATTGTCATGTGCTTCACAAATGCAGTATATATATATATATATATATATATACATATATATATATATATATACACACACACACATATATCTAATCGTTCCATATTCTGTCTCAGTCAAAAATCTCATCACTCCTTATTTTCTTATCAGTCCGTTCTCTTCGGCATAATTACATTACTTAATATGTTGCACAGTGTTGGGTTCAAGGTCTGTTTTTAATTGTAAAATATCCATATCCTTTTACCAGTCTAGTGTTAACAAGTAGATGTTGTTTGAGAATTATTTGGTTAGAAACTCTATTTAAATAGAACCTCGCAATTTTGACCCATGCTCATGTTGATGTGTGATCATCTTCCAGCATGAAGCACTAACTAAAGGGCTTTGACTTAGAATAATTTTCACAATGAAGATCATGCTTGCAGAAGAAAATAATAGCATTCCATCTTTGTCTTTAATAAAAATCAAGCCAGTTTCTATATTTTCTAAATTTACTTCACCTGTCAACAATTACAATTTTCCTAATGAGGAAAATTTCTTAATTGCTTAAGAAACCATTGAAATTAAATCCCAACTAAATATTAACATCTTCCCCTCATCTAATTCACAACTTGAAAACATTCTTTGCATCTTTTAATTGCTTTCTGTAGATGTGTACATTAACAAATGGGAAGGACTAAAAAGCATCTATCTCCAAAAGACATGTGCATGGACTTTTGGATGTGAGCAACTGGAATCTAAAGTCTCTTTGCTCTAATGTCATACATAGAAGATTTATTCTGCAGTCACATTTGCTGAATTAATTGAATTTCTAATTTTGTGGTCCAAAATGCATCACTGCCTGGCAGTTTTCCAAAGTGCATTCTGATAAAATGATGCCTTCATTATGGAAGTTTGTCAAGTGGTCTGTGCTTAACATAGGGACCTGTCTGCACTTAAAACAAGAACCAAATGAAATTATTAAATATTATTATCACATATTCTTCCCAGAATTACATTTTTATTAGGGTGTGCTTAATAATTGCAGGAACATTGGCAGCTGAAATTTCTAAAGTGATTGTCAAATAGGAAATAAAATGGAAAATGGGAAATAAAATGTGCTATTTATTGCAAGTCAAAATAGATTGCCTTTATATTTTACCTAGATAAAACTTTTTAGAGATTTAATTTTCTGTATATTGTCATCCAGGTGTTTAAAGTACTGACCCAGCTGGTGTGGAAATTTCATTTTTTCCAGCTTATGATAATGAATTGAATAATAAAAAACAATCATAAAACATCTCCATATTGCATCCTGGAGATTCACTAGGATGATTTTCACTAAATGGATTTTTACGTGGAATGGATTTTTTTTCCAAAGTTCAACGAGAGTCAAGACTACATCCGTACATGTTTGGGAGCCAAAAATTGTAAGTAAAGGAGAAAACATCTGTGTGGGGAAGTTTTTGAATAATTGCACTGTTTGTTTAATGATATAGCTGATGTTATGAGTGCTCCTGGAGAGTAGAGCAGAGCTGGAGCAGCAGGGATAAGGATGTTTTCCTTCAGGGTAATGTGAAATACTTTGTTTTGTCCTAGTGTGTTCAAGAGAACTGCATTTCCATTTTGGCTTCAAGAGATCTCCCCTTTTAAAAAGTGAAATTCTCTTTCAAAAAAAGTAATGCTGGTTTAAGAAATTAAAACTTTTATTTATTTACTTATTTAGACTTCAAGGCAAAGTAGTTCACTCACCCATTTTGGGAACAAAGCTACCACTGAAGCTGATGGGAGTTTGCAAAGGGTTTTACTAAGTCCAAGATTTCATTTTTTCAGCCAATTTTTTATTCATCAAGAAATTTCATTCATCTCTAGCTATAATGTTTTGGTTTGCAAGTTTGTTGTTTTTCTGTTTTAATGTGTGTTTACCACCCATATTGCTAGAGTTAATAAATAAACACAAATTGATTTATGGCTTGTTTTGCTTGGACAAGTTTGTGAATAGAAATGTTGTATAGGATTTAATGAAATCCTTTCTTTCCTCCAAGGATGCCACTATCCAAAACCAATTGATAATTTTGTTCAGAAATTGTGCTCACACTCTGTAGTATTATGGATACTCTTGAGATAAACTGACATCTGGGGTAGATCTTCATAAGAACGGTTTCCAAAGTTCAGAATGGAAACTTTTAAACTTTCAAGCTGTCCTTAAGTTTGAATATATGCTTGGCTTAGTATTGCATTTCAGTATTTACATAAATTCTGTATTTTGCATAACAGATGCACCTCAGCAGATTGTAAACGTTTTCTTGATTCATTTTGGCAGCAGCTGCAGGTCACATCCCTTGTTGAATTTCTAGATTGTTCACTGAGGTCAACATTCATCAAGCATTTTTTCTGCACTACAAGCATTTTTTGCACTACTTTTTCTGCAATTTCTGCACTACATGTTAAAGATTTTCCTCTCTCTGCTCTGGAAATGCAAGTGTTATTCTTTTCTCTGAAATCCCACCAATTTGTTATTTGTAGGCATGGCTTGGAGAGGAAGGAGGGAAGAGGAGACAGTGGGAGTGAGTCAATATTTTATTGTAGCGACACTCTGGTGTTATTCCAGCCAGTCAGTTTTACCCCTAAGCCGCTGACTGCAGTGCTGTCCATGGCAGATCCTCAGAAATGAAAGGCTACATCTTTTTTTTTTGCTGCTGGTTAATGTGATATAGCACAGATGAGAAAATAGGTAGATATTTACACCAACTTTATCCTCTGACCAAAGAATCTGACAGTTTAAAGCTGTGCCACCTCTCCCAAAGGCCAGGTATGTGCAGTGTCCATCCTATTTATCAACAATATCCAGAAATACAAGAACTGTGCTGAGGATTCATCTAAGGATGTTATTTAAACACCTGCATTTTGTGGCCAGAAACCGCTCTGTTAAACTCACCTGAGGGTCTGCTGCCTCCATAAGAGGAATGTGTTGGGGTGGCTGAGGGTACCAGGTCATGTCCCTCGTGACTGAAAGCAAAAAAGTAATGGCATATGAATAAAATAGAAACCAGAGATTTCCAGAAAATACCTTGATATTTTGCCAGAATTCAATAATTACATTTTTTTCACACACAAATACATGAGGCCGGTACTGGCTGCTTCTGGAATCCCACCCTTAACACCAGCCTTCTTAAGTGCCAACCTGCTTGCCTTCTGTCCAATGCTGAAAAAAATCCCTGAGATCTCTGCCTCTCAGCCCCAAAACAGAAGAAAAGAGGTTAGTTTGTGGTTTTTTGTTTGATTATTTAGGGAATTTTTTTGGTAGGTCATCTAGAAAAAAATCAAGCGGAAATTAGATTAACAGAAAATTATTTTTGACACATTTGGCAAATAGTACTGTTTTTAAGAAGTCTGCTCATGAACAATCTTGTGTAAGCAGCCATTTGGTCAGTTTGAATAAAATGATTTCTTGCCAGAAAGGAGAAAGAAAAAATCACCAGCTAGGGATTCATCCTTTCCACTCGTATTTTCTTTGCCTGTGACTCCCAAAGTGTTTGGTGAAAATGACAACGTTGTTGTACTTTTACAACCAAAGCACAGGAGATTAAAGAGAAGATATGAAAACACAAATGCTTGAAAAGTTACATTCCTGGAGAAGAGAGACACAGAGGAGCTGACAAAGAAAGCTGATGCTCAGGAGTACACTAAGAACCTTCAGAGGGCTGGTATTTATGGAAAACACAGCACTTTTTTAGGAGTCTAAACTACACACTAAGCAATGGCCCCAAACTTTTATTACATTCTAGGAAAAGAGCAGGAAAAAGAACATAAAATACTCAGAGTTATATGTGCTAACTATTAGACTAGATATTATATCCTGTCTTTAGTGCTGAGGAAAAAACCCAAATGGTCTGAATTACTATCATTTTTTGAAGAACTAGAAAAACAGTCTGGGAAGAAGTTTTTATGCTGGGCTGCTTTTTAGCTGGGTTGTTTCTGAGGAATTAAACTGAGCTGAAAATCTCACATTTGGCATTGCCTAATCAATGGTTCAATGACTGACCAAATACCCATCATTCTGTTCCATTGATGAGATTATGCCATACACAGTCAGGTGGCATTTGTCCAGAAGCTGACATGTCCTTTCATTGCTAAAAACCTTGGTTTGGAATGGAATGGAGTCAAGTACAGGAAGGAAATGATTATGGAAGCTGTAAGAATTTGAGACCTCAGCTATCTTCAGACACAGCAAAACATTTCCTCCTGTTATCGGCAGGTATGTAATTACTGATCAGACAAACATGCCAAGAAATATTTCAAGAAGGTATTTGGCTTCCAGAAACTAATTCTGCCATCAGAGTGCTTGTCAGACATAAGCAGAGCATCATGCTGGTGTGTTTTTTCTTTTATGAGAAGTAAAAGGGGTAAATATTTAGAGCTTGGGCTTTTACTGCCTGTTTCAAGGGACCCTACTGACCTGTTTCAAATCTACATTAAGAAGTCCTTTGCACACTCAAAAGATCTTTTATTAAAAGAAAGATAAGCTCCAAAGAACACTGTTAAACTAATTTTCTTTTTCATTTAAATGGCCATCACATTTGCCATTTTTTCCATTTAAATATCCATCACAATTTAAATGGGTAAGATTGTGATGGATACACCTGATTACATTATCAGAGTCTAGGAATTTTGAGATCAGCTCAGGTGCCAGAAAAATGCAAGCAATTCAGTAGTTAAAATAATTTTCAAGTGTATCGCGTTAAAGGCAATTAGAAGTACAGATGTGATACTGATGCACAGAATTTTCCAAGTTATTTGGAGAAATTTAAGTGTGGCACTGATTGTGTTTAACCTTCTCACAATAACAGTGTTTCTTTCAGCTGGAAATTATGATGTCGAGCATAAAACATTTGCATATCTAAAACATATTCTAGACTTTAAGCCACTTCAAATACAGCCATTTTCAAATAAAATTTTGAATTTTGTTCTATAGAACAAGTAATTTTTGTTCTCTTAAAATAATATATTCTACACAAGAATATCAAAATAACAACAGTATTCTTTTGCTGGAGTGACAGAACAACACACATAAGTAAAAATGTAGAATATTTACTGCGCAGAAAGAAGAAAATGTGTTGGGCGTGGATAATCGTTATTTAACTATGTTTTCAGTGGAAACCACCTCTTTCCTGAAGAGGGCTGGTTGTTATTTGTACCTGCATCCTCTTAACTTAGAATGACCTTAAAGAATGTTAAGTGAGAGCCAATTTTAATTAACTACAATTTGATCAGTTAATGTTGGAGGAGATCAGCTCTATATGGAAGTAGTGCAGGGCTAAATCTGCAGAGAGCACATTTCTGGCTAGCACCACCCCTCACTTACAGGCACCCTGCCAGCTAGCAGGGGTTTTTGCTCCAAGATTAGGCACATCTCTTCCTTAATGAATGAAGGGGAAGAGCTAAATCAGCTCAAAGTAATGTCACTGGAGAGCAGCAGGCTGAACTCTTCCAGGGAAAACCAGCAAGATGTCAGCTGTATCCCTGAGAGTGAGGCATTTCTAAACTCTGTTTAGGTTTCTCTGCTGTGAATTAAACATCTCTAAACTGGCTAAAGGAAATCTCAGGCCTATATTCAAAGCAGTCACCTGAGTGTGGACCTGAGAAGTGTTGGTAACTGAGAACCTGTCAGGATTTCTGTAGCAATACAGTAAATCAGTGCAATAAATATTCAAACACAGCCACATATATGTGGAGACAGAATATCCAGCCAGAGACCTAGAAATATAATATTTCTTCATGTGTACCATGCAGTAAACTGTCTCACTATATAGGGCAAAAGAAAAGCAAATACTACTGCCATTTCGGGACTTATTTTTGTAAGTAAATCTTCAATTTATCCAGTTTGATATTTTTAAGACAATGATCAGGGATCCATGACTTTTCAGCCCTGCTGACAAAGCCTGGAAGTCACTGAGTAGGTCATGCAGATCTGTGTTTCCCTGAGGGCACAGACTGCTCAGTAAATCTGCTTGGTCTTCTCGCTTATGCATTGAACTTAAAAAGTAAAAAAAACCAAGAAACCCAACCCCTAACAACAAGTAGCTCTCCTGCTCAGAGGATGCTTGAGGGAATTATTCCAAATTGTTCTTTCTCCCACTTACCTTCTATGGGAGGAAATATTTATGGAGGAAACAAACTGAAAAAGATCACAAAGATCCTGCCACACAGATTTCCTGGTGTTATTCTACAGAGGAAGAGGCAAAACATTCTTTACTCAAATTCCTTTCTCCATGTAAACAAGGGGAAAAATATTGTCTTTTGTCAACATTTTGTTTTGCTCATTTGTCACTATCTTCAAAACTATACTATGAAGATACAATTTTTTAATCACAACTGGTGTGTTCAGTAACAAAAATGATCCTTTGGGAATGCATTTGTATTGTGCTGAAATGTATTGTTTGCTAAGTGGCCTTATCTATAATTCAGAGAGTATTTGTGTGCTTTGGAAGACCGTTTGGCAAAGTCTGTGAAAGGAAGTAATTTAGTTATTTGGCTGCATTAAGGATGAAATTAATTTAAGATGAATTAGAAGTTCTAGAAAAGTGATATGAAAAGAACCCAACAGCCACAGTTCTTGGCTTTGGAAGAGGTAATTAGTCAGTACTGGAAGAACCTTGATGAACATGCAGTTGGATATCCATTAGTGGATCTAGAGGGGCAATTTGAGAAGGTGTTCTTATTCCCTGGTGAATGCTTGTACCCTGTTTCAGTGACAAAATAGATTAATTTAAATTACTGCTTTAAATTATTCAGGGGCAGACTTCATTTCAGTTTGAGTGCCTCTTTCCTCCTTGTTGCTCCACAGCCATAAAAATGTAGAGATGTTGCAACCCAAGTACCCAAGTGAGGGCAAAGCTCCATCCTTGGGTTCCAGAAGGTTCAGGTTCACAGCATGAATTTAGAGATTGGCTGTTGAGAAGACACTGGCTGGTAAGTCTTTGCTAAGTGAAGATACACTTTACAAGCATTTGTTTTGAGTCATTTTCGGAGTAGTGATGAATCTGTGCAATTTTATTTTCACCTCAACAGGACATTGGACATTGCTAAGCTGTTTAATGTATGTAATGTGATACTCTGTGACGAAAACAATGCATTACTGAGCTGAGTGACAAAAAGAGTGTGTCTAAAAAAGATCCTTAAGGATAGGCCAAGATCGTTTACATTTATTTTAATGATATCCAAATGGTGTTCTAACTAAAGATATTAATAATTACAATGAGCAATAAAACTCTAGAAAGAGTTAAATTTACTGGCAGGCTTTATTCTCCTGCAGTATTCTGTTTGACATAGTCCTATAACCTATTCCCTTCAATGAATGTCAATTACTTTACTTTATTTTTTAAAATTTCTTCAATGTCTTAGCTGTGAGGAGAGACAGAACACAGAAATTGTCAGGAATATATCATGTTTTGCATCCACATGCTCATGGTTTTCCTTAGGGTAACTGAAAGGTCAGAAAAGATGCTGCAGGAAGACTTTCAAGCAAGAATAAATATGGAAGTTGTTCCAGAGGGTGGGACTGGTCTTCTGTTTATCTGGTACTAGAGGCACTTTTGTGGGCATGTGATTTGTGCTGTGTATAAGTGTTATAAAATGATGGAATCATAATGGCCTTATCCATCTCCTACCAAGAAATAAGCAGCACTAATAAACTTAATCCTCAATGCACTCCGAACAGTATTTCCAAGGGCTGTTTCAGAAAATATAAACACGTTAAAGAATAGCCAGAAACCCAATCTGCTCAGCAATCACAGATTTCTCAGTAGTGTGTTGAAGACATAGCAACCCAAATTACCCTTGAAATGACTCTATTTATTTCAAGTCATACCCTTTTCCCAGCTGTATTTTTAGACAACTTCATACTAGTAGTACAAGAGCTTGTTCCAGACAAGGACTTAACTTGGGCTTATGTTAACATATAATTTGTAAAAGTTTGCAATAAACATCCTTCTCTGAGACTGGCAGAAACTGTAGGAAGGAAAACACCACCACTGACTTTGGCTACTTGCTTTGATTCAGACCTCATTGTGTGCTGTTTGTTATGAGAGCTCCAAAACTGCACAGAAGTGATGAATTGTTGTTTCACTAAGACCAGAATTTCCAAAACAGCCTCGTCTTTTTAGATTTTGACTGCCAACATAAATATTCACCAGAGACCTGGTGTTGGATGGGGAAGTGTGCTAGCAGGCTTTCATTCAGATAGGAAGAAATATGCAATGCATGATTCAAGACCTTAGGCCTGAGCTGGCATCTTGTAATGCACTCCCTAAAACTGATGAAATTTTAGGGTGTACAGGAAGTGCCAGCTGAAGTCTTACAAATAAACACTTAGTGAATATTAATGTAGATATGGTAAACAGAAAAGGAAGGTGCCAGTATGCACATGTTGCTGGTCAGTCTGAAACTGCTGCTTTTCACAGGCCAGTTTTTATATCCTTCAGAATAACAGGACCATCATTATTTTTCCAATGCTGAGTGTGTTTCCCCTCTGTTAGTCACACAGAGTAAAAGCAGGTCTGTAATCTCAGTTCTGCTGCATTTGGAAACAAGTCTTGTTCTCAAAGATGGAAGGAAATTAGGTAGGAATCTATTTCTCTGCAGGGGCATTCAGTTTTTCCATGATCACTGTTTTTTTCCACACTGACCAGATTCTCTGCCCTGGGTAAAGTTTTGGACTCCTTCAAAATACCATTTTATCATTGATACAATTCAGGATACATCAATGACTTGGAAAGGGTGTTCTAGAAACTGCTGTGATCTTGCAGTCTGTGTGAGTTCTGTTTTATTATTTAAATCATGTAGTTGTTCTGGTCAAAATTGCTTGTGATGTTGTGTGAGACATCAAGCAAACTCATAATGGGAAAATCCATTTCTCTGAAATGCCAGCACTTTAAATAATTTAAAGCTATTCTTCCTGTTCTACCAAAAGGAAGTTTAATCTATTACTTATCTGTCCAGGCAGCTACCATTCAAAGGTATTGGAATATATTGAATGAAGAGGGAAAATTTTTTTTGGGAAAAAATTAAATAAATATTTCAATATAATAAATGGTGGCAATTTAATAATTAGTGAGAAACCTTGTGTTTATAGATTTTTTCGTAACATGGCATATGAATAGTGAAAACAGAAGGTTGTTTATTCAGCATATAAAAGCCAATTTTAGAGGAATAACAGATGGTGAGTGCCAGAGCCAGAAGAGAGTGAATAGTTTTTAAAAGCTTTGTGATCATGTAATTGAATGAATTAAATATGAGAATTCACAAAAATTCAGGTGAGTTAGGTTCTGTTCTCAGTGACAGTGGATAAATAAAGACCTTTCTGTTTCCCTACATGTACACACATTTATTAATGTTGGAATTAACACCATGCATCACAACCATGCATTCAACAAGCCTCAAACTTCAACATGACTTAAAATGATCAGTTCCACATAACAAAGTGTTTATGTGGGGAAACCAAATAGCAGAAATCATTCCAAATAGCTGAAAAATGATGAGTATTACCTTGTTAAGATTTGTTTCATAAGCATGACCAAAGCAATATAACAGAAGAGTGCCAGCATGTCAGGAAGAAGAGTGGGAAGACGAGTGGGAAGAAGAGGGAATGACTGAGCTTTCCATTATTACAGAGCTTGACAAAACTGGAAATAGTTCCACCTTCTCTAAGTTGTAGTATCTCAGAAGATAATATTCTCTTGAAGAAATAAATGCATTTTAAAACCCTTTAGGAGCAGCACCAAGGACTGTGTATGTCCATTTATACCCACTGAACTGCAGTTCCTTTGAGGAGTTTCAGCACCCTGGATGCTGGGTACTGCTTTGTTTTGAATCATCTCCACAAAGGTTTTTTGCAATCAAATAATTTACTTTTATACATGTTTTCTACCAGAGGGAGGCTGTGTCACAAGCAATGCCAGCCAGCACCTGCCTGAAAAATGGGGGCCACACTTCTGGTGCTTGCTCTTTGATTTGCTTCCTATGGCTACCTAGATACAGAAATAGAACTACCTGTGACCAGCATTTCCACTTAAGGTCTAGAGAAGATAACCCGATAAAATTGGGGAAATTTATGTGACTAAGAAGCATCTGCAGTGTCTTTTCCAAATAACAATACAAATAACAATTCCAAATAACAATAGTTAGGATCTCCATTTTCCCAGAGAGACAATACATACCCATTAAACCTGCTCATATCTTCTGCCACACCACTGGAGATTAAGCAGGCACTTGACTGGCTTTATTGAGGTCTCACAGTTGCTCTGTTTCCTCTTTTATGGTGGGCTCTTTTTCTGTGTTAAGCTCATATGTAAATTGGGCAGCTTTCATAGAGTTTTGGAAGTATGTGACCAGCCAGTATTCCCTTCATTTTTTTATTGCTGTAGGTCTTTATTGGGTTGGATATCTTCCTCTTTACAAGCATCCTTCTGTCAGAGAAACAGAAGACAGCTTTCTCCTGCCTTCCTGGAAAGTCTTGCATGGAACAGACTCCTGCAGCTCACAGGACTCACAGCAGTAACTCAGTCAAGTTATATTCCACTCTGACCCCTGTGTTTCTCACACTGATCTGACAGTCTCTTTTGGGAATCTGAGGAGACTGAACAGCTCAAAATATTATTGATGGGCTGCTGAAGGTCAGCCTACAATTTTTGTAGAGTCATGAGGGAATTGACTGTGCACTCTCTATTCATCATCTTGTGGCTGAATCTCAGCTGATGCTGAAGGCTTCAGCCCTCCATTTTAGCAATGTGGTCAAAGACAGGCTGGTGGCAGCTGAAAAGTAATACCAGGTGACTGCTCTATCCAGTGGTGGTCTGTGAAAATTTCTTCAGTGGTCGCAGTCCAAATTTTACTGACTGAATTTTAGTATCTCAAAAAAAAATTAATCCAAAATAACTCCTAGTCAAAAGTTTAGGAACAGCCAAGGTTTTAAAAACAAGAAGAGTGAACTTGTCTCTTCCCAAGAGGTATTCTCTGTACACCAGCAATGAAATGCAAGGGGTTACATTGATGTTAGCACCACCCAGGCTGTCCATAAAGACGTCCTGTCCTCAGAAATACCAAACCAAGTTCATATGAATTTCCCACTCTTCCAAAACCACTTTCCCACCAGGCAGCAGTGATCACAAAACTGAAGAGCATTCCCTCCTTCTCACATTTGGGCAGTTTTTAAACACTGTTCCTGTCACAGCATTCCCAAGAGGCCTCCTTTACCATCCCATGTCATTTCTGCAAGCAGCTGCTTCATTTTTGAGTAAGAGTTCTTGCAGCTCTTTGCTAATTGAAGCTAAAGTACCAAAAAGTTGGTAAATAGCTACATTCTGTTGGGAAGATGAATTCCCACTGCAGATGGAGAGGTTTGCTTAACCTATAAAGCAATTCTGGAGCAGCTGTTGCATTGGCAAAATTCTAAAATCTAACCAAGTTTGATTGCTCTTGGCTTCTCCTAATTTGCTTTCTTTAGGGTTGTAACAGCTCCTCACTCTGCAGATGTTTGTCCCATTACTGTTCACAAGAGTTAAATATATGCAGATATATAAGAGGGACTTGACCATCTACTCTCAATATTCCAAGGTCAGCTGAAGTCTGGACCTTTTACTTTCTCTATGCTTCACCAAGAGAGAACAAAACTTATGCAAGACTTCCTCAGGGAGTGCTGGGCCTCAGGTTTTTCAGTGTACAAGGCTAAAATTCAAATATGAAGCACAGCTGTTTGGACAGGAGTCTTGGATCTCTTTATTTTGAACTCCAGTGACCCACTGAGCCTCACCAACACATGAAACTCTGAAATTCCTGCACAGCTAATGACTGGGATGTGAAATTGCCTGGCAGGCAGTGAGCAGTTTAGGATCCTCTGGGATTTGCAGGTGGAAGGGCTGTTCTTTCCCTTTCTTTCCCCTCACTCACATTGCTCACACACATCATTCCATCCATGTGCAGGTTTGAACCTCTGTCCACCACCTAAACTGCTGACCCAGTGATCTTGTTGCAGATGGTGACATTCCTCCCTCTTTTAAGCTAAGCATAGGTATTTTTAAGCCCCTGGTAACAGGTAACATAAAAAGGGAAGCAGTATGGCATAAACCAGCCAGTCAGTTTAATTAGAGACAGACCTACTCTTTTAAATACTTTCTATATCCCCCGGGTAGTGCACGTATTTTGAAGTATATAATACATAACAAAGTGCTACTTAAACCTTTCCTCTGATTTACCTGCAATTCCACAAATATTTAGAATGCCAGCAATGAGTAACTTTGCAGAACCAAGACAGGATATGCTGCATTAATAATCAAATGTTAAATAAGTTGTTATAAGGACTGGCAATGGCTGTGGTGGCTTGGATGAGGTGGAGGCTGCTTGTCTGATTCGGCTTTTCTTGGAGTCAATGATAGATCCTCTTACACACCCTTATTTTAGAATCCAATTCTAAATCATCCAATCATCCAATTCAATATCATCTTCTTTGCAAAAAACATATGTATTTTCTATATTAATGCCTGGTCACAACAAGATGATGGGTATGTTCTTCTGTTCTGAGTGCCTGACCTTTCACATTCATTTTGCTGTTGCAAAGCACATGAACTGCTATGGAAAGACTGGAAAACCCACAATTTTTTCTGTAGTGATATAATGAACACATTTGTGCATCCAAGATAATAGGAATTCCAGCATTTGTGCTTACTATAAAATACAGCAAGCAAAAACAAGTAAATCCTGATTTTTTAATACAGAAATAATTTTGACTGCATCATTGGTCTGGGTATGACATGAAAACTGGTGATTGTTTATGCTTTACTCCTTTTTTTTTTTTTTAAATCTACATTAAAATCCCAGTCTGGCATGAGAAACAATTTATTTATCTAGAAACAAAATATTAGTTCTGTGAGGACTGGGTTCTAATGAGTTGGGGAGTAAGTCTGTTTCTTTCCAGCCAGGAAAAAGCAAGGAGTATAAAATCCAGATGGACAGCACATGATGCTGGAACCAGCCACGTCATGTTGATTAAAGGAAACCTATAGGAAATTAAGTAAAAATCCAAACACCAGATAGTGAGAGCAGCAAACTGGCTGCACTGTGGGATTTCATCACAGCTCTGGCCTCCCCACACCTAGCTGAATATTGACATGTATTTAATATTCATTAAGGTGTGGGGAGGCAGGCAGGCCTTGCAGAGGGATGGAGCAGCATCTGAAATCCCTACGGATAACTGCAGGAATGTTTATTCTTCTTTGTTTATTATTCTGAGTGTGTGCTCTCTCCCTCTTCCTCTCTTTTTCTCCCTCTGTGTAATAACGCTCCTCTAGGCATATAAAGTAAGTCATCTGGAATTGTGCAATTCCTTCTGCCAGGAAGCTGGAAAAGCCCCTCTCCTGTGCAGAGAGAAAAATATGGACTCGTCGCAGCCACTGAGAAATTACAGAAATACAGCTTTTGTCTTTGGATTACATTTACATAGCAAAGTGCTTTGGCAAAGCATTATGCTTCTCACTTAAAAAAAAAAAAAAAGTCTTGTTTCATCCTGTCCAAGATGTTATGTTTATTTAAAACTTAAAAAAAATAATTGGCATATTTTAAAATAACATGAAGCCTGCAAAGTGCATTAAAAGGCCTCAGTGTCAGAGTTGCTGTGTGTGCCAATGGGTGCAGAGAAGGAAGAGGAAACAGAGAGGAGCATCTTTTAGAGCCACATGGCTAGTGAAATTTTGTATTTATTCTTTGGGGAAAGGGCAGAGTAGCTGCTGGTTGGATGGGAGCCGGCAGTGTTTTTATTGGCAGGCGAGCCTGAGTGGCTGAAAGGTGGCCATTAACACCCTGACACGAAGTGCTGACAGGGCGATTATAAGATTAACACCCTGTGTTATATTAACAGTGTCAAAACCTCCCCTCACCTGTCAGGGAGGAGTAATGGCACCAAGGAAAACATTATAGACAAACGGAGATTTTAAGCTGAAAATACCACACAGCTCCTCTTTCAAATTGGTGTAAATATCTAAGTGACCTGCAAACGCCCAGAAAACTGAAAGAATATATTTCAAATAATTTTTAAATTTTAGTTTCACAAGTGTGCTTGGCCACTTGTCTTGCCATTTTTATTCCACAATCGCCCCCCTTCTAGTGTATGTGCATATATTTTCCATATATTTCATATTGTAAGCAATAGTTCTGTATGTCTTACATGTTTGTGTGGAAGGTCCATAGATCAAAAGCATAAAAACATATTCTTTATATAGAATTCAGTTTCTAAACAAGATCAAGGCAGAGTCAAGGCCTCCAAAAGGTCAGAAAGTGCTAATGTGTTCCATAAGAAAAGTTCAGCTGTTTTAAGTAGATTTTGGGGGTTTTCAGAGAGTTGCAATGCCTACAGATCATGAGAGTTTCGAGGTTGTAGAAACCCCTTAACAAAGTGGATAAAGATCACTTATGACTTGTCACAAATTACTGAAGCACCAGCTGAAAAGTTCAAACGTCTCGGAAGCAGATCCAACAGAAACATTTAATAACTAAACAAAGATAAAGGACGGATTTATGAGCACTGTTTGGTTTGGGGGTTGTTGGAAGACAATGCAAAAAGCTCACACTTTCAGAGCTTCTCTTATGCTCTGCAGAAAACAGAGTATTTATTATAGCAACTGATGAGAATTGCCAAAGGTAGGGAGTTTCCAATAAACAGGATTCTAGTTTTAGGAACAACCTGTTAAAGTATTTGTATGTGTAATTTTATTGCATCATCTGCTTTGGCTGACACAAAGGTCTCCAGGGCAATTCTGAACTTTCAAGTCATCTATAGAATCGAGTGTTTTCATCTACATATCTTTCGTACTTCAAAAAATGGAAAATATGACATAATTCAGAGAAAATTATGTTTCATCCTGTTTTATTGATGATATTCAGGCTGTTTTCCATGCTGACAAGAGCCTCTGCATATTTTCTGAAATGTCAGAAATGCCTTTAGAGATTTTTGGCGTTTCAGAAGATTTCTTTTTAAAAATGAGGAAGAATCAAGACTATCAGGACAGTAGGGTATGTGGCCACTAAAAAGACATTCAATGCAGTTTTCAGGGATTTTAATTAATATATGATTCACTTTAATTAATATACTTTAATTAACATATTTTAATTTATTATTTAACTAATATATCACTTTAATTAATGTAAAATTCACTTGTTTGCCAAGTGAATGACACAGACTTGAGCTATAAAATGCTCAAATCCGCTGTCTTAGCTGCTCAGCAAAGGTGTAGTTCACTGTGATTTGTTTTACTTTTCTTAGCAGGGCTTAAGGCACTTTGTGGGAACACTGTGTTGCATTTTTCTACCTCTGGAAGCAGGTAAAAACTGTTTCATAGGAAAGGGAGGACTGTGCAGCTCTTCTGTCCTCTTTTTTGGGTGAGACAGACGAGCTCTTTGAGTGCTGCTTTTGCCAGGGAGCACTGAGAGGGGCTTTTGGGCTTGGTGGTGCTAAAATCAGTGATCAGTGCAGGCCACAGATTTGCTGTCTCTGAGCTCTGAATGGGAGCAGAGCACCAGGCTGGATCTGCTAATCCTGATCCCTTCCTTTCTGCACAGCTTGGGTGTGACAAGGAGAGGTGATGGGTCACGCTGCCCCAGCCCCAGAGCTCCTTTCACAGTTGCAAATCCAGAGACTCTTCGGCAAAGCTGAGGTGGCAGTCAACAACAAAAAAGAGCCACCACACAATAGAAGCCACTAAATTGTTAATAAACTAGGAAATCATGTGTAGACATGAAAGTGGGAGGGGAACTACCTAAGACCTTATTTACAAAGGAGCAAAGACATAAAGGATGACCTTCTGTGACCACTGAAGGAATAACTTCATCAGGATATATTTGTGCCAGAACATGACTCCCACATGTCAATCATGCTGAAATGCTGGGAAATTTACTGTAGCCATTTGCAAGGGTTTTTGAGTGAGCTAGGTGGGTTAATTTTGGTTTGGTTTGTGTTTGGGTTTTTGGGAGTTTTTAAAACATTGTTAAATTTTTTTTTTAATCTGATGCCTTTACTCACTGAGAAGAAAATTAATATACACTCTTGAATATACATTGCACTCCACCACTGTGCAGAGCAGTCAAAGAAAAAACTAATTTTAAAATTACCTGTGTAACCATGTGTTGTTTTAGTGTTGTGTGACAAGCAGTAAATCATCTTAGTGCCTTCTTACTTTAAGTAAAAGCCATGTATTGTACTTTTGCCTCAGACAAACTGCTGAGTGACTTAAACCCCACCTACATTAAACCCAAAATTCCTCCTCCTCCAGAAACAGCACGTCTGTATTGTCAGTGCACAGAAATCACAGAAGTGTAATCCCTGCATTATCTGTGATGTGAGCTGTGCATTCTCAGATAAAACGTGCTCATTTTCCACATTCTGGTTTTCCCAAAGAGGTAGCATGTTACATATTGTCCAGTGAAAGGATATAATTAATGCTGATTTAGGTTTTAGAAAGTAAAATGCAAAACTTTGTCCTATAAATATTGGGCTGCCTGGTGCAAGGGCACCTATGAGCATCCAGAAGACAATGGGAGGAGGTGGAACAGAGCCCACAGACAAACAGCATTTTAACGTGGACAACTGCTGTCCACCTCTGTGTCATTTCATCTGCAGAGCTTTGCCTTCCTAAACAGATGGCTGGGGAATGATGGATTTTTAAGGCATTTTTAGCACAGTATACACAAAACACTACTTTTCCATCTCTTTCAAAAATACTTCAGTGCACTGAAATATTTTGAGAACTTTTTAAAAAATATATAATAGCTTGAGATGGATCATTTTGGATGGATTATTTTTTTCCTCTTTACTTTCCAGGCTATTTCAAGCACATAAACAGATCACTCCTGCTGTCCTTTTTAGACTGAAAACCCCGCAAATTCTTGTATATATCAGTGACACCATGATGAAATTGCAATAGCAGCACCAAGCAAAAGAATTCCTGCTTAGAGTATTGCAGCTTGGAAATGGGTCAGGTCTGGACAGGGTATTGAGGGATGGCTACTGCCAGCAGCTGATTTTTCCATATAACCCTCACAGATCCAGAGTGAGAAGTTCACATCACCAACATCCCCAAGGGTCGTGGATGGAATTCAAGCCTTGCCCATGGGATTGCTTGGTGGCACTGCTCCACTGACACCCACCACTGAATGGTACAAGTCCCAGAAACTTTCCCATTCCCACTCCAACATCTCTATGTTTGGATAGTGGACAAAATACTTCCATACTTGAGGAAAGGAAACAAAGCAAAGTGTGCAGGGCAGCTCACTTGGCTCCCTTGCCATTGCTGCTGTTTGTTTATTGGGATCTGTCAGGGTTGACGGGTATCTAGAACAAAACAAGCCTCGGTTTTGAAAGGTTGCTTAATGAAAGAAACAAGTTTCAACCTTATTGTGTGCCTTTGTGCAACCAGAGGTTCTGTTTGTTTAGAAAGCTAACATTTATACAGATTATGCACTCGCCGTGGTTCCGTGCCAAAAACCACACTAGTGAAATGGGCCTTTCCATCACTCTCTCAGTGCTGACCTGTGATTGTTTTTACAGGAACTGGATCTTTTAGGCAATGGCCTCTGGTAGAGTAAGGGGGAAAGCATGCACCTTGTGCAACGATTTGCAAATGATGGCTTGGGCAAAAGGGTGTATTTGGATCACTTGACTGTCCTGACTACCCCAAATGCTGTGTGATTAAAATAATTACCAGTGAGGGTGGGAAGGGTGATCAAACAAAGCTGGATGATGTGGGGGGGAAGGTCACCAGTTCAAGGAAGTCAAGTTTTTATGCAATGTGACACTTTTGATTGATTAAGCCCTCCAAAAACTGTTCAAAGTATTAAAAACAGTAAAATAAGAATAATTAGAGATGGCAAATCGAACTTGAAAAGTCACTGAGTAAATGACTCAAGCTGTAAATTCATATGTGCTCCTCATTACCCTGCTCTTGAAAATGTTTGAAATGTTTCCTAAATGAGAAGGGTCCTGAGAAAGCATTGTTCACCTCCTGTTTGTATGTGAGTGGATATATAGAGCTGTTTTTAAAAACCCACTTAGAGAAAAAAAATGGAAAATTATAATGCTCAGAAGGATCTACCTGGCCACATGCTTTGTAATAACATGTTGGAGGAGTAGAATATCCAGCCTGAAAAATGCCCTGTTTATCAGCCAGTGGGTAGAAATGAAAACAAGGCATGTGGTTAGAGAGTGCTGGAAAATTCTTGATTTTTCTCAGTGGAATATCTTTCCTGGGAGACAATGGCTTTCCTATGGAACCATTCCCCAAATTAAGGATGTATGAAAAAAGAAACATTTTTCTGCTTTCCAATATTTTTCCAGCTGAAGAACAGTGACAAAGCTTAAGGATGTGATTTTTCTCCCCCCTTCACATTCTCACACTTTCTAAATGTTTTCCAACTGGCAAAACAGCCACTGTTACTTTGTGCTCTTTCCTGCCTTTTGAAAGAAAGTAGTTTTAAAGGACAGGAAAGTCTTGCTTGAAAACAGTGCTTCTATTTCTCTGTTCTGAACTATTTCTGGAGACAAGAGTAGAATTGGATTATTTTTCTTTTCACAACTATGAAATGAAAAATTCACCACTTTGGAAAACGCTCTCCTCTGAACCGTCTTCCCTGAAGTGCATTTTTAACTTGCAGTTATTTTTCACTCACCTTTATGTGGCACTCTTTAGTTTGGCCAAGTCTATCTCACAGAGACAGTCTCCCAACAGATTTTTCACTGCTTTCTTTTAAATAGACATCTGTGGGCTGATTTGCATCAGCAAAGTGTTCATTAAAAAGGATTAAGCATGGTTAAGCGCTGCGGCCCCATCAAAGAAAGTGAGGCTAAACACCAGGCACCTTCCCTCCATTGAAGGTGCCAACCCAAGCATCCTAATTTAGGGGCTTTTTGCCTCCCATACATCAGGAAACCTAAAACTTTTCATAATACAGCACAAATTACCACTTCAGCAAGTGAGTAAATAATCACTGTTGACTTCTCTCCTGCACAAGATTTACCTCAGAGTTGTGTGTTGGTGGCATGAAATGTGCTGTGACTTGGGGGGCTCTTGCCCCCCATAGCCATTCCTGTCTTTCCCCCTGTGTCCACCCAGAGCAAGATTTAAGTGGTTAAATTGCTTTGTTCATCCCTTTGTCAATGGCTGTACATGCTGTGGACCCAACTGGTGGAGGTGGATGAATCTCACCCCTGCTAGGGGAGGTCTCATAGTGTGGGCAAGGTAGCCCAGACCCTAATGAGGGGGAGAAAAGCGTGACCTGGAAAGGCAGCAGGGATTCCTTCCCTTTCATCTCCTGTGCTTTCATTTCCAGCAGAGGAGCAAGTTGGAAATTTCTTTGAGCAGGCTTTGGGAGAAGATGCTGAGTAACAGCAGGATCCTGAGGTGGGGGAGCCTGCTCTGTGTCTTTGCAGAGCATGCACAACTGCCCCAATGTGAGGAAAATATTGCAGTTAATTGTTTATTGCCGAACTGCCCCATTTCATCAGATCACCCTTTTCCACTCTGTTATGTAAGTGCTGGAATTACCTGGCATGCTGCTGTAAATGAAGATTTCTCTTGAAAAAAGAGAACTGAAGAGTTAAAACTGTCACTATATTTCCTACAATCCTACAAAGTTTACTGAAGAGGTTGTAGGGTTTAGCAGATTGTCATTCTGTAATTGCATGTTGTGTCTCAAGACTTATATTCAAGCTGGGAACAGAAGACTTAATAAATAGCTGAAATGTGTAAGACTCTCTTTATTCAGAAAAAAAATCTGCCTGGAAAGCTCATAAGAAAAGGCTTTCCTGTGAGATTTTCTATACTTCCTACTTGAGGAGAGGCTGGAAACTGGAGAAGAGTCATTCTGTTCCAGCTGAAGTGGGTAGGTGCCAGAGGTTTAGGAGGCTGAGGGAGAGGCAAGGGGAGGAAAAGAGAGTTCTACATTTTCTTCAGAAATCTGGGTCCACCTTGAGCTTTTTTGGAAGAAGCTAGTACTCACTTTTGTTTTGTCTGAACAAATTTCTTCCCTTCTATTTTGTCTAAATCTGAAGTACAGCCCGAGCCTGGCTTGCCTGAGAAGCCTCATTGGATTAATAGGTCTGTTCACAAAGGCCAAGTTGAATCCTGTTTGTAAATCCCTGCAAGACCTAATGTGCTCCATGCACCTCCTGCCAGGCACATGGAACCTCTTCCATGCTGTACACAGCACCAGCTCAGCCCACACTACTGGAGATGACCTTGTGCCTGGCTTGACCCAAATCCAGAGCCAGGCTGTGCTTCCAGTATTACCTTTGGTCCAGGAACATCAGTCAATATGAACTTGTTCTGATGTGAGGCACTCCATTTTCCTAAAGAACAGGCTTCATTTCCCTCTGCCAGTGCTGAGGGAAATTGCCAGATGTTTAAGACATCTGCAATTCAATTTTCAAGGTGCTGAGATGGCCTTCATAACTGATAACCCCTTCACAGCTTGAAAACATGACCTGAAATTGGCTGGTTCTGGAATGGGAGATCACCTGAGAAGCAGAAATTAGAGCATAAAAAGCAAAGCACCTAGCAAATTCTTTATCATATTTTCACCCCTAAAGAAGAAAAAGGAGGGACCAGAGGGTCTAATCACAGTCTCCCCAGAAGTACATGATGCCAGCCTGACAGATGAAAGACACGCCTGTCCCCGCCCCAAAAAATGGCATAAAAAACATGATTTATAAGAAAAATCCATCAGATTTTAGTTTGGCTTCATCCGGTAAATGGCCCACAAAATGACTTCTGCCACTGATTTGCTGCCACCCTTCTCCAAAGCAGTGATGAGTGCAGTAGTTTTTAGGTGCCTGTATTGAAATAAGGCAGAACTAAGATTTTTTTTTCAGTCACTTAAATGCTTTTTCTCTTGAAACCAGTTCCTGCCACAGACAAAGCTCTTCCAGGAGAGTAGCTCTGTCCTATACTGTGCTACCAAGAATAAACACTCCATGAGCATAACTGCCAAAAGAGAGGGAAAAAAAATCCCTCCCTTTCATTTTTTTCTTTCCTTGCAAGGCCCAACATGCTGTCTTTGGACAGATTTCAATCCTGCTTTAATTCATTAAAAAAGTGAAACAAAATCACCATTTACATCCTTGACAGCTGGCAGGTTTTATGTGTTCTTACTGCTCCTGCCAAGTCCAAAAAAAAAAGTTTTCATTCAGCTCTGTCATGGATCTTTGGAGTACTGGAAGTGTGAGAGATGTCAAAATGTACTCACAACAATGACATACAGTACCTGAAGGCAGGAACGTATTATGCTAATGCACTGGTGTAAAGGAAGTTACAATTCTCCCTTTCACTTAAAAAACAAAACAAAACAAACCAACAAAAAGCTCCATGACAACATCAGAAAATACACCATTCTTGAAAGAAGGAGCATTTTGCTCCCCTCAAAGCCATCTGACATGTTCCAAGAGCTTTCTGTTCACCAGATTGCATTCCAGTCTATACTAGGAGGGGAAAAAGAAAAGAAAGAAAGAAAAGAGGCAAATATCTGTTGGCTTATTCACATTTTTTGATTCCTGTTGCTCCTGTGAAGTGAGAATGGTCGTGCAGCTCAGGTGCTGGGATGGGCTGCCAAAGTGCTATAGGCAACTCTTGCTGCTGCAGACCTTGGGAACTCAACTCTTCCCTGCTGGCATTGGGTCCATGGAATGTCGGAGTTCACAGCCCTGAGTGGTTATATTTGCAACATGCCACAAACAGGGGAAATGGAAATATTACAGTGATTACAAGGCAGTAATAGCAGAGCCCTGCAGCTGCTTTGGTAGAAATGAGCAGAAATGCCACTTGGATTTTGATGAGCCAAAGATAAACTAGGAATCAGCCCTTGCATTTCCTTGCCTGGCTGCACACTCCAAGGATATGCAAATATGAGTTAAATCCATCTAAGCACAAGTGTAAGAGGCAAAACTCCCCTCCACCCTGCACAGCTGCTTATATTAGAGAGAAGCCCTTTTGGAAAGAGAGAGAAGACGCCCCCCATGGTATAATTACAAGCCATGGGCACACCCTGCTATCATTTCCAGAGGCTTTTGGGAGGGAGCTGCCGCAGCCTTGAGAACTGAATCCTCACTCAGGAAGGACAGATGCCAGATCATTATTCTTGGCTTTAAGATAGAAAATACCTTATGGGCATAAGATGCTATTTACTGCCTGCAGTACATTTCAAAGAACAGCTATCTTGTCAATCACACGCCCTTTGTATTGCTCCACTAGGTCATTTTCATTTTGCTGTGGTTAGTTATTTTGGAATCGGTGTTATTCTTATGATCAGCTATCCCTTATCTACGGTGGTGAGAATAGCTTGGGGTTGTGACTTAAAGACCACAAGTATGACTAGTCTTGGCTCTGAACCTTGGAGACCCACAGGCACAGTCTTTTCTTACAGAATGCAATCATTGTGGCATGCACACAGCCCTGAGCTATTTCACTTATTAAGCCAACAAGTGCTTAAAATGGCAAAGCTGCTCTTGGAAAAAATCAACTTGCTGCTTTTTGCCTCTACAAGATCCCTTTTGATACAGATAAATTTTTAGAAAATCTAAGCCTAGGGCTATTGTCTACCTCTGAGATACAGTTACAGCAGGGTAATGAGGAGACTCTCAGTTACGCTGCTGTGCTCATCTTCTCCCACACTGTTGTGGATGTAACAGGCAGAAATTATTTCTTCTCCACCAGAGCTACTTTAGAAAAACCCACACCAGTGGAAATGTGGCTTTGTGTGTATATCTAGTGTCTGGGAGATCCAGAAAAACCCCAGCAGAGGGAGCAGGAATAGTGTGGTGCTGTTTATCAGAGCTGGTTCTGGAAAGTTTCTGGAATGTTTCCCTGTGAGGGTGGTGAGGCACTGGTGCAAGTTTCCCACAGAAGGTCTGGATGTGCCATCCCTGGAAGTGTTCAAAACACATTTGGACAAGGCTTTGATCAACCTGGTGTAGGGGAAGGTGTCCCTGCACATGGCAGGGAGGTGGAATGACATGATCTTTCCAAGTTCCTCTCCAACCCAACCCAATCTACGGTTCTCTGACTATCAGTGCTGCTTCTCAGAAATCCTGGGCTGTTATAGCCCGAGGCCCTGGAGAGGCGATGTGTGCATGTTGTATTGGTTGATTAAACAGAGTTCTCTCACAAAATCTTTCATCCACAGCTTCCCTGGGCAATCTTTTCCACATATAACCATAGCCATGCACTTTCTGCTCCAAATCTGGCTTTCAGCTCCCCTTCCTGAGCAGGTTTCAGTGCATGGCATGCTGGCTGTGCTCCCCATGGGGAGCAGTGCCTCTCACCAAGCTCTGATCTGTGGCTGGACACATGCAAAGTGCTGGCAGCTCTGGGAACCTTCCAGATAAGATGCACTTTCTGAAAGTAAGATTATTCTTATTACTGAGCTGGTGTGGAACTGTTTATTTTATTTGGTATCTTTTCAAATCATTTAATTATCATATTAGTTGTGTTCGTAGCTTATATTCTAAGGGCACAATTGTGTGAGTGAATGAAAGATTGCCTCCTGCCAATTTCATTGTACAAACAGCTTGGAGCTCTCTCTGCCTTAAATATATATCCGTAAGTGGGCTGAATGTGTGTGGGAAGTGGAGAAAAACTTTGGAAACAAAAGGAGCTCTTATCCAAGGTCTCTTTTGAAGACTTTCATTAATTTTCTAAAATAGCTAATGATTCTTTGAAGACTGGGAAAAAACCCCAGTAGTTCTGTACTCTGCTCAATGCTGATCAAATGGTTCCCCAGTGGTTTACAATCAATAAGATATTGCTTTGGCCCTATCAAGGTAAATATAAAAATAAAATTACCAAATTCTGCTATTCCACATCTGGGAAAGTTCTACTTTTCCACATGAAATATATGACAAGCTTGGAATATTGGAACTGCCAAAAAATTATATCTCCACACCATATAAACAGTGCAGTTGAAAAAATTATTACCTTATGAAACTTATAGCCAGCAGGGTTATAGAAAAATTATATATAGAGATATAGAGAAATCAGTAAATATAATTGCTATCTAGCACATTTTGTGCAGGTTTTTTTACATATATATATATATATATATGTATATATATATATATATGTTATTCTCCCTTTGGATCATGGAGTTGAAAATGCAATGGCACAAGAATTCAGAAATATTTCTAGAAAGGAAAAAAGCAACTTCCAGAAGACACAACCCACTGCAGAAAGACCTCAATATGTCAAAATTATATTCTTCCTTTTCCTTCTCCCAGAAAAGAAATCACAATGTTTTCTCTGAGAAAACGTTTTAGTCACAATGCAATGATACATTTTTCAGGTGAAATATTCTTCTCTCGGGACACTTGGTTGATCCTCTCCCTTTTCCCTCATCTGCTGGTATATCACACTGGAAAAGCATCTCCTCTCTGCTGGAAAAACCTCTGACCACCTTATACTCTAGGTCAGAAAGCCCTGAACAGCATCAGCCTGGTCAGCTCCAGCTCTGTATTCCCAGCCAGATGTTTCCCAGGGGGCCAGGGGGTGTCCGGGTGTCCCCACAACAGCTGGGGACCATAGGGCACCTGCCTGGAAGCTGCCCTGCCTCTCCCAGTGACCCCTGCTGTGGGAGCATTGCTGTTTGCTGAGGGCCTGGAATGTTCCTCACCCAGCTGTGCTCCGCTAGACGCTTCCCCATGGACTGCAAGAGCACTGCTGACAGCACGGTGACACTAACCTTGGCCAGCTGACAACCAAAAGTTGCCTCCACACACCCTGGATTGGACCTATTGTCCTTCCTTTGACCCTCAGCTCCTTCCTCTGGCTCTGAGTAATGTGTATAAGCAATCCCAGCTATTCCAATCTATCTTTTCCCTATTTTTCTTCTAGCAGAGAGGATATTCCTCCTTCATTGCTCATAGTCAGATTTGTCTTCTAAAGGAGTGGACACATCTGGTGGGGGGCTGGTGAAGGGTTCATGGAATACTCAGTGCTTCTCAGGTAACGGGATAGCAACCTCCTCACAGCTGGAGGGTTCCCTCTCCAGCATCTGAAGAAAACACACCTGCTGAAGAGCAGGATCCTACACTGGATCCACAAACTGGACATGCCTGGGGCTCGTACTCTTGTATAATACAAATGAAAAGGCAGAGAAATTTACTGAGCACTGAATTCCCCAGGAGAATATGGCTGAACTCGTCTGCAAGCAAGTCACTGCTGTTTGCATACTCTGCCTCAGATTCACCCTCTCCAGTCCATCTGGGAGTATTGCACTTCAGACAGTAACAGTCAGATCAAACATTGCACAATTTGGGAACATGGGACGCATTTTCTTCCAGGATTTCCCAAGTATGTCACTGGCATGTTTTCCCATTCAATTTTAAGTCAAGACTGGCTGCAGAAGAGAGTCATTGAGGGGGTAGTCCGCAGTTGCCACCCTGTTATCAATATTATCACCAATACTATCAAAATCAGCAAAGTTCCCCTCCAAAAGTCTTAAATGTAAAGCCAGAAGCCTCTGTAACAGAGACTTAAGAAGGCCAGAAGCTTTTGTAATAGAGGCTTAAGAAAATCTTAAATACTTGTGAACCAGAGAGATAATAAATTCTTCTCCCTGAATGGGCATCTTTTCTGTCTGAAAACCAAAACTTATCAAGATGAAATCTGAAGAAATTTAAGGAGCAGAACTAAAATGCCAACGAGTGTCTACTGACTGAAAAGGTTTTGTCAACTTGAGGACAAAGTTACCCACTACCATGTACAGTCAGACAATCAGAGTGTCAATAAAATTACAGAATCTTAATTAGGCTTTTAAAACGCTGATTGTTCATTACACAGAGATTTTTCAGCTCTGTTGCTGTGAGCATCTCCCTATCCTAAGGACAGGAGCTGTGTGTGTCTGACAACTCAGAGTGGTAGTTACAAGGGAAGGATTTTTATCTTCCTCACCTACCCACTGTGGAAAATGTCTACAGATGAACACAAAGAGCAAGGCAGCAGCCTGCAAAAAATGCAAAGTCAAGCTTACCTGTGGCCCACCTCTGCAGCAATCTAGTTTACACATCAGCACCTTGGGAACAATCCCTACTTCACTCACATTCCTCAACAGCAGCCTTTATTATATGGTGCACCACATCCTCACGTTAATTAGCACCCCACCAGCAGGCTGAGGATCATTTTTCAAAAGGACTGCAATTAACAAAATATATTAATCTCTTTTTAGTTTAAGCAGCATCACTTCTCTCCCTCTCTTCAAAGTGAGGGGGTAAAATTGTTGCTTTCCTCTGCAAATCAGAAATGGAAATATTTCCCAACGCAGGGTGGTTTTCACTTGCCTACCACCTTTTGCCTGAATATTTGAAAGGACTTGGCAAAAGGAAAGGGTGGGGAAGGATATTGATTTTCTTTGATTTTTCTTCAGTTTATCTGGGGAGTTGGAGGCAAAGAGGTGGTAGAGTAACTTGCCCCAGGCTACAGGATGACTCATGATCAGTCTGGTTTTGTGGGCCCTCAGATTATTCACTCCAGCAGATAACCCAACACATGCAACAATTTCACTGCAACTCAAAATTTGGTAACATGTCTGTAACAGCTGGGAAGCCAGGGAGCTCTTAATGGCAGTGAGCACAATGTAATCTGTTGAAATACACCATGTTCCTTTGGATGCTTTGCAATGTGATCTTCTCTCTGTGGAGAAAACCCTTAACAGATGGAGCTTAAAGATTCCTTTCCCTGTTTTCTAAACAAATTCAGTAGGAAAAAAAGACTCGACAAAGTTTTCTGTATATACCCAGCTTAGATTTGTCATTAAAATAACGTGGCTGAAAAAGTGTCAATGAAACATAAAAATATTGGCTGTCAGTGGTAATCCAGCTCTCTCAGGGGCAGCCAGAGGGTGCCATGGCCTCCAGGAATGGTTTTCTGGCTGGATTGGCCCTTCTGTGGATGGGAATGTCTTTTCTTCCCCAGGGGTGTTTTCAAGCTCCAGAAGCCAGGGCTGCCTGAGGGAAAGCCCCATGATGGATTTGCTGGTGTTTGATTTTGCTGGTTGGTCATTTGCTGGTTGGTCAGCTGTCGTGCCCAAAGTGGCAGAGAAGTTAAGCTTAGAAAAAGCACAGCATCACCTCTGGAATGAAAATCTCTTTTGGGAAAAACTGTTTATCTAAGAAAAAAAAAAAAAAGGGAAAAGGAACCCTATTCTTCCATTCTTCCCTCTCCAGGAGGTGTCTCCGTATGGCCAGCCCCTTCATTGTGGGGCAGCTACCACGGCAATTGAATGGTTTGTCCTCACAAGTCTCGTAAAGGCCCTAAGAAAGACTTCCAAAATCACCCCAAATAACCTCAGAAAGGAAAAGCTAATTTTCTACGTTCACTTTAGCCCTGCTTTGGGTGAAACATGGCAAAGCCACATGAAATGCTGTGCTGTGGCAGTGCCTTTGTGACACCAGCAATATCTGTGTTTTGTAATAAACTTTTAGGGCCTCCACGTGGCAAAGGGTGCTGTTGGCAAGCACATGTTCCTTCCCCATGCTGTGGGTTCCTTCCTGTGCTGTGGGTGCTGGTGGGTTTTTAACACCTGGGAAGAAGAATAATGCTGCATCACTATTGAAGAGGGCAGAACTTACCCAAAAATGTCCTGATGTTTTGGGATCCAGATTGCATGGAGCAGCTGGGCTTTAATCAAGCCTCTCATACAAATCTCTCTGCTACACTTCTGCACCTAAAAACAAACAAAAAAAAGTAATGAAAAAGGATCTGGGAAAATCGTCACAGAGGGACTAAGAGCTATTCTGGAGGTATCTCCCCTGCAGGCATTATTCTTCTGAAGAGGGCAGAGTTTAGGGCAAGTCAAGAGAAAGCTGCTGATCTGGAAATAATGGTGCAGGCTGGAAAGAGCCCTCACTGTGCACAGCCCACCAGCTGTGTGCTGCCTCCAGCCAGCACCACAAAAGGAAACAAACACAGATCAGCTGCAAAATTATTATTATTATTATTATTATTACATCTCCCTTGAATCATTATTATTGTTATTATTATTGCTGTTGTTGTTATTATGCTCAGGCCATTAAAGACTGCAGTTTAGTGTCAGAGATGTTTCAGTGGTTTCAGGGATGCTCTTGGATAAGGGTATGTTCATACTGCCTCACACCTCTCACTGTTGTCCTATTTTCCGAGCAGTCTCATAACCTCTGATAAAGGACTCTAACAAGTTTTTGCCATCACATGTCAAAAAAATCATTCTGATAAGACTCCTCCAGGCTGAACACAAGGGCACACCTTAGGGCAGTTGTGGCCACAGTGAAAAATGTGTATTTCCCTGGCAGCAGTGCTTGCCTTTGGAATATATTTGAAAATACATGGAACTACATGTCCCTGTTTGCTTTTCACGCTGACAATGGCCAGAATTCAGGTTACAAGTACATCAAGTCCCTGCTAAGAACACCAAAGAGTGAAAGGGTGTGAGTTCCAAGTGAATATGCACTTTCCAACAAACCTGGTACTATTCCTCTGATAGTTCTCCAGGATCATATTCTGCCCTCCACAAAATCATTAGATTCTCTTAATGGGTACCAGAGATGGAAAAAAATATATTTATGTATGGTGCATCTTTTTTTGGTGGAAAACCGGACTATAGCTCTTCCCAGCACGTACTGGATTCCTATTTATTTATCCTTTCAAAGGAACCTAATGCACATCAGCCTCAAGAAGAAGAAAAATCCTTATTTTCTAAATTGATGATAAATTTAACTTCCTCTTACATGGGAAAAGATATCAATGCACTTGTGTTGAATCAACATCAATAATGAGTGAACCCAGTAATTTCTGTCAGACCTAATGTGTTAATGAAGATAAAATTACATATACTCCTGGTCTGCACCATTTCAAGTTATAGAAGACAAGCCTTAACAGCCAGTGATACTCCATGCACTGCACCCACCTCACTGAAGTGTTTCTCTGAAACATCTAATTTAATTTAAAGTCATAGAGCCACACCATAGACAACAGAGGAAACAAGAATGTAAAAGACAGTCCTGTACCAGTTGTATTTTTCTGAACTTTTTCACTTCTTTGTTAACTGTAATTTCTTTGATTACAACTCAGTTTCCCCCCCCTTTATGCTACTGAGAGAGCTTCACTCACAGTCACTCTTTCCTTTATAGCGTTAATTATTCAGCCTGCTCCCCTGCTTATGTGAGTGTGAGAAAGCAGCACAAAGAAACCAGGGAAAATATGAATGCAAAACCACAAAGGAAGTGCAGGCATCACCAAGGCCAGGTGCAGGCTCTGAAACTGGATGTTTCCATGTTAGGATCAGCTCATGGTTAATATTGTCATTATTGGGTTACCAGACTTGTTATGCTCTGAGCTCTGGCATTACTTTTTTTAAGGCACGTCCCAAGACATTCAAGTTCCACCGATCAAAATTATTCCGAAGAAAACATCCAGCTGTGAAATTCCATTGGGAACCAGAGTGCTGCTTATTAATAAATAGAATAGATAGTGAGATAGAGAGATGATAGATAGATAGATAGATAGATAGATATTTTAAATGAGATCTTAAGTTCTTTAAGCAGAATCATGGGAATGGCATTATTCACTGTAGTTGTTGGTGCACAGTTACCCTCACTGTGTCCTCCTTAAACTGCAAGAAAACCAGACCATTTTTAGGTTTGATTCTTTCTGCCTCCCTTTCTGTGACGTTTTTTCTCTTCAGAGCTTGCTGCCCATTCTTCTCCTCTGTTTGATCTTCCTCACAGGGCACATTCTGTTTCCTACCAGCCCTTTTCTCTCCTATGCCATCCCATCCCACCTGAAGGTGTCCAGCCCAAAGCCACCAGGATGAGGACCATGCCAGCTGCTCCCTGGGGAGCTGAGCTCTGGGACAGGCTTCAGTGCCCTGTTTGAATTCAGAGGGGAATCTGTGCCCAACCACCCGGAGCAGCTGCCAGCAGCAGCCTGCAGCCCTTTCATGCCCCCTCCCTCCCTCCCTCCCTCCCATTTTGCTCCAGCTGCCAGAGCCGTTATCCCTCTTTTCTTCCCACCTCCCCAGGCATTCAGGGCCACAGCTGTTTGATCAGGTCATGGTCCCTTTCTCTGAGAGCCACTGGCAACCAGCACAAAAAAGCACCGGTGGAGAGATCAGATTTCCCTTCCCATTCCTTTTCCACCCACAGGGAACTCTGCCCCATTCATTTGAGGGCACAGTGGACATCAAGGCTGCATGGTGGCTGCTGGGGGGCTGGCAAGGCACACCCCACTAAAATCCGTATATTCTTATCTTCCATTTATTTCCCCCTCCCACTGACACCTGCAGAAGGAAGAGCAGGTGAGCAGTGCTGCAAAGTGCTGGTCACGCTACTGCTCCTTCAATCACATTATGAATTATAAAAGCAGATCACTTGGATTGAGTGTGAGGTACCAGGAAATTTTTGGATGTCCCTGGTGTATGATCTCATGCAGAGAAGCCACCTGTTATGGGCTGCAGAGTCATAAACTGGTCCTGGGTAAAGAACTGTCTTCTCTGTTGTCCAGGACAGCTGATCTATTTGTATGAAAAATCTATTTACTCTGCAGAAATTGCCATTAAAATATTAGCTTGGTGATATTTTCCATTAGGAATTTCTGAGCTTTCCATGCTCCCATGTGTGTGTAGAGCTATGTACCTGCATGTGCATATCCTGCAGGAAGAAAATGTGAACACTGAAATATAAATGCAACTGTTCAGGTCCAGTGGAGGTCATAAAAGGTAGGAAATCATTGAATGAATTATTGTTAAAGAAAACCCAATTGACAACCCATAAGCAGCAAGGAAGTTTTAAAGCCTGTTGTAAACTTGTCTCTGACTCCAGTTAAATTGCTTTCAATGGGCAACAAAAAATTTTTGAAATTTATCTTCTAGGCTTTTGTCTCTGCTACACTTCTAACAAAGCTGTTAACAGGTTCTGTAGTAGAGAAGTGCTTTAGCCTTAATTTTTTATTGATATTTTCAGAAAGTAAATATTGATGCTTTAAACTTTTGCTTTTGTTTTTCCTCTCCCTTTTTCCCCCCTTGTTTTTTTTTTTTTTTTTGGTTTTTTTGCCATCACCTGCAACAGATAATCTAGTAGCTATGTATGTGTGCCATAGTGAGTGTCATAAAGGGAGAGGGAGGAGCAATGGGCTCCATTTCAGTGTCCAGAATCAGGAACCTTTCATGACACTCCATCCTAAATCCATCAGGAAACCCCTTCCTCAGACACAAGTCTTGTGCCAGCTTCTAGACAGATATTCCATTTTGTGGTGATTTTGGATGCGAAGCCAATATCAGCCTGATCATGGAAATTGAGTTCCAGCTTTCAATTTGGAGAGGCAACTGGTTTCTCTTGAATGCTTTTAAATGCTTTCACCCTTTGGATGAAGAATGCCTGTTTTCCCATTAGTCACTTGGAGTGAGAGACCTGCCTCTGAAAGGCCAGCTAAATCCAACAGCTTCTTCTCCATCACCTTTAGTGTTGCATTAAGTACCTAAAGAAAAGATATTTATACAAATGAATAATGTGCCAAATGGTTTTTTTCTTTCATTCCAAAAAAAATATGAGAGGTTTACATACATGAAAAGCACAGCTCCATGTGCAACACCCTTCCCAGTGCATTTTCAGGCAAAATAGCAAGCTGGATGCCAAGACTACAAGTTGTCCAACAGCAAATCCAGCTGTCATTAATGCAGGTATCCATCCTCCAGTGGAAACAGCCTCCATCAACAGCAGACAGCTGTGGCTTTTAATATGATTCAGTGGTGGATAATACAAAGCAGTACTTTCACAGGCGGAGCGCGGATGAAAAATGACACAGCCCAGGAACATGACAAGTAACAGGCCTGCAGGGTGAAGTTCTGACTGGCTTTAACTGGAAAGCTTGTTTTCTCTTGAGCATGGCTTTGCCAACTTCAAATGGCACTTACTATTTTTGGTAAAGTTGTTGCAAGCCCTCACACATGCTTCATCCAGCACCAGTTCAATGGTATAGGATAATCATTTGGTATTATACACTGGCAATGGAGCCAGAAGCTTTCCTTCATGCATCCTCCTACCACTGCCAAGGCAATCAAATTAATTCTGTTAACAGCCTGCCAAGTCAACTAGCCCACTAAACTGTCCTGCCTTGAGAGCAAAAGTGAGCCCTTCCCATCAAACCGTGCCGTTTCCCTGCGGAGTGTGCCGGCTGGAACGCTGCCAGCGGGAGCCGCTGCTATCATCGTGCCATGCCATGCGATGGCTCTAATGAGCTGACATTTCCTGTTGCTAAATTGCCACGTCTGGAAGCCAAAGCAAATAGTGTTCAACCCCGGCAGAAACCAGACGAGGGTTTCTGACTTTTCCTTCTGCCTTCTGTTTCCTCGCTTGCGATGTTTCTCCATCCGAAGCTGCCTAGATAAAGAGGGATGAAGGAAAAACTGCTCCTGCAGCATATGGAATATATCAGGCTGTGCTGCAGAAACCAAGCTGTCTCATGTTGCTTCACCAGTCCTCACAGACCACTCTGCAAGAGAGCCATTCCCTGTTAATCACAACAAGGAGCTGCTGTGAGCGAGAAGCACGGGCACAGGTTGCCCACGCAGGCCTGGCTCTGCTGCTTTGCCCTGAGCCCACAGCTGAGCTCAGATTTCTTCCATGTTTTTCCCTCTCTTCTGGCTGCTTATTTCACCACCAGCAGTGGCAGTTGGGAGATTTCACCCACTCCTTCTAGGATATCAGGAAATCAGTGCAGAGCACTGAAGTTGCTGTCATTATTTCATCTCCTGAGTCTCTCATAATCACAGTGCAATCTTAATGCTTCTCTTCAGAATGATTTTTCACCTAAAGATTTTCACCTAAGGGAACACTCTTTGGTGAGGTAAAAATCACCAGTGTGTGTTGAAACCACTGTGGTTCTAAGCCCAGAAGTGCTCACTGACACATCTAAAGCAGGGGCACAACAGGTACATCCAAGGAATATTAATGGGAAGAAAAATTACAGGCTCAGGCTAAAAAACCAGGCAGAAATCCTCTGGGGATCCTAACACATGCTCCTCAGCATGAAAAGGAGCTATTGGATAAGCAAGTTGAACAAGGATGAAAGAGATGTTTTGCTAAGAAGAGGATGGAAATGATGAAAAATGACAGATAGAAATTTTTTTTTAACTCTCTGACAAAAGGCCACAATGTTCAAGGCAGTGTCATTTTCTGTGCCATTTTCTAGGTTAAGATAGAGATGGGATTTTATCTACCTGCACCAAGCTGCTTTCTAAAGACTATGTACTAAATAGGGGCCTGTATTGCTGGAAGCAAAGTTTTCTTCATAGTCTTTACTTTTGCCCTCTAAATGGTACATGAATTTCATAGACCTCGAGCTGTACTTGCAGCCTTTTCCCTAAGTCACAGCACTGGTAGTCTTGGCTGTCCTCCATCAAATTAACCATTAAGTCTCAAAAGTCTGTTATAGATTTTATGGTCTTGGGGGAAGCTCTTTTCGCTTGTGTGCAGGCACTCATCTGTTCAGTCCGGTTTGCTCTCTTCTGTAGTGGCACATTTCACTTTTGTGGCATCAATAAATAACAAAAAACTATTCCACTGATCCCTTTGGATTATGCTGAAGTAAAGGGAATGAAAATTATCAATAGAAAAATGTTTCTTTTGGCAGCAATGTGCCTCATGCAGCAGTGACACTAAAAAATCAGCAGCACTGGGAAGAACTGAACATGTCTTTACAATTCCAGTTTTCTGTGCCATGGATTAAAGCAAGTCATAGAATCATGGAATCATTAAGGTTGGAAAAGAGATCATCAAGTCCAACTTAAGTGTAGAAGTCAGTGCACTGTGGTTCCATATGATCCCTACATATACCACATAGTCCTTAGAATTTCAAAAGCATCCACTTCATCCCTTCCCACAATAACATACCAAAGATTTTCAAAGAGACTTAAAGCACAGAGAAACTTAATAAAGAAAATAGGTACTGACATGGATAAAAATAATTTTTCCTCTGAAAGCACAGAGAAAAGCCACTGATGGCACAAATACTGCTCTCCTCCCCACCCCAACTACCTCCCTTTGCTGAGGGTTTCCTTGAGCAAGACTCAGCAATCTAACCTGCAAATCTGCATGGCTGCACAGAACCAAAACAGGCTTCTGCCTTTGCCTTTAATTAATGTTGCAATTCTGAAATTGCTAATTGGGAAAAGCTGCTGCTTACCCAAGGTGCTGAACCATTTTGTGAAATGGGCTATTGTATGCAAAATAGATGCAATGAGCTGTGTAGTTTAAAAAGAACTATATATATTGCTCAGGTAATCAAAAGGTCAATCATATAATCTATAATAATCACTTCTCAAGCTTTTCTTCAAAACCTAGGTGTAGCAAAGGAAAAAAAAAAAAAGGCAGTGTAAACTTTAAATTTGTAAGACTGAGTTACATAAGCAAGGAAATAAAGCTTAAAAACCTCCCTTGCCCTATACCAAGAAAAAATCTGGTCCCAATCAGGAGCAAGGTGGGGTTTTCAATACAGTGGAACTTCTTCTGGAGTTCTTAAAGTGCACAAATATGAGTGATTTCCCATTTAAAGACCTTCTTAGGTATGTGTATATGTCTCATTTTTTACCTGCACAGAAGGTCAGGAAATCTTGTCATGTCTGTTTAAAAATAAATTATCACATGCCCATCACAGCAAAAGCTTAAGGGTTTCTTCTGAGATGTCAGTCTTGGATATTTTCCACCTTTGAGGAAACTCTGCTGTTTGATTTCTAGCAGTTGCATATGCAGTGCTAGACAGCACAACCAGGTGGGTTTCAACATGTTAAGTGGCAAAGGACATTTAGCTTTGGTGTAGAAATGGGTTTTGTTTTAAAGACAATATAACCTGAAAACTATAAAAAACCAGTATTTGAAATATAGGAGGAATTATTTAAAATTCTTAGGTTTGAAAACAGATATTTTTGATTTTGTATCAGACAAAAGCCCCCAGGACCCGCTCTGCTCTCTTCCAACCAGGAGCAAAATGCAGGAAATAAAACTCAAGCGTTTTTCCATTTGTTTTTGCATAATATTTGCTGTGGGCTAAAGGCACACAAGGCCTGCTGACCTGCTGCTGGACAGGTGAGCACTTTGGAAAGGAGAAGAAAAGGAAGGTTCCATCCTGAGATGATGGTACCCATCAATTAATGGCATCCATTAACTGACTAATAGAATGCTGTGTCACTCCCAAATGGGCTCAGTGTCAAACTCCTGCTTCCCTCCATCTCTGGCAGCATTAGCAGCGTGCTGTTGGCACTGTGGCTTGAGGTCTCTCACTCTGACAGCTCTGAAAGGGTATTTTGGAAGGATTTAGTGGTTTTGAATAGCTTATTTCACTAACCCATAAAGAAACACTTTCCTTCGACACAAGCACGAGTGGTTATTTTCTATACTTAAGCAGGCCAAGGTAAAGAAAACCCAACTGTGTATTTTTAAATATTTTATCTTTACACAAGCCTGGGTTATGCAGAGCACAAAGCCATATACATACTTCACAGAGAACGTAATAATATCTGACAAAATCTCAAGAACTGTCTGACTCACATGACAAAACTTTCAAGAAGGAGTACGAAATTAGGAAAAAATAGTCCCAACAGAAATGTTATTAGAGATAGAAACTTCCCCACCTGATGAGAAGCTGCATCTTCTGTTCATCTCTAGAAATGGAGAAGCAACAGAAGTCTACACATTCTCTGCATTTCATACAGTGCCACAGTATAATACTAAATGCCCAATTTTTTTTAAGTCTGTGCTAAAAATGGTCCTTCAGTCATATGCAGAAGCAATCTATTTATCCTACAGATTTGCTAACTTAGAGGGTGAGAGTGTGAGAGAGCTGTAGGAGTGAAGGAATTCAGACTTTTCCCAAAGATCTTGATAAGTTCTTAGCTGCCCCTGTTCTATGGGCACTCCTCACTTCCAGGATTTTCTGCAGCCCTGGAAAAATATCCTTCCTCATGCTTTTGAAAATTAAGGAAAGAATGGTATTATGAAATGTGATGAAAAGCAATCAAATGAAATACCATCCATACAAACCTGAGAAAAATCTGAAAAGCAAACAATGTCTCCATCAGAGAGCTGTTACAACACATGGCTGTAATGATATTATAATATTATATTATTTCCCTTAGCAACAGCCTATGGTTTGTTTAGGCTATGTAAGTTTTTAAGAGGCTGACATGTCAACAATTCAGGAGATAACACAGTTGGACTCTTGTTAAACTACAAGTAAAATTTAATCCCGTTTCATAAATGACCCCTGATTAAGCTTGTCCAGCCTCTCAGATATCAGAGGACTGCTACCCTGATAAAAGAGCTGAGCTGACTGAGAAAAATAACTGGAGAGGACCAAAAGAACAACCATAATAATTCATCCTGCCCTTTCAGTCTGAAAAGGAGGAGACTGTTCCTGTTTTGCACAGACTTGAAGAAAGTGACTTTCCCAGGCTCACCCAACAGTACATGGCCTGGAGTTCCAGTTGCCAGAATCCTACCAAATCCTCTCCCCGTTACATCACAGAGGAGCTGCCTCATTCAGTGCCGGACCTTTGAGTTTCTAGAGCCATTCATCCCTTGAAATGCTACATTTTGGATACCTATCTTCGACTTTTGGTGACAATTCCCATTGCAGGGATCTTTGTGATTTCCTAACAGCCACCAGCCTGAGTCAGTGTAGAAAATAAAGGAAAGGGCTGCTTTAGAGGGCTCTGAAAGCAAGCACAGATAAGTCTTTGCTGTGGTAGCAGTATCATCATATTCTTCTGTCCCACTTTCCCATTTGGAATGACAGCAAAGAGAGCTGAGAACTCACCCTGCTGACCACAATAAGAACCAAAGGCTTTTCCCTGTCCAGGAGCATTCTGATCTGTTTTGCATTCAAATCCTTTGCTGGAAGGAGTTATTTATTATATTATTCTTAGTCATACATTTATTAGATAGGAAATGTGTTCACTGAACACTTCTTAGAAACATTACAGAGAACTTTAACACTTTATATGTCTAACCAGCCTTATTCTTTGCCTTCATGATTCCCACTGTCCTTTTCCCTCTCCAAAATGAAAGAATATTATTATTTAATCCAGAATACATGCTGAGGGCATCAACAGCTGTGGTTTTGCTGCTCCACACTCTCCAAATCCCCAGATGAAGTCAATGCAATGGTTTGATTGCTTCAAAAGGGGTTTGGATCAGGCTTTTTTTGGGATGTTGGGGAAGTCACTTTGCCCCTGTGCTCAGCACACACTCTTCTGAAACAGGCAACCTGTGTTTGAACTGGCCTGGGAGCTGCCATGGGACTAACCATGAGTTGTCATGGTGATGGAGAGGGAAACAGTTAATGGTCCAGCCATTACTAATAGAGGTTGGAAAGGAGTAACTTCTGTTTATATTTCATTGTTGTTTAAAGCACTGACAACTAAAAAAGGAAAATATCTGATGATTGAGGCTGTGTTTATATTGACTTTCTTCCCATTCACGTTTTCCTTAGCACAAAGAAATACTTCCTCAGCACAGAAATAAACGTGGCATTAAGGGGAAGGTGTCAGAGCACAGAAGAAAAGTCTCTTTTGCAGGAGAGCAGCTTAGCAATTCTCAGGACTCAAGCCTGAGAAATGAGTCATTTCTCAGGCCCCTGTACAAACACGCGTGGCCCTGCTGGGAGCTGGATGTGTTTGCAGGACCCTTGGGGGGATGCTCAGATTCCCGAAGAGGGACAGAGCCTTGCCCAGGGCAGGGAATTCCGTGTCCACCTCGCTCCGAGGTGCTTGGCTTTGCTGCTGGGGGATTCCTGCTTCCTCCCCACCCTGTTTCCCACGTGTCCCTGCCTGCTGGCCCAGTCCTCGGACTCCACTGGTTTATCTGTTCGTCCGCTCAGAGCTCTCCAGGACCAGCACTGAGCCATGGGCTAGCTCCAGAAGAGGCAGTCGATCCTCCGCAGCCTTTGCAGCCGCTGTGCAGGAGTGTGGAGCGAGTGCCCAGCCCTGCTTTTGCAAGGTTTTACACTTCCATCTGCCTCCCTCCCCCTTTCCCTCTCTTCCCCTCTCTCTTTTTCTGTCGGATGCTTCAAGGAAAAGAAAATTTATGGAAGCGGTTCCAAGAGCTGTTTTCCCTGCCTTGGTGCTAGTCGGTGCACGCTCCTGGCTGGCTCAGCCCTCCCTTGCCTCTTCCCGGCTCCGCAGCTCCTTCACCTCGCACAAAAGATAGATCATGTTACCCTTCACTTGCTGCCTCCCGGGCCCCAGCCCCCGGAGCTGCTGAGTGCATCCTTAAACGTGCCAGGTACATGCAGCTCCTCTGCAGGATAAAATTCCCTTTCCACATTCTCACCCTGGGAAAAATGTGAATTTCAAGTTTTTTTCCCCGAGACGAAAAAAGTAAGTGATGTTATCTTTCTGCACAGGGACGACTGGTTGGCAACATGGGTTCTTATCCTCTCTGCTTTAATCAGCAAATTGCTTAATTAATGTGGGCTAATAAATCAGACTGGTGACACGTGCTTGGTTTAGAGGACAGGCTGCCTGAGTGGCACCATGCTTGTCCTCCATCCCCAGCGCCAGCTTCAGGCATGGTCCAGAAGGGAAGGCAGGATCCCTGCTCCCTCCAGCCTCTTCTCCTGCTTCACGTGCCAAAAAAGCAGCTCAAATAATGTGGATGGCAAAATTAATTCTGCCAGGACTTCTGAACCCACAGAGGTCACTCAAACTCAAGCAGCAGCTGCAAAAGGAAGTCCTGCCTTTCCTCTGCTCTCCTTCTTCTTGCCCCTTCTTCATTGGCATCTTTGCCTCCCTCATTTTCTCCCTGAATCTCATTCCAAGGCTTTCCAACTTCAAGTATTGCTCTGTCAGTGCAAAAATTGCAAAGAATAAAACTTAAAACACCTGGTTTAAGCTCTAAACTTGGTTTCATGCTTCTGCTTTCCTGAACATTGGTGGCTATTTTCCTCAAGAGCTGGATCCTGATCTCAAAAGCAAATTTAAGAATTTGGGTTTTCTCACTGCTTGCCTTCTGCTGGGTCAAACCCAGAGCAAATCTGGGTTCCAGAGACTGAATTTTCTCATACATATTTCTGTATTCAGACTGAGATCTTGTGTGACAGGGATTTTCTGGTGGTGAACTGGTAACTTCAAACTGAAGTGACAGCTCTGATGGGCCCTGAGTCTGGGGGCAGCCATGGTGCCCTTTCCAGCACTGCCAGGCTGCGAGACAGCAGCAGTGTAAAAACAAGCCTGTTTTTAAAGGTTTGTCTCTTGGCCTTCCCTCTCCGATGATGTCTCACCTACAGTACAGCCAGTGACTCATCCTTCAATTATTGCTGCTGTCATTCTGGTCCAAATTGCTCGGAGGAAGGGAAGTACTGACAGAGACACTTTGGGAGATTAAAATACCCGTGTCTGGGATGCTTTATAACAGCTTTGCTATAAGGAACCTGCTTTCTCCATGATTACTTTGTTATGAATTCACTTGTGCAACACATTCTTGGAACAGCACGGTTTGTTTCTGGAACCAGGAATCAGTGACAGGAGATTCATTATAGGCAGGGAATATTTTCGTTAAAGAAAAGCTGTCAGGTCAAGTCAAGCTTTTATATTGCTGTTTGTAAAACAAGGTGTTTACATACCTGTAAAGCTGCCGCTTTTTTTTTTTCCCTCTTTTGATGAAAGTCACCTTTAGATATGTAGGTGGAAACAGTTCTTTGGCACTGAGAGCAGAGTGAGAGCAGGAAAGGCCAAGCAGCCATGTTTCCTTGCCCTTTCCTCTCCTTACAAGGTGCCAGACCCCTGGGAAGCTGCCCCCAAATCCAAGGACATGCAATGTGCACCCTCAGCTGTCGAAAGCACTCTGGCTCTGCCTGTGCTGTGACAAAGGGAGGGTGCAGCCTGCTGCCTCCCTCCAGCCAATCCCTACATCTGTCCTCAGGGCCATGGGAGAAGCCCCTCGTTGTCATAAGGTTAATAATTAAGATAGTCTAGCTGGTAAATGAAAGTGCTAAGAACTCCATGTGCTGTGTATCCCTCCTCTCTGCAGGCAGCTACTCAACTCTTTTATCTGCATTATGATCTCTGAAGGAAAGTATAATTTGGCAATCGTGGTCAAAGTGTTTAGACAATTCAGTCAATGGAAAGCCCCGAGGGAAAAAGACAGCTACAACAAAAACATGAAGACAGAGGGATGTGAGCGCAAACCCCGTTTGATAAACTGAGTCTTTAGACAAAACCCCTCCTCTCTTGCCCATGGTGAACACACCAGGACTGTTTCTTTCTCAGCTTCAGTTTGCCTCCCAAAGAAGAAGGAAGTATGCGACCTAGATAAACAACAAATTAATCTAGAAATTAGATGCTCATCTCAGAAACAGGAAAACTGTAAAACGGGCAGGATCTCTGCATTTCTGCTTTTCCTTTTCTCCAGGGCTGGTGGAGCTGGCACTGGATGTTTTAATTCTGGAGTGAACACTTCTGTCCCCTAATTTACCCTGCCATTTGCCCACGCCCAGGAAAACAAAATTTGCATTCAGATAAACACAGACTCATTTCCAAGCCTACACAGACTATTTAATTAAGAGTTTCCAAGTGGAAACCACACATTATTTCCCCAAATTAAGGGCTGCTCCATAGGAACCCTCCCTTCTGCTCTAGGATAAACAGAAACCAGGAGGCGAGGGGCCAGGTCACATCCTCAACTCCCACCCCTGCACGAGCATCACCCACCAGGCTGTGCAAACACAGACCTGAGTCTCTGGAGGGGAAAAATCAAATGAGAGGGCTGGAAACACTCGTCCCCTCTGCAGCCAAAAGACTGGAGTGTGGCCAGGCTCCACTGGTCTGACTGCTGCGGGGAGGAAGGAGCTGTAAGCCAGCAATTAGCAATTCTGCTCCTAACAGGAAAGATTGCTGGGAAGCATAAATAAGGTGCCTGTTTGTAGGGGAGTTAGTGCAGGAAGTCATGCTGATGATGATGGTCGGGGTTTTTTTGGGAAGGCTGCCTTGCCTAGGGAAGGATGCGGTTTGACGGAATCGTGGCACCTGGGCGAGGAAGAGCTTCATGCACAGAGGTTTGGGGCTGGCTTTGGGGATTTGCCCCCCTGATATTACCACTTCCAGTCCAAAGCATTCCATGATACATAATTGTGCATTAATGAGCATAAGAGGTAACATAAAACCCTTTGTGCAGGGAGGGAGCTTGGACTTTCAGAGTGATTGCTTTTTAGTTTTCCTACTTGTTTTAGCAGCATTCAAATGTTATCACATACACACAGATCCCTAGTTTTTGAAGGGACAGGTACTTTTCCAAGCAGCACAAAAAATAAAATCATGAATAATGCAGGGCTTAGTCACGAGAAACACAGAACTGAGAAAAAGAAAGCTTTGGGAAGGGGATTAGTTTGTTTGTGCAAATGACTGAGCAAGGAAATACACTTCTAGACACACTGTTGGTGCCACTTGATGATCCAGAGGCCTCAGATGAAGAGAATATAAGGCCTGGAAAGTAACCAGACTTCTAGTTCCTACAAATGAAGGATGTTAATTTATTAATAGCATTAAAAATTAATGACACTAGGTTGGAGGACTATGACAAAAACATTCTTCTTGGGCCATCACCTCGTGCCTTTCATCGCACGTGTGCATTTGTAATCAATCTCTTGCATGTGTCAGTCCTGTGCCCACTGGAAATCACAGCCTTGTGTAGCTTGGCCAGTCCATCTAACCACTGGATTAAAGGGAAAAACAGACCTGCTGTGGGGTGCAGGGATTATTGGTGATGACACGAATCATGCAGGGAGCAAAGTGACAACATGACACAAAGAGGAAATTCTCTCTGACAGGTCCTTTACTTTCTTTAATGACATATCATTCCTGGTTCAAATTATGTAGGGACCTCCAGTGCTATTTGACAGCACCTGGAGGAGGCAACCTTAAAAATTTGCCAGTTTTGCCTTAGATAAATAGACAGAGTTTCTTCAGTGCTCCTTGCACTTCCTCCTACTTACTTTCGAGAGTGCTCCTAATCTAATATTAAACTCTTCAGCAACTGGCAAGTTCTAAAGGATCATTGTACGTTTTCCTGCTCGAGTGATAAATCTGGAGGTCAGTTCCTGGCACGGCCAATGGGAGCATGGATGTGTGCTGCAGAAGACAGGTTTACAGCATTAAAACCTGGGAGAAGTAATTACGTGAGCCACTTTGGATGAAATCATAATTAAGCCTTATTGGGGTTTGAAAGTTTGGATTTACAATATATTTCACTCGCCGTTTTTCATTTTCATGAGCCTCTGGTAGTTCCTGCTTCCAGCTGGGACAAGAAGAAAAGTGGCTTAAATGCACTATGAATTAAATAGTGGGAAGCCCATATCCTTTCTGGAGGGCAGTCTAGGAGAAAACTTGTTCTTTAGACACACAGAGCTCTGTTATATTCCTTAGGCTGAAGTGTACAAAGTAAAAATAAGGATCTGTGATGCTTTGGGGGTTCATTCAAAACAAAATCCTTTTCCATGTAAAGAAAAGAAAACTTCTGAGGTTTGGTTGCATTTTCCCTCAGGAGCCTTTACCTTGAGGCAGGGCACAGCAGAAAATACAAAATTCCCATTTGTATTTGGCAAGAATTAGAGAAAAAAGCACCATGTTACCTCAGTCTAATGCACTGGTCTGGACCAGTAATGACACATGCACCAGTATTGTGTTCTCCAGTTTTTATCCACTGCGCAAGCAGGAGCAACAAGCTGGATGCAACTGGAAGAGCCCCTGACCTCAGTGTCTGCAGGAAAACTGATCCTGCTTACTCTCACTTTTTTTCTTTATCACCTGGCTGAGGAGGTAGAAACTCCAAAGATGGGTTTGAAAACAGTGTGACTATGCACTTGTTTGGAATTTTGGCCAATCTGTTAAAAAATAACGTAAATATCAAAGAATGCAAAATATCGTAGTGGCAACACCCATTACCTCCAGCACTGGCAAGGATTATAATATATAAACATCTATGTAATACAAAAAATTCCATTAATTTAGATAATAAAGATTAATAGACTAACCTAAAACCATACAGCCCTGAAGAGAGCTTGAACGTTTTTTCCATTAGGTCCTGGGGAGAAAAAAAAGAATAATCAAAACCAACTTTTAGTTTCAAATCACTTCAATAGAGATTTACTTCTTGGGTCATTTTAAGCATGGAGGTTGGCTTGTAGCTGCCTTTGTGCCTCTTGTGTAGAATTTATAAAATTATGATGTTATCTCCAGGTTATTGAGACAGAATAAAAAGAGTAGAATTTCTGGGAAGAGAAACAGCAAAGTGGTGGAGATGGAAGATATGAGTGGATGGCTATCAGGGATTCAGCCCTCAAAGTGAGGAGTGTCATGACCTCCTTTTTCTCCCACAGTGCATGCGCTGTTCATCCATGATATTTCCCAAACTGATGCTTGATAGAACAGTTGTTGGCAGGCTGTGAACTTCTGCTGGGATTGGGGCTGGGCAGAGATCTCACCACCTTCCAGAATCAAGATTGAAAAACCAGATTTTAAGACCTAGACCCCCAGCAACACAGAAAGGGTGTGGAATTAGGCTTCCACTTCAAGTGTCTCAGTAATTGAAGTGATGTCAAGCCCTTCTGGTTTGGGTCATCTGGAAGTAGTCCAGCATGCTGGATTATCCAGAGAGATAGTGAGGTATTAACTATCCAGAGAGAGAGAGTGATGTATTAACAGGGAATTTAAGTAATACGATTTACAAAGGGCAAATGCACACTCCTCTGGTTTCCCAGCTAAATCCCAGGAATTCACTTGCTTGGAATTTGACAGAGCAATCATAAAGCCCCCAGCACACTCCTTGTATTCCTTCTTACCAAAGAATGCCAAAGATCACTTTCCAAAACTGATTGTACTGCTTTGGCCTAACTTTGTAGCACCATCATCATGCTTGTAACATCATGCCACATTGCAAAACCATCCTTTCATCACAGCCTTTGCATTTCATCAGTCTTTCTCATTCTTGCTCACCCTACAAATGGCAGAACAGAAGCAAAGGTTGAAAACCACCAGCAGAGTTGGTTTATCCATCAGCCAGATGGATATCTGGATCAGCCAGGGTGACAAAGCCAGATTAATATGATTTCTCTAATAAAATCCCAAACTATCAGCTTCAGGCTGAGTTTAATCCTAAACCTTTATAACCCCACAGAGTCAGGGCAGCATTGGCTGCTTTCTCTTGGAAACAACCCCCTGGGCACTGCTGGAAACACAGCACCTAAATTAGGCTGTCTCTCAGCTAGGCATTTGCATTGAGAAGGGTGGAAATAGACTTCCTGCAAGGATAATCAAAGGCACAAACTTCTTCTTAAACTGGACACCCTTCCTTATTCTTCTGCTATCAAAACCAAGTTTATAGGCATTTTATCTAGGAGTGTATAAGCTATCTTTGCTTGTAACATTAGAAACTGCTATTGAACAGAGCAGTAAGGAGGCAAGTGGAAATAGGGAGAAGGTGGTAGCTCTGACTGACATCTTTACTGGCATGGGACACAGGAGCAGTTTATGAAGCTTTTCTAATGGTGGCCCAAACCCAGTCAAGATTGGCTCCATGATGTCTTGCCAGGAGTGCTATAATCCTCCTCTGCAGCCTCGTGGGCTAGAGACAGCGACATGAGAGCTTCTCAGGAGGTCCCACTCCTGCCTCAGCAGATGTGCTTAGGCAAATCCTTATGGGATTTGTACAAGCACAAGTCTCCCCTGAAGCCTGGGTTCTCCTTCTGGAGGTGAAGGAGCGGCTTTGATGTGGGGTAGAAAGGTTTGCTTCTCCTTGGGACAATCAGTATGTGCATACTACCACTGGTGAGGAGCCATGTAGTGTCTCCAAATACTCCATCCTGGAGTTATGGGATGGATGATTCACTCTGGAGCATCACACCTACTGAAATGACTGCACTCCTCTATGCCCGAAGCTGAGACCACTCTCCATTCAAAGCAGCAGGGATGAGCTGTTCTCGCTCTCTCCCCATGACCATATTGTTTGTGTTTTCTGCAACCTTCAGGCAATAAAAGGAATATGATAATCTGTCTGTTGTCTCCCTGCCAAGCTGTCAGCCCAGCCAGTCCAGCAGCCCAAGAGCCTCAGAGGTTTTCTCAAACAACTTCCAAGCCCTGTGTATGAGATACAGGGCAGTTTATAAAGCAAAACCAGATAATTTCTCAGTCTAAAGCCACCCGTGAAGTGTCAGTCTACAGGAATCAATTCACACATGTTTTAATCAACTTGTAAGTTACACTGGGTGTATGGGAATAGTTAAATTTATAGAGCTTGGAGTCTGGCCCATTAAACTCTGTCTATACTGTTTTAACACTTCTGGAAGCCTACATTTAAATTTGCCTCAGGTCATGAGTGAAATGTATACTCCTACTTCCAGCAAAATACCCAGCACAGATCCATAAATGTGTACTGAAAGCAGAAGCTTCCCCGTGCTGTCTGCAGGGATGGTGGCGCTCTGGAAGGACCGGGATGTGCAGGGCAGGGGGGATGCACAGGGATGTGCCACGCCGAGCGCCCCGCTCTGCCTGGAGCCGCTGCTTTTTCTCCTGGTGCCGAAGAGCAAACTTTGCCAACCCTACACCAGCAGAAACGTGCCCGGAGATGAGATCCAGCTGTTTGCCGAAGCGAACCCGGCTACCGCCAGCCAATCTGGACAATTTGGAAGCATCTACAGGCTTGCTCTTATCCATGGAAGAGGGGTTTTGAGTGCGCTTGCTCTCGGAACAGGTTTGCTGATAGCATCAGCATCTGCTCGGCAGCAGTGTTAGCAGCCCTGCCTATGCAGGTACCGAGGAAACCAGAGACGGGGCTTTTGCCAGTCAGGACAGGAATGTTTATTTAAATGTAAGGAGAGAACCAGATCTGCAGCTGCTGGATCTGCAACGAGTCTCAGAGGGGCAAAAACTGGCTCGGAAAAAAAAGCATTGCGTCCTGTGAAATGGAAAAAAAAACCCAAAACCCCAACCCAAAACCCTTGCAGGAATACGCACTGCCCATACTGAAAAGGCATTTTTGGTTCCCAGAAAAGCTGCCTACAGCCCACATGGCTCTGTTCGCCCAGTGACAGGCAGCCTTACACGCTGAATACCAACTGGAGAATTTGCAAAAACAATTACTTCAATTATCTCGTTCCCTTGGCAACCGCACAACACACGCTCGTGTTTTAATGAGTCACTGCCCCTGACAGAGCCAGCAGGGCAGGAACCCTCTCCCAGAGCCCCGCAGCTCCCTGGGGAGCCCAAGGGGCACCCGAGGGTGTCCAGCAGCACCTGCCATTCCCACTGCACTTTTTTCCACCCAATAACTGAGAAAAACCAGTTTACTGTCTTTAATATGGGCTCACAGCAAGCACCACGGCAACACTAAGAGCCTAATGCGAGCGAGTGCAAAATAAAGCAAATCTAAAAAGCAGAGTTTCGACTTCTGAGGTGCACAGACTGTGCATAAAATCTCCATGAACGAGTTAATTCTGGCTGAGGTGCCAGTGGTGTGAAGTTGGAGTAGTCACTGACTGCTTTGGGGCACACTCAGGGACATCAGATGACAGTTTTTGAAGCACTGAGCTGCACAGCCTACATAAAATAAGTTGTGCATGCTGACAAAAACATGTAGAATTTATAACTTTTATATCTCGTTCTATAATATATACATCTATACATACATCTCTGCTCCGAGGCAAAAGGATTCTAAAGAGATGGGCTGATTTTTATTGTCTTATCTCAGTTCCATGGTAACTGCAAATTGCAAGAAAAGAGCAAGAAAAGCGATAAAAGCTCCTGGGAAAGTTTGTATTAAGATGACAAGTAAGGAAAATATTTTATGTATTCAGTGAAGGGAATGAGTAATGGGAAACGTAATAAAATATATGAAACAAGGCTGGTGAGAATGGAATAATAATGAACCTGGGGATCTTATTCATCTCTTTGTGCAAATAGACAAGAAGACAACCTGAAAACAAAAGAAAAGCACACACATATGAATTGTTGGTGCATAATCCCTTCCTACAGGCAACTCTTGCACTTACTGCTGCAGCACTATATCAGATCACAGTGTTTTAGAAACACCATGTAGCTACTGCACTTTCTAAATCAAAAGTCTGCCCAGGAAACAAACCCTATTGCACAAGCTGAGCATATAGGAAAGGTCAGAAAGGACCTTCACTTCAAGTAAATCCCTTTCCAGAGCCTTTTTAGTGAAATATTTATTTAAAACTCAACAAACCTCACTTCTGTTGCAATGACAGAAAAGCAATTGAGAGAAACAAAAGAAAAGAGCTTGTGAATATTTTGTTTCTGAGAAATTGGGTCTTTTTTGGTTTTCTCTGTGCCTCTGCTATCACAGGTATGGATCATGCTTAGAAGCAGGTATTTTTCCCACGGATGTGGGTTAAAGGCTATTTTGTGGACAAAAGGCACCAAAACGTTTGTATTGGGTACTCAGAAGTGACAAATTCAGGCTGATATGCAAACACTGTGTGCTGTCCTATGATGCTGGAAACAGAGGAGAGCTGGGAGCGCACAGAGGTGTCCAGCAGATAGAAACCTCCAAAACCAACTGCAACTAAGGCAGCAGCTATACAGCACAAAAATAACTTTTCCCCCCAGTAATCACAACAAATTGTTTTTAATCACAAGCAGATGTGATTCATAATCAGTTTTCTAAAGTCAGTCTAATGAAAACCCCAGCAACTCCCAGCTGAAGAATTACTTTGGAGGGCAAGGGAATACCTATAGGTCAGTTTACATACCTTGGCAGCAACATGCAAGCCAGTGGGGACATCCAGAAGGAAATAAGGTCACAAATTGGCAGGGCAGCAGCTGCACTTACCAGTTTAAATGAGATTCAGTTGTTGAAAATCTACGTCCTAAAGGCCAAATCAGCAACTCACAGACCAAACTATGAATCTTCAACTCAAATGTTATTTCCATCTGAACATATGGATATGAAACCTGGATACTCCCCAGAGGCAGGCAGCTTAAAGCTTTGGAAACAAACTGGAGTGAATATATGAAGTGGAATGGATTTGTAGCAAATGTCAGGAGCTGTGGAGGAACTCGGTGACTTTGTATCCTTGGCAAAAGAAAAGGGGGCATTTGGGACACGTGGCAAGGATGAAGGCTCTCATCTGCCCCATCAGAGATGGCCCAGGGAAGCCAGAGGAATGGCTGACTGAAGGACTCCAGCAAAAATGCTCCAAGGATGCAGAGGAGAGCATGAGGATGGATGTGACAGCACTGTTTGTTCCGGCCAAAACTTGGGAATGCTGGACAAGATCTGTCAAGCTCTTCTATGACCCACCTGATTATCCACCCAGCTATCTCCTGACACGCCAAGATGGGATATGGCATGCACATATGACACAGGGCCTAATTAATATACAGTTCCTCTGCTATTTGCTCCATTCCTCTATCATTACAAGAATGGTTTTCAAGCTTCCCAGTTCCTGTATAAACAATCAGATTTTCCCTAGACTTTTATCCCCATCCCAAGGACATTTTAGTTGGGCTGTTATGCTTTTTTTGAGGTGTTACTTGTGTCTCCAAGTTCCTAGAATTATTAACACTGTACTGAACTGGTAGTGGAACTCCTGAGTTTATAACTGATTACAGCTCAAAAGGAAAGAAGATTCATTTTTTCAGAGTGAAATTTTCTTAACCATGGGAACATATTTTTAAACTCTTACATTCATAAGAAAGCTCTGCCTTGTAACCCTTAGATACCAAGCCCATAGATAGATGGATGTGAAACTATTTCTTTCATTTAAGAAATAAAAAAAAAAAGGATAAACAATTCCTGCTCCAGCACCTGAAGATGGGGAGTCAACCAGGGATGGGCATTCCAGACTTCCACAAATTTTGGCAATGCGCCTTTCCTGGAGGAACTGAAGGCAGCACTCCTCGGACTCCAGAAGCAGCTTCCCACTGAGCTTTGCTGGATTTGGGATGGCCACAAGACAGGCAACCCTAGTGCCTGCCAGGTGGGATGGATGTGTGGGATCTTGACAGATTTAAGCAGTCACTATCAATCAGAGCTAGTGCAAAGGCTGCTTTCCAGGTGGCACAAACAAGCTCTGTTTGGAAATCCCTTCCCAGCGCCGCTTCTTGTCATAGGGAAGAAATATTTCACTGGCTTTCTGATCTCAGTTGTGAGGGTGTTTCAGATGCTGTGAGCACTCCACCATATAGGACTGGATGCTCAAACAGCAGGAGGGAGCTCATATTCAAAGGAATGGAAAGAAAATAATGATTTACTGGAACAGCGCTGGCCACTTCAGTAGGAGCACCAGTCATCTAATGAAAATATTGACGTTTATGGGAATCCACAGACAGAATTGGGCATAGCTGTGGTCTCCACTACTGTATCACTTTTCATAATGTTTTATTTCTGTTTACCTTCCAAAACAAACTACTGTAACTAATATGTTTATAATAATTAATGAGGAGACAGCCAAGCTGGAGAAAGGAATGACCTCAAAAATTCACACTTCTCCCAGCTGGGAGGCTTAATTGGGCTGGGGACTTCTTTTCTTCCCCTAATCAGATATGGAAGAAGCAGGGAAGTAGGAATGAGGGCCCTAATTATTGCTGGTGTAACTCTGTGTAAAACAATGTGCTTGCACAAGGGATTCATTTAATGCATTGTCCTTTGCTAATCACTCAATTAGCAGCTAAATAACCACAACTAATATATTTATATGCATGTGTGTATATACATATTTGTGAATGTCACGCCCCCCACATGCTGGAGCTGGAGGTGGTGCACAGTGCCCTGATTCAGCTGACAATAAATTCTCTTGAGGACAATCTCTCTTCAAGCCTCGGAGCAGCTTTTGTGGTCTGTCATTGCACCGGGACTGACAGTGCACAGACTGTGCCTGGGTGGGACAGGGAGAGAGCTTCCTCAGGGAAAAGTCTGTGACTATTTTGCAACCAAAGCCAGTCCCAAACCTGAGGGGTCTCACTGCTGGAGGGACAGATGGCATGGAGCATTGGGCAGACATGACTGGGTTTGTGGTTCAGTCACTCGGGCTGATGGCCTGTCCAGGGAAGTCTGATCCCTTAATCTCAGCCAGGAAAATGCAGTCTTTGCACATTATCTTAATGACTCATCAGGGAAGGAAGGCCTTGCTTAGAATGTGGCAGAATTCAGCTTGTTATACTCCCTTCAGTTTTTCTTCTCTGGGAGCAAAACAGAGTTGCCTTTCCTGGTCTGCCAGCAATGAAGGTTCCCCAGGTTTGTCCATGCGATGCTCGTACATCCAGCAAGGATAAGCACCTTTTGGCTTCTCACCCGTGGCTCCCAAAGGTTTCCATCTGCCCAGCTGACCTTCCTCTTTGGCTAGACTAGAGAGGTAATTTCTTAAAGACAGCCATGACATGGATCTGCCAGTTAGGAAGTAATGTTTATTCCTTATGAATCAAAATCTGCTCAGGAAAAGACATTGTAAAGCCAAGATGTACACATCCCTTCTTCCAACAGAGACGTATGCTCTTAAAGCAGTGAGAAATCTACATTTTGGCGCTTGCCAATCATGTGTGTCATCTGGTTCCTTAAAAGTATTGATTTTGTTTCTAAGCAAGTGACCAAATTAGTACATTAATAAGGCCAGGCAAACCTAAAACAAGGAGTGAGGAGTTCCTTAACTGAAGATTGAAGGACCTAAACCAAACCTGACACTCACCTCAAACACTTTATATTGCTAAAAGAGCTCAACAGACATGCAAACCCCGCATGCCAGGCAGCAGAAGCATGCTTCTTCCTGACTGTGCTCCTTCCAAATTTTAAATTACAGTGTGTGCACCAGAGACTCCTTCAAGTTCTGTCTAGAGCATGAGGGAAAATACTGACCTTGGAAATGCAACTCTATCTCACTACAGTAAAGATCTTTTCTTCTACAGCATAACCACTCTTGTCTGAAGTCATTTGTTGCTTGAAAACTACCCTGTAGTAGTAAGAAATATTACATTTTCCATTTCCTTTGAAACAAAAGCTTCTACTCTTTGCAGTGCTTGATGTAATGGTTACAGTTCAAGCATCAGTGACAGCATAGGGAGTAGAATCAGTCTTTAACGAACTGGCAAAAATGGCAGCTAAAACATTAAACAACTTTTCTGAAAACAGCCAACCATGCTTACAGTTGGGAAACAATGAAGTTAATCTGAGATATTTAGTTTTTAAAAAGGACAGAAGAAAGGATGAAATTTTCCATTCATCAGTTCTGAGAGAGAAAATCTGGTTTATTGCTTTATAAGTTTTGTAGAAGTTCTGCTGGAAAGGTATATTATATCTGTGACAGTGTAGCTTTAGAAGAATCATGATAGAGCTTTAAATCAAAAGATTTTACACCATTGAGAAGTAAACCTGCAATGATAAAATGTGGCAATAGGTGGGCTCTCTAACTGAAAAGGGATTTGAATAAAATGTTGATAAAATCAATGCATTCTTCTAATTCCAGTTGGAGTTGTGTTTGCATGGCTAATGCTGGGAAGAGTTACTGGTTAAAAATGCTGAATTCACTTAGCTGTCCTCTTCTGAGGGCAGGAGTCTCTGAATCTGGAAAGTATTTAGGTTTCACAAAAGGATATGATCAGACATTCCTGACAAAGCCTCCGTGCCCCTACTCCTTTGGAATGTCTCAACAGTGCTTTTCAAGCTGCTGAGCTCCCTGAGCAAGGCTTTGGGAGAGAGCTGCAGGCTCAGTGTTAGAACCCTGGTTATTGAGAATTTTACACTTTCTGTACTGACAGACACTAACCCCCCAAGAGAACATTACATTTGACCTAAGGCAGTAAAGAAAACTTCCAAAATTCAATGATAAAACTGAAATATAAGTGTGTACTTTGAATAGAAGTGCGTAATATCACATAATAGAAAACAAAGTTTTATAATATTGTAATATATATAAAACAAGATAGAAGTTTTAAAGCAGAAGCTAGTCCTCCTTCATGAGTTCATGTGTAATTAAAAAAAAAAACCCACATTGCAGGACACAAGTAGTTAGCTATTAAATTAAAAGTAAAAATAATTTAAGTATCATTTCTTATTTAGACAATTTATCCTTAAAAAGCCTTGTAGAGTCTCCATTTTAACCTTATTTGAATAAAATACTATAAAACTCACAACTTATGAGACTGTAATACAGATAAAAACTAATAAACATCCAAGTCCAAACAAAAAATACCATCTCACAATTTAATCCCTTAACAGAAAAACAGCAAAAGAATTAACAGCTCAGACTCAGTTTCTCTGTTTTTTGGCATGAGGTGGCTTCTTCACCATCCTGTAGAAGGTGCAGGAGCAGGGAGCTCTCTCTGCTTCATGGAAACCCTTGAGACATCACCTATCTGGAAAATCACTAGCTGACAGATATTAGGAGAACCTGTTACTTAAATCTGTTTTATTTGGTTTTGAAACTTCCTATGCTACTTATTTTTTCCTTTTCTCTTTGCAGAGTTTATGCCATGACCAAATTTAGATATTATTGGTCTGTATTTTAGAAAATGATCTTGCTGGTTATTTATGCCCCACATCTTTATTTCAGTTATGCATTCAGCAGCTGGAGTCCATATGGAAATGTTGGCCATTTTAACTGAGTGAAGACCTTTGCAGATAAGGAATAGGAAATCTGATATTTTTTTTCCTATTTGGTTCCTAATCATATGCCATTAAAGAGAAGTATGTATGAAACAGGATATTTTTCCCAATCTTATGATTTACTATTATCAGTTTTAACATACAAATTGGCCCTGGCTTAGGAAGCAAACAATGAAATATTTTATTTTAGAACTGTGAGCAGGAATTAGTGGGATTGAACATTTCACTACCAGTTGAAGGAGCTCAACCTTGAGCAAGACCTCCTTCCTGTAGGAGCATCTTTTTCACTTTCCTAGCTCCCTCAGGACCATTTCTGCCTGGGAACCAGCTCCACTTCCATATCCTGGCACAGCACTCAGGTTATAAATAAGCAAAGAAATACTGAGCACTTTATTTGGGATGCACAGAATGGCAGCTCAGCTGTACCTACGACCCAGAGGAGTTTGCAGAGGCCCAGAAGCCCCATCTGCCTTCCCAGCAAGTGTCCTGCTGTAACACAGGGACTCCTGCTCTGCTGTCTGTTCAAAATCAGAGCCATTTAGTGCCACAGAGCCATGATATTTTATGCCAATTAAATATCCAGGCTCTCCTTATAACCTTCAAATCAAGCCTTGGGCAGCTCTATGAGGACCACAGGGCTTCCCTGATCAGACTCAGGTTTGGCCAACAGAAAGTAAGAAGTGAGGCAGACTTTGTTTGATATTCTTTTCAGCTCAGGAATGTAAATGAATTTGTTTCCAGCCAACTATCAAACATCTGTATGTTCCACTTCCTCGAGAGGCTGACAAAATAAATCCAGCACTAAAAGCAAGGAGAAAATGAGCCTGGCAGACTCATTCTGATCTGGGCACCCCCTTTCCTGGTTTGCTCTTTGCCAAGCCATGATAGCAACACCAATTCCTTGCACCCCTGAATAAACATCACAGAGCTGTCCCAGCACTTACAACCAGATAAGACATCATGGGGTGCTGTCTTTAATGAAATTGATAGCTGTGCACAAGAGAATCAGGAGCAAATGTGACTTCTGGAAGTCCAAGGCCTGATGGACCTGACAGGAAAATAAATTACAGAGCTACAGTGAGGCAGTGGAAAGAGAATGATGGAGAACTCAAAATTTAAGAATATATATATATATTCTAGAATTTCAATTGAATAACCACCTTGCACCTGCCATGCCTACAGAGAAGAACAGCTTGTTAAAAAAAAGAAAAAAAAAAGAAAAAAAAAGGAGGAATATGAAAACCATAACCTAACACTACCAAAACTTCTGAGGGCAGATGGAAAATCCATGTAATAGCGAAGAACATGGCTGGTCTGCTGGTGTGCAAACGCAAAGAAAACCAGGCTGCTCACCAGCCTTATTAAACTGAAAAGAAGCAATGGTTTCAGGACAGTTTACCACAAACAGCTGCAGAAAGAGAAAATTACACGTGTCACAAATCCTACAGTTTCACAACTGTAAGATTTTCTGACAAATAAAGACTGAGGAAGTTGAATTCACACAGAATTTATTTTTCAGCTGCAGATTCTCACACAAAAGAGTGGTTTGTTTTCAGAAATGCAGAAACTGCTGTGCACAGGTAGTAAAATATTTTCGTATTAAACTCTTTGGTGGCAAAGACTTCTAGGACAAAGACTTGCATGTCCCTATCTAGCTCATCACTTGTTTCAAGTGAAGAAGAAAGCTGGGGAGTTTCAAAACAGACACCTTCCACTTTTCACTATGAATATTGTCTAAGCTGATATTTGTGATGCACTTTAAAACAGAAGTCTACCTAAATTATATGTAGGTCACAATTTAATTACTGGAATCAAGTGGGCATCAGGCCATATCCTTATATGTTTTGAAGAGGAAGAGGAAAGTCTGGGTGTAAAAAAAAGCCTGAATACTGCACCATCAGGAAATATTTTACTTATACAGACAATGAGATATTTTCACAGCCTGAGGGCATGCCAGGGGTGGGAGTGTTTCCTACCACATGGTTAATCCAACTGATTTATCAGAGGCTCAAGTGGCAACATTTTCTACTTGCTCTCCTTAGCAGGTTATTCCAGAGCTTCTTTATTTTCAGCATCTGAAGGTTGTCCCCAGAAGCCCAGCTACATGTTACCTACATTCATTTCTTCATAACATTTCCACAGATTTTGAAGGAGGAATCCCAATGTCCATTGGAAAGAAAAAAAAAAAACTGGGAAGAGGGTGGGGTAAGAGAAGGGAGCCAATGTCAAAGTGCTTTGAAGCAAGAGAAGCAGATAATATCCTGAGTATCTGCCCTAAAGACCAAGATGTGTTCAGTTAGGTTTGCAAAAATCATCATTACTGTATTCCATACAGCTACAGCCATGGCACCAGAACCCCACCAAGGAACCAGGAGTCAAGCAGGCTGTGCAGTGCCCATGGAGGAGAACAGGCACAGGGAGAGCTCCAGGGGTGCTGCCTATCTCTGTCCAGCAGCAAATCTGGAGAGGGAAGTGCTCCCAACTCATTTTCTCATGTGTGTGGAACATCTGGCAAACTGTCACATCACCCATACATATTCCTATTTCTCTGTTTTTAATTTTTCTTTTTTTCACAGGCAGTTTTGAGGTATGAAATTCAGAGCTGAAATAATATTAAAAGAAAAAGATCCTTCTTTGCAAGGGAATTTGATCCCCAAACTGAATTTGGACTTAATGATGTTTGCAGGTTTGTTTCGTTCATTTTCCCTGTACTTTTCAGCACTTCAGCCTTCTCTGTGAGAATGCTCATGGAAAGTGAATTTGAGGCAATAGCTCACTTTGGACTTCACAGCTGACTTCCAAGCTTGCCCTTTGCAAATCTCATTATAGCAATTAGCCAGATAGATGGTGGAAGAACCAAAGTATCCCGTGAGGGAAAACCTGGGCCTAGTGAAATCTGGGAGAGTTTTGCCAATGCAGGATTTCAGCTTGTATTTATAATGTGGCAAACAAGGCAGCTGAAATTTTCAAGTATTAATGGCTGGTGACAAGATTTTCCCCTCCAAAGAAATTAAAGTAGTCAAATGGTGGATGCGTCCAACTCAAATTGCAGACAGGAAAAAAGCAGTAGTTGTTTATTGTAGTGTGAGCTATTGGTTCAGGCTAAATTTCCAAACCAGAACAATTTTGCCAGATTTACAAAGAATTTGAGTGAATTAAATTTATTCCAAACCATTCTCTTACTCCACCATTTTCTCCTTCTAGATCAGTTTAAGCTTAGAGCAAATCTTGAGGTTATTGTACCCTAAATACTGACACAGATTTTCACAGTTAAAACCTTTTTTACTGTAAAGCATTTTTAAATTAAAATCCAGACCACTTTCTTTGTGGATTAAATATAAATAATGCAGAAAATTCAGAAAATACTCGGCCGTTTAGTCAGTGGTGACTTGTTTGGATGAGATAAACTGGAAGGCTGACACTTTTCTCAGTTTGCCCATGTGCAAAGTAGTTTGTGCTCTCAGAAAGCAACAAAGCCTTGAGACAACTTATCTCACTTATAAATCATTATTCTCATTAATGCCCACCCTCCTCACTGTGCTGGAAAGTGTGACTGCCACAGGAGGTGCCCCAGTTTTGGTGGGCACATACTATTTAAGCCCACCTCAAAACCCTAGGGAAAGGGAAGAAAGGTGAATATGGAGTTCAAAATGACAGTTCATGTTGTGTGCTTCAGTTTCTTCCCCCCACCCCAAAGCTGAGTTTGTACTTCTGGAAAAATGGTGGCGTTTGGGAGGAGCTGGAGCAGCACACGAGGTTCGAGGTCTCATATCCCAGCTCTGCCCTCTAGAGCAGAGAAACAAGATGGGCAACCTCACTGCCTAACACAGGAGTGCAGTGTCTCATTTTATAATCTCTTCACTTTATTGGCTCTAGGGAGAAAGGGAATTATTCAGAGAGGAATTGTGTAAGTGCTGTCTTTGTCAAACATGTGCAAAATGAGAAATAAACATTTAAAACAGCTGAAGGGCAAAGAAGGCACTGCCAAAAAATGCTTGTTGAAAAGAAGAAAATTAAATTTAAACCGAGTGCTACTAGTATTGCAAAAGAACACGAAACAGAACCTTCTTCTATACACATCACAGGAGTCACAATGGAAAACCCAGGAGGGAAAGGGAGGGAAGGTGCCAGCACCAGCACAGGAGCATCACCAGCAGTGGGAGCAGGGCTGTGGGCAGCCAGGACTCACTTGGGCAAGCTCTGTGACAATGTCTCTTGGGACAGCCCTGCTGCTGGCACTTGCTGGGGTGCCCCATTACACTCACCTCCTGCAGCCCCCCGTGTTGCATCCCAAAAGCCAACACCGCCAACCAAGTCTGCAAAACAGGGAGCACGGGGAGAACAGGACTGCCTTGCTCTGCTGTGCTGCTGGGGAGCAGGAGGAGCCTCTGCTCCCTCCTGGAGCTGGTGCAGCTCCATGGTAAACAGCATGCAGCCTGCAGCTGCCAGGAGCTCCTCTCAGGAGGAGACATCTGCACTTGCCTTGCAGCCTAGGATGTGCTCATCCCATCTGAGCTGTGTCCTTCTGTGCTACTCACAGGGATAAGGAACAGCCAAGACAGAGCTTGGCCCCACCGCTCCCTCTTTGTTATGATTACGAAATAGCCTCATATCTTGGTCAGCTGAAGGAACAGGGTGTTTAATTCCTCTCTCTCATTCCTTATGGCCTGAGCCACCACGTTTGGATGCAGCCCCTGCATTAAGCATTTTCAGAGCTGCGGGTTGTTTGGACGTGCCCATCCGGCTCAGCCCTCTCTCCCCCCGTGCCTCAGCCTGGGTGCTGCCAGCCACCTTTTGGATTTTGCAAAATCCCTGGAGAAAGGAGAGGCAAAGCTCAAAAAGGGCAGGAAAACTAAGGAATGGGCCACGGGGGGAAAAGGCAAGGAAAAGGGTGTTGTGTAGTTGGCACTGCCATAGGTGTCAGAGAGCACACCAGATCTGTCACAAGAGAGATCCCAGGGGATTTATTCCTGAGACATTCCAAGGATTAGGCCCAGAGAAAAGCTTCTGCTCTCTCTAATGTATCAGAGCTGCAAGGTGAAGATAAGAACCAATGTATCAGGCACCAGCTGCAATTTAAAACACACCACAAACATATTCACGTTAATAAAATAAAGGTTCAAAATTCCAAACTTGTTATATGACAAACTGGAGATTTAAATGAAGGGATCCTTCAGGATAATATCAGGACAGGAGGTGGGAGCAGGCTGGTTTTAGGGAACTGTCTCTCTTCAACCCTGCTTTTGCAAACAGCCCTTTAAACTCCACATCCAGTAGTAAACAGTCCAAGCCTTGCCCTTTCACTTATGATTGCCATATAATCAGGAAATGGAAATTATACAATCTGCCTCTGGCTTCTGTAGCTAAGCAAAACACTGCCCAGGCTTACTGCAACAAACTACAGAATTCCTTAGTAACCTGGAATGCAAATTAAATGAGACAGCTTCCCCTTTCTGATGATAGATGTCTTGTGTGAAGAAGAAAACCCTAACATCTGGGCACAGGATTATGTGTGAATTCCTCTCTAGCTGCACTGAAGTGTGTTTTAAGATGGTTCCAGTATCCCATTCAGATACTTATGTCCAAAACAAACTCATATTTTTCCTTCTTTTTTCCCCCACAGAAGTGAGAAGATATATTACTATCCAGAGGCATGTAAATCTGTACAAATTTATTACCCTGTTCTAATTAAGTTTATTTGTTGATTTATCCATTTCACCCCTTTAAAGAAAACAGAGCTAAAAGTTCTTCAAAAGCTGTGTGGTGATGGAGTCACCATCCTGTTTTTAAGTTTGTGGGCAATAAGTCAGCCCTGCCTCATCCCAACAGCAAAAGCATCACGCAGCAGACCCACACACTTTGCATGAGCAAAATGGGCATCTTCTAATTAATCTTCTGCACTCCATGACTTTATTTGGGCTATGGGGATGAAAGAGGGGAGGATGGGGGTAGGCATGGTCTGCAGCACCCTGGCTCCCACCCCACAATCTTGTCCCAGCTGTGGGAAAAGAGGCTGCTGAGCCTTCATCCAGGGCTCCCACCAGAGTCACCCAAGGGGGTAAATTGAGAGGGTGTGACCTCAGCTGTCTCCTTCCTTCCTGTCCTCTGCAGGGACCCAGGACCTAATGTAAATCCAGTGACATCAACAGGAGCCTGATGAAAGGGGCCTGGATTAGACCCCAGGGGCATTGCCTCCAAGAACTGTTTATGGCAAATCAATGTGACTTCAAGGAAGTGCCCTGACTTCCAAATTAAACATAATCTAATTTTAAATATCAGGTGGGGTAATCTCCTATTTAGGTAGGTCCTGATCCAGGAAACCACCGAGTACTTATTTAACTTTAAGCATCTCATTAAGTTCTGTGCTGTCCAGCATGAGACCAGAGCACAAGTTCACACATCTTTGGTTTAAGCACATAATTAAAGGTAAGCATGTGGCTAAGTGTTCTGCTGAATGGGGATGGAATTACTTGCTGGGCTGAGCCACAGAGACAGGGCCTGCTTTGTACTCACTGAGTGTAGAGAGCAGGGAGCCTCTGCAGATGGGCAAGAAGTGAGCAAGGCACTGAATGAGCCCGAGGAATGGATGATTCACAGAGAAATCAGTAGGATTTTGAGACCTGCTGCAGAAATGTTGGCAGGAAGAGGGAAATCTGTGTGTTTCTGGTCAGTCTGTGCAAATTCTGCAGGCTTTTCCCTATCTGGCTTTTCCTCCATCTTACAGATTGGTCTGGTTAGGAGGTCATCTGATCCAACTTGCTGCCCAAGCAGAGCCCCTGGAGCACATTACTTCAGATGGCATCCAGGTGCCTTTTGAATATCTTGGGGAAGGAATCTGCACACCCTCTCTGGGCAATCTGTTCCAGCACTCAGTCACTGCTCAGTACAGTTCTTCCTCATGTTCAGGTGGAACTTCCTGTGCATCAGTTTCTTCCCCTGCCTCCTGTCCTATTGCCCCTGCACCATGAGCAGGGCCTGGTCCACCCTCTAGGCATCTCCCTGCAGATTCTTGGACACATTGCTGAGGTCCTCGCTGTCTTCTCCAGGCTCCATTTCCTTTCTAGAGGGCTCTTGCAGGAATGCTTAGGAAAAGTGACAACAAAACAAGATGAAAAATCACCTAAAACTTTTTTTAGGAGCTTGCAGGCTGTTAGATTTGTGCTGTAAGGGGCACAGAAAGGAGAGACCTTATTGTTCCTCACTTCAGGTGTAGGGACACAGCCCAGATTGGAAGCACTTTTTTGAGTTTTGTTCTCAGATAAAGCGTCTGGCATTTGGGTGACACTACACAGGAGCTAAGAAGGAAAACAAACAGGATATTTTCCAAACCCAGCAGCGCTGCCGGGAGATGGATGCAGGGATGGATGGGGCGCTGGTGCCACCTGCTGACCCACCGCTTCCCGCCTGGATGCATGGGTCCTGCAAACTCAACATTCCCTGCCCTCTCACCAGCTCCATCATCTCCTGCTTGCTTGAAGTCCCCAGCAACAGAAACATCTCCTTTTGCTTGTATGGTTTTCAATACTCTGCTCAATCTCCATGTCTTTGTAAGCAAACAATGTTGAAAGCCAGGCTTACCAGGATATTGATATTCCTGGGCTACGTGCTACAGTTAGTATTTTGTTTAACTGCACCTTTGTTTATCCCAAAACATCCTGAGCTTTGAAAAAAACAACCCCCTCCTGTGGTTTTTAAAATCTAAGGAAAAAAACCCACACAGTAGTGTTGGTTAATTTTGTTTAAGTTTCTCTGCAGAGAATTGGCTGCTCATCTTGATGCTCTGAGCTTCCCTGGAAAAATACCATAACAACATTTACAAACTCAAATTGGCTGATTTTTAGGGGCACGCGGTGCCCAGCAACCCCTTTGTCATGCCGAGGGAACAGAGCCAACACCACCAGGTTCACCCCCACAACCTGAGGCAGCCGCTCCCCACCCCAAACAAGGGGAAGAAAGGAAGAGGGAGGGAGAAGAATCCAGCATGTGCATGACACTGTGACAACGAGCACTAGAGAGCCAGACAGGGCAGGACTATACTCACAGGGCACCCTGCCCCAGTCTGACACCCAGCTTAGTGTCCAAAGGCACCTCCCTTCCAACGCTGTGCCCTGGGATTTATTAGGCAGCTTTATGGACTGATACTTCCTCACATTTTACCAGTTTGATTAATTCAACTGGCACCTCTGATCTTACCTCCACTACTAATATTTTCTCTTGAATGGGATGGCTCTGTAGTCTCACCATTCATGTGTTTGAGTCAGATTTTACATCAAAGATGTCCTGGGTTTTATATTGTCAGAAGCAATTTTGTCCCAGAAGAATGAAGATTGTGATTATCCCAGGAGGAAAGCTGTCAACTCAGCTCTGTGTAGAAAAACTGCTGTCTACAAAAGCTTATATTGGACACCCTCTGGCAGACTGCCCTCTTAAAAAAAAAGTCCACTGTTACCTACATGAAAGACTTTTTCTGTGAGGGTTTGTGTGTTTGCTGACTTGGTTTGTACAGAGAATCCAAATGAGAAGAAAGAGAATTATGTCTCTTTTATAAGCACTCATTTTTTCCAGGGCAATGCAGAGAAGAGTGATACAGGGGAGCATGAGGAAGGCATTTTGGAAAGGGAATGACAAATGCTGAGCTTTGATGATGCTCAGTCACTCCAATAGATCCGAAATTCTGCTGGATCGCACATTTATCAAGAAGTAGTCGAGCCTCAGTTTGCCCTCTCCACAAGCCTCCCAACTGCTCCAGACACAGGGGATCTCCGGATCTTGGCTAATTTTGGCATGTTGGGACCAAAACACACCACTGCACTCTGCAAGCTGCTTAAGTAGCAGCACACAAATTTTGTGCAGAGTTGTCTTGCTGCCATCCCAACAGGACAGGAAGGACATCTCATAGCAGCTGCTTTTCACACGGTTCAGGGCCTGGGGTGCTTCACCACATTATAAATCAGCTTTGTGTCCAGCTGAGCCAGTGTGGCCATCCAGGAATCTGAATGCCAATGGAATTTCTTCTTGTCTGAGGATCTTTTAATGTTTTCTTGTTTTCTGAAAGTATCCCAGAAGAAATCACTGCCAGTGAGCAAACTTGGCATAACGGTACTGACATGAAATCTAGAAACTGAACTAGGTGCAAAATCCCACCAAAATAAGGACAAAGATTTTGATTTAATGAGGCACTTGAACAAAACCCTAATACTCACTGACTTCAAGAGAACCCCAGTATAAGCTTACAGCATGTTTGAGTGATTTACTAATTCAAGGCTTGATTACACAAAATAGCAGACAAAGGGAAAAAAAAAAAAAACAAACCAAAACTTGTAAAGAAAGAAGAAATTTGAGTGCCAAAGTCAAAAGAAAATTCTACAGTGTGAAAAGTAGAGGCTGTCATTTTGTTCAGAAACACAGGTTTCACCCTTTAAATTTGTGCCTTCCAGGCTTAATCTAATATGGTGGTGTTTTGTATAACTTCAAAAAAAAGTTTAAAAAAATGACAGGATGGGGTACATTTCTATTACTGGAAATGGAATTTTAAGCACAGAGTTTATCTTGTCAGTTTGGCTCAGCAGTGATGTGAGCTTGCAAGGGGTGAAGTGGATCCCTAATTGCCAGAGAGAAGGACAATAAACCGATAGGCACGGGAGCTGAGAGATGTTCCAGGAAAGGGGAGAATGTTTGAACAGGTACTTATCCTCTTGGAACTGGCTTCTCCCACAGCTCAGCACTGTTTGCCTCACTTTTGTTCTCTGATCCCCAAAAAAGAGCACACTGGCAGTTGTTTGGGCCAAATCAGGGAGGCAGGTATATACCTGCACTCTTTGCTGCCAATGCCAGCTCCACCCTGCAAATCTTGCAGCTCTGTTTATGCTACATTTTTCCATGGCTCCAGACAGCCACAATTTTAATTGGACTGGCTGATTGTTTTTTTAACCCTTTTTTATTTATTTTATTTCGTTTTATGATGCTAATCTTGGCACTGGAGGACTCCCCTAATTCAAATTACAATATCAAAATGCAGATCGGGTAATGTAACAAATGGCCATTCACCTAAAATTAGGCAATCTACCATAAACAATAAGCCAAATTAAACCCACGCTTCTCCTTTCTTCCTTTTGGCCTGAGCTGCTCCCCAAACATCTAAGGGAGAGGGAAGGTTCAGAGACACAGGAAGGTGAGAGGGGGAAGTACCAACCCTGCCCTGGGCTCTCAAGCTTTGTGATGCATTTTCCTCCTTGCAAATGGAGTACAACAGAGGAAAAAATAAACCCCAAACCTTGGCCAGCTGTGACAAGGAAATCCCAAAAGTGGGAAGGGACAATTTGGATGCAAGTTTTTCCTTCTGAAGGGTTGCCATCACTGTCAGGAGGAAAAGAAAAGGAAAGGAGAAAGGGACTTGGCCCCATTCTGGGTGCTTTGTTCTGTTTATGATGCCTCCTGGAGCTTCCTCCACACCCCCCAGCCCTCAGCTGTTAGAAGCAGCAGCAGAGGAAAAAATTAAATGCTTTCAGGAGCACATGAAAACTGCAACTCCCTCAAGAGAGAGGCTGAGTCTTAAATTGTCTTGGAAAGTACCCTCAAGACAGGCTGGTCTATCCAAAGGGAGCTTGGGCATGTCAGAATCAGGTGGAGTAGAAGTCCTTTGCTTCCAGGTTTAGGCAAAAGTTTCCCCTCATTCCCATTTGCTCAGGTGGTTATTTATGAATTAGCAAGCTGGCTTCAAGGCACACTACACCTCCAGAGTTCCCCCAGATCCCAGTGGACCACTCCATTAAACACCCACAATTGCTACTGACTGTCAGAAATGGTTCCCAAACAGTCTGAACTCTGGCTATCCCTAAGATAACCAAAATAACCAAGTTTCGTGGAAGTTCTCCAAGTTTTGGCCATTACCTCAGCAGGGAAACACTGCTGCCCAATATAAGACACCAAGTATTGTATTTCCCATCCTGCCTGGATGGTTTGCAGTTTGAAGGGGGCGGGGGGGAAGTCCAAAATAATGTGCCAGATGAAACTTTAAAAGCATTTTTGTTTAAGGTAATTATGATCTCTATTTATGCCTATTAAATTACAAAGATTAATATTAAAGAACACGCAGAAACTGCCAGAAGGCAACACCTGAACTGCGTACACTTAACACCCACATTGCTTCTAAAGTAGCTGCTCACTCACCTCCTTAGAGCTGCCTGGATAATTGCAATTTTTTGTCTAGAGGAGTTAATTTGAAATGGAAGAGAGCAGGCATTTCCTATTCCCCAGCCTGGGAATGCTGGGGGCACTTTGATCCCTTGTTTCCACACCGTACCTCTGATAATGCCTTACAGTAAGATGAAATTTTGTTCACCTAAGTACAGTGAGACGTTTGCTGTCGCCACAGTTGTGCCAGCTTTTCCATCAAATCCTGCACATATGGAATTGCCAGAGCTTTCCTGAGTCAAACAGCTGCAGATAAACTAAAGTATATTTTATTATTTGGCCACATATACTATAAAGCTCATGGGGGCACTGACATTTACCTTCATGATTTTCTTTTTAAATTTCCTCAGAAGTTTGTGATGAGATTCCTCAGAGTTCCAGCTCAAAAATCATACTGTGAGATGAGTATGAAAAAGACCTCTACAATTTTTAGGCAAATTAGGCAAAGAAAATCTTACCCTCAAGTTGCAAGGAAGTATTAGAAAATAAATTGTGTGTTGGTCTGCAAGACAGATAGCAAAGATCTTCATTTTAACGTGCTCCAAACCTCCCAGATCTGATCCCAGGAAAAACTAATAATTTTGTTTGTTTTACAGGAACTGCCAGCATGGTGTAAATTTCTGAGGAGTAATACTGATTTTTGGAGTGTTATTAGCAGCTTCTTCAAGCCAAAGTTGGAAAAAAAAAGGAGAAAACAAGAGAGAAGTTGGCATCTCCTGTCCCTCAGCTTGAGCTGGAAACCTCAGTTATGAAAGCAGGATGGGTAATAAATAGCTCTGTCCAAGTCTCATGTGGACTGAGATGATTAAAAAGATAGCACATCACTCAGCACATCCCTTTGGTTCCTCACTAATGAAGCTCAGCCACATATCCAGCTCCGATGGGGCCTTATTGAATGCCAGAACCTCACATCCTGCTGCAACCACTGATTTTATCTGCCCAGGGTTCCCTCGTGTGGAGCTACCCACACTTTGCACCACAGGCACAGGAGGAGCAGCTGGATTCTCCCCACACATTCCTGGGGGTGTGGCACACACACCTGAAGGGTTTTGGGATGCTGCAAGGGATGGTGGCAAGGCTCACACCTAGAGGAGCGAAGATGTGGAGAAGTGCCTGGGAATCCTTGAGGCATCCCATGGAGAAATGAGCAGGGCCTCTCCTCAGAAACTTGATAGAGCAGTGCTTACATGGCCCATCCAAATGCAGAGCCTGCAAACTTCAAGTTACCAGGAAGAAGAAAATAATAAATTATTTTTGAGTTTGTCTAAAAAGAAAGGCTCCTGCATTGTCTCTATCACAAAGAGCTGCCTTCTCATAACACTTCAATCACCAGTCTCCCAGAGACTCCAAGTGCTCCTTCTTCATACCCTCCCCTCCTTCCCCAAGATTTCTACCTGCAGGTAGTTAAAACAACCCTGACAACCCCAAAACTCTACAAGTGCTTGTTTCAAGGCTATCATCAGTTTGCAGTTTTTCTTCCCCGCAGCTCACCAGGCGAGGCAGAAATTACAGAACTCCAGTGGCACATGATGCATTCAGCCCCTCAGAGCAGGGGGAGGATGGAAACCTTCCTTTCAAGCATCCCTCTGTCCCCTTCCCACCCTCTCCCCGAGGCTCATTCCAGCTTGTTCACAAATCAGAGGTAACTGACAGCAGCAAATCAGACCCCATCAATCACTGGGGAGGTGCTGTGGTGGGGAGGGTGGGATCACACCGCCGCCGTGTGAACCAGGGGTCACTGCGATGCTCCTCAGCGCCCACCTGCAGAGCCCAGCCCTCCCTCATGCTGGGCACCACATCTAAGAGAGAGCCCACCCTGGCCACGAGGACAATCTGTGATTTCAGAATTATGTCTGAAAGGTCAAAATTTGGGGGCCTAACAGCACCACTTTTAAGAATTAAATCTTGACTGGATCCTCTCTGATGCTTGTCTTCTCAAAAGAAGGCTGCTTACTACTGTGCTTCAGAGCAGATTTTCACACCTTTAAGAATTAAATCTTGACTACATCCTCCAGTGCTCATCTTCTCCAAAGAAGGCCACTGATTGGTGCACTTCAGAACAGGTTTTGATGCTGTGTTGGTTTGTGACTCTAAGTGAGGGAGGGAACTGCACTGTTCTGCATTACCCTGACAATTTTCTTACACAGTGGCCAAAACACAGCATACAGGTAGTTTTAATACCACCTCCTGTGCTGAAGTTAGTAGGAACTATGATTATAAATCCACAGAGACATGAAAAACAGTGCTGAACCAATAAATTAGAACAAATTGTTAAGTAAGAGAAATCCCCAAAGCGCTGTGAGCAGGCTGGAGACCTTCAGTGAAATGATCTGCTTCAATGGATGATTAAATTACCAAAAATGGGGTGGGGGGTAAAAGTTGAATGTCTTAACACAATTTTTAACATCAAAGGGCTTTTATTTTGCCAGAAAAGAGCCCTCAGCACCTGCAGAATGGCGTCAAAACAAATTAAGTGGTTGCCACCACACTGCCATTAACCAAATTCTAGCCATTTGTAATGTATAGAAACTTGACTGACCAACTTTTTTTTTTTTGAGTAATTACTTTCTCCACTCTGTGTACCTGCCTAGGTACTTCAATTTAATAAATTATAGCTTCTACTACTCAGAATATAAGATATATAACATGACAAAAGCAGCATGTTTCTACAAACTTTGTTTTACAAACACAAGATATTAATTTGCTTGATATGGGACCATGCACCATTATTTCAGCGGAACATAATTTCCCAAATCCTACACCATGAATTCAAGTCATTAATGAACTTAACACATTCACTTCTTCAAAAGTTTTCTATGTGACTAATTAATGAAGCTGGGAGGAAATAATATAAACAACTTCCTAGGGATTAAAACAAATCACAAAGACATTAGATAAAGACTATTTTCCTTTTGACAATATCAGAATGACTTCACCCTGCATTGCTGAGCTAAGCGTTCAAGCACAACTCCCTCTCAAAAAGAGGAACTGACCCACAAAGAGGTTGACTTTGGTTCTAATGCTGTGGCCAAGTGAATATTTTCTTTTTCATTATTCCTATTTCTGCTTTAGGTCAAGATCAGGTGTCACAATCACACAATACCAAACGAGAAGCTGTCTTATCAAAGTAACTAATGCAAGGAAGTTTAAAATCTCTTATTGGATTTCCCAAAGTGAGAAATATTTGCTCTATTGAAAACCACAAGAAGGCACATGAGCTATAAGATGCTAAAATTTGTATCCTTTTTTATTTACTGCTAACACACATGAATTTAGAGAGACTCATGTAAGGCCTATAGCTAAATATCAACAGCTATGCTGGAGCTCTCCCTTCTGCTGTAGCAAAGGCAAAAAGAGATCAAAGCTTAAAAGTCTGGTGAGAGAAAAGCCATATAGTTATTTTTAGCCCCTACATTTCACTGGATCCCTTTCTATTCTCACACCTACGCAGAGGAGATGGTATCCCATGTCCTGAAGCAAATTTTGTAATGAATGAGGAATTCCTAGTTTACACTTCAAGCTGTGCTCTTCTGGGAGAAAACACATCAGTCAGTTCTATGCTGCTCTTGTAACCCTCAGAAAAATCCCAGTATTGATACTGAGAGATTTCCATGAAAAATATCATCCCCCTTTGCTTTCCCAGGTCTGCAGCCCTGGGAAAGGATGTGTGGTAACTGGATTTGAGGAGTACATGTTTTCTTTTGAAGATGTGTTCATGGCCACTAGGCCAAGGGACTGGTATTTGGCATCATCTTGGGTACCTGCCCAGCTGGACTGTCCTTTTTATAGATATGGGGGAAAAATCCAACCCCCCTGTCTAGGACTGTTGCACTGCAGTATTTTCTCAGGTTTCCATTTCCAATTGTTGCTATTTTAACCTAATTCCTAATTCTAGTTCCCCCCAGGTGCCTATTTATGGTTTCCTGTCCTTGGGCAGGCATCTCACTGGCTCAGCTCTGCACTGCAGGTCTCAAAAACCTGAGGGATCTTACCTGCTCCTGCCTCCTTAAATAACTGTTGATTACATTAGTTTCTCAATCTGACTCCAAGGAGAAATGAAGCTGTTTCAAAGGAGTTAAATCTAGGAAGCTTTCAGTCTTTTAGAGTTAAGATGCTCAGTATTGAATCAGAGCATGGCATGAGCTGAAAGCTGCTTTCTAGCCTTATTGTATACAGGGACTTATTGGCATCACCAGAGCAACATGAAATATTTCCTTTATGTGAGAACCCTCCTTGACATGCCATTTTCCCTGTTGGTATTTACAGCAGTGCAGAATTTTCTGCCAAACATATATTTCAAGGTGGTTAAAGCCAAGCAAAAGCGGGAGAGGGGAAAGTAGAAATTTACCTACAAACCCTAAAGAGGGGTCAGCTTGACTTTCCATCATATTTTCTGTCTGTGAGGAATTTTGACAGGTTTATGTGTGACACAGGGTTACCCTGGAAAGGGGAAAGCCTGTAATTAGATGCCCTGCCCTCGGCTAACTCCCACTGGCAACAAGTCTGCCTTAAATCTGCCACCAAGAAATGCCCTCAGGGAGGAAAAGCCACTCACCTGTCACCTGTGGGATGTAGCTGAACACCCCCAAATTCATGGGATGGCTACGGATGGGGTCAAAGTTTTGTGCTGCTGCACTGCTGCCATACTGAACTTGGGGAAAGCTTTTTCCCCGGCAGCAAAACACAGAGAGGAGAATCTGATCCAGATCCACCACCTCCCAAACCACCAGCAGGACCCCTCCTGCTCTGCACCAGGGCACATCTACACCTTATATCCCAATGTGGAACAGGATGTTTTCAATGGCTTCAAAAAGAGCTTAGCCAAAAAACATGTTGTTATTTAAATGAAACGTTCTCAGTTTGTATGTACCACTGTGCTTGCCATCAGACAGCTGCTGGTTTTCATTTGGGGAAAAAGCAGCCTCTGAAACAGCTGAAACTATATGGTGCAAGAGGCAGGCATAACAATAAAATACAATAAAGCTTGAGGAGCATGAGACAGGACAGACTGTGCCAAAGAAATGAGCTGAAAATTTTTTCCATCTGAAGTCACTCTAATATTTATGATTTTGTTATTTCTTAAATGTCACCTACAAAAGAAGATAGATTACATAACTGAGAGGTATTGCTAAATACCCAAACACATGCACAAGGACACACAAGGGCCGTAAAACTTCAAAAGGTGGCTGCTTAATTAAAACACTAATGCTGTTAAGCATGTGTTCCTTGGAACTGCTTTTAATGTGCTCAGATACGCACAGCCGCTTATCTCTCAGATAACAACATAAAGAAGAAGACAAGCCTGTTCCATTGAGCATCATGTGCATGTGACTGATGGATACAGCACTGAGTGAGGGAAAACACTTCCAGACAGGCAGGAAGGGATTGCAGCTGCAGATCCCAGTTAAAGTGGGGCGTCAGAGCTGACCCGAGTTTCTTGGGCAAGCACCAATCCTTTTGGCAAGGGGAAAGGAGCACCCAAACCCCAGACTTAGGAAATTAGGCATTTTCTGCATCTTCAGAGCTATTTCACAGGAATCATTCCTTTCATAATGGTAAGAAGTGTCTTAATCACAACAGATACCAGCCACGATGCAGCCATAATTTGGCTTTGAGCATTTAACTGAGCTTCACTTTCTGCTGTTCAGCTCTTCACACCTCAGTTCCCTTAACTCATGCAATATTACTCCAAAATCCTTAGAAATGCAGACTGAACATAAATATGTTACTGAAATATATATATATATATATTTTTTTTTTTAATAGGGAGAGGCAGCATTTTAAGAAACAAGGACCCTAACTCTTTGGAGATAAGCTGGCCATGTTCAAGTCTTTGGAGTACTCAATATCCAATACATAAACACAGGAATTAAAATAGAACCTTTATTTGAAGATGACCATAGGCAACCACTGAGATTGACAGACATCCCTAAGTTTATAACTTTCACTCCTTTGCTGAAATATCTTCTGCGCAGAAAAGCGTAAATGAACAAGAAGTCACTGGTTTCAGTCCAAGTGTTGCAGTAGGACTTAATATATGTCATATTTACAGCAAGGATCGCTGTGGGCAGCTTCCATGCTCCCCCAGCAATAAACCAAGTGCAGGATTGGGTTACCAGGACCTGCCAAGTAGCTTTGCCAAAGTGTGAGAACCAACACAAATAATTACTAGTTAGCAATCTCCCGTGGCATTTGGCAGCTGGAACCCGTGACCTCTACTTAGCAAAAGCTGGAGCCACAGGAAAGTGACAGGGATGCAGAGACCATGAAAATCTGGGTATGGGCAAGTCTGAGACAGGGAAATTCAAGAGCAGAGGGAAATGACAAAATTAATTGAGTGCTTTGTCTGTCATAGGAAACTCTACCCCAAAGTCTAGAATGGCCTGTCACTTGATTAAGAGCTTAGGGGACTGCACAGAGCTGGCTGCAGTTTGTTGCCATCCAATCAAAATTCCTGTTCTGCACAGAGCACAGAATCTGAACCCTTTTCCATTTTAAACCAAACACCCCCACAAATCTGGTTTTTTGAGGTTGGTGATTTTCAATGAAAAAAACCGAAAAAACCCACAGACTTTAAAAAAAAAAAAAGTGAAAAAACATTTGTTCCCGTGCAGAGGGACTTGATGGATTTTATTTTTTTTTTTTTGTGCAGCTGCATAGGAAACAAGAGCAATCTTAGCAGTGTGCCCGTACAGCTCCATAAAAAGCATTCCTGCTCTTTGGCTCAACCACCACTGGTGCATTTCATTGCAGTGGCAGGACTGGAGTGAAAGCTGTGGGAATGTGCCAAGGCTGACCTGCAGCAAGCTGGGATGAGGCATTGATGGAGCTCCTCTAGGAAAATTCACATTGTCCTGCCCTACCAGGGGAGAGGACCCCACACTTTGCTCCCTTATTTTGTCCAATGATTCATCCTAGCTGCTTATTTCCTGCTTTTTGCCCCTTGGGGAGGGCCATCACAGAAGGTTTTAAGATCCCTCTGGTAGAAAAATCCCAAATCCAGGGATTGACGGAGTGGTTTTCACCTTAAGGGCTTTTTATTAATACCTGATATAAAAGTCCCACAATGTTCATGCTTTGAGATGACTATCCAAAGGAATTGGAAAAGGCAGCTCGTGCTGGATTTCCTTAAGGAAATTTTCTTGCAGCGGCAATGCTTAAATGTATCCCAAAAGAAGTACTCCTGTGCCACCTAGTGGAGTTACAGTTCGTGACATAGTTAACATTTCATTACCAAACCACCAAGTTCAAATGCTGTCCAAGGCGTTTTCTTATCACACGTTTGTGTTTCAGTGCTCAGGACAGAACAGGAATATCGGCCAGGTGGGACCCCAGAAAAAGCTTTTATCGAGTGCTCTGGAATACTCTGCAACCAGAAGATGCTGCCCTGCTCTTTGGAGAGCTTGCCCAGTGGCAGGGTAGATAAACCAGTCCAAATCCTACTTGCATTCTGGCAAGAGCTCTCAAGCATGCACTGCTGGGTCTTTTTAAAGGTATGCTGTGGAAAATGACTGCAAACGAATAAATGCTGTATTTCACTGGAAACCTGCATTCACTTGCTTTTAATGAGGGCAGTGAACTCTCCCTTACAGGGCAGGGTTTAGTGATTCCTGTGAAACCCCTGCCAGCCAGACTTTGCAATGACTTGAGGTTTCCTCCTGCAGTGCTACAGCAGCCCTACAACACCCAGCCAAAATGTGATGTAGTTTTACTCCTGCAGAAGGAAACCCACAGCCTTTCAGCCAGATGGCAGCTTGAAGGAGAGTTGAAGTAAAAATAAGTTAATTTGGGACTCTGGAGTGTGTAAAGAATCAAGGCATCCCCCTGAAATGTGAAACTCCTGTGCCTGTCCCCAGCAACCAGACCCCACTAGATGGCAATCCACGCCTTGGCTGTGTCTCTGCAGCTCCTCTGGAAGTTGTATTCCTTGCCTGGTTTAAAAATTAAGAGGCCCAGGGTTTTCATACAAGTATCTTTCTTCTTTTTTATCTCATTTTCTCTCCTCCCTAATAGTTTAGCTTTTTTAATATGTAGTAACTGTCCATCCAGTTGGAACTGGATGATCTTTATTGTCAAGCAAGTTCAGCCCTGCTTCAGGAGCAGCTTTGTGCTGTTCCAGTCATATAGTCCTGAACCCAGGACAAGCTAAACTGCATTTAAACCAGCACTGCTGCAGCTTCATCCTGCTGAAACAAACGTTCAAACTCCAATAAGTTCCATTTGAATGAAAATGAGTGGTTACAGTAAACTCTCTTCCTACTTATAAAAGCAAATATTTCCTCCAATTTCTTTTCAAACAGCAAATCCTTCTCCCCCCCAGCTGAGCACAAACAAACATCTGGAACTGCTGTGCTTTAGGTTTTGTTTATGCATATTTAATAAATGGCCAGAGGGTTAGAAACTGCCAAATAACTACTCTTAGTAGTTTACATTAACTAATTTCCGTGGGATTGGGGACTCATTTGCCAAGTTTCAGATCCAAGCAGAGCTTTTGTGGTTGAGCTGTGGCTCCTGGAAGGAGCAGCCAATAAATGGAAAGGCCAGGCATGCATCCCAAATTTGTCTTCATCCCCTGAGGGTCACTGCACTGGGTGAAGCTGTGACATTTAACCCTGCATGAATTATGCTGAGTAAGAACTGGCAAACTGCTTAAGCCACTGTTGGTCCCAGAATCACCTTTGGGGGCAAGATGTGGATGTGACCTCATCAGGGCTTTTCTCTTTGGTGACTAATTCTACACATTTTTAAACTTCTCCTTGAGTATTTATAGAGACAACTCCTATCACTGTCACTGCCAAAAATCTGTTTACTTGGTCAGATCCTTAAAACTATTAATCTCCAAAAGGATGGGCTTCCAAACCTGCATTTGAGCAACAAAGCAGACAGGATTCATGGAAATACTGCAAGTCCACAACTGCCTGTGGGGTTAAACCTTCCAGTGTAACAAACATTTGGATGCTCTGCCTCCCATATGCTGGGAAGATATAGAAGCTTAAAAGTAGTAATGACCACTGGATCTTAATCTTGGGGGGGAAATAGGTCAGTATTGGGAAAAAACCATAGATGACAGTAGATCTGATGTGTGAAAAACAAGACTAAGTTATTTGCTGTAGAGATAAAAAGAAAAATTGTTTAATGTAAATTAATTGGCTGTGTTTGCATAACTCCTCACACATCTATGGACAGACCACAAACATACACCTGGCACCTAAATGATGGCAATTCCACAGGGAGAAGCCAGGTGGTGGGTTTAAAAGAAAAATAATTGCTATACATGTGAATTATCTTCCTACAGCAATAACAATATATACAGATATTACCTACCCTAGTGATACAAAACATTAATTTTAAGACTGACCAGATGGGCTTTTTGATTTGAAATTTGCTTTGGCACACACAAATTGTGCAAAATTGTTCTACAGGTACAGAAAGCATTCCACCAAGGGAAACAAGAGCATTTCAAGTTTCCTGCGTGCATTTAGATGGTGCATTTTCAATTATTGATTGCTTTATTTCCCAAGTTCGGCATAATCCAAGAATTCCATCCCCAAGCTGCTGTGCTGAACCACAAGGAAAAGAGGAGCTTGTAGCCTCTTTCAGTAGCCTGCTACAATTATCAACTTATTCAGGAGGAGATAAGCTTCCCAGAGCATTGATGAGCAGGAATTCTCACTTTAAATGAATTCAACAATTATGAGAAAGTAGTCAATCTGATATAACTACCCAACACACTGCCATGGGTTCACAGTTCACTGAAATGAATTCTGAGCATTAATTCTGTATATAACCCTGCCTGGTTAAGCATCAGGTACAGACTCTTGCATTTTCAACCACAGTTTGCAAACTGGCTGGTTTCTGTTAAAAAATGACAATGTTATATTTTTTAGTCTTCAACATGGCTGCTCTAGGTATATTGAGAGTGAAAATTGTTATTTGAATCTATTATAGGTTATGACAGATGGTACTGAAAGGAGAAGAAATATGAAAGGAAAACAATGCCATTGTTTCCTTAATAGATCCCTATTCTTTACAACATGCAGGAAGTTTCTAAGCTTGCATTATTAATGTGCACTTATCCTTTATGCAGAACAATACTAGGAGAGATTTACAGTAATTTTCAAGGTAAAACAAGGAAATTGAAACTGGGGCACTAGCTAGTTTTGTGCATTTTTCAAAGTTAAGCCTTTAAGGAAGTTAGAAGGGGAAAAAAAGCTTGTTCACTACAGATTCTCAGTAAGTCAAGCAGAAAATTATAATCTGAAGAAAAATAGCCTTTAAAGAAAGCACAGGCTTGCAGCATTTTCTTACAATTACTGAAAGATTTTTGCATCTCGCAGCAGTTCAACATGACTGAACAGCAAGTGTAGGCTTGGTATAAACACATAAATCAAAAACTGATTTCTTATTCTAAGCCTAAAGTTTCATAGGGAAAAAAACAATCAGAAGAATACAGCTGCTGTTTAATAACAGACAGACCCATGTTCTTAACTCCAGACCTTCTCAGTGAGATTTTTCCCCATGAAATGGCAGAGTCCAGAAAACATCTTAAGGAAACAATGAATTCCCAGATAAGAGATAAAACTTTCCACAGACTAAGTCACCAGATTTTGAATAAAATTTTCCCCCATAATGTCTTTGTCATAGAGGATGACAAATGCCACAGCACCTTGCATGGCGTAGCTTTACACCATCTGTGTAACTAAGACTCCGGATCTCAGTAAACTGCACAAATTTCTCATAAATATTTTCACCTCACATTTAAATCTTTGTGCCAAAAAAGTAACCACTGGTATAAGCCAAGGGTCTTGTTTCCCTGACTTGGTTCCCCTACATCAAGATCTGCTTCCTCAGCCTTTATCTCCTTCCACTCTTTATGGAATGATCATGTCTTTCCTTAATTATTGCTCCTCTATACCATAAGAATGTGCCTTGGTAAGTCTTTCCAACCTTCCTGATGATCCCCATGGATGTTTTTCCAAATTCCATTCAGGTTATCTGGTTTTTCTGTGCAAAAGCTATTTTGGTGGAGGTGTCATTGAAAGCAGCTTAGGGGAAAGTTCTCAACTGTTCCTTGGATAAGCACTAACAGCTTTTCACATTCTGTATTTTGGGGAAAGAGTCTACCAAAATTATCAGCCTGGAAATATTTTAGACTGTGCATAGGTGAAATACACAGGAAGAGCACTGCATTAGGAGGTTGTACCAGTTCCCTGCTGATGCAGTATTAGCCTCTTGTCCACCCCAAGGCTCCTGCAAAGCCAGCCAAAGACAATGGAAGCAAAGCTGCTAACCCTATTAAAATATTTTGGCTGACTTCACTGAGTGGAGCTCGAGCCTACAGTTGCATTTGAAAAAATATTATGACAAAATTAAAGCTACTTTAGTTTAACAAAGCAGCTGCATGCCTGGCTATTGTGTTGTTTATTGCTTAGGTATTGACTTGACCACAAGAGAATTCCTGAAAAGGGTTTTAAGAAGGAATGGAGAAAAACTATTTCCCAAAAAGGTAGGAAAAAAAAGTCTTGAAGCATGGCAAAGGGGAGCTATTGCAGGACCCTTACTTTGAACTTTTCTCTCCCCAGGAAATTCAGAAATGCCTGCAACTACAGCACCTACAACCAAAATTAACAGATAATCTAACATATTTAAAATATTCTGCTTAACTGATGACTGTCATTTAGTCAACACAAACAACATGTTTTGTTATTTTCTTTTTTTAAGGTATCCTATGCTCCTATAAATAAGTTTGTTTTCCTTCTTTTGCTTAAGTCTTGAAAACTTGAACTAAAGAAAAGTGGGAAATAGTATTGGTATCTGTGTAGGTGCTGAGAGTGGACAGAGGGAACAGCCTTGTTACCGATATTTGTGTAGTCAATGGTGCCATTTCTTACTAGGTCAAGTCATAGCACATTTTTATTTTGCTTATTTCCCTGCAGCAGCCTATGCCAGACAGGAAACTGCAAGTGGAAATCATGGTTCTTCATTACAGAGCTGACAGAAAAAGCTGCTAATTAAACTCAAACACAGTGTTAATAATCCATATATGACTGTGAGACAAATGTCCAGCTCCTGGGTCCAGCTTACCATCAATATTTTCAGACAGAAACTATTTGTTCTCATTTGTTGTGCTGAACCTGACTACCCCCTGTCCCCTGAAATTCTGTAGGTGCCAGAGGAAAAGCATTAGGGATTTTTCCTACGCCTATCTACAGCCATTGCACCAGCTCATGGGAAGATTTTGACTTCTGACATCCAGAAAAAGCACAGCTTTCACTGGCTCTATAGGCAGGCAAAAAAAAAAAAAAATTTTAAATGTACTATTAAGAAGGAAGGTGCTGCAGAGTCCCTGTGGCATCTCCCAAGACTGAGCAGTAGGATCAGTGCTACTCATAGAACCAATAACTAAAGCTGGAAAAAGACCTCTAGGATTGAGCCCAATCATTAACCCAGCACTACCAGTCCACCACGAAACCATGGAGACAGAGGATTTATTCCATGCCAAGGCATGGCTGGATTCACTGTTAAGGGGATCTTTAAGCATCAATTAGACAGCAGAGTTTCTATGTGGGAATGGATTTCACCTCAAGTGAAGGCATTAGAAGAAAGCAGGACATGTCTCCATAAGATGTCTGTGAAATTTGCTTCAGTAAACAAGAGGCAGGGGCCAGAAGGCTCCAAGTGGAAAGCCACGGCAGCACAAAGTGTATTTCTGTGGTAACCACACATTCTATCTTAAAGCAATCCCAGAAAGAGGACCTTCCTGATCCTGAAAAGCATGAATTCTGAGCGGCTATTTTTAACCAGATAAAAACACATGTATCTGAGAGACTGCCAGCTGCTGGCTCAGCATTTGTTCCACCCCGCTGCTGGCAGCAGCAGCACAGCCAGGATAAGGTAAAGCAAACTCAGGTATCATTTCCCAATTCACCATTCAAGAACTTAATGGAATTACTGAAGGGGGAGAGGGGTTTGTAGACACTTCCAGTCCCTGCAGTACCCTGAGATGTTACTGAGCACTGTTTCATTTCCTTTTGAGCACATCAAACAGGCGCGATCCAGAAATTTGTATGTTAAATGTCTGTCAACCATTCCCAGCTCATTTTTCCCCTTTATTCTTCAGTGCTTAGTACACATCTATCAAAGGAGGCCAGTAAATAATACCTCAGGCAGAGTTTTTACTGTAATTTCTTAATTTTCTAGCAGTCCACAGTTATCTGGACATACAAAGGAATTATTTTCTCTCCACCAATTAGCAGAGCAGGAGTTCAAAAGCCTCTGTGACTGCTTTAACACAGAGAATTCCTTAATCCATAAAAATTAATGGAGATTATGTTAAAGAGACTTAGATATTTAAATCCTTCTCCACATTAGTCACTCTCTTTTATGTGCAGGTAACTGCAGCTGAAGTCCTCAGGAGCCCTGTGTGTGGTAGAACAAACTAATCTCTCCAAATGAGAAACGTGAGTTTTTGCCAGTTCTCCCCTGACAGCAGAAGGTGGCAGCCTCTGAGGTCTGACTTTCCCCCCACTGAACCTCTTATGACTTGTGTTAGTCTTAATTAGCTCCAAAAGTCCTAAATGGAGCCATTTGTTATTGCTGAGGTTGGTTGTCCCAGTTACAAATAACTTCACTGTACAATTGAGTAGAACCAAGCACCAAGAGAGAAGTTCTAAGTTTTCATTTCTCCTTAAATCTGAAAGGTAACTTCACCATCTTATACCAGTCCCAAAGCATCCAAACAAAGTTTACACTGCTCTTTTTATGGCTGCACAGTCTTCACATGCACCTATTAATTGTAGTTACATTAAAAGGTTTTGAACTCTTTTTCTCTCAGCATCATCACTTTAAATAGACATATCCTCAGAAAGAGAGGAGATTTTTAGAACAGAGTAATTACCTCCATGATAAAAAGTTGCATTTCAGATTTGCTAGAGGGTATTTACTGACTGTACCTGTCAAAGACAAAAGTTACAGAAAGGGGATTTTTATTTTCCACTCTCCCTTCACTTCTTTTCTTCCTGGCCCCTGAGTGCATCTCACAAATATTTTTTTTCTTTTAAACCCAGAGGCTCTTTGTGAAAGCAACAAAGGAGCAGATTTCCCATATTTAGGATGATGAGGAACTACATTTACTCAGGTTGGTTCATGCCCAAATTTGCAGCTCAGTTCATGGCTGGGGTTGACTTCGAGCTGTTCAGATGCTACCAGCAGGAACCACAGCCTCAGAGACAACGTTTACATTTCCTCACTGCCTTCCATGGGCTGCTCTCCCCCATGTGCCCGTGGATGCAGAGAGCGGCCTTTTTCTCCTTGTGCCCTTATGAGGGGATGAAGCCACCAGCTGCTGCTGCACCCAGGAGCTGGGCCACTGGGAACATGCAAGTTATATATAATGATTTATTGTTTATAATTATTATTATTATTTTTTATTTATAATACATAAATTGATAAAAAGATTATTTATAATGATTTCTTTTTCATAGAATCATTTAGGTTGGAGGAGACCCCTAATTAGTGATAGGAAAAGGGAGAATGTCCTTAAACTGAAAGAGTACATTTGGGTATATAAATCTCAAAGATATAAACTTCAAAGAGCTCCAACAGCAGCACACACTGAGGGCTGTAGCTCACAGAATAATTTGGGTTGGAAGGAGCATTAAATATAATCTCATTCCAATCCCCTGCCATGGACAGGGACCCTTTCCACTCAAGCAGGTTGCTCCATCCAACCTGGCCTTGAACACTTCCAGGGATGGGGCATCCCCAGCTTCTCTGGGCACCCTCACACTAAAGAACTTGTTCCAGACATCTGATCTCAATCTCTCCTCTGTTAGCTTTAAACCATCTTCAGGTTCATCTCATCCCCAGCTCAGCAGTGTTTCCTTGCATTCATTAATTATCTGCAGTGGCTTTTTGGAGAGAAGATCAATCTGCAGAAAACCTATCCTTCTTACACCTACTGACCATGGGTTTTCCCTGGCCAGAATTAGACACCATCTCACACATTCCACACATCCTATTTCACTTCCATTGCTGCCCCTAAACACCTCAAGAGAGATGCTTGGAGTCTCCCACGACATAAACTGTATCACGTTCATGTAAAACCTGAACACAGGCACTTTTTCGCTCCTCTCTTGGAGGGTTTTGTAGCAGCAAGGCAGAGGGCAAGCCTGGGAAGGAAGGAGCTGCCCTCCAAACTCCAAGCAGCCCCCGTTACCACTAGAGGTCAGCCGGAGCCCGGAGCATCCTCTGAGGGAGGGAGGGAAGGAGGGATGGAGGGGCGGCTCTGACCTCTCGGGCTGCTCTCTTCCAAAATTAGCATCAGGCCAGGCAGCTGTGAAAGCCAGCCTTCAAAACAGCTTAATTCAAGCTGCTGCCTTCAAAGGAAAAGTGTTGCAGCACCAGGAAAAGGAATGCAGTGAGGTGAAGACAGCAAGTGAAGACTTTGGTATCCCAGAGGGACTTTCAGCTGCAGATTTACAGCAGAAATTCAGGTACCTGAATGTGCTATTTGGGCAGAATTTAATCACAAACACACAGCACTTTTTGCAGCAGATTGAACTAATCCTTCCATAAAAATCTGGGCTGAAGTCCTCGGTTCTTGAGAACTACTTTAAATAAATATTGACAATTATTTCATAAAATCACTTTGGGTGGGAAGGGACCTTAAAAATCATCTGGTTCCAACCTTCTGCCATGGGCAGGGTCACCTCCCACCAGATCAGGTTGCTCAAAGCCCTGCAAAAGTCATCCCTGCTTGGAAAACTGGAACCACACAAGTTTTACTCCCTTGTAAACTTGCAATCCAGAGCAGCCCATTGCTCTGTCAGTAGTCAATACATCAGTGATGTATTTAAAACAACACAACAAAGCAGATTTTAGCCTCTGACATGTCATTAAAATGGACATTACACAGCAGATGTGCAGCACATAGGACTCGTGGGAAAGTTTTCAGCAAGCTAAGGGATTTTTTTTTCTATTAATTTTATGCTTACAAATTGATGTTCCTTTGGTGAAACAACTTGATATAATATAATTTTGGAGGTACTGCATTCCTCCTACATAGTTCAATAAACCCTTATTACATTTTATATTGTTTTCCAACAAGGATTATGCTAGAAACGACTAAGTTGTATGAAGAATAGCTTTTCTTTTTTCTACTGGATTTTGCTGGAAGCTTTGCAGACAAATTCATGCAGCCTGCTGAGAACAACATCTAGTTCTTGTGAAAACTAGAAATGAAGAACAAAAACATCAGTATCCCTTTTGGTAAATACAGCCTTCAGTCCCTGAAAGCCTCAAGCTGCCATTTGGTTTCCTTCTCAAAAAAAAATATATTAAAAAAAAAAATCAAATAGCCTACTATGAGACAGCTTTATGGCTTCTTCAGAATCAGTTTAATGACCAGAAAACAAAAATTCAGACAAGGATTTTTCAGTAGTGAGACCAGAATGATTTGAACATCTGATATGGGGTCACCTGCATTTCTCAACTTCATGCTAGAAAACCAAAGGCTAAAATGTGAATTCTTAAAGAGAAACAAATCAAACTTGTATGAAAAACCAAAAATAAAAGCAGTTTTTTAGCTCTGGTGATCACAGAGCATGTGAGTGGGAATTCATGGAGCAGAGCCTGGTTTCTGGAAAGCAAGTGGCTTATTAGCAGTGCCTGCCTTGCAATGGCTAGAAAAGCAGAGAGCCACTCAGCTGTGTAAACCAGGAGTGAGAGAGAGAAAGAGCAGCAGGGCATGAGTCTCCATCTAATCAAGTGCTTTGCAGCCCCACTCAGATGTGCAGAAGCAGGAGAGCTAGGATTGGGGATTGACTGATGCTGGGGCTGCACTGATCACAAATTCCAAACTGAGTAGCCAAAGAATGGCTTTAAATAAAGGTGACTCCAGGGCTGGGGGGGCTCAGGCAAAAAGCCAATCAAGCCATCTAATGAGCTACATGACAGACAGCTTGCCTGCATGGGCTGGCTCAGAGCAAGCACATCACTCCCACCGGAGGAAGGCACTGGGCTCTCGGGTCCCATGCTCGTAGAACAGGACAGAAGCAGAGGATCTGGTAGGACAAGCTGCTTCCTCTGCCTTTTGTAAAGCAGAAGTCACTACTGTAGCTCATTAAGGTCTGTAATAGCCCTACAAGCTTGTGTACACCAGGCATTTCATGAATAGCAAGTTTTTGGCAGCTGACCAATCATTTGAATATTTCAAGGCTTGGCAATATTTCAGTCTCCATAGCAAAGGAGGTCATTTTCCTTCTATTCCCTGGAGTGGCAGCTTACAGTTCAGTCAAATTCCTTCAAGTGACCTTTCCACGTATTTAAAATATTTCTTTTAAATAACTTGCCATTCTGTTCCAGCTTGTTGCAGCAGTTGCAGCTGCAACCCCCCAAACCTAGGATAAAGCTCTGATTTTATGTCATATCATTACTAAGTCCTCCCCTGGCAGATGCTGATTAGAAATGACCAATTAACAGTCTTCCAGTCTGTGGAACAAGCCTAATTAGCCAGACTGAGGAGTGCCCAGGAAACTAATGACTTTTCCCTTATTTGCACAGGCTGGGATGCCCAGTCAGCACAGCTTGGCAAGACTCAGGGGGCTGTCAAAACCAAGATAACTCCCTGCAGAGCAGAGTGGGAGCATGATGGACAGTGAAAAGGGCCTTCACGAGGAGATGCTGTCCTGGTTTGCTGCAGCATCTCTCTCGGTAGGAGCATCCAGCATGGCTGCACTGGGCACCAAGGGAACATCTGGAAGGGAAAGATCCCACGCAACAGAGCTTGGAAGGGATCCATCAGCACTTGGTCTCAGTGATGCTGAAATGCAAACAATTCCCAGACCAGAGGCCTGAGGCTTGCAAGAGGACAACTATCGGGTCAAGAGGAAGTTTTGGGGCAAACATATTTTGGCTGGGTGTGAGGACCCCTACTATGCATGATTTGTTCTTTTTTTCCTTTAGTTTCAAGTCCAGCTTGGCTACACAGGATCAGACTGCTTTCCACTTGAATGACCTTGCAGTTTTGCAATAAGAAATCCTTTTAAGTTTCTATGAAACTGCAGGGCTGACCAAAATAATTTTTCTATTGTTAAAACTACTAAAATAGGAATTTGAACTGGCTTTGCTGACTTACAAAATTTTTTTTTTTCTACACAGTAATAAGAGAAACTGTCACTTAGGATTGGAAATTCCCACAGTTGCTCAACAGAAAAAACAGAGGAAAATCTTTATAATGTCATGCATTGTGCAAAAATATTTAACAATTAACAGTCTCAAATTTCTTGTGCATTTCTCTAAATATTGCCGTTGTTTTGTGAAGACCACTGTGAACACAGCTGTGCCAAGCCAACAAACAGTTGAGTCCATTGTTGGTATTTTGGCAAAACTCTTCCAGAAAAGCATGAAAGCCAGCTGGGTTGGAAATTGCAGATTCCAACTTTAAAGATTTGAGGGATGGAGTATGCAGAAATAAAGAGGGGTTATTCTGCCATATTTACCCACACCAGCAACAGCCCTTTGAGAACCACTGGCATCAGGGGATGTATTCAGCCTGCAGGGCAGATAGGCTCCATAAGGAAAGGATAAAAAAAGCCAGTGCTGTTGAGGAGACAGCCCAGCAGCACTGGAGTGCAGTTTGGGAAAGCATTAAAACTCCCTCCCAAGTTTTAGACATTTCTATCAATGCCAATAAGTCCATTAATAGAGAGGGCTCAACCAGCGAGGAAAGGTCTGGCATGGAGAGCATTGTGCCACCTCATGCTGCTTTATACTCTGCAAATGAGCCATGGGTTTCAGTGGCTGTGTCCTGCAGCTGGGAGTAGAATCAAAATGTCCTCCGTAGGTAGAGAGATCCAAACCAGACCTACCAGCCCAGCCAAAATTCCCTATCTAAAGTTTACCTCATGTGTTGGCCCACAGTTGTGTCATCACATTCACAGTTCACAGCTGTTTAAAGCACCCCGAGTGGCACAATTCAGAGCACTCTGCATCTTGTGGACACCTAAAACCTCCCACAGAGGTTATGGTGCCATGAGGAGTCCCACAGAGCGGGTCAGCAGCAGGGGTGTGGGGTGGTGGGACAGAAATAGAGCAGCACCACAAGATCTGTAGCCTCTGTAATGCCTCAACTGGAAATAATGCCATGGCAGCAAAGGCTGGCTGGCACACCGCAGAAACTCTGTTGGTATTTCTGTCACCAGCATCAATGGAGAGCGCACAGATTCCTCTGTCCCACTGAACAGCAGCAGCTTGCAATGAAATAAAGGGTTTAAAATGTTTAATTTGGATAGGTGTCATTTCCCTCCTAGTGCCATGCTACCAGATGTCCCCGTGCTGACTGAAGGTGCTGCTCCTGCTGCAGGATTCCTTGGGATACTCCTGATGGATTTTCCTTCCCCAGCCCAGCTGCCGCCATGAATCAGCCAAGCACAGCTGGCCTGCCCCAGAGTGCCCAGGTGACACTGAGGTGCCACAGGAAGCCTGCAGTGATTTTGTGGCCCCAGTGCAGGTGACACGCACATCACACATGGAGCCAGTGGGTTGCAGGCAGTGCCAGCAGGACTTTTGGCTGGCAGAGATTTTACAGCCTCTCTCATCACAGAAAATGCAATTCACCAGCTAGACCTAATAAAAGCCAGTCCTCACAAGCAAGGCAGCAGTGATGCCAGCATTCAAAGTGGTAGGGAGTGCACGCTCTCTTTTTTTGGTGGTGGAGGCCAAGCAAACATGATACAGTTTGTGTTTAGGGAAGCATATACTCTGCTGTGATGTTTGATCTGGCAAGAAACCACAGTTCCTTCCTGCAAGCTGGCAAAACACTAAACACAGGGAGTGCCATGCACAGACAGTCTCAATTAAGCTATCTTTTCTGAGCTATAAAACAGCACCGGGCACATAAAACAACAGAAAACACATTTGTTTCCTCTCCATCTGCACAAGATATGCAGTGATTCAGTTTTACTCAATTAGCAACACCAGAGGAAGTAGAAACATGCATTTAATCTTTGTTTAGGACCACCTTACTCTGTACTGGCTACTGATCATTTCTAAACCTCTAAAGGTGGCTTTAGAGCAACTTAAATCTGGAGCTAAAGTCCATTAACCATGGTCTGTACTAGATTAAATAGGGCACAATTTCAGCAAGTCACTAAGCAATTGGAAAATACAAAAAAAAACCCTTGCACAAACCAAGAAAAAATACCGAACTATGCAAACCATCAAAACCCTCCGCAATCACAACCCTACGGCTTTAATTCCTAGGCATGAAATTCAGTTAGGCAACACAATTTTAGAGCAGAAGTAATATCTTCTTAATAACCTTTAAAAAACCCTGGAATTTTCTTAGAAGCCCTTTCGATAAATTGAGCACTAGGTTAATTAAAATTAGAGTTAGTCATGACAAGTTATTTGACAACACTTATGTGGCCCTGATGAAGCTGATTGCAACCATGGCCTTGGCCATGGTTGCATACACATGAAAAAATCTCAGGCTGCTGTAAGACAGAGAAATGCAGGCTATTTCACAGCAAAAATCTTATTTTGCATTTGGGTTCCCTAAATCACCAGCTCCACCAGCCCAGGTAAGAATCTAAATTCTGTTGGATAAGCAGGGAGTGCAGGAAAGTTGGGTTCGGAGACCTGACACATCAGTTGTCCCTTTATGGCCAGCTCCCTCTTTCCACTGTGCCATGTCTTGCTGCCACTATAAAGCAAAGAGAAATCCTTGGATTGTAAAATAATCTACTAAGAACAAATTTAGGTCTCTCTGGGTTTTTTTTCCTTCCCCATAACTACAGTCTATATGATTAGTACCACTCAACCATAAGAGGAAAATAATCATATTCAAATTTGGCCTTTGATCAGCAGCATTTCTCTTCTGCACTAGAAAGTTCAGTCTGGGTTTGGCTGGTGCCTTTAAGATAAACAGAAAATTACCCTGCAGTTTTTCTGGCAAGTTGGTGAGGAAAGAAGCCAATATCCAGCTAAAATTAAACAGGGTTGCTTCTCCATTTAGCCTCCCCTGGATTTGGAGCTTTATAACTGGGGATTCCAAATCTCTGATTTCACACATTAAGGAAATTCCCCAGCCTGACCATTCACAAGACCCTCTTGTGTTTTCAGGAATCTCTTCCTTAAAAATAGACAACTTTGGCTGCACCTGTGCTAACGTGGGCCTGAGGGTATCCCATGCCCAGCATAAACCCCTTGAATCTCTCCAGCCTGGCCCAGTTGCAGCTGCAGTGGGGCCATGAGATACACATGGGGCCCACAGAAGTTGTTGCAAAGCTGTCCTTGAGCTGTCTCACCCTGCAGCGCTCACAGATATACATTAGGCATCCTCTCTGGATTACAGGCAATGTGCGTGTCCATCACAGAAGCAACGTGAGCCCTCTATGAACTGTTTTAATGGCTAGTCATGCCAACTAATTGCAGGACATGATACACAGATTGTCTTCTTGTTTATGGCAGGATTAGCTCTTCATCCCCTTAGACCATAATCCAGTGCTCAGAGCTCCTCTCACAGACCCTTTGGAATGCTGCTGGCCTCAGATTAGTAAATTCTAGGTGACCTGTGGTAGTATCTAAATGACTCATGCTGCATGAAATACTGACCTTGGCCAACAGCTGAGACAGAAACAGTCCATTTTTAAAATGGACTAAAAACTAGCAGAAGCTGCTTGGACACAGTGGGATACAATTTTCCTACTACTAACCTAAAAAACAGATTACCTGGACAAATGGCTGTTAATAAACTCAGAGAAGCTTTTTGCTGATAATAACTTACCTAAATTAAGACAGTTTGGCAGTGGAAGAGGAAATAATCAGCACAGAAAGAGCAAAAAGCAAAAGTCCAAGGTGTCACATGCCACAGCTGAGATAGCCACAACACAGTGTCACCATAGAATTCCAGAAGGCTTCGATCCACACAGAGTAACACCCTATCACTTCAGAAGGCTGCAAGCATCCACCCTTTTGTCCCTCAGCCCAACCTTTTACACCCTTCATATTGATGCACTGCCCCTGTGTGCCCTCTGCTCCCTTTGGAGGTTGGTGTTTTACTAAACCATAAAATGGATACACCTGCCTGGGGAAAAAAAAATCTATAGTGCAGTTACAACATTACTTTTGTCTTATTTATCTAATCTGAATAGGAGAAAACACCCCCAAAACTCTATTTTACAGTAGAGACTGTAACGTGGACATGGCAAAGAAAGCCACTTGTGCACTTAGGGTAGAATGATCAGAATAGAAACACAAAGCTTGGTGAAAAGCACTTTTCAGAAAATACAGAACATTAGTTACTTTCACAGAAACACACAGCAATAAAAAACTCCAACAGTCAGGGTGTACATGCATGTCTAAAAGACAAGTCCCAAAGCAGTGTTTTGAATGACATATTACTTTATCTATTATAAAGTAACAGTTTAGATACACAAGCCCTTCTGCATTCGTCTTCCCCACAAATGACCCCAAAACCAAACCAAGTCACTTCTGACTTACATGTCTGGTAACCACAGCAGCCAAGGGTGGAACGGGTGATTTGGCTTCCCAGTATTCCCAGCTGGTCAGTGGTGGCACATGACACAGCTGAGGGGGCCACAACACACAGAGTGTCACCATAGAATTCCAGAAGGCTTCGACCCACACAAAGGAACACCTTGTCACTTCAGAAGGCTGCAAGCATCTGCCCTTCTTGCCCTTCAGCCCAGCCTTTTATCCCCTGACGCTGATGCACTGCCCCTGTGTGCCCTCTGCTCCCTTTGGTGCTTGGTCAGTGCCCCTGGGCACTCCTTACCCTCACTGCTGCTCACCTGCTCTGCACAGCTGTGCCCAATTAGGGATGATGCTCCCAGTTAGCACAACCAGTGTGCCTACCCGAGCCATCTTTAAAATAGCATATTTTGGCAAGGATACTACAACAGTGAACCTTTTTTAACTTGATAAACAGCCCCACATTCCCCTTGGATAAACAAAGTTCCTATGACACAATGTGTCGATGATACCTGGCTTTATCAATCACTAAAAGCTTTGCAGAACTTTTTATTCAAGAAAGGTATTTCTTGCCCCATTAGACAGATAGTCTGGGAAGGGTAGGATGAAGAATAAACACTGAATTCATGACCTGGTCATAAAGACAACCTGGTCTGCCCAAACCTGACCTCAGTCCTTCATTTCTCTGGAGTTTGGCAGAAGAGGAGCCATGGCATTTAATTTAGGTGCTTGTAGCAGACAGTCTCAGTGTGCCCCTCAATTCCATTTCATTATTTGCAGTTGAGACAGGCCAAATCCTCCATTCTCAAGCTGAGACTAACCATGTGTGCTGAGCAACACCCTGCTGTTTCCTTGCAAACCCATTTCTAAAGTTTCCCTTCCCAGGCTAAGGGAGAAAAGAGGAGTCAAGCAGTTATATTTTTTTAAGGAGATGTTCAAATCTCCTCAGTCTCAGGCTGTTTCTTCACAGCAAGGACACACTAGAATAGAGGAAGTCAGCAGAAACCCTGTTCTTGCATTCCTGATAACAAATGACATTTTTTGGGGTGCCTGGTAGCAATTAACATTGAATTCCTTGCATAGAATCAGCATGACACAGACAAATACTGTTTTGTCCTCCTCTCTGAGTAACCCAAGTGTCTTCTCCTAGTACAGTACTTGAATTCATTATGGTGGCCAATGCGCTTTGAGCATTAATAATGACATTTCTACTCTCAGTCCCTCCATAATGGGTAAATTGCCTTTAGGAAGGGGAACAGAGAGGATATATGACTCTACCAGGGTGACATAAAAACTCCACAGGGAGAAGTTAATTGCATCCAGAGTCCCATGCTAACACCTTAAACCCCAGACAGGCTTTCCCCTTTATATACTGAAGGCACTCCATATGCAAAAGGAAAGAATCTCTGCTTCTATACTGGATTTTATCAGCTGCTTAATATATTGATGTTAAAATGGAAAATAGGAAGCTTCTACTTTATTAATTCCTCATTTTACAGTGCCCAGCCCTTAGCTGAATACAAATTAATTTTTTTTTTCTTTACTGTCCTTAGTTTTTATGGCCACCATGCCTATTTGGCCACTCTTGGGATAAGGTCATTTCCATGAGCCCATCCCCTCCCTCTCTCCTGCCCTTCCCTCTCAGGTATTTTTATTAGAGCATCGATCACAACAGTATCTGGACACAAATTGTCACCTGGCTAATGGTGTGTGGCTTTCAGACACCATAAGAGCTTAAAGACACACATCAGCATATCAGCCCTGTCACCCTGGCCATGCAGGGTCTTTCAATCACAGCACCCATGCCAGGCAGCTTTCTGCACAGGGGGAAGGAAATTTGTGCCAACCCTCCTGATCCCGGTGCCTGAGAGCACCTCAGAGCAAAGCAGTCTCTTGACAAAGCACAAATAAATTACCCAAACAAGTGGTTTCCCCAGTTTGGTCTCTAAATGTGTTAAATGGGGAAGAGTTACTCTCACCTCGCCCCTCTGAAGGTGGGCAGGGGAAGCCAGCACACACAGCAGGGACAAAGCACCTGGATCTGCAGCATCCCTGTTTTAGCTCCTCTGCTCCCCAGGATGGCTCAGGAGCACTCCTGCTCTCCAAAACCAATCTGACTCCTCCAATGAGGCAAACCCCAAACTTAGGGTGCACTTCCATAGGTGCTCCCTGCCTTCCAAAGGCTGCGCCCAGCCCTCCTCCCCCTTTCCAGCCAGACAGTGATTCAGTGCCTTTGTCTCCTGCTCAAGTCAACTCACATAATTGATAGTGGAGCAATTTCCAACTTAAACTCCAGCCATTAACATACAAAAAGCAGAACGCATTTATTTGGAGTGCTTCGGTGTTGGAGGGAAGGAAACATTAGTCCAGGAAGACTTAACAAGAATGGAAGCAAGTAAATGGCTTTTAACTCAATCAAGGCATTTATGTCCTGATTTTTCCCTCCTTTTATAGAAGGATTCTAGCCCTGAAAAATAAAACATGGACATCCCTCACAGGAGGCCAAAAAACCTTTTGAGTTTCATTATTTATTTCAGACTTCAGCTGGATGCAGCTATAGATCTGCTCTGAAACACTGAAGCATGGTAATCACAGCATAATCAGTATTCTCATCTGCATTAAGAGCTGATCTTGCATTCATCAGATCAAACCCAATGCTCAATTCAGCTCTATAATATATTCCATTTCTCTTGATCCATCTGTCAGCACATTTCTCCTATGCAGAGAGTATGAATGGCTGAACAAAGCTCCAAATTGAGGAGCTGGATTTCTCCTTGATCCTCATGGGGAAGCGTATGAAGCAAATTTTGGTTTGCTATTGGGCTTTTCTTTCCACCTGCCTTGGCAGAAGGTGTCTGTGTGATGTACAAGTACCTGCAGTGTGGCAGGTGCTCTCTGATTCTCATTAAGATTTTTTTTCTCCCTGGCTTCTTATATTTGCAGCTCACAAATTGGGCACTACAGCTCAGCACCTCCCCTTTGCCCTTCTGAACAGTACAACTATGAGTCTCTTCATAAGGGGAAGTTATCACTGTCATCAATCTCTCCCCATTCTCTTTTTTTTTTAGTTGAAGTCACAATTTTGTGTCTTTTGAGCATCATTAGGCTTTTGCCACTATGCTTGTTTTATGATTTACAGACAGTGAGAAACATTCTGCATTTTCAGCATCACCCTGTCCCCTCTCCCCTCCTTTTTTTCAGGGATTTAATTGTAGAGCCAAGGCCTTTCACTGAGCTGTGGCTTTCCCTTGAGAGGTGCATACCCTGCAGCACACAAGACACAGGATATCAGGATTTCCCTTCCTCTGCTTCCAAACTCCAGCTGTCCCCAAGGTAGCAGGGCCTGAGCTGGCACCTGGGATGCACAGGTGAAACCCTGCACAGCACCACCACACAGCAATGCCCCTCACAGGGCAATCAGCATCCCCACCAGATCACCTCCTGTGCACACTGCTACCAGTGACATGCTTCAGGGGAAGCTGATAAAATTCCATAACTGCAGTTCAGGAATTTCATATCTGCCCATCTCACTTACCACACCCATTCCACCCAGAGAACATCAGTTAGGATGCTGCTTGAGCGGAGATGTGTGTACCAAGAGCAGCTGGAACCAAGATTTGGGTGAAAACAAAATCTCAGTTTTACCTGTGGAAGAACGACAGAGTTAGCAACCCTTGGATTGTTTTCCACCAGCTATAAAAATAATCTAGATTTACACAGAGGAGCAGTGAGTTATTTTTCAAAGTGCCTTAGAAATGTCTTGAAGGGCATCAACATTTTAATTTTTTCACTTTTACACTTTAAGAAGTTCTTTTCAGCTGTCTAAAGGAGACCTCAGTAATTGCTCACAAGTCACTTTACACAGTTCAGTTCATGTCAGCCTTTTTCAAACTAGTACAGTTCTTGGATAAAGAAAAGTTTAAGGAAACAAGCATTTACTGAATGCTCCAGAAGGAGGAATATATTTATCAAGAAAACATAAATCCAAGCTGGCAGAGCAAAGCCTGAAAACTAATCACATTCACTGTGAGTTTAGATTAAAGGGTTTTTTTCCTAAATTTACTGCTACTGATTTTAGTGTTATTTTTACTCTACTCAAACCTTCCTGCAGATTATTCTACACATCTCACAAACATTCAAAAGTCCTAACCAAGCTTGAAAAAGGCCAGCATAGAAACACTCCGTTGTTGGAGCTAATCTTTGATGAAGGTTAGAAGCAAAAAAGAGAGAGAATCCATGCAAAAACCGCATATGCTCCATCTTCCATCCCACAGCCAAAGAGCCTCCTTCCTCTTCAATGGGTGTGAAAACAATAATAGATTCGCACATTTCAAGACAGAATTCTGGAGTCTATATTTCTACAAATCTTTACAGCTTTCTATTTTCTTTATGCAGGTGATTTATCTTGAAATCTTGCTTTGATTTCCCCATCCCCAAATATCCTGATAGTTTTCCAAGTAGTGATATAATTAAATAAGTTTTCTTGTCCAGGTGTTTTTACTGACCCATGACCTTGGTTTCTGTCTAAACTCCCAAACCTGTTACGATTTAGTTCAGTTTAATTCAGGCTGAACAACATATCGTGGCTTAATCTAAAGTTAATTCCAATGTTGACAACTCAGTTGTTTTTCCCTGACCTTACTCAATTTCCAGCCCAGGCTAGATAATCTTGTATGATTAGGTATCCCCTATGTGATTACAGCTTTCATAAATACCCTGCCTTGCATGAGACTTGTTCTTTGAAAGTCTCACCATCTTAATGAACCATTCTGTGGATGGTGTGCAATGAGAATGGAAAATTATTTTAGCCTTTTTACTGCTTCATTCTACCACTCCACCAGGAATTAAATGGAAGTAGAATTTTTGGGTTTATTGCTAACATATATATTGCATGCATATATCTTTTACCATAAGAAACAAACAGTAGGATAAGCACAGCACCAACTTTCCAGGAAAGATTTCTATTATATATTTCAGCTCCACACTGTTTCTGAATTTGTCTGTCCAAGTGTTTGATGGAATTAATGCGAATACTTGTCCTACAGGTTTGACTCTTGTGGTGGAGCGACTTTGAGGTCTCAGCAAATGCATTCTGGGATTCTGAGTTCTCTGTGTAGTCTAATACCTGAAGTTACACTAAATTAATCTTCTCTTTTTAATGTCATCTCTTTCTTTCACAGCACAAATGAGAATATTATGGGTCTTTGGAGCTCTACCTTTGACAGCTTCAGACCATATTTGCCTGTGGGTGCATAATCTAATCTAAGGTCTGGGAACAAGATGCAAATAGATAGATATTCTCTTTACATAAGGTGTTTTTCCACAGGAAAAGAAACAGAGCAAACAAAGCTGTACTGGGTTGAATATTTTAATATAATGTGCGTTTATGAAGTCCCTCTGGAACCCAGTCTATATTACAATCACAGAGAGATGGATCAGCACACAGCATCTCATCTCTTATAGTTATTAAAAATGGGGGATGAAAGAGAAAAGAAGGAGAGGGGATGGCTAATGGGGGCTCTGTGTGGTGCTGAGATGGGGATTTGTGTCGGGGCAGCAGTGGTTTCTTTTGGTTATTTTATTTGTGCTATTCACTTAGAAAATACTCATTGAGGGCTTCCTCATGGCTTTGCTGTGCAGCTTGCATTTGCCACTCTCTCAGCTTCCAGCTGCCAGGCATATGTGGCAACCAGCAGAAAAGCTGCTAAAATGTACTTTGCACGAACAAAAGTGGAATTGTGCCACTCAAACTCGCTTCCAGCTGTGCTCTGAATTTCTACATGCACGGGACTGACCCTGTGAGGTGCTGCTTGTGCCCAGACCAACACACTGCCCCACTCACTGCCTTTCACTAACATCTGCAATATTGCAAAAAAAAGTTCTAAAATATGCACCATTTTTCATTGTTTAGCACATTAATGAAGGATAATGGCATGCACTGCTATAAGTTGGTAAGAAAGTACAGGTTGATTTTAACCTTCGCTCTGAAATCATTAGACTAAGAAGAAATCTTCTAGCCTTGCCTTTCTTTAGGGAAAAAAAAAATGTGTCTTTCACCCTCTACATTACTCAGCCTGAAGAAATTTATATCACAGAATCACAGAATTGTTAGGATTGGAAGGAACCTCTGGAATGATCTAGTCCAGCCCTCCTGCCAAAGAAGGGTCACCTAGAGAATAAGGTATGAAATTTGGTATATGATATCAATCAAAATGAAAGCAAGGGATCTCATAACTTGAAGATTTTAACAGGCCAAGGTAACATTCTTCTTTATTAATGGATGAAGGGGCTTTGAGGTGGGTACAAATGTAAATTAAGCCCTAGCCTCAATTTCTCAAGGCTTTGCTGGAAAATCCCTGGGCATTTCAGCATCACAGGCTTCTCAGGAATGTTTGAAGATATTTGAAAGGCAGCTGATATTTCCAGCAGCAAAACTGAAGAGAAATGTCATGGGATTGTTCTGTTCTTCAAATACTTTCAGCTGCACTTTGGAGAAGAAGACCTATGGGGCAGACTTGGCTATGGTTTGGTGGTGTTTCTTTCTGAGTAACTGAATTTCCAGCTGGGTGTCATTGCTGCTATTCCAGTTGGTTTTGATTCAAAGACAAGCTGGGGTTCGTTACAGGTATTAAAATTCTTAGATCTCTAATATGAAATAAAACAGAACTAACAATGTTCTTACCACCAAAAAGGCTGAAAGGAAGGAAAGGTTTTAATTTTTTTTTTTTTTTTACTTTTTATTTTATTAGATATATCTTTATTTTCTGCAATATTATGTTTTCAATATTTACCAATTTTAAAAAGGAGCTTGTACTTTAAAACTAAAGCAAAGGCTCTACCTTGGCTGTATGCAGGGTCAGCACCAAGGGGAGACAAGAAATCTCCCCAGACCCTCCTGAACTGAGGACTGTGTACATTGTTAGGGAAAAGCAAATTGAGGAAAGAACTTTTCCTGCAGAAATTCACAGTGGTGAGGGCCAAGCTGAGCAAAAATGACAGCTCAGCAGCTCCAAGCAGAGCACCAGGAGGAATCCTTCGAGCCTGGAAGATAAAGGAGCAGCTGCTCCGGCCCCATGTAAGCTGCGAAGCAATCCCTTTGCTCAGCCCCCTTTCCACTTCCCAAATCTTAGCTATGATGGAGAGGGGATGAAGAAGGGGGAGCAAAAGGGGGTGTTGGGGGAGGAAGGGTATTGGTGATGGCACAAAAACATCTATTTCCTGCCCTTGTTGCCAGAGGGTGCCCGGGGTCAGCTGGATGCTCAGCCAGCAGCCCCTGGGCGTAATCCTGCTCGGGGAAGCAGAAGCCCTGGTGCCTGAGGACAGAGCAGGCGCTGCCCTGTTCTCTCTCAATTAACCAATTAGTCTCCTTTCATGTTGGGTCAGTGATTTACAGTGCATTATGGCTTCAGAGGATACAAACTAATTAAGGGTGAAAGCACCAGCACACATCCATTTAAGTCCGGGTTCCTCTGAGGAGTGCTGGGAGAGCTGTGGGATCCCAGGTGCAGGGCCTCATCCCAGGAGCGCTGAACCTTTCCCTGCTCAAATAATGCCATGAGCAGCATCTGCACACTGTGTGTCAAGAATGCCCTCAAGATTCCCCTCTACTTGGGAAAATAACACCAGGGCTTTGGCCATGTCTCCAACTCCAGTCAAAGATATTTAATACAACAACTGGAACATTTATATCTGATGTCAGCATGTTTATACCCAGCCAGGCTCCAAAACCTTGTTGCCTTCACAGAAAAAAAGAGAAAAAGGACTTTCTAAACAAATTTCCGTGGTTAACCTGTGTTCTCACTAGTGATGGTGCCACTTCACTCTGAAAATAGAATGAACACAGCTGGTGCATGCCCGTGGCTGTCAAGGGCATGTTCCTACCAGTCATGTTCTGGTAGGAGCACACTTCTGCTTGTGTTAAGAATATTAACACATTAAGGCACGTTAAGTTTTCTTCCCCCAGTTCTCTCTCCATCTTGTTAAAAGCCCTTATGAGGCGAAGTGGCTTTGCCTCTTTTAAGAGACAAAGTATGAGGGTGAGTATGAGGGAAAATTCAGGCTGCAATTCTGCCAGTTGGACAAAACAACATTAGACCTATCCCTAATACTCAGCTCTAATGTGTTGAAGGGTAGATACTCAAGAAAGCCCCTCAACTCCAGCATTAGAAGATACTGTTTTTAAATAATTTTTTTTTTCTTTTTTTTTTTTTTTTGCTTAGAACATCCCCAAATTTTCCAGGACCAATTGCCCTGAAGCCAGTGTCCTGTGCAATCCTGGTAATGGTTATGAGATTCCAGGAGGCCATGGAATTTGGCTTATTTCTGCTTCTTATTTCCCACTGCTGGAATTACAGCCTATTCCTGTCAAGAATATAGTCACAGCCACATTATCACAAAGTGGGAATGCAATTGCTTAACACACCCCAGTTTTTCACAGTATGTCAAGTTAACAGTAATTTTTTTATCCTATCTCTGCCACACAGCACAGATGTTGTTGCTTCTAACATTTCCTTCGTTACTGGAGCACAGCTGAAGAGTAATTTTAGTCCCCTATTTTACACAGTCTCTTTCATGTGCTGCTGCTGCAGCCATCAGCCAGACAAGACACTTGACTAAGCAAACTGTCAATGTATTTCACACATCCACGGGAGATGCACAACATCAGATTCCAAGTTCACGTGTGAGATGCCTCCAGTTTGTTTGATTTTATGCTGGACTTACTCTCCCTCATTATCTTCCCTTTTGTTGTAGCTGGGAGATTTTTGACAGCGTAATTTTATTGTGAATATACCGAAACTTCTCCCGAAAATGGAAATATTTCACACAAATATCTCGTGCTTTATGACAGCCACAAATTTCTTTTTGATTTGTTCTCTTGCAATGCCAGAATTCAATGCCTCTCAGCAGCCTGCCTGTATTACCTATAGGATGGAAGTGCAGGTGGGGATTATAAATCTCCAGCCCCTTTGCATGCACACAGGCACTGAAAAAAAAAGGTGGGAAAAGGCTAAAGAATTAACTGGTAAGCTCTGGTATGGGATTTGGAGCTCTGCTGGATATTCCTGAGGTTGTGTCCTTATGGAGAAAGGACTTTGCTGTGCCAGATAAACAGGAAGCAATGCACTTGGAACGTGACTGGATCAGCACCTCAGCAGTGAAGACTTTCCCTACACTATCACCAAACCCATTTAGCTTAAAAGACAGAAGAATCCAAACCACTCACAATTTCCTCCCTGAGTGCAAATCAACCATGAACTGGAATCTCTGGAAGTCACTTAACAGCCTGTAATTTGTATGAGAAACTCTCTATTTTAGGAGAATTTCTGCATCTGTTTCCCCAGCAGATACTGCCAAAAGAAGACACTGGCAGAATTTCGGCATCTTGCCTTCTGTTTGAAACTTCTGTGAGTATGGGAATGTGGAAATGGAAGATAAATTTAAAAACATGATCTGAAGGAGATCTATCTCTAGGTCTTGTGCACCAAAATGATCTAGATATGAAACTGAAACAGGACATACAAAGAAAGGGTTTTCACTCACATTCCAAGGGGCTGAAAGACTGGGAATGTGGGAGTGCACAGCTTATTGCTTCCTGGCACTCACACTCCCAAATGTGACAATAATGCTGCAAGGATAATCAGTCCAATTTATGTTCCAAGTGTGAAATGTCCAAATCCTGCACAACAGGGGGTCTTTCATCATTTCATCTGCGTGCAATGAATGCAGAGAATAATTAGCAAAATGAATGAAAAGGCTTTGGACTCGATTTTAATCCACCTCTGTGCAATGGGAATAACACCCCAATTCATTAGGCATCAGATGCACATTAGTGAAACACAGTGGCAACTTAATTCAGCTGGGAAGGGCATCCCCCCAGGGAGAGCTGAAACAAGCAAGCCCATCATTTCTCCATATGTGGCTAGCTTCAATTAAACTTTCCAAAGCACAAATTCGGACACACCTTGAAGGAAAATGGGAAAGAACAGCTACTTTATGGACGTTCCTGTTGTAATTCAAGATGGTTTCCTCATCCTGAGCAAGTTGAAACAGCAGGAGTGGTTGGAATTTCGATGGAGGGGAATTCAAGCGCTGGAACACTGTATTCAGGGGACCTCTGCAATAGTCGGAACAGGATTTGCAGTATCTTTAGGGAATATTATTACTAAACTTCAAGTTTCATTTATTCCTCTGGATTGTTCTACTCTTGCCCTGTCACTTTGGATCAAGTGCTCCTTTATGAGTTTGTTTTCTCATTTATTAAAGGCCAAGTGGTATTCTGTTTACTCAATTCCATGGGAAAACAGAGTGACAGCTTGCTGTGGGCTTTGGGAATAAATGCTGTGCCCTGAAGTCTCATTTCCTTGCAAACCCTCCTATTAAAGCAATAACTGGGAAGGGTGAGCCAATTTTCCTTTTCTCTAAGCTTTCCCTAAAGGTTTGCTTAGTGTCTTTAGCTTAGAGAGAATCTAAAAGGAAAACACTCATGTGCTCCAATTTTTGTTTTCTTGGTAAAATATCTAGGAACTTGGCAAGTGCAGAGCTGAAGGGAGAAGTTAATTTAACTGATATCCTGCTCAGCTGGGATCCTCTTGCCTTTTGAGGTCTCAGTTTGCAATTCCAGTACTGTACAAATTGGCCATTACAGAAATTGCTTATTAGTTTTCCCAGGGTTTCAAGTTGCACCCCTGACTTCAGAATTCTCAGGAATAGTATGTAAGAAAACTGGGATGTGTGACTCCCAGGGCCTGTCCTTGACTACCTCCTCAGCTCTGAGAGACAAACCTCCTTCTCTGCCTGGGCCATGGCATGCAGAGTTGAGGATACAGCATGACTCTTGTCCCAGAATAGTTCAGGCACCCTATGGATGTTCCAAGGAGGGAAAACTGTGCTTGAATAGCTATCCTCACTTGTCCTGCTTGTTCCTGAACAAAGGACATTTGTGGCCCAGTAGCAGACACAATAAATGGATGTCACTGCTGGTGTTCAGTTCCAGGGAAAGCTGAGGAATTTTCCATGTCACTCACCAAAACCAGCCCTTGGAGCTGATTTTGAGGCTGAGGTTACTCCAGTGGAATCAATTTAGCCACAACTAACATGAATGACAACATGGAAACAGAGTCCATAACAAATAAGTCAGGGCAGAGATGTCCTCCCTCCATCACACTCCTTGCACAGCTCTGTCATCAGACAGACCTTCTTACCCTCACTCCTCTGATCCAGAGGGCACATCAGGCACAAATGGCAGATATCAGACGTCTCCAGAGCAACTGGCCAGGTCTGGTGTTTGCTGTGAAAGCATGAGTCACAACCTTCCTCATTCTTCCCACATCTGCATAAATCAGTCCTTCTGCACGGGCTGTTCCAGGGAAAAGAAAGGTGAGGAGTAAATCTCAGGGAAATGGAAATGCTTGTGCTCTGGCTCGGTGGCCAGACATGCAGGGTGTTCCTCCTGGCCTCAGTGGTGACAAGCATTTCTGACACTTGTGATTAATCTTGCTCTGATTCTGGCCATGTCACTGCAGCTTCTCCTTACACCTTCTCCAACCTGTCATGCAGCCCATGGATGTGACAAGAGGTGCAAACTGCAGATGCCCTGGCAAGCTCAGCTTTAAATAGCTTAATCCTGGCAAGTTTGTGCTGCTGAGGTTTTTCAAAGGTTAAGCCCTTCCAATGTGGAGGTGATGAATGGCTGCTCAGTGTGGCAAGCACTCAGGACAGCAGGGGCTTCTAAATTCCTCCTCTTTTTCATATTTCACACAGAGAGCAAAGCCTTGAATTCAGTGTGATGCTTGTGGTAATGGCAGCGTGGTCTGTTTGCAAACATGCAGCAAGAGGGGGTGATTTAGGGGATAACCACTCTGTGGACCCCAGATTTTCTTGTATGCAGCTGCCATTCTGTCAGCTGTTGGAGGTACAGCTTTCCTTCCTTCTCTCCTCCCTGCTGCCCAGGCCCCTCTGCAGTCCCATGGAAAGGACTGGAAATGACTCAAGGACAAATCAGGCTTCCCCTCTCAGTGTGAAAAGGAAAAGACCTCTCTGAGAAGACAGAAAACAGTGGCTCAGTTACCTGCGAGGCAGTAGGATTTCCAGTGTGACTGGATCAGCACCTCAGCAGTGAAGACTTTCCCTACACTATCACCAAACCCATTTAGCTTAAAAGACAGAAGAATCCAAACCACTCACAATTTCCTCCCTGAGTGCAAATCAACCATGAACTGGAATCTCTGGAAGTCACTTAACAGCCTGTAATTTGTATGAGAAACTCTCTATTTTAAGAGAATGGAGCTGGAGAGAGCAGAGGGCAGGATGGGAGCAGAGCACCGGTTTCTCAGTGCCCTGTGGTCCTTCCAGGGCAGAAATCCCTGAGATTTACAGAGATCCACATAGCATCTTAGAGATCCTATTATTAGCAAGCTGTTTAACCTCCCAGAGCATCCATCAAGCCAAAGCATCACAGTAACACTCCCCAGCTGTTATATTACATGGATAATTATAGACTGCAGATGCTAATGCAAGGAACCCATGTCACTTAACGATACATCATGCTACAGGGTGAAAGGCTTCTTTTCTTTTTTTAAATTTTATTAGGCTTCAAAGTGGCAAATTGTTTCTTTCTTTCCCCATTGTTTTTCATCCTGCAGAGGTAGAAGCACAGCCCCATTCAGCAGTTTGGACTGGATTAATTTTTAAGGATGCTTGGAGGCTACTTGAGGACAAGCAAACACTTTGCATGTGGCTGTCGCACGAGCGAGCAGTCAAAGGGGAAAGCACACGAGTCAGCCATAACGTGGCCTCTCAGGGACACTGCACTGCTTTTGTGGGTAAGCAGCAGGCTCAGGAAAGGCCAGGCTGCAGCAGAAGCTCAGAAATATCTTGGTGGAAACCTTGGCACATCCCCAGCCACCTCTCTCAATGCTGCACTCTTGCTCCAGTCTCCTGCCTCTTTGCTCCACTCCTTCCAAGGAAAGCTGAAAAGATCTAAAACCTCCTTTGCCAATGGATGCATTTTCCTACATATCATCTGATGGGTATGTGCAATCTCCTTTTTCCACTTGTGTTACGACCACAAGGGCTGTTGGTGCCCCATGATTACAGTCTTGAACTCGGAGTGGCCTAAAATAATGTGGAGAGCACGGATTAGAGGGCCAGACACCCGACCAAATTTGAGACTGCTCAAAGGATTTACAAAAGTGTCTCCAAATCAGGGAGCACTCAGCCAGCTTTACTTTACAAGAGGAAAACCAGGGCACATTCCTTTGACCAAAAACCTTCTGAGCACTGAGGAAAGGAGGAGCAGGCAGGCACAGTTTAAAGGATATGTGCCTTTGTGTCAGAGTTTTCGGGATGAACACTGTTAATTTTACATTCCCCCATTAATTTTTCACAAGGCTTTATTTGAAGCACAGGGTTATAATTTTGGCTCAGATTTCTGGTGGCTTGAGGATCATTTTGTTTATAATATCACCAGACAGCCCTGATGGAAGTATCTATCTGTAATTCATGCTGGTTTGCCACTTATTCTCCCTTTTCAGTATACATAAAGCTCCTGTAAAAGTCACAGAGGTAATTGCATTTTTGGATTTGTATTGTGTGATTAAATGTGAGTGTATGTGAAATTTTCCAGGGGGAAAAAAATCCCACAATAAGACTACATTGTGAAGGAAAGAGCTGCATATATGAGTGGATGTACTTTTGATGCTGTCATTTCAAAAAATCACAGCTCCAGGTTGAACTAAATCAGTACTAAATATTAAGAATGCATTCACTATTTTTTCTTGCCTTTCGTTCTCTTACCTTGCATGGTAGCTGGCAATGTAGAGAGATATTGGTGCTGTACAGATGACAGAGCAGGTGAAAATAACATTAATTATAAGATAGCAGAGAGAAAAGGTGCGTGCAGGGCAGGTTTACCACTTTCATTTTTCTATTCTCCTTTTCTCTGAAAGAAAACGTTAAGGATCCAAATTGCCCTTAATTCTCTGCCCACAGTGCATCACACATTATTTGCAGTCAATAAGTATAATTTTTTTGCAGCAAGAGGCGCTTTACCAGTCACAGACAGCATAAGAAGCATTTAATGTAGTACACTCTTTGTCTTTTTTTGTCCCCAGTTTTAACTGTCACAACACAAAAGCTAATTTCTGGTGTGGCATTTCCCAGACAGCACAGGAGGTGCTGAGACAGCTCTAATAACTTCACCCCAACCTCTGCCTCCACATCACAGTTCTGGGTAATGCACGTACGTGTCTGGTGGCTGGGGCTTTCACAACATCACATCTCTGATCTCTGGCTGCCAGTGTCATTCTCAGTTTGCTTTTATCCTTAATGACAATGGAGGAAGTAGGATGCAAACAAGAGAGCTGGATAGGCTCTATCTGTTTCTGTTGTGAAATGAAAAGAATAATTGCAGCTGGCTTAAAAAAGTTTCCCCAGCGCCTTCTGTCTGTATATGGGTAGGCATTGAAACCACTTCCAAAATGAAAAAAAATATTAAGATGAGCCATTTTCCCTCTTATGGTATTGTGAGCCACACATATGAAAACATTTATGTTGAAAATCTATAGTCTTGATAAGTGTGGAGTTTTAATTTTCTTTTAATGGGTAAAGACAGACAGAAGGGGATGAAAAGAGGAAGATGTATTAGATAGAAATACAGCTACTGCCTTCAGTTTGAAAGTTAATTAAATTCTGGACATTTTTGTATGGACATTTTGGATTTCTTTTCCTCATTAAAGAATGGAAATAGTAAGAGGCCCTGTAGTACACAATGACCTCCATCCTTCAAATATAATTAATATATTAATTAGTAGCTGCTGTATCTCAACCTTGTTGGCCCAAGATGTTTACATTAACTTCTACACAGGAGATAAAGCCACCTCTAATTGTATTTTTGCAATGGCTTATCCCAGTGTTCTGGGGCTGAGACATGCTAATGACTGCTCAGGATCAGGAAAGACTCTCCCATTTTCCTCTCTAGGGTTCAAATCTCACCTGAACCAAACTCCAAGGATCCTTTGTACACAGATGTGAAAATTAAATACTTTTGTAAAGTCACAGCATTGCTTGAGCTGAGCTGTACGTGCTCATATCTAGATGCTCTCAAGTGGCTTCCTGTCATTTACTGTTTACAAATAAATTTCTCCTCATGCCTGTGTTTTGCATGCAGCCCTGGCCTCATCTGCAGCTCTTTACTGTACTTTTCAAAGCTTGTGGCAATTCAAGAGGGTATAATTTATTCCTGAAAGTGTCCTTTTCCTGTTAAACATCCTCCTTCCTTCCTCATTCCCAGCTAAAACAGAACGAGTAGAAAGAGATGCCGATGATCTGAGCCACGCAGCAGGAAGGATACAAAGTGATTTATTGTTGTGGATCACTGAATCACACAACACTTTGGGTTGGAAGAGACTTTTAAATTTCTCCTAGTCCACCCCCAAACAATGAACATCTTCAACTCGACTAGGTTGCTCCAAGCCCAGCCTGACCTTGGACACTTCCAGTGATGGGCCATCCTCAGCTTCTCTGGGCAACCTGTGCCAGGGCCTCACCACCCTCACAGTAAAGAACTTACTCCTTTTATCTAATGTATAACTTTATCTATTCTAGATCTAATGTCCATTCTACATCTAATATCTATACCTATCTCTAGCATCTGCATCTAATCTCTGTGGGTCCCCTCATGCATCTGTCTCGAAGCACCCACACTCTCCATACTGCAGGTGTGTATTTCCCAAAAGCTGCCCCTAAGAGCCCTCAAGGGCAGACTGTGGCTGTAGAGGGTGGTAGGCTCTCTGAAAATGTGACCAGAGCATGCACTCTGTTATATCTGAAATTCCCAGGCAGGAAAGACATGCAGTATTAGGGAAGCAGTGTGATAAATTTAGCTAGTGATAATGCAAACAGCATGGAAAAAATGTGTGCTGTACAGGAGGGAACAGGCTCCTTTGCTAGCTGGGACATTACTGACCCCTTGGAAAGAAGGCTGTAATACATTTAAATCTGATCCACAGGCTTGCGTGTGTCCACAGTCCCACTGGAGTCAGGGAGACTGCAGAGTGTGCAGTTATAAGCTATAGAATTATTTATTTTTGTAAGTATCAGGAAGTTAGGGGGTAAAATGTCCTTGGTTTCACCTCCCAAATAGATCAGCAATGTAAATAGGCAGTTACTTCTCACTATTGTCAGTGATTAATCTGCCTAAGGAGAGCCCTTACTTTCTCTGGTTCACTTTGCTTTTTCCTTGTTGATATTTGACTGACTTGTCACTTTGTTTGAAACAGTAAAAACGTCAATTTGCCAGAAGCCAGAGAAGAGTCTCACTCCTTTTAATTTGCTCGTTTTCAGTATCAATTAGTTTAGAAGTCTAAAGATTTAGCCTTGTGGTATGTTTTCTTACAGCTGCATTCATATCCCTATCCATAAAGCCAATGCAAGTGAGTTTCTCAGAAGGAAGACAGCTGAAATGTCACAGAGAGTTAGTCAAATTGCTGAGCTGCAGGCATTACCAAGACACAATGACAGAAACTCAGGATGAGGCCAACCCTACCCTCAGCAATTTGTTCAAATTCCTTTCTTTGTTGCTTCCCTAATTTTCCTGAACTGTGGCTTTATAAAAATCTTCACTGAATCCTTATATTTTACTGTAAACACCAACTGGGCTGTTAATTCATGGCTCTAGGCTTCCTTCCCAGGTAACAAGAATTGCTTTCTTGCCATTGTTTTTTTCCCCCAGTAACCTCCAGTGCCATTTGATTTAGATTGATAAAGAGAGATATCATTTCCACTTTTAACAAGCCATTGTTCAGATCTGAAGTGGGAAATATCCATCCAGGCAATTTGTATTTATAAGACTTCTGCTTCTCCCCAGACTGTTTTGTTCTTTGTGACAAAAAAGGCTGAAATGGGGAAGCAAATGGAGGCAGTAAGTGAAGTGAACATGGAGAACCTTTCCTAAATCTTAAAATCCCAGGTAGTGTCATTGCTAAGGGCATTAATTATTTCAAAACTGTCTTGCTTTTTCCAATGAGACAAAATGTAATGTGAAATGTTACAGTGAAACCAGACACACCATAATCCTCAGCAGTTAATTCAAGGCTATGCATTAGCGTCAGAAAGCAATTAGATGTTTGAATTCACACAAATTGGGAGGGTCACAGTAAATCTACTGTAAAGAAAAGGAACCAACTGAATTCAAGAAAGACTTCCCAGTCAAACTGCAATAAATATGTAGTAAATCAGCTCCTGATAATTCAGGATGCACAGAGGCAAAAAAAATAGTGAAGAAGCCAGAGTTTTTTAAGTGTCTGTCATTCCTATGGGTGAAGGAAGGCATAGGAAAGGGAAAGGCTGGAAAATTAAAAGGGCAGAGGGAGGGATAATATTTTTTTCTGTCAAGCATTGTAAAGAAAAGAAAATGCCAGTCATAATGATAGGGGAAAGATGAGAAAGGAAAAAAAATGGTTCTTTTTTTTTATGCACTGAGCAGTGAATGCTGCTGCAGAGCTGAGCAGTGAGCAGGGAGATGTTAATGGGCACAAAAGGCTGGGCTGCCCACTTGGATGGGGAGATGACAAATTGCCAACAACACGAGACTTGCTCCTGTTCAATTGCATTTTAATAACATGGAAGGGCTTGATGCAAGTAGTGAGAGGCTCAGAGCAGAAATTACCTTACAAAAAGATCATCTGCCTCAGTGTCTATCACTGCTGAGCAGGAGGGACACAATAGCAGGGGGAGAGATCAGCAAGCCCTCACTGCTTTTAATACGCTGCTATGAATGCCCAAATCCTCGAGGATGTGGTTAAGGCAACAGACTGCCCCGTCTCTGCATCTGCATTTGTCACAGATTCTGGACAAAAGACACTGAGGTTGCCCAGAAACAGAGGGAGCAAATCCAGCAGCACTCAGGGCTGCAGGAACCAGAGTGGAGCTTTCCTCTGTTCAGAGTCAAAATGGAGTTAACGAACTTGCCTGCTTGTTGTGGAGGTCCAGATCACAACTTTATAATGTCAGAGACAGAAGTTCTTTAGCAATGGACCATAAAAATAAGCAAAAAAAAGAAGAGCAAAAGCTCTTCCCATCTTCCTTAACTCAACACCTTTTTTCCTCACCTCATTCTCTCCCTAAAGTACATACAGACTGGATGTGCTGACATTTGTAGCTTTCATTTGATATGAAGAGTTTGGTATTTCCTACAGTTTTGGATGACCAAGCTGCTGAAGTGGAGGGAGAAAAAAAGACTGGGAGGTGCATAATAGAAAAAAGAAAGCCTGAAGGGAGAAAGATATAAGACTTCTGTAAGATTTTCCCCTGTTGTACCTGTGGAAAATACACTTTAGTCAGTGGTGAGACGCTGGCAGAGGCTGCTCAGAGAAGTTGTGGAAGCCCCATCCCTGGAAGTGTGCAAGACTGGGTTCATGAGGCTTGGAGAAACCTGGTCTACTAGCAGATGTCCCTGCCCACGTCAGGGGGTTTGGAATAAATTAACTTTTAAAGGTCTCTTCCAACCCAAACCATTCTCTGATTCTATAATTGTGAAGGAACAATCATGTTCAGGACCTAGTCCTCAAACAGAAAGTTTTAGCAGGTGACCACCTGCCTACAAAGGTCAAGTGTAAAACCTTAGCACTTCAATCAACACATTATTTATAACATTTCTGGGATAAGCTGGAGTCCACCTAATCAATGGGAATGAAATATCATTCTAGTGGTTCAAGTTCTAAGGGAATTTTTCTCTGGGATTCTTTCACTGTAATTTTTTTTATTGCTGGCATAATTCCCTTTGAAATGACATTTCCATTTCTGCACTCACACCGAGTCAGCCTTTCTGGGAAGGTTTCCTCCGTGCAGCAGAACAATATGGTGCTAATGGGATTACTCACAGCATAGAGTTAAGCATTCATAGAAATCTTTGAGAGAGTGGGGTGATAATTACCAGCTCTCATACCACAGCCCAAATAGTGAAACATAATAGTGTACACATTTCCCCCAAAGATGTCTGAACTCCTCTTGGTCAGAGCATTGGTGACACAGGAATGGCTCTGCTGGAGCTTAAGCTCCATTCACTGACACTATTGTGTATAATTAAGGGAAATTTTTCTTTTTAACACAAGCACAGCACTGAGCATATCTAATCTGGAGATTTTCAAGTCAAAATGCATTTAAAAAATGAAAACTCTGCCCTGAATGTAATAAAGGTGTCAGTACATTTTACCTTTCAAAGCTCTGTATCAAGATTTTAGCTCAAATGAGTATTCCAAGGTAAAGCAAAACATAGTAGTCACTAGTATTACAAAGAAGAAAAAAACCAAAATAACAGCTTAAAAGGTTGTTTCAGTATGGAATTGAAAAAAAATGCCAAGTTTCCACTTTAGGTTTCATTCCTCCTCTCTCTGCTCTCTTCACCTCCCTCCTTTAGAAGGCAAAGGGAAGGAAGTGTGCAGTGATACATTTTTCGTCCTCTTTTATTGTTCTTTTTTTTGGACATATATATCCTCATCTGAGCTGGAACTCATTTTCAATATACTGGCTTTTTAAAACTTCCTTTTGAACATTTCTGTTGTCTTACATTCTCTGTAATTTTGTCCCATCTCATCATCTCAAAGCAAACTGTTCTCCTTTTCCCTTAATACTAGCTTTTATGTTCTTTCTGAGGAAAGCCACTGAAGTGAACTTTGTCTTGTGCAGATAAGAGAAGCAAGCTGTGGCACTCCTAAGGTTTTAACAACTATGAACAGTTTCATTCTGTGATGAGCTTTATACTTCTACATCCTCCCTCTTTTCAGTTCTGGACCAAGAGATGCCATTGAAAAAAAAGAAATCTACAGAGATTCATGAATTCAGCTATAAATACCAGCAGTTAACAACTTATATATCAGCACTAGGTAAAACTGGGGGAATATTCACTTTGCCTAATGCAACAGGGAAACCAGGCACAACATTCACCAGCAGCTGCAAAATGTGTTGGGAGAGAAGGGAAAAGTGTAGTGACAAATTATGCAAATGGACCATACAAGAGATATGTAAATGGCTAAAGCCATGTTATTCATGGTCTCCTAACTGACTCCCAAGGGAATCGTTAACCATGTGCAAATTATGGAACATTTCTTGCAGGCCCTTTTCTCCTTTGTGTCCCTCTTCCCACTGTCTCATTAATTAACACTCTTCTCTCTCTTTCTCCTTTGGTTCCTTCAAACTGTTGCCAGCTAAGAATAAATGAAAACTTCACACTAAGGTAAATCATGTAGAGGTTTCAATCGATAGGGAGGGGAGAAGGGAAAGCCAGCAGAATACCTCTACATGCACTGAGAATTAATTATAGCAACAAAAAATAGTCAATTGATCATTGACTGAGATAATCTCACCAACTAATGATCAGATGATCAATTGATCATCTCTTCTGAGAGGAGGGATGGGGGGTTGAGGAGTTCTCACGGGACTGTGCTGGGGCTGTGTGAAAATGAAAAGAACAAAGCAATCCTTAATCCAGGGGCATACCAAGCACTCCTCCTGCTCCTAGGCAGAACAGGGAGAACCACAGACACAAGGCTGAGACAGGAGTGGGTCTGGGCAATGGGAAATTTTCCCTCTGGTGGGAATGCAAGCCCAGCCCTCAGACCAGACCAATGGAGAAGGGGACAGGCCCTCCATCTTTTGCAGGTGAGCATCCTGAATGACCATCACAGCATGATAAAAACTCCCAAATAGCAAATTGTCCCACTAAACCCCAGAACTGAAGGAAAAACCCACTGAGAAAGGCCTCCCAAGACTGTGGTTGTGCATGAGTTTTAGAAGGTGATCTGTAAATGTCAAGAGAAATGACATTTTGGAGCTGTAAGATGAGATGCATTCACTCCAGTGGTGCTGATTGATTAGCCATTCACTGTCACCTAGCTAATTGTTTGCCAGCTGCTAATCAATGGGAGCCGAAATACCATGTGTGCATGAGGCTTATTCCCAAAATTAAAAGGAAAAGAAAAAAAAAAAAACATAGAAAACATTCAATATCCCTGTGGTATTCATCCTCCAAGAGGTATCCCATATAAGGTAAATAATCAAATTGTATAGTTGCCTTTTGTGGAGGATGTGAGAATAACAGAAGTGATAGGCATGCTTCATATTAAATCCCTCAGTTTTTCTTTAACTAATAAACTCCTGAAGCTGCTCTCTGACAGACTCTGAGGAGGCAGTGAAAGAGTCAGCTCAGTGATGGCATGGCTCTGATGTAGCATTAAACAGGTTTCCACAAAAAGATCATCCACGTGACTGCTGCCCCATGACTGAATGTTCTGTCAGACACTGGAGGCCCTTTGCTCTGGTTGTGTTCTGAGCATCCAGAGTATCTGGACACGGGCTGAAATATCTCTGACTGGGCTGGAAATGGCTTTCAGAGCAATTTCCAGCTGAAATTATCCAGACATTTATCCAGACATTCTCAGGGCTGTATCAGCCAAATGGCTATCTCCCAATGCAGAATTAAAAGCCTGATACTGAACAGATTATGTTTGGGAGAGTCAGAAGGATATAGAGCTTATTCTTCTGTAAGACTGGAATGTAATTATGACTTCTGGGGCACAGTAAGAATAAATGATTGCATTTGTCAGATATTTTGGAAAAACTCTATTTTGCATGCAATCCAGTGAGTGAACGATATTCCAGCAAGAACAACAATGCAAATTCCTACTGTCAGAGCAGATACAACAGTTTGGATTGTCATGCACAAACAAAGAGTTGTCCTGCCTTCATCCACAGCCTGTTTGCACAGTGTGAGATCCCCTAACCTTTACCAAAAGTTGTTGAAATTAAAATTAATAACTAGGTGATCTAAATGTTTTCTCTCTTTTTATTGGCACAATTTTTTGGGGGTGGAGGGCATGACTTATTTGCCAGTGTTTAAAGCATAGGGTGGCACTAAGAAGGGAATGAAATGATCATGCCTACAACCTCCAGTTTCTCCTACCTCCTGTTAGCAAGGAGACAATGGTGGGCAGGAACAGCTCTGGAGCCTCTGGACCAGCTCTCCATCCAACATCTCTGTCCTGCATCCTTCACTGGCCAAGGCACAGCTGAGTCAGAAGAAAATGCGTTGAGCCTTGTGTTTTGAAATGGAATGGAAACCTTCCTTCCTTCCTTCTTTTCCTTCCTTCTCTAGAAGCACCATGTGTACAACTTTAAAGAGACAAAAAGGCAAACACAGCTTTTGATAACATATAAAAAGGAAAGCAAATATATCGAAATAAATAAAAGATGAAGAAATTCAGCCAACTGATGTAATATTTAGATGTTTTCATGACACCCTTTGATGGCTCAGACGAGAGTAGGTGTATTTCATATTTCATAGAAAAAGAGCAAAGCAAGCTCAGAAATTTATGCTTAACCACCAAAGAACAGCATTTAGAAATCTGCAGCCAGGAAATGAGTCTTTTTTATCAAATTGCAGAAGGGGCTGAGTGGGAGGACTGCATGAAGGAAACAGAAACTGGTGGTCAAAGGGGAAAAGTACAGGCCCTCAAACACAGAGGGAAATGGCAGTGGGGGAGGAAACAGGTTTGTTTTCTCTCTCTCTCTCTTCTTTATTTTTTTTTTAGAAAAGTACTTAGAAATATTAATATCTAAGAATAACAGTAAAGGAAGAAGAGAGATATCATCATGTAACTGAAGTAAAAGTATCAGATAGCTGCAATTGCAGCTGGTGGAGATTATGTGTAACATATAACCTGTTGCCAACTCCTTTGATGAAACCAGTGCTCCCTTTATGCTACACTTGCAAATAAATGAGGTGGTGACCAGTTACCATTAATCTTCTGAAAATCACAAATGAAGGCCAACAGTTTTCTATCAACCTCGTCATGAGGGTACAGTTGAGGTAAGATCAAAGCTCTGGGGTTACAGCAGGAATGCCTGATTTTGACAAAATCTCTCCAGAGATTTGGAGAATGAAGGATGAACAACAGGACTGGATTTAAGCATGTCTATCAGGGTACCTGGAATTGTTGGCACACCCAGGGCTCCTGCTCCTGAGATGACACAGACCCTTTTCCAAAACCTCCTCCTCTCCCCTCCTTCCCGTGCTCCTCACCAAGCTCAGTGCCAGGGCTACAATGGTCAATCCACAAAGATTCCAGAGCCTGCCCTTCCCTGCAGACAAAGGCTACAACAAAAACCCTTCATGTCCCTCTTGGCTTTGGTAATAACTTTGCTGCAAACTCTGCATTCCTTCACATCAGTGGCATTCATTTCCAAATCCTTTGGTTACTCATAAACTGTGTTCCCATGATACTTGGAGGAAAATACACACAGAGACACGAAAGCCTCTCTGCCCATCATCACAACAATCACTGCAAGCTATCAAGCACTGTAAAACGAGGATGTTAGGACAGCCTCTAAAATGGACAGTCCAAGGGGTCAAACAGAGCCTAAACTGATTGAAAAACTGAAGTGTCCACCACCAAAATGATGATTAGGGATGGTTTCTTTCCTTGTCTTTCCCAGTTGTGATTCCCCACTTCTTTTGATTCAGTCTCTCCAGATGAGATGGGATATTATATATAATAGGGGAGAAAATCCCACATCAGCACAAAGACACAAAAGCTGGAAGTGCCTCCCATTCCCACAGATGTCAAGTCCTGTGAGAGACTCATGGGTGCTGTCTGGCAGAGAGGAGGGACAGCAGGCCAGTTTTCTGCTCTTGTTTGGCTGTTGCAGTGCATGGGAAACAGGGATTTGGGCACGCCTGGTCAGCAACTGAGTGAGTTGTTGTGGAGAAACACCAAACTCAAAGCCAACTTTTCCCCCCTCTCCATTGGGACAGCTTACCAGACTTTGAAGTTTTTTAGCCAAGGAGTATTAGTGTGCTGTGACAGCTGGCAACACATTCCAGTGGGTAAGTGATGGACTGGCTCTGGAGAGAGTAAAATAAATTATGAAGTGGGTGAAATTTCAGCCCTCCAAATAACAATCCAATGATTTCATTGGAATGGCTCTGTCTGGCAACGTACTCAAACACATACAGCTGGGCAGAACACACAAACACTCCTATATGGAATATCTGCCTGCATGGGAAGAGGAGTTCTCCCTGGATAACGGAGCCTGAGCTGGGAGACAGCGAGAGGGGATTTTCAAAATATGTTTGTGCCAGAGCCAGTCACGTATGGTTCTGTGTGAATATAGGTGCTGGAGCCAGAAATGAGTGTTAGACACACTACTCAAAGCCAACACCTCCAGGATTCCCTGGGGGATCTCTTTGCCCCAGACAATGCCATCCACTGTCTGCACTGTTAAAGCACCAGCATATCCTAAAGACTCAATTTCTACCTCAATGAGTGCAATTGGCAGGGGCAGTTTAGCACCTGCAAACATTAACAGGTAATGCAAATAAGAGCCCATGACTGAGAAGCAAAATGAAGTCAGGTACCCTCCTCCCACTTGGAATTAAATAGGTTTAGATGGTATCACCCTGCCAAGTCCCACTCCAAACTCTAAAAAGGCTGCCTGACCTGTGGCTTTCAGCACAGAGGGAATGTTATGGAATTAGTTGTCTTATTTTGTACCAGGACATTACAGGTGATGGACTTGGGCTGACTGACAGAGGTGGTGGGGGAGAGGAGAGGAGAGGAGAGGAGAGGAGAGGAGAGAGGAGAGGAGCTTTATGGGGACTGGAGTTTTCATATTTTTAGCTACAATTCATTCCACAAATTTGTACATTCTGAATGCATCATCAGTAAACAATAAGCAGCCTATTGTGTGAGTGCTTGTTGTTGTAGAGGATCCTATATTCTCCTTTTGTCAAATGTAGTCACTGTAATTTAATTTGCTCAGGGAAGGACTGTGCAGCTTAGCTCTCCAGAACCTGTACATATTTTTCAACCTCTGGATGGGATCCACTGAAGTGCAAAAAAATCCCTATGAACAGGTTTTCTTGGAGGTGTATTGGCTTCCATCTCTCAGCTACTCCCATTTGAGTACAGTTTTGTGGCTCCTGTGTCAGCTGCCTGAAAGAATAAACTGTGTGCTGGGAACATTTGCTGCAAATCTCATTGCTTCTTGTGTTTGTTCTGCCATGGTTTAACCAGCATTAGCCAAAGCTAAGGCTGGTTAAACCATGGATATATGATTGGTTCCAAAAATCAGTTTATTTCTCCGGTTGAAAATTTCGTGGCGAAGTTACATTTTAGGGATAAATGACTCCTGCCTATCATGGCATCATCCCATTTTCTCTCTTTTCATCACACACTGTCTGCTAGCTCTGTCTTATTCCAGTGAAATTAGTTCCTGATAGGAGGCAATTACTACTTCTTGTCTTAGGAATACCTGTAAACACGTTCTTCTGTTTGGGAATTGTCTTTAATAATTTTTTCCTCTGTATACTTAATAAATTAAAAATCAAACTAAATCAGAATTAGATTTCGTGTTAGCCCAATAAGCAACTCAAAGTTTATGTACTTTGACAAAATCCTAGAGGACTCTAAGAATTTTTTTGTGCCATCAAATTTCCCAATTTAAAGTCCAGGAAACTGTTTTAATTACTCTTAATTTGTCCTCAATACTGAAGGAGAAAAGGCTTGCAAAGAAATTTACTGTGTTGAAAAATAAATAAATAAATAAATAAATATAGCCACCTTTTGTTTTCTTTCAAATTTAAACAAGAGGACTGAATAGCCCACAAGGGAAGCTAGAACATTTCAAACTGACTTGCAATGATGGAATGAGTTGGGCAGAGTTTTGTTTGCTGTTTCATTTCAATATACATTCGCTTTCTTTCCAAAATTTTCTGCTAAACTATCAAAGTGAAAAATATTCTTTTTTGTTGTCTGCCCTTAATGTTTTTGTTTTGGCTTTTTTTTGCACAGTATCATTTATGTTGCCAATTTCCTTTGTGTGTTTCAGTTTCTCCTCTGTTTTCTTGCTATTACATCTCTTGAATACCTGTCCAGTTAGGTATCACAAACTCACATGAATACTTTGATAGTAGTCAGAAGCACTGAGAGCAATACTTCTGTTTATTTAAATAGAATATATGATTATTATCTTTGGTATAGTTGCAAGGAGGAAAAAGAAAAGATCAGGATACTCTTGGACACTATCCGAGCTCAGCTGAAATCCTCAGGGGATTTTAGGGTTTAAAATTATCAGGATGTAAATTTTCACCGAGCTCTGGCTGAGGAGGGACATCTGTACACTCTGTTTCAAGTGAGCACATCACTAGAAATATTCTGAGAGGCTGTTGCTGATATCCAGACATGTGAAATAACAACGGGATGGTCACATTTGTTCCTCTCCCCACCAGTTCCCTCCTGTGAGATGCCTCCCAGTTAAGCTCCATTCATCACTCTGTTATTTTTAGCCTGGTTTCCAAAGGAAACCCTGCACATGAGACCATGTTGTCTGTCTGTCTGTCTGCTTATCACTGCCTCCATAAAAATGCACCCTTGCCCAGTTTCAACCAAACTGGACAGCAGGACAGAAGCCTGTGGGATGTGAAATAGCTGCCAGTTTCTCAGAACCTGGAGAGGCTGTAGCAGGAGCTGAGCAGCTGCCTGGTTTCTGGGACTGGACACAGAACATACACACACCACTCACCCTAATGCCAAAATTCTTCAGGGATATAGAGAAGGGATGGGCTATCCAGAGCCATCAGGAGCTGGAAGTTCCCCCCTGAGCTTCCAGAAGGAGAGTAAGAAAGGCATTTGCTAGCAAACAACTTTACAAAATGACACCTCTTTCTGGTGTCATTATTCCTTGACTCAGAAAGAACCCATAAATGTGACCCCTGGTCCTACTTTGCTGCTGATGGTGAATTAGGCAAAATGTAACAATGGAGACAAAAAAGATCAAATTTCCACCAAGCATCACCTGCTACATTCACAGAGGGTACAGCCCAACCACTGGAAGAAGCAGTGGCTTGACTGGCTGGCCAGAAATGAAGTCAACAGAGTAATTAACCCCAGGTGATGACCACTGGTCTGAGTCAGGAAATGCCTTCCTCTCCACCAGACCATAATTCTGATGTACACCAGAACCAGCTCAGCCTGAGCCATTCCCCAGCCTGAAATCAGGGCTCCCAGCCTGACCCAGCACAAGAGGCAGCATCACCACAAAAAACTATTTGCAATGTCTACAGCTTAAATATTACCAAGCTGGGTAAAAACATCTGTTTTGGCCAACACCAACAGACCTGGGAGCACTGCCTGCTTTGGGGCTGTTTGTTTATATATTTATTTATGCTTCCGTTGTTTTTGTTGGAGTTTTTTTTAATGGCAATCAAAAGCTTCCCATACAGAAGCATGAACTAAAACTATATTTAAGCCTTTAAAGCGAAGAATTGCCGAGCGCCTGCGGTTCTCATTAAGAACCGACTGACGTTCACTCCTTTGAAAGAGCAGCTTGGCACCGCTGGAATCAAAGCACTGGGAGAAAAGCTCCACTGCTCACTTCACTTCCCAGCTAACCAAGGAGCCAGCAGAACACTAGGAAGGGAAAATGAGAGATTCTCACTGTGTAATGGTTCACCAGGATCTTTGGTTTTCTTTTAAAACAGCCCGTTTGGAGTCACCAAGTGTCACCAAGCACTGGGACTGTGAGGTTCACTGACCCCTCTGCAAAATGTAGGGCTCTTTTCCCAAATATTTATCTTTGCAGCTGAAAATGTCTGTGCTTGATCTCTGACTGGAGTAATATTCTTGGAAGAAAAAGCAAAGTGCTTTCAGCTGTTTAAAATAACTTTACAAATGATTTTATAAAAAAGCAGTCATACATAGTTGCATGTATTTTGCAAGGCCAAAGGGAAAAATAAAGGAATTAAGTTTGACAACTGGCTTGGGCAATGCTTTCATGTAGATCTAGTGCCTTTTCTAGACTTGAAATAAAACAAGGATCTGCCAGGGAAAACATGAAACCTGTGCATTCATAGAATAGCAGGTTGGTTTGGGTTGGAAAGGACCTTAAAAACCATCTTGTTTCAACACCCTGCCATTGGCAGGAGCACCTTCCACCTTCCACCAGGTTTCTCAGGGCCCCATCCAACCTTCACATGAGGTGTATCTTTAAAAAGTGCACATGAGTAAAGTGCCAGTGGTGGCACAGACATCAGAAAAAGGATCTGTCACCACAGCTGCTCTTGTCTCATGATCTCTCTTAGTTTTGAGACAAAATGGATTGATGGGGCAGTGCAGGAAATAAATTTACTAAACTTGAGTGAATTGAGTACAAATTGGGAAAATCCAGATAGAAAAATAATTGTGAAGAAAGTTGTACGTATCCCTGAAATTACTGAACCAAACAGGAATTTGAATAAATTCTCTGCATTAAAGAAAGTAAAGTATATTTATAAAAAAGAAGGTGGAAAATTTGGGATTACTTTCTCAGGCTTGAGTTCATATTCCCCTTTTAAACTGAGTGAAGAGATGCCACTCAGTTTAGCAATGGATCTAAACTTAGAAACATGCTGTACACAACCTGACTGCCACACCCCAGATGACCATCAGCTATCACACCCTGTGTAGCCTGCTCTCTGTGTTTCATATCACTTTAACAAAGGCACAGAAGCACATTATTTTCGAAGGTAAGGGTGGAGTGAGGAAGAGAACAAAAGAAGGAAACCTGAACAGGGATAGGACATTAAAAAAAGAAAAACCACTCTAAAAAAGAGAGATGCTGGAAAGCAGTGATTGTCCTTAAAGTCCTTTCCTCCTCCCTCTGTATCTGGAATTTACACTGTGAAATTGCTACTGAAATGACTGCAAGGAATTACTGAAATCTCCATGTAAAATCTATGTTCCGGGTCCTGGATCTTGTGCTCATTAAAAGTGCAGAGATGTTCTTTTGTTCTTTTAATTTATGCACTTGTGCCAAGAAGCTTTTGTGAAATACTCATAGGGAGACTTTTCTACATTTTTTTTCTCTCCAGATTAAAAAAAAAATAAAATTCTGTATTAATTTCAATTATGGTATTGTTCCTTTAAGTAGAAGGAGAGAGGGTATGTGAGATGACCCTGCCTGGTGGCAGCTCTGGCCCAGCACAGCTGACAAGTGTGGTGTGAGGAGGTGGGCAAAGCAAACCTTCCCTTTTTCAATGAAAGAACAACTATAACTTGATTTTTTTTTCTTTTTTTTTCTGCTCAAGGCCTGCTGCTTTCTCGGTGTCATACTGATGAAATGGAAAAACCCAAGAGCAGATTTTGTCCTCTGGTGGAGGTGGGGTAAAATTCCTGACTACTATCACAGGAAAGGTTGTTATTCTCATTAAATCATCTTCTCTGCAATATCATGCAGTGTTTGTGGGCTGCTGCAATTGTTTCTTTGGCAAATGCTCCAGTTAATATAAGCAATCATATTGTTCTAAGGTCATCCAGGAAACCAACAGCTCTCTTTCCTCCTGACCCTCTCACCAGCTTCCTGCCATTCCTGTGCTCTTCCTAATGCACTGGCCTGATTTCAGCCTTGGGGAAGTGAGCTGCTCAGAAGCTCCTGCTGCGGAGAATCCCTACAAAATAAAAACTTTTCCTGAAGCTTCCCCCTAACCCCTTGAATGCAACATGCTTCCTGACCACAGCCAAACTCCTGTGCTCAGGGCCAGGAAATTCTTGCTTGACCCTGATGGGATAGCAGCACTCTCAGGAATTTGCTCCCTAGGGACCTTTCTGCTAGAGCCACAACTGCACCTTTGTGTCCAGTGAGGCCAGGGAGGAAGAGGGGTAAGCAGGTAAGAGGGAAACTTGCTGGCCAACAGCAGGGAAAGTGATCCATGCTTTTGTGATCTTACACCACCTGCCTTTCCCATCTATCATGAGCCTTTGCACAGAAGAGACAAGAGGAAGGTGCTTTAAACTGAAAGAGGGCAGGATTAGATCAGATATTAGGAAGAGATTCCTTCCTGTGAGGGTGCTGGCACAGGGCTCCCAGAGAAGCTGTGGATGCCCCATCCCTGGAAGTGCTCAAGGCCATGTTGGATGGGGCTCTGAGCAACCTGGGATAGTGGAAGGTGCCCTGCCCATGGCAGGGGGGTTGAAACAAGATGATTCTTTTGGTCCTTTCCAACCCAAACCATTCTGTGATTCTGTGGTTGGATGGAGACTGGTCAGTGACAGTTCCCCAGGACATTGTGGATCATCTTTCTAAGACAAAGCAAAACCTGCTAAGAACACCCAAAATCAGGGCATTACAGAGAAGGCTGCAGAGAGTATCTGCCCTCCTAAGGGCTGCTGTGAAACAGGAGGGGGAGAAAAGGGGCCAGGTGGTGACAGGGGCAGCAGGCATCCAGGTCTGTCAGGCAAGTGTCTGTGGGGGCTGTGGGCAGCACAGACCTGTGGCTGGCCTTTAGGTGGGACCTGGCAAACACTTGGAAAGGCGCTGATGTTCACGCTGTGCCAGGGGCATGTCTGCAGGGACAGGATGACAAGGAGCCAAGCCCTGAGACTGGCAGCCTGTTCACCTTGTTGGGCAGTCCAAGCCACAGGTAATGGTGTTGATAAACAAACACCCTGCTGGAGCAGCTGTAGGCATGTCGAGTGCCTGTGCTGATGGGAGCAGCTCCAGGGGAGAGGAGAGCCACTGGCATGTGAAGGGCTTGCTAGGAATGGGCCCACGGACATGAAACCACAGCCAGACAAAGGGAGGGGGGAATTTCCACAGAGCACTTGAAGATCTTATAAAATGTTCATTAAATTAGGTTTGCAGCGATTGTCAGCACTTGAATTATAAGGACCAAATGCAATTGAAAAACTACCTTTTGCTTTCATGTGAAATGGTAACTGCACATCAAACGTTTTAATCTCCTCCAATGATAAATATGTGGAAATCTGTAGGACTATTTATATAAAAGCTTCCAAAAGATATGTTATCTCTGCAATTTACCCCCACTCCTTCCCCAAGGGATTTTTCTTTCATGTCTCCTTGCACGGTCTACATTTATTTACCGGTGAATATCACTTCAAATGAATTTAGTAGCAGGGATGTTTATAGAAATAGCACACTTTCAATGACTTGTGGAGAATACTTACAAAGTGAATGTTGTAAAACACAAGTGTGTTTACATTAGAAGACCAATAACAGACTGGTTAACAGGCAGTCAAGGCGTGGAAGAAAATAAGAGACCTGCTCATCAACTCCAAACCAGCCTACAGTCTTGAATATCAAAATGCTCTTGAGGTGGTTCTACCTCTTTTGTGACAAACCTCTTCCCAAGTAAGCTTTAGACCAGGAATTTTTCACTGAAATTATTCAGAGGATCACGTGTACAATTATTTTAATAATAATTTGAAAACACATTATTCTGGATGATAGGAAATGAAGCAAACCTTCTCCAATAAGCAATTTGCAATAAATTATTCAATCACCTCTAATCAAAAGTGCATAACATGAAGGCAAGTAGAGAAAAACATCCCTAAGCAGCACTTTATCTATTTTATTTTTGAAAGGAACCATGTGTGACCAATGAATGAAATGAACTTTCCCAGAAACCCTGGTACATTTTTGTTTTGCTTTGGACAACAATAATTTAGATATCAATTTATTCGACAAGAAGCATTCACTTCTAGGTCATCCAGCTGCTTGACAGTTAGAAAAAAAGAAACAATGTGCTGAATCTGGGGCCAGATTCTCCTCTGTCTACAACAGAATGACAGAACCAGAGAATGGTTTGGGTTGGAAGGCACCTTAAAGATCATTTAAGACCAACCCCACCTGTGGAAAGGGACACCTTCCACTAGACCAGGATGCTCAGGGCCCCATCCAACCTGGTCCTGAATCAAGTATTAATCAGTACCAAGAGTCAGTTTCTCTTGAAATATGCCTAATTCTGCATGGATAGAACCACTTTACTTCCAGCTATAAGAAATCTGAAGGCCAAATTGAGGCAAAATGAAATGCTCACTGGAAAGGAAAAGTTGCCATAAATACGAATAAACATCCACAGCTTCTGGGTGACTTAGAAGTAAAATCCTTGTGCTGAGAGGAAAAGATGTGGTCTGCAATGAGCTGAGGAATTCTACTAAAGCCACCAAAATGGGAATATTTCCAGTATGGCACAGATGATCAGCATGGATGGACTCCACAGAAGAACCCTGCTGTCTTTAACCAGGCAGAGCACGTAGACAGACACAGCTGATTTATTTTCAAGCCAAGTAACACCCTCCTTCCTTTCTGCTCACCATAACATTGGCAAAGCTAGCTTTTGCTCCTTGCCCTGACTTCAATTCCCTCAGGCCAAAAGGAAATCAAAGGTTGACTGTGGAAGAGACAGCAAGCAGAAGAAGGAGGTGCAGATCAGTGAATGTGGTCTCAGGTTGCCCAAATGCCCAGGTCAGAGCCAGAGTACAGGTCAGAATTAAAAGAAGGGCATGGAAAATCCATGTTTTCCTGCAAAAAAGGGAAAATGATCAGCACATTCCTCTGTCTAATTTATCAAACCTTAGCCTCTACTACAGCATTGAAAGCAGCTCTGAGTGTCCCATGTGCATCAGGACTGTTTTACAGAAGCACCCAGTCACAGGGGTGTGGGTGTCAGGACAAGTCCAAGTGGGGAAAATCCAGTCAGTCAAAACAAATACACTGAAGTGGTGATTTTTAAAGCACAATAAACTCATGACTAAAAAGTACCATTCAGAAATACAGCAGCATTTCTTCCTTATTTTTTAATCGTGGACCAGTAAATGAGCACCTTCTGATCTGTTTTAGGCAGCAGACAAACCATTCTGTAAAGCCTTAACAACATTTTCCAGTCTTCCCAGTACCTTGCCAATTTAAGCAAGACCATGAAAGGAAAGAACCATCCAGCCATCATTCCGCTAGAAGCAGAGAGTTGCTTTTAATTATGGAAAAAACAAGTCCTCGCACCTAGCCAAATGCCAGGTAAAAATTCCACTTCTAGAGCCTTGCAGAAATGGCAGAGACAGCTGAATAATGTCTAGAGGGAGGCTCTGGACTGGTGGTTTCACTGGTGCACAAACTTCCTCCCAGCTGTCATTCCAGTACACTACCCCAAAGCAGTCTAAATTGAACTAAAAAAAGAGTCCTCTGGATCCATGACATTCCCTTTTCCAAACGTAAATTAGAGTTGTGTAGTATTCCAGCCCAGTTTCTAAAATGATGAATTACATTCTTCAGATCTTTGCTATATAATTATGGACACCTTTAAGGAAATCAGATATCCTTGTAAGTTTGGATTAAATTACTTGTAGAATGTTTACACAGTTATCTTCTCCTATTATTGAACACAAGTAAAGTAGACATTGCTAACATAAAAATGAGAAAAACCTACTCATTTTCAAGGAATGTGTGGATCTTCAAGAGTTCTGAAGATCCAAGAGAAATGCAGACATTTAAAAGAGTAGAACTAAGAAGTGAAAACAGCATTGCCAAAAGTATCCCTATTTTGTTGGCACAGTCCATGCAAATGAGAACACTGCATCCTTGTTTCTTCCAGGCAAAGAACCCCTTCATGCTAGATGAAAGGAATTTCTAAATTATAGCTATAAGTTTTTAACAAGAGTTCACAAGGTTTCCTTCCTTTAAGTACTGTTTAGATAAGGTGCTTTAAAACAGAAATTCACCCTTTCTCAGGTTCAAACAAGATCGTGGCTTCCTGTCATACCAAACTTCTCTGTAGCTCTGTCAAACCACTGCTGCTTGTTCCCAGCAGTGAGGATTCACCACCAGCCACCACAGGAACCCCTCACATGTTCCAGTTGTAGCATTTCCTTGGGTGGGGAGGCAGGTAGGGTTGAAGAAAATAAGTGGGAAGAATATCCATGCAAGGCCATTTGGACAGCAAGTCTTGTATCCCTAATGTTTATTGCTGTGCCCCTGCATTTGGCCAATTATCTGCCAGAAATTAATTGCCCCACAGTGTGATCATTTTACCCAAATTACCCCTACAGTGAGCCAGGAAAGAAAGCTGTGGCAGGGCCATTGGAACTGGAGGCTGTACATCCATCTCTCCATCATTCCCTGTTTCTGAGTCATAATTTTGCTTCACCCGTCCGGGGAGAGAATGATGGAGCATCAAGGTCTGCAGCCCTTGGGGTGAGAGGTGGGGGAATGAGGTTTACTGGAAAGCTGCTCACATTTCATTTGAGTAATCCTGTCTGCTTCCAAGCAGATTTCAGAAAAATATCAGTGTTCTGCTGAATAGCTTTAATGGGATTACCTTTAAGGCTTCTCTAATAAGTGGTGTTATTAAGTTGTCTGGCTCATATGGAGAATTATGCATAACCACTGGCACTCCCCCTTTTTCCCTGGTTTTGTTACAAATTGGAATTAGTTTCTACTTGGTGTTGGGTTTCGTGTTTTAAAGAGGATTGGGTTAGGGGAAAATCTTTTGTGTAAAGCCCTTTTTAAAATTTTGCCTATATTAAAAAATCCCTTTCTTTCAGCTTATGAAATGTGTCCTAAAAGAGATTAGAGATGCTGTTCAGTACAAATCTGCCAGGAAGTCCAAATCAAGATTTTGCAGATCAAACAACGATACAAATGATTGCAAAGGCCTAAGATTTTGTAGGAAAAAAATCGTCTCATATTTCCAAAGCCAGTCTGAAAGCCCAGTGGAAATTAAAAGGAGTGGGCAGAGCCTGAAATGATGTAATTCTTTCAGCCATTCCAGGTGAGTAATTTTAAAAAAAACTATATTAAAATCATCCATTTTAAAAAAGTAAATACATTTAAACAGCATTGACTAGAATGTTTTGAACTTGATGGAAAGTCTCTCTAAAAGTGAATGAAAAAAGAGTATCAAATTCAAGAAGTTCTTGATTCAATCCCTTGAACAAATGCTAAAAAAGTGGTATCCTTAGACCAAAATAAACTAAGATAACATGAATGAAAAATTGCTAAAGCACAAGAAAGATTCATCCCCATGAAGACAACCCAAAGAAATGACATAAAACCCCAGAGCTACTGTATCCTGACAATTTATTGAAGGAAATCCCCCAGGGAATGACACTGAAAGAGCCTGTGCTCCTGTGGGATGTTCTGCAGCAGTAAAGGCGATCACCAGAATGGTGTATGAGTACAGCTGTGTTGGTACTGTTGACACCTTAAACATCTGTCTCATTTACCTCTGACAGGAGAGAAAGGGGCCCTAACTCCAGCACACTGACTGCCAGGAAGTCCTGGTGCAAGGAAATTTGTTTTCCCTCTATTATGGCTTGATCCTCCTCTACCCTCTCTTAGCAGCAGAACCTCTTGTTGACTCTAAAGTGTGTTTCTACTCTGAAAGTTTCCTGTGGCTGAAGAAGTCAGAGCTTCAGCTCAAAAAGCTTTTTTAAAATTCAGTTTCAATCATTATAGATATACACATATATCTATATCTCTATCTATGTATACACATCTTTTTATTGCCTTAGAAAAAACAGGGAATGCTGATTTTTCTTTGGAGTTTCCATCTTGATATGTGGGACATCAAGATGAAGTTGGAACTTCAAGTGGGAGAATGCTAATGCAGCACATGGAACCTGCGTGGGCTTTGTTTTTCACATGGGAAATAGCAGAGATGAGCTTCAGCGCTGCAGTAAAAGCAATTGAGCAATTGCCAAGATTTGTAGTCATGATCTCAGGATTTCACTCACTTGAGCAAATACCCTTGAAACTCCCATTATGGTTTGTGAATCAGCAGCTGCCTTACTTTCTTAGAGATATCATCACTACAAATAAAAGTGTTGAATCCCCAGGGAGATCAGAAGGCTCTGGTCTCTATTTTGAGGGACTTTTTATTTTCTGAGGTGTGCATGGGAATCTGGCTCTATTTCTTGGAATCGGAAAAAAGCACCGTAGGATTTGCTCGACCGACCAGCCTCCTGTTTTCTCAATATACGCCTGACCTTTCCTAACTACCTGGTAGGAGGAGGAGGAGTTCAAAACAGAAGAAACCACACTCTGGCGGCCCTATAGTACTGCTCAGCATTTTCAGCTGTGAGGAATTTCTTTGCTGTAAGTGGAATTCCTCATGCAGAAAGGCGTTCTTCAGGATGTGTGGTGCCATAAAAATCTCACCCTTCCTATATCTGCTGCCATTTGAAACATCCTGTGCATTATAAGCTCAAAGATGCCAGTAATAAAAGAAAATGTGCTCTGAAGCCCTATGATTCTGAGGCTTCAGGACACATTCAGGCTGCTTCACCTCTTCACAGAGCATAAGGTGAAATCATTCTTTTTCCAGTCGCACTGGAAAATCTGTTCATGCCCAAGTTTTCTGTGTTTTTCTAGCAGCTCCCAACAGACATTACCAAACCAGCACCACTGCTGAATTTCCAGGCAAAGATATGAGGCCCTGAAGTAAAATGGGGGTGCTCAAGAGGAGTGCTTTTGTTGGGATGACTCCTTTCAAAACAGCATTATTAGTATATTTGACTGATCATAGAACTGTTATACATGATTCATTTTTTCACTGACTCCCAAACATGTATATTTAAACAAACACATAGTAGAGAAGCCTGAAAAATAGAAACATAATGAATAAAATTTTCATAAGCACCTAAGGAACCGAGGTCCTAAGGAAATACACTCTGCTTTAAAAAATAATTTATATATTGTGACTGCACTAAAAACTATCTTCAATAATTTTAGGCTTGTGATTCAAACAAATTTTCACCAGTTGACCTGTGTTTCTAAATGGATGGTAAAAGCACTGAATCATTTCTGAAAGCACTTCAACTTTTTTACTCAGTGATCTAAGTATATTTACAGACACAAAGTTTTATATATCTCTGATATTTAAAAAGTGCCTTTGTCCCACACACTGCCATAGACAAGAACATTCCAGTTGTTCAGTTTTTTGGGGGCATGATAGGAGTCTTCTGGCAAGAAAAAGATTGCACTTACTTTCAGAGGTAAAGGGAGAATCTTTTTATATTTAGCAATACTTTCTCCCAAGGGGAAGAAGCTGGTTATGATCAAGACAAGCTGGAGACAAACACTGTCTGTGACAAATGATGGTTAGCAGGACCATTCCAATATCTGATTGAGTTTAGGATGCTCTGATGACCTTTCCCATTCTTTTTTTTTTTTCTGTGAGAAGGGTGGAAAGTCAAAAGTATGAGTAATAGAAGTCTAAGTCTAGTCCTTTTTTAGACATGCTTAAATCTTCCTTCTCTGTCCCTCACAACCCGTTTACATTCCTAATCTTCATGTGGTGCCTATTAGCTGAGCATAAATATGGAATGTTAAGCCTCTGTGTATCCCAAGCTATCTGCAGCCTCAAAGGATTCAGGAAAAATTAAACAAGAGAGTAAGTAGGCTTCCAGAAATAACAGAGCTTTAACAAACACATGAAGTATTTATAGAACATGTAAAGAACAAAGGAAATGCAGCATTTCCTCCCAGTCCATCAGTGTTTCATGAATACAATTCCCATTCCATGTTGCTACTCTGAGGAAAGGCACCACAGCTAATATACCTAATAAACTCCCCTGGATGAACCTGATTTTTATCAAAAATACATATTCCAGTGATATATGCATTTCAAGATGTAATTATTTTGTAAATAAAGTCATGCTTTTGAAAAAGGAATCTTATAGTAAGCCTTCGGGCTGCAGAGGTGATAGTTACTTGTTCCCCTGCAAGACCTTCAGTGGGGAAGCGACTGCATATCACATTTTTTTGCCACATAATGTTAATTGAACATGCAGAGTGTCTGGTGCTACAATGGCAAATACTGGGGTAGTGTAAACTACAGGGGGAAAAAAACCCCATACATGACCCATGTCTCGTTCAGAAATCTTGTGCCAAAGAGCATTTATGCAATTAATGGAGGGTAAAATATTGCAGGGACATTCTAACATCAAATCAATAGATTGGTGTCTGCCAAGGTGTGTGTGTATGTGTGATTGCTCAGTCAATTTTAAAATGGGATATTACAAAATAGCAGGCACTTTAGAGAAAGTTTAGGTGTACAGCTGCAAGAAAAAAAGGATGGTTAGGAGTCAGGAGCCTGACCTGACTGGCATCTCTGCTGTCAAAAATTTAGTTGTCTTCAAAATTATTTTGAGGGTTTTTTCCAAGGAAAAAAAATAGAAAACAAAGAAAAAGCATGGCCTTTACAAATGTTCACTTTTGGTTAGACAAAAATAGAAAACCAGGGCAAGAGAAAGTCTTGGACCCTCAGACCCAGTTTGTCAAGCAGAGACTCTTGAATGAAGAGGCTGGAGCTAATGGGCTTTTCCCACTGCTCTGTGCTGATCCATCTGCAATCCCACATATAATTGTGCCTGTTCAAATCTTAAGCCTGACACCAGAGATTTCTTAAAGTCCCGATCTCAAAAAAAAAAAAAAAAAAAAAAAAAAGCCAAAAAAGGAGAAAAGGTAGACGACTGAAGCCAAAAGCTGAGCCGCACTGAAAAGTTTGAGCTTCTTTTTAAGGTGTCTAAATATGAGTATGGAAAAAATTACAACAAATAACTATTTGACTTTTTCATGCAAGTCAAAGATCATATACACACATACTTATGAATCTCTCTTGCCTGTGCTAATGGAAATCTTTAGAGAACTTTAATTTAGCTGCTGTTAACAATCCTGCTACAATTGAGTCAAGTGCAAAGTGCCTTGTAAATAATAGAGCTGTTTATAACCTGAAGGGCAAATCCAAATCCTGTTTAATTTCCTTACTGTTGGTCATAAACCAGTCTCTTTGAGAACAGAAGTGTGATGTGCAAACATAGCAAATCTCTCCCTTTTATCATCCTGTCAGAGCAAACCCATCCTCTTTTCCAGCTTTGTTACCATGTTTGGAAGTGAGAGAAAATTCTATCTCTACTGATGCAGAGGAACTCCAGACAATGCAGAGCTCCCTGGCCTTAACAAGAAGAAGGAGTCTCAGATTTTACAGCTGATTTGGTTTAGGGTTTTCTGGCATTGAAGCCCCTGAGTGGTTTCTCATGACAAACCTTTGCTAATTGCAAAGGCACCACAGCAGCACCACAGCTGGTGGCACCTGAGAGCAGGAGAACCCAAGGGAGAGAAGTCAATGCTTTCTTGACAAGGAGTTTGCTAAAAATAAGTGGCTTGCACACCTTCCCAGAGATCCAAGCCAAGCTGGGAATGATTCATGCCCATGGAAAGGGGCCAGGTTTACTGGATGGATGCATGAGGCCGTTGCAATGAGCTCATGAGCTGCACTCCTAGTGCTGAACAGTGAAAATGTGCTCTGCAAAACAGAGATATGGGTGGAAACGCTTCGGTACCATTTTAACTCTGAGAAACCATGGAATGTTCAGGATGTTTGATACTATAATCTCACCTTTTGTGGGGTTTTTATGGACAGGCTTAACACAAGTCTAGAAAACAATGACTAAAATAGAAAACAGAACAGGAGATGACCCTTCTTTACTGGGAATGTACCCTGCAAACAAACTTCAGACAACTCATAGAAATCTTATTAAAAAAAACTAGTGAAAATTTTTGGCCAGATTAGGGCTGTGGATACTGTCTGTATCTAAAATAAATCCATTCACATCATCTGGCTTTCTGGTTGTTAAGGGTTCTTAAAATACTTCACCCATTTGCCAATTAACAGGTCATCATTTTTGAGAGCCAAACTTGTGACTTTTATTTTAGCTCAAGAAACTGATTTTTTTTCTCACTGGAGACATTGCAGATCTACCTGGGATTAGATCTGCTACCAGTGCTTTCTAGCAGCATGAAGCAAAACATTAAAATAATGATGAAGGTTTGGTTAAAGATTTCAAAGTTAATTTGAAATCCCTTTCATTCCCAAGGTAAACTTTCAGAAGTACTTCTGGAGGGAGGATAATTTTCTTACCCTTTTGTTATGGTCTTCCTTTGCAGGAATACTTAAACCTAAATGGACTGGATTAAGAGGAGTTTTTCAGTTTTTCAAAATATTTTAGCAGTTTGCCATACAGAGAAGCAATCTGGAAAGAAAACTATATGTAGGAGATAAAAAGTAATTTTCAGGTCTTGTTTTTCATGCTGCCTGTGATTAAACTATATCTAGGTACCCCATGTGATCCCCCTGCAAGTCTGGCTGTGAGGGTTATTTAATCACTGATGGTACTGAAAAATAGATAATGTAGCAAGAGAGAAATATGGCCTGTGAAAAGAAGATGGAATTATCTTCAGAAGTGTGTATTTCAAAGTTTACCTCAGCAGAAAAGGCTGTTGGTATTTGTTATTAATAGGGCTTTTGCATGCAGTTCGTGCTTTTACAGTGACAGAAGGTATCTGTCTCTTTCTTGGAAACATGTGTTTTATTTCTAGAACTTCCAAACTGCCTGGACAACAGCATGTATCAGGGTGAAGATTCATGGAATCACAGAATGGTTTGGAAGGGACCCTAAAGGGAGCCAGCAAAGTGCAGTTGTTGTCCTTTTTATTCCTAAATCCCATATACAACCTTGTTCTCCAGGAGGAGGAACTATCTATACAACAGGCTAAAATGCCTATTGTTGACTAGCACATAATGTTGACCTGAGTGCATGTATTGGCACCCTTGGAGGGATTTAAAAAACTCCAAAGAAAAACATAACCATAACAAATTATAGATGAGAATTACATTTAGTACATCCAATATGTGATGCACTTCTTTCTGTGTAATGATCTGCAGATGTCTGCTTGTAATGCAGGTTAAATAAAAACGAGGAACATCGTAACTGTTTACTCCTTGCTTTCAAGCTGTTTGCAGTTTGTAAATAATGTACAGTAAAACCGTGCTGGGTAAAATCCTGACCCCTGCAAGCATGGCTGCTGAGCCTCAATAGAGGTTCACCACCCAGCTCCTGTTAATTCACAAAAGCAGCCTGAAATGTGTTTGAATAAAACCCTAGGCTCTGCAGAGACATTTATATCAGCTCAGTGGATGTGAGAAGAATGACAGGACGAGTAATAGCAAACTCAAACAACATGCATCAGTGTTTGACAGCTCCTCTGCCAGCTCAGGTCACACATGCAGCACGGGTTCAGGCCATATTTCAAGGGAATGGTGCCTGGAAGCCACGGCTCCCTTCTGTCGAGACCCATTAGTGGAGGAGACTCCCAGACACAGAGACAGAGCCCACAGCCACCAAAGGTGCAGCTGGTGACCCGCTGTCACTGGCTGTGCTCTGACACTGCTCTGGGTCCTCCTCCCAGGCAGGAACAGCAGCAGCTTGCTATGTGCTGTGGCAAACTCTGGGCACAGAATCACAGAGTGGGTTGGGTTGGAAGGAGCCTTAAAAATTCTCTAGTTCCAAACCCTCTGCTGTGGGCATGGGCACCTTCCTCTAGCCCAGGTTGCTCCAATCCCTTTGGACTCTTCCACTGTCCCTACAGTAAAGAATTTCTTCTTAATATCTAATCTGAACCTCCTCTCAGTTTAAAGCCATCCCCCCTCGTCCTGTCACCAGGATGCTGCCTGCCTTTTTAAAACATGCAGAGTTGTTTGTGGCTATTAAGCAGCTACTCCAAGGCACAAAGGTACCAGCATCCCTTCAGGATGTCTAAAAGCAGAGTGATTAGAAGGAACAATCACATCACAGAGTTTGCAGAAGAGCTGATATCTTGAACTGAGTGAGCTGTGCTGGAGAAACTTAGAAATAGAGCTGTAATAATGTTTTATACTGTACTTATTTTTATGATCCCTGCATAACATATTGGAAGCAGCTGTGACATTTTTGAACACGGGGAAAATGTGATGGACCTATTTATTAAAGGGGGTTAAGAGCCCCAGGTGGTCTGGAGATTTAAAGACCAGGAAATACCAGAGACAAATGAGAAAACAGGGTGATCCAAGCCATACCAGTTGAAATAGATTTTGATGATAAAGCACAGTTATATATCTTACAATCTGAGATGGATATGTCATGGCAGGGACAGCATTACTGAACTATTTTAGGGATGATAATTGCACAGTCCTCTTTCATGTGCCCCCCCCCCCCCCCCCCCCCCCTCACCCAGTCCTACACACTGCTGAAAAGCCTGCAATTTTCAAAAATTACAGAAATGCCCAGGATTTTTACACCCCACAGTTATGAAGTCATAATAATTAGTAGAATTCATGTGAGAATGTTTCCTCTACTGAAATTGAACCCTGCAGTGTCTCAGCACATTCAGATCAACACAAAAACATGGAGCCAGGTTCTGCCTGCACAGAACGCAAGGATGTAGATGGTTAATACAGAAAATCAGGCTTTCCTCTTTCTATCAATCATATTCAATGGGAAACACACTTAGAAGTGAGAGGCTTTAAACATGTATTTTAGTCCTTACAGCATCTGTAGCTCATCTTGTTCTGGAAGCCTATGGTCTTTGCCACATTACTGGACTTTATCCAGCCTGATAACACAACTCCATCATTTTAACTTATTTCTCAGAGAACTGCCTAGCATGTGAATGTCTGCCGAGAGCTTACAGATAAACTCCCCATATTTGGGTTTAAACAAAGCTGAGTGAAAACTGCTGCAAACCCTGTAGACATTAACTGGTTTCATGCTGTTCAGTCTCCACTGAGCTCAGTCAAGGGCTGCGGGTCAGCACCAACAGAAGGACAAGCGTTTGGCCAAACCGAAGGCACTGGGAGCGCTGCCACTCCCTTCAATGGGGCCATGATTCCGCTGCAAATATCTTCCCTGCCTACGCAGGCATGGTGATGCCTCATTCCCAGGCTGTAGCCTGCCTCGAGGGTAGATCTCCCTGTTTGTTTGCAAACAGGCTCAGAGCAGCATCACCTACACAAGTTTTCACTTAGTGGCTCTGCAGCGGGCCATTAGCGCTCCCACGTTCATTGGGTACCAGCGCAAGGTGATGTTACTCGGAACTGTCGGCTGGTTACTCATGTTCCTGCTCTCTGGAGATAGCCATTTCTGGTTTGGAGCTGGCAAACAAAACCTTGGCACAGTGCAGTGAGTCTGCTCAAAATGCAGGATATCCATTGGACCAGGAAAACACAGGTTTCGTGTCCTAGTCAGGAGGAGAAGCAGAGTACCTGAAATTGCAAGTGCCTGACTTTGTGAAATCCTGGGAGAAAATCCCCATCTTGCAAACAAGGACAACAGCCCAATAGTGGTGAGGGAGCACTATAAGAACTATGTGCTTTTGTTGCTCAGGCTTAGATATCTTCTCTTTGTGTGAACATAAAAGCACAGGTTCCTCCCATTTTTAGCCATTCAGTATAATGGAGAGAAGAACAATGATACTACAACCTCTGGCAAAAAAAAAAAAAAAAAAAAAAAAAGGGAAATTTTTCTAATTGCTCCAAAGACTTGTGCAGTATATACCTGCATCATACCTGCTGCAGAAAAATGAAAGGTCAGAGCTACAAGAAATATAATTTACAGACCCAAAGTTCTACCAGCAAAGCCTGGGGTAGGCAAGGCCAGTTATGCTGACTGGGTTAGAGCGTTAAGCTAAATTTAAATGTTTCCCAGGAGATTAGAATGACATGTGGAAGGTTCAGTAATATTATTTATTATTTAACAATGTGTTTTCATTCTGGACATGGTTCCTTTGGGATGTGTACTCCTGGCTGGTTACAGAGATTGCAGCTGGATGCTGCCACTTCGAAGTATCTGTGCACTTTGAGCTAGTAAAAACACAATCATCCAAAGAGTCTCTTGTATGATATTAGGAATGTAAGCCATGACTTAGGTTTCCAGGCCAACACAACCAAAAATACCATGTAACAGTTGCAGAGGAAAATGACAAACATTCCCATTTGCTTAACTTTATTTGCCTTTAAGGGCTAGGAAGATAAACCAGATTAAAACAAAAAATAATCAAAGGCCACAGGATGGTTTCTTCAAAATATGAAGCAGTATTTTCTATGCATTTTTTTCACGAGAGCTGTGAGAAGTCAGGGCCCTTTGCCCACTCATAACTATTTGCATCAGCTGTTAACCAATTCATCTGCAGTTTCCAAATAAATTGCCGCTAAATATGGATCAAAAAGTTTTTGTTTGCTTTGAAATACCCATCCTGGGTCCTTGGTCTCTTACTGAATCTATCTATTGCAATCCTAATTTTTTTTTATGCCTTCTGGTTTATGTCTGAAAGTAACAATCACTCTGTATACCTCTAGAAAATGACAAGTTTATAGTGGAAAAATCTTATGCTCCCTTACATCTATGAATATCTACATCCTCGAAACTAGTGATAAATTGAAGGAAGACGATTTTCCTTTGACCTCCAAGGTCTTGGATCCTGGCAGGTTTTTGCCTCAGATCCATTTGACTGTAAATACTTGCCCACTTGAACATCTCACAAGAAAATACATTTAAAGTAAACTTACATTCTGGGGCCAGACAACCTAAAGATATTCAGGCTTTTATTTTGTGACTGTCATTGGTAACTGTAGAAGATTCCTACAATAATAGGGTATTGTCCTCTCCTTATAATCTGATAATTCATGGTACAACTGCAATAGTCAGTAATGTGGTGTCTTTCTGTGCAGTTTAACACCTGACAAAACAGCTTCAAGAGCTGCTTTGGATCCGAATCCAATATAAACACCAAAGGCTGCCATTTAATGCTTAGAAACATTTACACCACAAACATTAACAATGAAGTCCTTTCACTCGCCTTTGGACATCGTTTAAAAAACAAAACAAAACAGGACCATTTTGGTGTTCCTGAAAGTGACAGAAATAGGCAATTTAAGACACCCATTCAAGACTGGTCTTTGTATACAATGATTTTTTGAGGGGTCAGTTTTCATGATCATCATTTTATTTTGGAGCAGCAGTTTGGAATATTGGCTTTTGATCATCTTTCTATAATAATTTTCTTTTAATTACCTCTCACAGTTTCATTGTCACAAATATCTAGAAACCTATTACAAGCACTTGAAAAATGCAAAATCATTTGCATTGTAATCTTATTTTTTTCTCCAGCTTTCTGCTTCTCTATCACAAATTGATTGCAAATTCTCACAATATCTTCCAAATATTTTCCATTTTTTGCTGTTGAACCAGAGTTCCTCCTTGAATAGATAATTTCCTCAAGCCTCTGAAACATAACTTGTACCAATGGGTAAGAGGGGCCCAAGATATAATTCTCATTGCTGACTGATAAAATCCCACTCCCAAATAATTTCCTTGATACAATAAATGATTATGAACCCAATCTTTGTTTCCCGCAATTATTCTGTAATATTTGCTTTGAATTTCAGCCATTTCTCTCCCTAAATTGAGGTGCTGAGGAAAGGGATTCCCACAGGAGAGGGATCCAGGCACAGCCAGAGATGTCTAATCTAAAAGCCAAGCACATTAAGTATCGCTCAGTTCTGACTTTGACAAATTTTAAGCTATTTAGCAGTGGAACTCATTCAGCCTCTGAAATACCAACCCTTTTAGAAGTTCACCACCTGTCTGAACAAAGGCTGGTGTGGAAGCAGCATGGGTTAAAGCAGCTTAACCAACAGAAGAGCAAATAATAACCAGCAGGTTTTATTTCTATAAACACAGCTTAGTGCCAACTGGTGACTTCACGTCTATGGAAAAGTTTAAATATTCTTGTCTCAGTTAAGCCTTGGAGATTTTATTTGAAGTGATGTTTTCTAAAACACTCAGTAGGGCAACCGGAGCTGTGCCATGAGTGGGATAAAAAGTCCTGAGTGGAAGCAAGAAGAGAATGCTGACCTTCTTGAGCAAGGACAAGGCTGGTCCCTCTGAGCCTGAAGGGAGCTGTGGTCTCCCAGTCACCCATGTGGAGAGCCTGGCCTCCTGACCAGGTGGAGGAGAACTGGGGTCAGGTGTATGGGGAGCTCCAGCCAAAATGCCTGAAATCCCCCACTTTGCACAGGTATCCTCACTCCAGGTGTCAGTTCAGAGCTTCTGATTTGTTTCGATAGTTTTATCTGTCAGACCAACCCTGACTGAGATGCTCTCAGCACTATGAATCTCCCACTGCAGGTTCCATGGAAATCAGAGGTCTGCCGGGGATCTGCCTGCCTACTTCACATAGTCTTGGAGAGCTCAGGATCACAGGAAGGGGAAGGCTGGAAGGAGCCACTGGAGATCATCTAGTCCAAGCTACCTACTCAAGCAGGATCCCCTAGAGCACCCCTGTCACTCAGGACTGTGTCCAGCTGCCTTTGGGATATGCCCAGAGAAGAAGACTCCACTCTCTCCCTGGACAATCTGTTCCAGTGCTTGGTCACCTGCACAGCAAAGAAATTCTTCCTCACATTTGGGTGGAACCTCCCATGCATCAGTTCCTGCCCCTTGCCTCTCATCCTGTTGCTCAGCAGCACCAAGAATAGCCTGGCTCCACCCTCTTGACCTCCTCCCTTCAATACTTGTATACTTTGAAGACCCACAGCTCCAGGACAGACAGCAAAGCTCCCTTCCCCTAAGGCACTGCTGCCTTTCATGCAGAATTCCAAAATGTTTGAGTTTTAGTTTGGGTTGGAGCAGCACCAAAATGATCAGACTCGAAATCCCCCACAAAAGAGGATTGTGTTTCCTGGTCCCATCCAAGATCAACAGCTGGGGGTCAGCCATGGCTGCCCGGGACATTCGCTGGTGGATTCACCCAGGCTGAGAGCTGATTCTGAGGAACAGCCCAAAGAAAGACAGGGCAGATCAGGGAGGAAAAGTTTCCAGGAATGGAGGTGCCTTTTTAACCTTTTTTTTTTTTTTAATAAATTACCCTTCCCAGTAAGAAAAACACATTACTTAAGCAAAAGAGCTCCCTATCAGCTCCTGAGTCTGCTCTGCCAATACAGCCAGAGTGCAAAATTCGAGAGCTACAGTTCCTTCCCACATACCCTCCCCCAGAACATCCTCTCACAAATCTGAATGCATTCAAACTAGGAATGCAATTCAGGCAAAATCAAATTTCTTGGTATCTGTTCCACTCTCAATAAGAGAGGTTAATCCTCCTTTCCCCCAAGCTATTTTACCTTCTAAGCTTCTTATCTTTTGCACCATCCACAATATGAAGACACAGTTTTCGTACATTTCTAAAGTTTGCCACTGCCAATGCTGTCAGAAAATTGCATTATGACAGGGATGCAATTTTTTTCCCCAAATCCTAAGGTAGGAAGTACTGAAATAATATAGAAAAATATGCTGTACGGTCATAGCTACTGTCCTCATTTTTGGAAGAGTTTTATAGAATAAAAAAGGAAATACATTTAAAGACATCTATACTCAAACATTCTTGAGAGTTCTTTTCACCAGAAGAGAAAATTCAGCTCTCAGGAACCAGTTATGACTTTGTTGTATGAAGAAGTAAATGTGAAATTCTCTTCTTTTAGTATTTTTTTTCCTCATTAGAATATCTTCTCTTCAGCATCTAAGAAAGAAAACCTTTTTAAATTAAACAGAGCTATTATTCTTAACGTGTGCCAAGGAAGGAAGGAAGTTTTTTAGGGCTTTAAAAATTTATTTTTAATAAAAGAAACCACAAAAGGGAGCCCTCAAATACCTAGAGCCATGCAAGAAGTGCAAGACAGCACACGCCCATCCACGATAGCCATGGATTCCTTACATGGATATGCACCAACAGAGTGAGACTCAATTATACAACAGGGTCTTCTGGCACTGTAGGAGTCAGCCAGACCTGCTTTTTAAGTCTCAAGCTCACAGACAGCTTAATAACATCTGCAGGGTGGAAGAGGAAGAAAGGTAGAGCAGTAGGGAAAAAAGTAGCAATAGGAAAAGAGGTACAGCTACATTCCAGCTTTAGGAGCAGCAGCATCAGAACCTTCCACTTCCTTTCTCCAAATGATGAAAACAAAGCAATTTTACTTTTGCAGTCCATTTTGTCACTGAAAACAGAATCTGAAAAAAATACCTGGTCTTGCTTTTAGAATCAGAATTAAGATGTAAACGCAAGGAACAGTTCAAACTGGAGCTACCAGTGTGACATGGAGAAATGTGCTGCACACACAGTGAATCCAGGTTAAGACTGATAATTTGGAGGCAGACCTGCATGTGGGACCGAACCAAAGCCCTGGATGGAAACTTCTCCAGGGCAGAGTATGGATCAAATTATGGATGAGGACCTATGTCCTGATTTCTAAGCCCATAACAATGTCATTGTTTTTGTGACTAGGGTATTAGACCTTCTGTAATTTGCTTTCCCCCCAAAACATCTCTACTCTCTCTAAGATAACCCACCAAGAAGTTGCCTCAGGTACTTTCAGCTCAGCTTTCAGCTCTGTGCTGGCAAGCAAGACTCAGAGACATCCTGCTTGCTGGCACGCACATTTCCTGCTGCCAGCATGGCTGGGAGACAGCTCTCCTGTGCCAAGGAACTCCGTGCTGTCACTAACTTTAGTGACACTAAGGATGTCACCAGTTTGGTGGCATTCTTTCATGTCCATGGACTGCATCTGCCATCCCACCTTTGCAATCTATCCCTGCCACCTGATCCTGGGCTGTGACAAATGCAAACATGACCTCTTTAGTTCGCTTATCACAACAGACAGAACAGCTGTCTCACATATTTAGGACTTGTTTGTGCTGTCTAAATTAATCTAAATCTACTTAAAAGTACTTTGGGTTGAAAACAAAAGTTACCACAGAAATTAAAGCTGAGAGATGTAGTTAAAATATTTTGACAAAGTGAAAATACAGGAATTGGAGGACATGATGGACTGTAGCATAAAATACTTGTCCAGTGGAACAAATATTTCTGCAAAAAGGTGGTCATGGCAGTTTCTCCAAATGATGGAGCTCTGTAGATAACTTTCCAGCTTTACTTCTGCACTATAAGAATTGCCTGACACAGATTGGATCAACACTGGAGGCAGGTTTCATGATAAGGGCAGTTTTCAGAAGAAATTCTCTTCTCAGCAAAGGAGCAGACGGGTCAGGGTCCTCCTGAAGCCAGAACAAACAACAAATCCAGCTCCCAGAGTCTGGGAAAATGAATTATCCCCTCTCCAAGGTGGATATGCTTCCATTGTACTGACAGCAAATAGTCTGTACAACTAAAAAACAATAAAAATGGGACATATGCTCAGGAATCAGCAGTGTAGCTACTATGTCTCTCTCCCCTGGCATGGAACCTGTCCTGACCTCAGAGGGGTGGAGGATGACTCCTGCTCTTGGAGCTTGGGAAGAGCTCCCTACTGGCCCGAGGGAAAGCTGCCTGGAGCTGCCAGCTCTCTTTGCCCTGTCCCTCCTTGGGGGGCCCTGGATGGATCCTGCAGGTGCCTCCTCCAAGGGCAGCTGCTGTGTGTGGCACTGGCTTTTGTGGCTTTTGCTGGGCTGCAAAAGGCTCCGAGCTTGGCTGGGCTGAGGCATTGAAGCTGACACATCTGCAGAAACATTTGTTATTTGCCATGGTGATGGAGTTCTGTTGCTGACACACCAAAAACACATTTAATTTCTATTCCCTCTGTCTGCACCAGCGACAGTGGCCCTGGTCATCCACACAGACCTCCCCACACAAGCCTACTGCCATTGGTAGGAGTGACAGGCTCCTCCACCCAAGGCAAGGATCTTGGTCAGACTTTCTACATCACAGAAACCCTTTTTATTTTCTACTTGTACATGCTAAAATTTATTTTTTTTCATAAAGGTTTGAAGTCCTGCCCTCATTTATTTTTCAAAGGAACACCTAACTGAGTGTATGTGAAGGATATTTTAGAGCTAGACAGGTAGAAACAAACTACACATGAAAAATATAAGGTACTGTAAATAAATGTGAAATATAGAAATAAATACAGAATGCATTTGTACTTCACTGGTCTCCAAAAGGGAAAAAAACCATCAAAACATCTCCCATGTCTGAATGACCCCATGTATGAAATAGCACTGTGTCTAATTTGGCTTTCATATGTGAAAACATTTGGCATTTCCCATAGTAAACCATCATTTCTGAAGTCTTAAAGCTGCCAAGATCACAAAGTGAGAGCACTTATTGGGTATAATTTGGTATGAGTTAGCAGGATATTTGCTGTGAACATGTTTTCCGAGCTGCAGGTTGTATATTGCAGTGTTTGCTTTTCAAATGTCGACTTTGAGCTTCTAAAAAAAGTTAACATTGCAAAGGTATTACAGTCAGCCCCTTATTAATCAATGGTCAACGTTCCCTCTCCCAAAAAACAAGGATCCACTTCATTGCAGGAGTGCAGCCTTCAGATCAATAGAACCAAGATGTGAGAGCTGAGGGCTAAAGCCTTCCTCCCTCTGCACAGGCTGCAAGGATACACTGAACCACCTGTCAGGAGGGGATTGATACAAGAGCATAATGAAAGGTTTCCTCATTTCTGCTCAGGAGTAACAATCCATAAATAATTGATGTCATTACAACAAATGCAAAACCATTAGAGGGGTTTATAGTTGTCTTTAACAGAGATCATTAGAGTGTGCTTTTTTCAATCTAGGAAAATGAGAAGTGAAGAACTAAACCTGGGAAATTAAAAATGCTGAGAGGCTGAAAATTTGTGCATAAATTATTCTCTTTCCCTCCGTCATGTGGCTGGGGGTTGCTTATTTGTTTTGACCAACAGGTAACAAAGTACAGAAATGTCAGACTTGCCCGCCCAGGTTTTCCATTCAGAAGATTTGTTCTGCATTTCTGCCTTGTGCCGTGGAAGGCACACCTTAAAAACAGCACCAATGAGGGAAAGCCACAGTGTAAAACCTGCCAGACTCCAGGCACTGCAAAGAGAATATGTTGAACACAATATGCTTCTTGCCAGTCCCAAATAAGTAACATTCTTAATGCTGAGAGATGATTAAGAAATACAGAATTGTAACAGTGACACTAAAAAAAAGTTAATTATCTATGTATAATTTTATTTTTTATGAAAATGCAGATAAAAATGAAACCTAAATGTGTTTTGTCCAGTCCCAAAAATACAGCACACTTGTTCCTTTGATAATTTCCAGATTACTCTGTAAACTTTGAATTCTGCTTGAGAGACTAATTGGCAGAATTTGAAGCTCAGCTGCAGACCAGGCCAAATTGGCTTTTGCTCAGAGTCCTCAGATGTCCATTTTGCCTATATTGAGATTACAGAAGGTTATGCAGCTATTTGTTGTGAGGTTTTGGAACATAAAAAAACCCAACCAGAAGTCATTTGTCTTCCAGGAATGTCATCATTTTGCCAGACTCATCACCCAGTACATGGATGGGAGGTGCTACGTTAAAACACATTAATGGGGATATCTAAGTATGATAGAAAAGATCTCTGAAAAAATGTCAATAATTTTTAAACAATGCAGTGAGAACATTCAAATTTATATAATTATGTGAACCAACAATTTTCACAAGGTCCTGCAGCTGGTTTTAATTCATCAGAGAAGATTCATTGTGCAGTGTTCATATCTTAATATAACACCAGGTTTGTTGCAGTTCAGTTTGGAACTGAGCCACGGAATAAGATTTTTTCCACCTTCTTAAACTCTGTCTCAGGGCAGCTGCAATTACATCACATTAACACCTTTAAGAGCACAGGTCAAAAAATGCTCTTTCTGTCTTGGGAACCAGCTAGATGTGGAGCCTGATCTAAAATCTCCTGCTGGGGATTCCGTGGAGCCTGGATCGTGCTCAGACCCATCTGAGCAGATGTGAGTGGAATCACCAGCACACTGAGAAATTAAGCAATGAACGGTCCTGTTTGCCACTTGACAAAAGTGCATGTCTAGCCAAAGGGGCATTCTGAAAAGGAGAAAGCGCCTTTAATTCTGGCAATGAAATTCAGTAGTTTTAGATGGTTGGTGGGCAGAAGGACAGGTTTCTCCAGAGTGAAAAAAAATTACTTCAGATCTCTATCTTCCCAAACTTCTCTCAGCTTCAAACTTACTATATTATGACCATATTCTGGTTATAGTAAGTACAATATAAGTAGGTTAACTGAAATTATCACTTCCTGCTGGAAGTTATCACACCCTGGATCTGTAAGGGCGTCTGCTACTCCTTAAATGTAGAGAAGCAGAACTATTGGTTAATTTATTACATGTAAATTATCTGAAATGCGTATGCTATTTCTGCATTAGAAAGTAATTTCAGGCTGCTCAGATGAGGGAAAAAAATCTGTTTGTTATTCACAAACCCTTGCTGCAGAGCATAGGAAAATACTTTTTCAGTGCATACTCTGTTTGCTCCAGATATTCTCCCTTGGTGCCACGTGGACGCTGGGGTTGTGCAGTATTTTTGTGCTTCCTGGCTGAATACAGAATAATAGCTCAACACATGGCGAAGGGTACTGCTGCCAGTTGTTTCTCTTCCAAAACTCCAATGGTGTAGGCATTCCTCACTACAGGAATGTGGTGGAGCTGAACCTCTCTGTGGGCTGAGATGAGGGATCAGGAATACCTGCTTTTGCAGTAATTGACTAGATCTATGCTGTTAGCTGTATTTGCACTGTAAAGCAGAAATTGTAGCTGAGGAAAGGGTGTCAGGTAGTGCTAACTCATCCTATTATTTTTACTCCATTAGTCCCCTTCCTCTGTCCTAAACTGTTTTTAAGCCAACTCTATAGCAAGATTTGCAAGGCAGCAAGAGTCTTTTGTTTCTTCAACGAATCAGAGGTTAGAATGACAGTATTTCTGTTTTCTGTCTGATCAGCACACATGGAAAGAGCTGCCCTGTGTCTTTTCTCCTTAGCTCTCCTCCAGGAGCAGGGGCACAGTCTGTGCCTGCTGACACTGACTTTCAAAGATAATGTTTACTGTAGTACCCAGGACAACGCACAAAATCATGGAACCACCGCAGAACAGTCTGGGTTGAAAAGAACCTTAAAGATCACCTAGTTCCAATCCCCCTGCCTTCAATTTCCCCTCCCTGGAAGAGGACCCAGTGAGAAGGAAATGCCTGAGAAGCAGAGCTCTGTGCATCAGGCCAGCTGAGGGGTTTTAGCTGGAGCTGTGTTACTTCTGTCACACATTCCCTTTCCTTGGATCTTGGTGGACATCATGGAAAAGTGCTGAGAGGATGGAGAGGCTGAGTGGAACAGAAAACACAGCAGCTTTCACAGTAAGCTCACAGCTTGCCATGTGAGGAGATAGGGATGAGCAATGGCATTCCTAGGGGATGGATGGTCTTGGATCTGGCTACTGCAATGTGCAAAGCAGAGCTCAAGGGCTCAGCACAGACATGATGTGAGGAAAGCTTGCCCAGAGTGCTGGTGGGAGCTGGAGGAGAGCTCCAGATTAAACACTTGCCAAAGTAGCAATTAACACAGAACCATTAATTTCCCCCTAAGCTGGGCGGTGTCATTGGTGGAGCTGTTTGTGTTCCACTGGCCCTGAGCTGCACTTAGCTGTGTCTGGAGCAAGGGCAGCGCCTGTAACAGCACCCAGCCAGTGCCTGTGAGGCTGCACAGGCACCCTGACTGCCCACAGATGGTGCAAATCCCCTGATACTCACCATGCCAGCTTCTCCATCTTAAAAAAAATGTGGATTAAGCCTTGGACCTTCTCCTCAGGTGCATTTCAATCCATTGCCAAGGAGTTACCTGTAAGTCCTATGCACTATTATTTTTTAATTACTCTCAGAATAACCTGGGGCCCTGCCTCCTTTCTGACTTTTTTTTTTTTTTTTTAATGATTCCCTTTTCCTTGAAGTTTGTTATCTTCCAGCTGCCTTAAGTGTTTTGGCCTATTTCTATTCCTTCCTGAATCTGCCATAAAACCAGCACAGCTCCAAGGCACTCAGGCAGACCCAGCTCTACAAGGCAGCTGCCAAGTGGCACATCCTAAAAATTAACATAAATAAAACCCCCCAACACAACAAAACAAAGAAAACCCACTTTAGACCTCCTTTAGGAATCTGGTTGAACCTTGAAAAATAGGTTCAGTGTCTTGTCTGATTTTCTGCTTCAGGCAAAACACTGCAGGATCTTCTGTGATGATCAGGGTTGGTGCTGGAATAAAACTAATTTTCATACTACAAATTGTGGTTAGTTTCTGTTCTGTATGTGCATGTAGGAGGTTATTTGCAATTCTCCAGGCACACTGCTGACTGCATTATATTTTGAGATTGCTTAGTCCAGACACTCTTGCTGCTGTTACCCCTGTCCTCTGTAACTTCTGATAAAAGCAAAGACAATGTAAATTCACACGTGCTCAGTGATTAAATAGTCTGCTTAGGTTTTCCAGTGTGCATTTTTGCCCTTTCATACAAAAAGAATATGCTGAGGTTTCCAAACTCAGTTTTTTAATTATACTTGTTATCAGATGAAAACATTTAATGTGAGTCCATATCCTTTCATAAATAAGAGAGTTTCTCACTTTCTAAAGTTTCTCACCTTGTGACCTCAGAAAGCACTTCAGTTTCTCTGACAGGAACTCTAAGTCATAACAGCATATTTCCACAGCACAACACAGCTCTCACTACTGAACTCTCTCAATATTTCCTGGCCAGGAGGGATTAAGATGCAATGAAACAAAACTATTTTCACAGGTTTGCTTGTCTGGCACTCTCACTATTTGCTTAAGCTGGCAATTTATGTGAAAGTCTCCCCCTCTCTCTCTTGCACCACCTCAAACAGTGCTACTCCCACCATCCCACACTATGAAAAATACATGCATTTTTAGAGCAAGACAACTTCATCCACTTAAACTCTAAACACAAGTTGATATGGACATCATAATGTAACTAAATTAAAGCTGAGCCCTTTTTCCTGAGGCACCCCCTTTAAGCCCCTCAGGCTATTGGAAACTCATCAGTGATCATGAGGAATAATGCCACTCTTCCCAAGTTTTCTAACCCTGGAGGGTCCACAAACCTTGCTCTACATCAGGAAGACATCACCACTTAGCAAGTGCTAACCTCTTGTGAGCTCTTAGCCCAGCAGAGCTGTGGGTCAGAGGCACAGATGGAGAGGGGTGAAAGCTCTCAAGGACTTCCCATCCCACTGTGAGCTCTGAAGGGGCTGGTTGATTTTATATTTGTTTTGTTTCTGCAGGAACAGACTGCAAATATCCATGGAGACAACATCAGAATGCCAGGAAACCCTAACAAAGATGACCGTTGTATCTTTCTCTGAAAAAACTAGATGTTTATTAAAATGTCAGCCAGATGACTTACATGTCACTGACTCTGAGGGCAGCACAGCAGTCCTGCAATGTTGAAAAAGCAATAATAATGAAAAATGGCCACTCATCACTATTGAATGATAGCTGGCATCCTTGCCAAAATGGTCATTTCTGCTACAGTCCAAGCAGTGTGGAGGTGGTTGGCATCTCTGTGGCTCAAGACTCCTATTTATTTCCAGTATTTAGATCCATAGGTCAAACCAGTTATTTGGAAATGGATACAGGCTACTTTATAGTTCTGACATTTCTGTTTCCCCAATGGATTGCATTAAAGGTTATTGACCTCTCTAGGGCTGAGTAAGCCCACAGAGAATGTGCTCTGGGAGACTTCGGCACTAAAAGCTGTAACAATTCTTCACTTTAATAACACTTATCAGATAATTCCAATTACTGCTTGCTTTTGGAGTTCCATACAGAGGGAGAAAGGGATTTACATTTACAGCTCAATTCCCAGCATGCTTTACGACACAGGCAATGTCTATTATTTATTACGTGTCCTTCCTTCTCTCCCTGCGCTCTGATGGATTGATGCTATTTGATCAGTCACAGATCTGCAGCCTGACACCATCAATTTCAACCACTCTGGCTTTATCCAAATGTCACAGAAAGGGCTGGGAGCGCTCCATGGCCCATGAAGAATCAATGTTTAAACCACAGCCGTGTGATGATGTGTTTAGTAAACAAGACTAAACAAGAACACACCAGACAACTCAGCCCCCTGACTTCAAGAGCTGCAAGTACTCTGCTTCATGCATCATTTCTTGTGGATGAAATGCATGTATATGGTCTGGAGGACAGATGGGGAAAGCATGCACAGAAGCGGCTTCCTCTGTGGAAATAAGAGAGGAGAAGCAGCAGGTAGGGAGCCCTGCTGCCACAACATCCTGTGGGAGGAGTGTGCCTCGTGAGAGAGATGATATCAGTTATAAAAGACTTCAAACTTCCCAGATTTGAGCTGAAGTGGCTGGATTCCCAACAGTGTTAATTCCAGACAGCTTCTCTGAATGGTTCCCACTTTTCATTATGGATGCATTCATAAGGATGCAAGTTCCACCTGTAAATTATCTGGAAATCAATACTCCTATTGAGAAAGTTAATACTCCTATTTTTAACTGAGAGAAAGGGAAAACAATCTCCAAGTGATTTTGAGAAGTTCCTAAGCATTGCTCCATTAATCCTGCCCTGGATACAGCATTTGGGAAGATCAGTGAATTAAGTGTGGCTTTTCACAGGCAATGAAGTTTGTACTTGAGTACTTTATTCCCATGACTCAGTGATGTGAATTTGGTAAGAAACCTCAGTAAACAAGAGTGCAACAAATATTGTTTTATACTTGGGAGAAGCAAATCAGTGGTTACTGAAAGATAAATATGTCCAGATGTGTTTATCAGTTGTTCACTCAAGTATTCAAGCATAACTAACTAGCTTTAAGTTGCAGTTCCGACTTGTGCCAGGAATCCCCCTGGCAAACTAAGAAAATTTAACAGTTTTGGAATGGTCACAGGAGATTGCATCTGCTCATGGTGAATGTCCAAATGGATACACAAAATTGTTTCAATTTTGATTTTTTATTCTCAGGAGCATCTAAACCCAAGGGAAAGCCCTGCCAAAGAGGGTTCATTCCTCCCTCCTGGAATACTCATGTGGATGCTGAGAAAGGCCATCTCCAGTTATTAACTGCAGAGAAGGATTCACAGCTGTCATTTCATTTTAGGGTTAAATGCATCTCTTTAGTCTGGAATGAGGTTTCAAAGTGTCTTTGAAAGATGGACTGCAAGCTGAAACTTTCATCTTGGCCTTTCCTGCTCAGCCTTCTCTCAGTTTCCTTCTTGGATATCTGACTCTTCCCATGCATGGTTGGCCACACGTGGGCACTTACATACTCCAGGAGTGGGGAATTCTACAAGTTCCTGCTGCATCCTTGGGCCTGACTTCTAGACCGTGTGAGTTTAAAAGCTTCATTTTTTTGTGTCAATTTAACCCCCTCATGCCAAAGTTTCTTGGTAAAACCACCAATAACATAAATGCTGTGTGAATCTGGGCCTGCAGTGTGGCTGCTCAAAGCTTCTGTTTTATTTGAGTCATTAAGCTCCTAATACCCTTCATGGTTGTCAAGGCACTATTCCTGTAGCATGTGTTGTTTTCTTTTTGGAAAAAAGTCAGCATGACATACCTCAGAAATTAATAGAAACTTTTTGAGTAGAATGGACAACAGCTACTCGGCTAATCTTGATTTAATCTCTGCTCAGGGGATGGAACTGCTGCTCCTCCTTGTCTCTGTTTGCCCTGAATTAAGCACATCTGACTCACTCCTAAGCTCCTTCATCAGCTTTAGAATATGGATGAGTAGGGAATCATGCTGTGAAAAAAGTGAATTTCAACCTCCTCATTATTTTATGTGAGTTAAAATCTAAGAAAAACATGCTCCAAAAATTTCTTACAAAAGAGGAGTACTTATTTATCTAAGTACTCAGATATATCTCATACCTAAAATGAAATTGCATTAGTCAGAATAGAGAATTACACCTACAAAACCTACATTTAAAAAGAATTCATGGTGTATAGATTAAAATTTCCTTTAAGGCTCAGTGGCAGTGATTCTGTTCCCAGATCTAAAAAAAACCCTAACCCAAACTAACCTAAATTTATTTAATTTCTAAAAGCTGTGATTTGGTAGGGATGTACATGAGAATGTCACTGGAGGAGGGAAATGAAGTTGCCTGGGTTCAGCAATTGCTCACTTCAGTGGTATGTTTTGATTCCTTTTGAATTTGTGCTTGACACCAAATGTTCAAGATCTGCAAATGTTTCTTTTGGGGATAGGGAGGAACTACATCCTGATATTTATATAAATATCCAATTTTAAGAATAACTTTTAAAATAAAATACTCCCTTATAAGTAAAAGCTTCAAATTAGGGAACACTTCAAGCCCATAGACACACGCTTTCCATTTTAGTAACTTGATCTGTGCATTTTAGTTCAATTTGGAACAGCTTTTCGATCCCCCAAATAATGCAAACTTGATTTTCAGACAGTTCCCTGGCCTTTCAGTTTGCTAAATGTTGCACTGTGCTCTCTTAACTGCTACGTGCAACACGATGCCAGCAAAAACAATAGCTGTATTTATGAAATACATTATTGCAGCTTCCAGCCCACAATTCAGAGACTTCATGGCTGGAATCTAAATTATGTGCCAGCATGCATGCAGTTGTTATTAATCCACAGCTGGAAAGGTGAGCCAGCCCTTAGTATGATACATTCTTCTTTGTCAACTGGTGAACTACTTCTGCAGATAGAAATTACCCCAATAATTTACCAATTCCCTTCAGCAAATGAGCACTGATGAATTGTTTGGTCTTAGAGCTTATCAAAGTTACTTCAGGTGAGTTTTCACCAGAATGTGTGCATACTGGCCCCCCAATTTTTTTTTTTTTTCTCTGTGTAATAATTAATCTCTCAGTGATGCCTTGTCTTCCAAAACCTCCTGACACTTACTAGAAAACAATTCTCAGCCTGTCTTGCAGGTGACAACGTTTCATTCAGTCACATGCAGGTCACACTGGTTTTCTTTCTTTGAGGATTGTGACTACAAAAACCACCCTGTTCAGAAAGCCCTGGTTCCTCCAGGGAATGACAGCTCTCTGGCACGAGCCAGCACCATTCAAAAAGTGATGCTTGCTCATTTAAAGTGGTGCTGAATGAACTCCACTGGGCAAAGAGACCTTATGGGAATGAGAGGATGATTATGAAGCTGAAGCAATCCTTCACCATTATCTCCAAACAATTCTTATCAACTCAAGATCTTACAGAAATACCATAGAAAAGTTTAGGCTGGAAGGGACCTTGTGAGTGAATTTGGTCAACCCTCCCTCTCTCATCTCCATGTAAACACAAAATCCAAGCCCTTGGAAGGCTTCTGAGCTGCTCCAAGACACCACACCCTTCCTCTTTGGCAGCCATCTAAACAAAGCAGTCCCTCCCAGCCCCGTAATCTTACACAGCGTAGTGAACATGAGCATGGTGATCGCTCAAGTCTGCAAACCCATTTCAGAAGCAGCACCAACATTCTTTGATGCCACTAGAAGACCATCATTATACTCTGCACCACCAGGAGAACTGTCTAAGAAAAAGCCACTAAATCCTGCCGCCTCCCAGATCTACCACAGCCGCCATTCACATCAAGAAAACCAAATTCTGAGTGTTCCTAATGACTGCTTTCTTTTTCCACCCCCTTATCATTATGGTAGCAGTCACCCTAAGAAAGCCTCAAGCTTGGTGAATGGCAAACTTAATTGGGTGTGCCTGGCTCAATATTTCTATTTTTGATAGCCTAATTAGAGTGGGCAAAAGACAAACCACTTTTATATTCAGATGGCTTTGCAGACTGCAGTGTTTTTCTTTTAGTTATCAAAATCATATGTGTCTCTTTTAAGCTCTGCATCCTAAAATATTATGTCCTGGAATCTGACAGAAGCTTCCTGAAGAAAATACAAAAATGGTAATTCAAGAATTTAGGTCATTTATAATCAAGGATTCAAAGCAAGATGCTGAGACAGCTGAAACAATAGGAAAAGTACTGAGGAGAAGGGCAGGAAATAGTATTCCTGCTCAGATTTCAATGGAGCCACACAATGGTACTTCTAGATAGGTGTCCGTAAAAAAGATTATGTGCAGGAAATTTAGCATCTCCATCTCCCTAAACCACCACATACATGCAATGTCTTCTGCCAGTTACTAAGACATTTTTCTGGCTAATCTGTGCATAAAGAGAGCAACAGATAGTTCTTACACCAACCTTCCCTGATCTAGGGCAGAAAGGTGCCACTTCATCATGTTAATGAGATCTTCATCCCATTAGATGAAAACTGCATGTAAATTCTGTCTTGGAATTTCCTGAAGGTTTTTCAGCCTATTGTAATTAGAGAATTTACTATGCAGCCTAATCCTTCAGTATGCGGGTATTTGCCATTTTTTATCCAGATAGGGCAAAAATGCACAGGGAATGTATTTTGCCTATTTCTCTCAATTAGGCCATTACTTTAAAAGTGTGTGTGTGTGTGGGGGGTATATTAAGAAAAAAAAAAAAGGAATTTGACCCCGAAATTAATTAGCATTGGGATGTCATGGGCAATTTTAAAGTGGTTTATCCCAAAAGTGGGAAGATAAAGAGCCGACATGCGGTATTTTTTAAGGAGCCATATCTCCTCCAGATCAACAGAAAGCTGATAGGCTGTGAGGTTTATTTTCTTTACATTCAATAATTACATTTAAAACCAAAACACTGGCAAAAAAACCCACACCTTCAGCTTTTTTACAAAACCATCTGAGATCACTTGCAGCTCAGACCAAACCACTGCAGGCTTTTATCAGGGCAACACCAGTAATGGCACTGGAGATGGGCAGGGAGGGAAGGGGATGACGCAGCCAGCTCCCCGAGGGAGGGCACACAGCCAGCCCTGGCATCCCCCGCCCAGGAGCTTCCATGCCTTCCCTGGGCTGGCAGCAGGCGAGCCCCAAGTGCCCTGCATGCTTGCCAGCCCTGCCAGAGGTACGGGGCCAGGGCAGAGAGGCTCTGGTGGCACCTGCAGAGGAGGAGCTGCAGCCATCTCCGAGGGGAGCGGTGCCAAAGGGGGAGCAGCACAGAGCCTTTCAGTCCTAGAGGCCATTCCAACCTGTATTTCCCCTGCAAAGAACAGGGATGTCTCAAACCCCAGCAGCAAAGGCTGGATCTTTCCTTTTTATCTCATGCACATGTGGTACCTCCAGCTGCTGCCTGAGGAACAAAGGATGAGGGAGGGTGAGTGATCCGGGGCTGCGCTTTTGCCTTCCTCTGTTAAATTAACTCATATTTAGATACAACTGACACCTCTTCAGATCTGATTTGAAGTTATTTGCCTATGGAGCAAGCTAATTTAATAGGTAATTAACATGAAAGAACATGGATAAATTAATGTTTTATTTCGTGAAGTCCTCGGTCTCTGATAAGCATTGTTGTATTTGACTGATAGTTTTGTGAAAATAAAAATAAATGATTGGTCATATCTAATCAGCCCAAAATTATTTTACACCAGCAAAAGCATGAATTTGAGACACTGGTAATAAAAAATACCCATGCCTGGTTTTTAATACTTAGTTTGCCTTTAAAATATTTTGGGCGAAATTCTGTATCATCACACCCAGAGTGAGCCTGGAAAAGGATCAGGAATTTTTAAATGGCTGTAATAAAATGTGATAGTATTCTTGGATGGGAAATATTAGACAGATGGAAGGAATCCTACTAATGCCCAACAATGCATCAAGCAATGTAATTACATGCTGTAGCCAGGATCCAGTTACTAATGCTTTGCAAGGCACAAAGGTATATGGAACCAACTATTTTTACAGCTGTCATAAAACTCCATTCCTGCTAATATTCCTCTACCTCTCCTATGTGTATTGCCATAAGCAAAAAATCTGGATGCTAGCAGAGAAAAATCAGGAATTACAGCAGGAGAAAACGTGTTTTAAACCCACAGCAGCACAGATAGCATTGTGCCAGCATGGGATGTTATTTACAGAAATTCCATGATGTAACCCAGTAAACTCTGTTTACCAACTTAGAAACCAGTTCTTTGAAGTTTAGGATTAAAATAAGCCCATCTTAAAAGATTTGGGTAATTTTTTCCTAGTAAATCAACATAATTCCACCAGAAATCCCACAGTTGTCACCATAAACACATGTCACACAGTGCCGCCAGGCCGGTGCACCCCTGAGTTTGCAGGAAAGGCTGAGTTCTCAAATCCTTCCCCAGTTTCTCTTATTACTGTGTACCACATAGACCTAACCCATAGAAATAGCATATCTCTCTGTAAATCTCCATATCTGTGCTGTGGGAGTAGAAATAATTGGCATTTTCCACAGAGGCTGTAGTGCCAAGGGTTGCACTCCACTGCGCCAGGGATGGAGGCCGCAGTAGGCCACAGGGCTCCTGCTGACACATGGCAAGCCCCAAACCATTCACAGAGACAGCATTTGTCAGGAATAACACTCCATGCAGGAAAACCAGAGCCAGAGTCAGGGCTCATGTGCTGGAAAAAATAACTATGACTGTGGAAAAACTACTCTTGCAGCCTCCAAGGCCGACTCCAGATGACAGATATGGATTTGCGTCTCAGCACACGTCACAGTTGGGACAGCCACAACACACAGAGTATCACCATAGAATTTCAGATGGTTTCAAGCATTCACCCAAACAGAGCAACACCTTACCTCACCAGAAGGCTTCTCCCCACACAGAATAACATCCTGCCACCCTCAGAAGGCTCCTTTTGTCCCTCAGCCCAGCCTTTTATCCCCTGATGTTGATGCACTGCCCCTGTGTGCCCTCTGCTCCCTTTGGTGCTTGGTCAGTGCCCCTGGGCACGCCTTACCCTCCCTGCTGCTCACCTGCTCTGCACAGCTGTGGCAATTAGGGATGAGGCTCCCAATTAGCGCAGCCTGTGCACCTGCAGATTGGTGGTGCACAAACGCCCTGCGCTGGGGTTGCTCGTTTATGGAAATGGAGTGTGGAGCTGGCGTTTTAACGGGCTGTACCTCCATGAGTGAATGAAAGATCACTACAGCTGCAACTGTTTAGCAAAGTGCATGGAATTATAATTGCACAAGTTTTCCCTTTTTTTTTTTTTTTATTTATCACATACATATAAATGACTTATAAAGAATATTTTCTCCTGCAGTTCTCTTTAACGTATAATTTAATTTCATTAATTGACTTAACAAAAGATCTGCTTCAGATATGGGGAAGTCAGGGAAGAGATCAGAAGCTAGAGGATCTGCAGTCTTCACTGCACATGGTAGCATTATTTTCTGGAAGATTTCACATTCTTACTTTAATAGTTTTTCCATTAAATTCAATCTTGCTACAGTTAAGTTATAAATTGATACTTGCCAGAGTCACAGTTACTGCATATCTGAGGTATATAATGATTTGTTAATTTAACAAATCATCAAATGCCATATGTATTATTAGCTTTTAACAATTATTGTAGCCTTCCCACAATGCTCTCATAATTCCATTCAAAGGGATATAAACAACACTGTCTAATGACTATTGTTAAAGAGCCCATGGAACTTGCTCAGGTAGTTTCTCTTGGCCAAGTTAAAGAAAAGCTCAGGTTCAGAGGTTAACAGGAGTCATTCCTACCTTTATTATTTAAAATGTATTCTCATTGGCATTGTCTGCCAGCTTATTTACACAACAGTTTTTTCCTGATTCATGTTTTGCCTCCGTGGATTGCTGGAGCTCTTGCTTTGAGCAACTTAGAAGGTACAACGAGTGTAATTGTCTTAGGTGATGAGATCCTGAGAGGAAATATCAGTCCTTCAGGTTCCTCCTTGCACTGAGCTCCAGCAATACTTTATTTAATCATTTTCTAATTGAATATATGCGGCATTTGTTCCCTTTCAAGAGGAGGGAGGATGTCAGCTAATTATATGCTTCATACCAGGATGGGAGCGATTAGGTAATTATATATCTCCAATAGCAGAATCTTCTAGAGGAACTGTTTCTTGTGGGGGGACTTTATCTGTTTTCCCTTTCTTTTCAGAGGTTTTGCTCAGTAGAAATATATCCCTGGGCTTTTCTTTACCAGGATATTGCCACTGGAAAGTTGTATTCTACAGATATCAAGGAGAAATTAAACACAAACAGAAACACTAGGGAAGTATTATAGCAGGAGATCACATATGATGATAAAGCAGTAACACTTTTGCATATATAGTACAAAGCACATCCTACACTAATGCAAACACCAAGCACAGCAATTTCCATTATCCTTCAGGCATATTCATCACAGATTTTTTTTTTTTTTTTGGCCCTAGAATTAGCTTGGAGAGTAACAAAAATCAGAGGTTTTAAGTCGATTTCATTTGCTGAGATTAAAGCAGAAAGATTAAATGAACAGCAAACATTGCCAAAAGTTTGGATATCAACACTGTCATTCTTGCAAACTTTTCCAGAGCTATAAATCTTCCACATTTTGCTTAAAGATTTTCCTTTTTTTTTTTTTTTTTTGCAGTGACTTGATGAAAGGCAGCAGCATTTTACGGATATTATAAGTGGTGCAAGATGATTGGTAGCCTTGGGAATTCTTCCCGCTTGGAACGACATTTAAAATCTATGAAATTTAATTAAAAATACATATATCATAATTGCTGTGCCTAGCTCTCTTCAGTGCTCTGGTATCCCATCTAAACCATCCCATTTTGCACTTTTCCTGCACAATGGCTCTGAGCTGCCTGGCATGAACTGTTATGACTCCATCAAAAGTAGCGGGTGCAATGTCAGAGCTTTTTTTTCTCTGCTAAACCAAGGCACAGGCAATTTAGCACCATACACGTGGGAGTTCATAATCCCTGACACAGGACACTGTAACCATTAAGCCACTGACCAGAAGTCCCATCAGAGATGCTCAGTTTATATAATCCTGAAGATAGCTGAAGCTTTAAGGCTTTAAACCATTTTCCTAGCAGGCCAGAAAGGTCTCTTGAAGTATAATTGAAGATGATGTATTTTTTCATCTGGTACTTATGCAGCTCACATTCCCTGCCCAGGTGGGTAGGGGGTGTGGGGTGTGGAACTGGATGATATTTAAGGTCCCTTCCAACCAAAAACATTCCATGGTTCTGTTTTAGAACCCTACAAATAAAAACGTTTGCAGAAAATGTTTGTGGTTTTCCAGAAGTCTGTATCTCCATGATGAGGATGAGTTTGTTTTGGAGAAAGCAGGTGATGCACAGTAGAGAGTGTATGTTGAGCAGCTTTGATAAAACAAAGCTGAAAACCTTGCCTGGATTTTGGTTTCCACTCCATAAATCTCACATCTTCCCTTGTTCTCCACCCAGACAGCATCATAGCGACAGCAGATGTCATCCCTTTTATTTGTTTGCTGTGAAATCTCCTGCTCTTGTCAGAACCACTGATAATCCTCACGGATGGAACAAGCCCATGGCTGCAAAAAAAATGGAAATATCACGTTGATATCCTCTTTTCCACACTGACTGGGTGAGAACTTGGCCATTCCTTGACATCTGGATGGGATGCCCTCTGCAGCACCTCCTTCTCCACTCTTTAACTTTCCTCTCTGTAAAACAAGAGCCACAATTACTGCCCTCCTCTGTGGTTTGTGTGGAAATCCATTGATGCAGTTACTGTTACTCTCAGAACTTCTTTAAAGCTGAAAGTACATTCTAATTTAGCTCAATTTAAAAAGGTTTCTTTTTTTTAAGTAAGAGAACCTTTTTCTTTTTAAGCAGCCCTTTCAAATTCATATTTTATGAGTTCCTTTAGCTTAAATTGGCAGAGCTATTGTTTCTCTTTCTTAGAATGTCCTGAAGTAGAAAAGATATTAGTTAAGCATTACAAACTAAATAATTAGGCCTTCAATTATCATTAAAATTGTTTTTTTTTAACAACTATCTACTGATATGAAAACCTTTTGATCCTATAATAGGGCTTGAAGTATCACAGAGCTCAAAACAAAGATTAGGTTACTCTTACATTAAATGTCTCTATTTATATAGAAACTATTTCTGTCTAAACATTACAAAGGAGATCGTATTATCACAAGCAATTATTTCAGAAATAATTAAAAGGCTTTTTTCCCCTTCAGAATGAAATTTGAGCTCAGCTACAATCAAAACACTTGCCTGTTTTGTTTTTGTCACATCAGCAAAACCTTAAGAAGTCACCTTTAAAAAGACAATCTGTAGAATACCTTGATATATTTAATATATTTAAAAAGAAGGTTATTTTCTCAAGGAGAAAAGCTCTAGGAGACATATTTTCTAAACACCTTAACAAGGAGAAAGACTCCTGGTCTTTAAAAAGATTCTGCTGATGGTTTATTGCCTTTATTTTTTTTAATAATAAATAAAATTTAAAAACCCCAACACCCAACTGGCTGCCTTAATTACAGTGTGCAGCAGCATCTCCTCAAATTAAAGGTTATTGTCAAACACTCTCTGCAAGACAATGCTAAACCAAATGGAAAGATATAAAAATGCATCCCAGGGTTTATGCAGCAGAGAGCTGGAGGCAACAGGCCTTGTTTTATGGTGAATTAAAAAAAAAGGCATCATTCTGATTAACACTCATTGTGTCTGAACAGAGTTAGCAATTGTCCCGGGGTCTATATAATTAGCTTTGACACTTGATTTAATAAAAGAAGGATACAGGAGGATGTGAACTATCATTTTCTGCAGGTCTTGAGTATTCAAGGAGCCTCTGCTAGATTCCTTCTGCTAGGAAGAAAGACACTTTTGTTCCCCTAACTACAATAATAATAATAATAATAGTAATAATAATAATAACAACAATAATAACATCATTAGCAACTAGGTTGGGTTTAGTAGTGACATTTGTGTCTGTCTGTCAAAAAGTTGGTGCTGAGGAATGAAGAAGCACCAGCAGGGAGGTAGAGAGGTACCTTATCAGTTCTGGGGAGGCATCACAACAAACCCCTGCCCCCAAGATGGGGTTACAGAGCATTTCAGGAGAAGGTTTTCATTCACAAGGCATGGGGACAACAGGAGGACAAAAGTAGAAAGGGATTTAAAAGACAGAAAAGAGAAGGAACATTTCCTGCACCCTTCCTTCTTAATATTGCAGACATGCTGTGTGCAAAAAATCTCTTTTAATCCATTGAGAGAGACCCCCAAGAAGAAGCACAGGCATCCAGCTGAGACTCAGATGCCTTTGCCTGCAGCACTAGATGTATTTTTAAGGGCTCCCATCACCCACAGATCTGGTGTGACTCTGCTTAACTTGTGAAATCTGATCACAGCAGTAGGTGATATGACTTTAGGCAGAGCTGTGGCTCTAAGGAAGAGAGAAATGACTGTAGTGCAGTAAATAACAGCACCAGAAGCTCTGTACAACATGACTTTCAGGCTGATTAAAGCTGCCTTAGATGCCCAATTTGTGTGATCTTCTACCAGGCTCGCTAACTGTTTAGAAGCTGGTATTGATGGAGGTTTTAAGACAAAAGAATGTAACTCCTGAACCATGGAGAGTGAGATCACACAGCAGATACATCATCTCCTGTAGTCAGCTCCAAACAGTTTGCTGTGATTAAAATAAACATAATTATCCATTCTTATGGAGGAACAAAGGCATTATTTCAGTTCTTATTGATCTCAGCACAGTTCACCATAACATTTTCCTACAAATAGAGATCACCTTTCTTTCCCTCACCCCTGATGGCTCCAACTGCACCAATCTAAACTTGACTTCAATGAAGCTACTCTAAGTGAAAGGAAATTTGGTTATACTTGAGGATTATAAAGCTGATGGGTTTCCTCGGCAATTTGAGATGAAAGAATCACAGAATGGTGTGGGTTGGAAAGGACCAACCCCCCTGCAATGAGCAGGAGCATCCTCAATTAGCTCAGGTTGCTCAGGACCCCATCTAACCAAGCCTTTGAATGTTTCCGGGGACGAGGCCTCCACCACCTCTCTGGGCAACCTCTGTCACCATCCTCATCCTAAAAAACTCTCCTTTACCCTTATGTACGACCTCCCCTTGTGGCTTTGTTCCTGGACAAGGCATCAGGATTTATGATCCCTGCTTGTTGGACACACCAGATTCCAGGCCTACGTGTTTTTTATGAGCATGAACCCAACTCCCCTCAGTTGGACCAAAAATGCTCCAAAAACACAAACTAATAAATTCTGTGCAAGCACACATGCCTCATTTTGTTTATTCTGAGCAGAAGCTCTGAAATGTTACACCTCAGCAGATAAGATGCCTGTGCTCAGGTTTTAGATCCATAGGGTGCTTGGAATGATTAAATCAAGGGAAAAATATGCCAGAGGAGGAAATGAGCTTCCTCCCCCAAGCTCCCTGGTGCCGTCTCACCTGCTTTTAAGCCTCACCACTGCTCCCCACAAAGCTAAGTCATGTCTGTGCCTCTTCCCATGTCCCAGCAGCCAGCCAGGAAGCAGAGCACGAGAGACTGAAATATGCTTGCTCATACTTCAGAGTGATTTTGATGAATAAAACAAGATAAAAGCAGGCAAAACCCTACACTTTGGAAAACCTGGCACATGGCAGATTTACAAGCTCATATAGTGAAAAGACTGGAGAATTAAAGCTGGGTGAAGATTAAACTTTTTGTCTTTGAAGACTTCAGGCTCAATACCTGAAAGCCACCCTGACCCAGAGATCTAAAAGGGAGGAACCTGCACCAAATCAGCTAAAAAATGCTGCCTGCTCATCTCAAGCCCCCATTTTTATGCCTGCTTTTTCCTTCTGTAAGTTTTACTTTAAAAAACTGAAGTAACAAAATCTCAAAAAAAACCCGCTTCAGTGATTTCAAACTTTGCAGAGAATGAAAATTGGAGCTGACTCTGAGTCTTACCACAGAGGAGTTTCAATTTAGATGAATTGCTGCTATTTTCATATATATAGCAATGTATAATAAAAAATGTACATATTATGTATGTAATTATATATGTAATTGCTATAAAAGACAGCAGTACCCTCATCTTTGCTGGTCCCAAATGCCTCCCCAGAGGAGTTAAAGAAGAAGCAGTTTCTAGTTTGGGGGTAAAGATAGAGGGAAGGAAGCCACGCAGAGCTTTGCACGCTGCATTTTGCAGGCAGTGATGCAGAAGGGAGGATGGATGAGTCCCGTGGAGCGTGCCAGGGACTGCATGGGCTGCTCACAGAGCTAATGGGGAACGTGTTCAGAAACCAGCTTGCACCACAACAAAGAAATTAATCACAATTTGTTGGCACGAGCCTGAAAACGATTTCTTTGGGTCTGTAATGACTGCAGTTGTTTTGGGCTCTGAGTCTCAACAGCATTTATAGTCGTCAAAATACTGTACTATAAACATCATTTCACAGGGCCAAACTTCCATTGGATCTATGGATTTTGAAAAGAGACTGTATATATAGATATGTTTTAAATCCAGATTGCAATTTGCCAGCACAATCTCCAATGTCTTGTGGTTATGAAAGTCTGCAAAGCCAGTGGAGGAAAAAGCATTCACCCTACCCCAGTATAAAAATGGGATGGGGTGAATACTCAAGGTTTTTCCCTGTCACCATACCTCAGGATTGAGATACAGCACAAATTTAGCACAGTGCCACAGCTGGGACTAACTCATGGCTACAGCCAAAGCATATTTAATATCTTAGACATAAACATCTTTTATTTTCCTTAAACCCAGCTTGAATGCAGGACTGGTCCAAGAGCAAAAAAAAGGATAGTGGCAAGAAAGCCTGCAATCAGTTTTTCATCTGTCCCCTAGGATGAAAGAGGAATATGTGAGTCATTTTCTTGTACAATGGAGAAGCCTGGATCCCTCTGCATCTGGTTAAAGCCAAGGACTGGCCAAACCATATTCCGCTGTGATTTGTCACAGATTAAATGCAATCATAAATGTTTCTGGAAGTATTTTTTTATGGGTTTTGAACTCGGCAGTAAAACACTGTTCTTTCAGTGGAATTTCAGCCGCAGAACTCCTATACTAATGGCTAGTATTAAAGTGATCAATAAGTGATAAATGACTGCCGTTCTGGTCCTATACACCGAACAATGGAATGCTGAAGGACAGTGACAGTTGTTCCCGTGGGATTTACTTTATTGTTTCCTGCCTCTTTTCAGACTCATGCTTTGAGTCTTTTTACACTAATGTTTCATAAGCTGCTATTGAAGCAATAAAAACAGAGATAGGGAAAGCATTTGGGAGTTACGCCTGCATTTTCACACGTGATGTTGCATTGTTCTTTCTGAGACGCTGCAGTCTGCTGGGAGGAAAGGGACTCGGGGTTGCTTTCTTTCATTTTATTTAACTTTTTAATTTTTAAAAGCAATATGGAAATTCTTGCTGTGTGAAGTAGCTTTCCTCTTTTAGTCAGCCGTTCACCCACTGCCAGATGAAATAGTAACAGTGAGTGAAGCAGTATTTATTCCATCACGCTCCGTTTGGATTACCTTAAACTAAACCAATTCTCACTACACAGCAAACTTCAGTCTGAATAGTTATTTGGGGATTAAAGTGGTTATGGAAAATGAGCAGAGATGTTGTTCTGAACGTGTGGCCGGAGGGGAAATCCTGCCAAGAAGGATCCTTCCTCCCGGGGAAGAAGGTGGAGATGGGCACTAGGCTTGGGCTGAGACATGCAGGGTCTCTCCGCTTGGTCCTGCCTCCGAGGATGCTGCGCTGGCTTTAACCACCTCCTCCTGCCGGCTCAGTGCCTGCATGAATGCGCCCTGTAGGAGCCAGCACAGGTCAGGAAAAGCCAGCGCTGCCCTGGGGCCAATAAACCTGCTGGATGACCTGTGGATGTGCGAGCACGGCATTCCCACGCACATCCCGCAGCGCTGATGGTTGAGGGAGTGTACCTGGAGACTCCCTGATTAATCTCACCTAACAGAGGATGAACCGTGTGTCATAACCTGGCTGCATTTCATGTTTAGAGAGAGATTCAAGCTCTTTGAATAGCCCTCAGCTCGTTCCCAGGGGAGCCAAGCCTGCTGGCAGCCGGCATTCCGGGTGGAGCCTGGGAGTTATCCCCACTAAAGCCGCTGTGCTCCAGCCCTGGATGCAGCGACCACACCGCAGCCCCAGCAGAGCTGCCACAACCAGCTACTGCTGCTCTTAATTGCACAACAGACCCCATTTGCAAACGTCCCCAGAATGGAAGAAACACACTTAAATAGCTTTATGTAATTTCAAACTAATACATGCCTGGATTAAAGCCCTCCTCCGAAGGGAGGGGTCACGCTGTGCTAGCCCTGCTTTCTACCCTGAGGCTACGGCAGCGCCCTGATATCCAAACAAAGTCCTCCCACCAGCTGTTCCCAAGCTGGGGACAGCCCGGGCTACATTAGGAAGAGGATGAAGACATTCTGTCGCTATCTTGCTCTTCAGATCACACCTAACTTTGCAGGGCCTCTTCTGTCAGTCTCAGCAACCTCTTGGGCAGATGAGGAATGCTCTCTTCCCACAAGGTAAAACTGCTGTATCCACCCCGAGGACACCTTTCTAGCATGGCTCTTGCCATGCCCTGCACTGACAGCCCCTCCTCTGATGTGCCAAAAATGACACACCCCTGGTGTGTTTTTGAAGGCTTTGATTCCCAGTCTCACCTCCCATTTGCTCCTGAAGGGAAGCTCTCTGGTTAGCCAGTGCTGCCCACCGTGGAGCTGGGTGTTCAGACAAGCATTCCATGCTTCCCCCTGGGATGTGACAAACATACACGTACAGACCAAGCCTCTTTTCCACATCCAGACTCTTGTATGTCCATCTCCATGCTCAGCACCACCCCACACCCTAATAATTAGGATGCCTAAATGAGAACAGAGCAGATTTAATTGAGACTGATTTTTCCATGTGAGGCAAGGTGCCCACAGCCTAGCGGTCCTGCCAGAGTGGGAAAACTGGAAGAGCCAAGGAATACTTTGACCATGGTGTTACCTAAGTTGTGGAAACCTGTTTTGTTCCTGAAGGAGTAGATTAGGAGTGTGGGGAATATCAAGTTTAAAGCAGCTCAACACTAATTGGCAACTTCTAGTCACTGTCCATGTGATCTGTGAAAATCCCAGAGTTAAATGAAAACAGATTGAAAAGGCAAACACGGTCATTATTTCTGCAGGGAAAGTGCTTTATCCTGGGGATACGGCTTGGCAAACTGGGAGCTTAGGAAACACAGGAAGGAGTACATCTGCTGCAGTAATTTTCCTTTTCACCTGGCTCCTGCCGTGCTCCACAGCGGCACTGCCGAGCAGTGCGATGGAAATACGCTCCTGCACCTGTGCTCCCCTTTGTGCCCACTGGTAGTCTGGAAAACACTAACTTCTGAGAGTGTGCATTCCCTATTACCAGCATCTGATGGCTTTGGCTAAGAGCTGGAGAGGTGGTGAATCAGTATTCAAGTTTGTTCATGTTGTTAATAAGGGAAGAATAACTCTGATGTTCTTGGGATCGTCTTGTCTCCATGCAAAAAGATAGACCAACTTCCCTGCATGGATCTGGGGCACAGAAATGTTCCTTCTAGTTTGTTGCAAAACAGGTTTTCAGCAGATGCAAGGAAATCCTTATGCTTCAAATAGTATCTTCACTTTCTGCGTTGTATAATGCTCCTATGAACTGCTCCACATTTATTCCAGACCAAATGCTTTTGGACATACAGATCTTCACATACATCTTCCGGCATAAATCTACTCATGGCTTAAAACTTGTGTTCAGTAGCTGATTGTCCAGTGGTCTTACCCTTAAAGAACAAATATTATTTATAAATTACAGTGCACTTTTTCAATCTCAGCCACTTGTTCCTGGTTTAGCTAGCACTGATTGACACAGAAAATATTAACGATAACAAAAACATTGTCTCTGGGTTGGGAAATCCCAGAACCGCAAACAGCTAGAGAACATTCAGAGGAAATAAATCATTGAAAATTTACCCTGTTGTACTTTTCTATTCACATCTGATATTGGTCCTTGCTAATGACAGATTGCAGGGCTGGATGAATTTCTGGTGTGTCCTGAAATGGCTGTTCTTAAATCCATCATCCCATCCTGGCAAAGAGGAAAGACTTACCCTTTTTAGAAAATAGGCTGCATGTAAATGAGCCAGCAGTGTGAGCCAAAAAGCACTTTAGTATCAGTTTAGGCACAGATTTTGCTACCTTTCCTCAGGTGAAGGGAACCACACTCTTCAAATACTACTGTGGAAGTGGATTGTAACTGCTGACATCTTGACCCCATGTAAATAAGAATGTCCCTGAATAATTCTGCTCATTAATTTCACATGTTAAAAAAAAGTAATTAGCAAAAGCATTTCAAAACCAACTCTATCCAGTGCTCTTGTGGGAAATCTCAGCACAAGCAGAGTGAATTAACCACGGTGTTACCAAGGCCAACATTGCAACAGAGTCGGAGCAAATGTGCTTCTGCCTCGCTCTGGGTCTGCAGTGAACAGCTCTGGCAGCCAAATGAGGACTCTTAATTATGCACCCTCTAATCATCTCAAGATTTGCTTTAGCAGTGAAGTTTTTAGACATGGCAAAGAGTGAGCTGCATTTTGAAGACTTCAGAGATGGCGTGAACCTTTCCTCCCTGCTTTCTTCTCATGCAACTAACCTTGTACAACACCCGTCCAGGTGCTTTTGCTCCTGCTCCTGTAGGGAGAAGTTCAGCTGGAAGGGAAAGTATGCAACTTGGTCCTACCCAGCTTCTGAAAAACTTCTCTGCTTTGAGCACTGTGCCTGTAGAAGGATCTTGTCTCTCCACACCGTGAATACCATCAAATGACAGCCTTCAGAAGCAGGCATCCCCATTAATTCGTCAGCAGGCTGACAGCTAAGCTAGGCACAGGGGAGATGTGAAATGTTAGCACAGACAGAAACATTCAGACTGCTTTATCTCCCCTTCAATTCAGTGTTACATTAGCAGAAAACTGGCACCAGGACACAAAGGCTTGGATGCCTGCTCAGTATTGCCTCTCACAAAGCTCTCACCTGTCAACAAGGTTCCTGGATAAGCCTGGATTTTTTTCTTTTTCTTTTCTTTTTTTTTTTTTTGGAAGCTCTGATTGCAGTAGGAAAAATGAGCACAACTCCAGAGAGAGCTTGACAGGCTCTCTCCCTGTGCCACGCTGCTCAGCACGGGCCAGACACAGCGAGGTGGTCCCTGGTCCCCAGCCCAACCACGCAGGAATCTGCTGGCAGAGCAGCCTCCAGAGTGGAGCTGACTCCTCTCCAACAGCTCCAGCAGCCTCCAGAGTAGAGCTGACTCCTCTCCCCCAGCTCCAGCAGCCAGCCAGGAGCTGGAGCTGGCAGCACCCAGCTGCACGGACAGCCTCCAGCAAGCTGCACTGCAAATGCACAAAAAGCAACTAAAAAAAGCAACAGAAAAAAAAAAAAAAAAAAAAAAGGCAGGAGATGAGTTAATGCCAGACAACAGGTTATTCAAGGCAGCAGAATTGCCTAGTGCTGGGAGAGGCCCAGGGGCTTTTCCTGATGTTGTTTTGAGCCTGCTCAGTGACTGACAGAGCAAATGAATCCTCATCTCAGTATTTCTCCTGAGTTTTCTGTGAACTGCTTTGGGATTTACTGGCGAATAGTAACACCTTTTGTGAGAGCAGTATGAAAAAACAGCAACAGAACTATCACACTGTTATTAAAGCTGGAGCAAGACTGGAATGTGTCGTTCTTGGGGAAAACAAAGTGGTGAACTGCATAGCCAGCATAATGGGAAATGACAGAATAAATCATAATAAAGGTCCACTCTGTCTTTGTCATTTATAGATAAAGTTTGGAGTTTTAAAGTCTCTCTATGAGATTGTCTAATGTTCGCCAAGACATAACAAACACACAATAGCTCTGCTCACAGCCTTAACTCTAAGAGGAGAGAATTTTATTACTTATCATAATATTTCAAAAAAACTTCTTCCCTAGGAGATGTAGCCTTAAAAGTTGTTACATTAAAAAAGTTATCGGTGAAAATAAAAAACCATAATCAACAACCAGACCCCAAAGCCTTATTCTTTCCCTGCAACCAGCAAATTACATTTTGATTCTAAAGATCAATCTGTTTATATTGCCTACATACACATTTGGAGACTTCTTTATCAAAATTATTTGCCTACTAGATTTCTCAGTCCCATACCCTGTTTCTGTGACTCTTTGTAGCACAAAATGTTTAGGATTTAGATCAAGGCTAAACTCATTGCTGTCTCTCCAAGGGCCTCCAAGTGAAAAGCTTGAGTTTGCTGTGCCAACCAATCTCAGCTTTCTTGTGGAAAATACATGTAATACACAAGCCAAATTGCAGCAGGGATCTCACAGAAGAGGTGAAGCATTATTTAATGTGATTGTGCATATTCCATAGAATAAGAGATTTAAAACAGGAGTTGAATAATTTTATTTAAATATTATTACAGTGGACATCTGAAGAAAATGTCTGTCTCTGGGACATAAGAGAACTTATTCGAAGATTAATTCAGTGAAAATTCTTTGCTTCAGTGAAAAATAGCCACTGAATTAACGCATCTCATACTTTGTTATTTCAGACTGAGAACTTAACAAAAGAGGGTCAATAACTGCTGTGAGAAACAACAGAAATCCACAGAAACAAGTCAGCAGACAATGACAATTTTGCCATTCACCTAATTTTAGGAATCAGTTGAGCCATATGTACCAGCTGCTGGGATCTGTGTGAACCAGAATACCTGGGGGGTAAATCTGAAGCATCATTTGCAGAAGGCACAGCCAAACTCCTCCTGCACACTCAAAAACCCTCTGCAGAGAAATCATGGTGGCTCTACCATGTGAAGTGAGACAAGATCACAGAGCCAAAGGGTATTTTTGCAAAGACCAGAAAGTCTCTCCCCTGCCTTTTCTAATAACACATTCAAGAAAAATGAGAAGCCACTCAAAGTAAGAGAGCTTTTGCTCAAGCTGAAAATACTACAGAGAAAAACTCATCGAGGCAATAATTAAAACCCATTTGAGCTTGTTAAGAACTTACAGCAACAGAAATAGTTAATTTATTGGCCCTTGTGGTATTTACAGTATATCATGGTCACTTTAAACAGAAGGACATGCAGCAAATCTTCTCCTGCATATGCTCAAAGCCACAGGAATTTATGCCAGGGTCTGAGGTTGCCTAACCTGGGCTGCTTACTGGACACACACATCACGCTTCATTTAGTACTACATGAAAGTGAATCAAGTTTAATAACCTTTTCTTGAAATGTCCCAGGAAATGAGGTAGAAAAATTAAAACAGTTAGATGTCTGCTGAAAAGCAAATATATTTATTATGCACTTTAATATACACAGGGATTTTCGCTTAATATAATACAAGGAATAAAATAAAAATTTTACAATGTGAAATTCATTCAATGTACATTAAAGGCTATTTACAACCCACTCCAGGAAAAAACAGTCTATCTGCAAACCAAGTTAACTGAGGAGTTCAGATGGGGAATATTAAGCATAACAGACATTTGCATAGCAGAATAACTGAGGAGGGAAAACACCTTTTTAAAGAAATGGTAATGTTTTCAATACTGATCACAGAGAAGACAAAAATGCATCAATTGTGCCTCTTTATCTCTTAATGCATTTCTCTCCAGATGAGTTTTTCCACATGCACCCAGTATTGATATCCATGTCCACAAAACAGTCTTTTTCCCCAGCTCTCCCATCAAGAATTTTGGATGTCTTGTGGAGATGACCTTGGAAGGACCAGCAAAATGGGATGAAGAGAAACAGGATTCCTGTTTTATTCAGGTTTTTTGGGTGGTGAGAAATGCTGCCCTGGCAGAAGGAGCTGTGCTGAGTCACAGCTGCACCTCTCTGCTCACCTCCACTCCATTTACAGATTGGAAAGGGCAGGGCAGAGGGAACAATGGGGGAACAGCAACTTTGCTTGGCACACAAACCCCTCAGAAATGGTGATGCTAAAAATCACACACAACAGCAATGTGGAATTACACAGACCATCTGAGAAAATAAATGATTTAAAACAATTCCTGCCCCATTCCAAAGGGATATTCAAATGTGGCAGAATTGTCATTCTGAAAACATTTTTGACAGGTCTACTTTCTGCTGATTTGGAGAGAGGGTTTCCCCAGTGACTGTTTCAAATGTAAATACTATTCACACAAAACCCACCAGACTATCTGTAAGTTGTGGCCCCTTGTGAAATTGGCCATATTTTTACGTCCTCTGTCCACAAGGTGCAACTAATAACAACACAATAAAATTAAATAAATATAATCCCAATGACAGTCAAGGTCAGTAGAAAAAATGTTGGCATTCAGGGATCCCTTTCCACAGAACAAAACATACATCTAATCACTAAGGAAAGTCGTATTCTTGCACAGCATTGCAAATGTACTACACTTGAGGTTTGGAACAAGTCTGCTGAGAACATTTTGGTACTTTCTCTTTTCTAAACCACTAACCCTCTTAAGGCCATTCTGCCAGACTCCTGTTATGTTTATTTTATAATTGTCCCACAGGGACAAGAAATTCAATACATGAAACATTCAGAATAATCCATATTGCCGTGTGTCAGCTTCTACCATCTAATTTTACTATATGCTGAATGCCTGACTATAAAAGATTCTTCTTTTACATTTAGGAAAGAGCAAATAAGAATGGAGGTATAAGATTAAAAAAAAAAAAAAAGTATTCTGATGACAGTTGATCATAATAGCCAGACATGGAGCCCTTCAGTGCCTCAGAATATGCACTACATCTACATCCAGAGGCCATTCATCAAAGTTTAAGGATCTAATTAATCATCTATGAAAAATAACCTCAGCTCTCCATCATCTTATTTCTGGAATGATCAGAATTAGAGTACGAAAAAGATGAAACCCAAGCCTTTAGAAGAAACACTTGCATACAAAAACAGGCTTATTTTCTAAAGAGCAAGGCTGTGTAATGGTGAATAGTAGAATATAGCTTGCATTTGTAGGAGAAAAGAACCCACTTTTTTCATTTTATCACTTGCGGAACTGTGCAAGTAAGATGTGCACATTCAAAGGGAAAACTCACACTGCTCACTTTCACAACAATGACTTTGACTTTGCTCTCTTCCACACAAGTAAAATACTTCTGCTGTAAGAGCAGGAAACCAGCTTTCCACTATCCATGGATAGGCTCTCCTGACTGCTGATTCACCGTGCTACAGGTACAGAGACACGCTGGCTCTACCTAATCCCCATGAAGCAGTAACCACATTCATACAAGTTTGTGCTTTAAGGAGTTATTGTCTCAGGACAGGGCTAACTCAGCCACCTCTGCACTCCCCAGGCAACGCTGTCGCTGTGCTTTTCCACTGCACTCCTGCTGGGTATTCTCTCAGCCTCGCTCACAAAGGGTCTGTATTTTCCATGGTTTGCTTTACTGACATTCCCAAAAATAGTCCTTTACCTTGGAAAAGAGAAAGAGCTGTTTCTAATGTATAGAGATATACAAGAAAGCAGGATCAGACCTTTTAGCACCTCAGACATGCCCATATTAGTTACCTCATCACCGTAGCAATAACAGAGCCTATTGAAGACCAAGTGTCCAAAATTTGCCTATTGCTTTCAGTGGTCCCAATCTGCCATCCGGATTTGGTGCTGTAGTACCAGAGAGTAGATTTTTGCCTCTTAAAAATCCCAAAGACACTGCAGGTGGCTGCAGTCCGACTTCTTTGCCACCACTGAACAGCAATTACACAGACAGAACGCACAAGTACAGTATTTATAAAATACTGTTACAAGACTTGTAATTCTGGAGGGAACCTTTTGAAGTACACGGGGAACTGACAATACATGACAACAATGCAAATGTGACAAACTCGTTGCTTTTTTTTCTTTAGCCACAGAAAAATAAATACAAAATGCACTGCCTTTTCCATAACACAGTTCACTGTGGCACATGCACCTCTACCAAGCGATCTGGAATAGGAAATCAGAATTCCTGGCTCTTACCATTTTCAGCTGTGGTCAGGGAAATACAGCATATATCTTTCTGCAATTAAAAAAAGTGCTCATTCTGTGTATTAAATACAAAGTACACAAAATAAAATTTCGAAGCAGAGAGGGTTATACTGAGAAGGCAGCCTGAAAATGTAGGCACGTTACAGTAATTAAGGTAACTGAACTGTAGGAATCACATTCTTGAATTTCTAGGTGGACTAAACAAGCACTGTTTGCTTTCATCCCAGCCAGCTGATAAATCATCGGGAGCAGAAGCGCTTCTGTTCACAGCATCATGGAATTGGCCTGGAAGTATAAAATAAAAACACTGAGCTTTGAAACAATCTGTAACACAAACAACATTGTCAGAAATGAAGCTGTATCATCCCTAACTGAAGTCAAAAGCACACAGCAACAACCTGATGAGGAAAAGTGTTTCCTGCCCAGCCCCAGTCCTGTGATTGTTTCCCTGTGATCTGCCATCCCAAGACCCTACAACAGGAGAGCTTCCTGGATATGCTGGGAAGCAGCAGCCAGGGAAGGAAAGCCATTCCTGTGGTGCTCCCATGGAGTATTTCTGATGTGATTCCCCACAGGTAACTCTTTTATCCACCAGTCAGGGCAATTACCCTTTTTTCTGCTTGAGATTTGGCAAAAGAGGAGGTAAATTACAGCCTGTGGTAAGCAATTCATAATCCACAGAGAACTGTTCTAAACTCCCATCTTTAGAGTGATGCTCAGGGAAGTGTTAAGAGAAAAGCAAAAGGAATCATTTGTTTATCCACACCTCATTTTTTAGCCATTTGCAAAACCAAAAACTTCACTGAGAGAAACCCTGAATTTTCAGTAACACACCATTTGTTCCAGACAAAGCAAAGCCAAATTTAAGTATTATATGTGGAATGTTCAGATTTCTTTATATGCTGTTTATATTTTAAAATCAAGGAAGATGGAAAAATTCACCAAAACCAGTCTTTTGATGACAGGTCGGGTCAGATGAACACATTCTACATCAGAACCATGCAATGGATTTACAATAAAGTATAACATGAAAGCAAGCGATGAACATCAGGTGGAGGCATGTAAGAGTTAGGAAATACAATCCTTAATTACATGTTTTAAAGTTTTACAGAAGCAGGAAAAAAATTACAAATAAATTCTAATCCTGTTTGGGCATGATGTACTACTGTGGGAATCTGAAGTCCTTGTAACTTTTATGAAGATTTAAGGATGTTGCTCTCCCAGCTGATGATTCCTCTCTACGCCTGTTCCTGCTGCCCTGCCCCACAGCTCATCTGACCCTTTGGTAAAATTTGCATTTCACAAATGTGCAGGCTTTAGTGCAGATGTTTCTGAAACACTGTATTGTTTCAAACATTTTAAGTGAACCAAAATGCCAGCCCAACAGGATCCTGACAATATTCTATAGCTTTATAATTCTCCATGGACCTCAGCGGTGTCTACAGATATATTCCACTAAAATCAATTGCCAGGACATTTTGGGAAAACGCCTATTTATGTGTTTTTGACAGCTGAAAACCTTCCATGTGTGGATTCTGCACCCCCTTCAACTGTCCTAGAAACACGCTGTCTCTGATGACCTGCAGCAGAACTGAGTCAGAGCTGGCAAGAACATTTTTGTTCTAAGGAGCAGCAGCCTGAGCTGTCCAAAATGCTGCATTCACACACAAAAAAATGTTTTCAAAAATAAGTGAGCAAGCGATAAGAGGTGGGCATACCTCTTATTCTGCTTCTCTGAAATTCCAATAAAAAACATATTAACACATTCCAAACACCCTAAAAAAATATACACCTCAAAAGGAAGAGGGAGAAAAATAGAACTATTTTAGCTGACTCACTGACAATTCATGTCTGAAAAAGAGACTTATAATTACTTTTTCAGCTTAAAATTCAGTACTGGAGAGGAGGTTAGATATCTAAATGACTGATTAAGAAGAACAGAATGGTCAGAAAAGTAGTACCATAACATAGATTATAATCTTGCCGTGAGAAAAGCCACCTCTTTTATGGGAGGATTACCTTTACAGAAATTTAAAATCAAAGCTTTAGAATAGTATTTCATACTTATAAGCATATTCTCCTCCTTGAAATCCACATTCAGAAAAGTGGTTGCCCATAACTTTTAGGAACCTTCAGAAAGAAGGTTCTGAAGAGCATTTTCATAAATAATGAAATAAAGACTGTATCTGAAAATATAATGAACTGAAATTCTCATCTGTCCTTATATTGGAAAATCAAATTCCAAATCAAAGTCACCTGAAACTCACTTATCAAAGACAGTGGGGAACAATTTGAGCAACTGAATTCAACAGACAACATGACAGTGATCCAATTCCTCTATGGCTGGTGCTTTTAAATAACACCGAAGGAAATACTTGACAGGTTAAGATTTTAACATCCATCACACAAGCAGTTATGATGGTAAATGATAATAAAATGTAATTTTAGCACATTTTAAATGAAATGCAGGCATTTGGTTCCTTTGTGACTGGGTAAGTTACCTTTTACAATGGTGTTTCCTTCTTGTAGTTGAAGCTTGGGTCGCTACCTTCAATCTGAAGTTTTAAGGCTTGCTTAAGGCTGAGTTCTGTCTCTGCGGGGGGATAGCCTTCCAACACATCCTGATGCCCTCTGTCCTGCACTGTTCGTGGGACAGAAACCCTGCCGAGAAAAACCTGATTGCTCTGAAGATGGTAATTTGGATTTGTCATAATGCCATTTCTCTTCTTCTGCTCCCCACTCTGTTGGTGAATCAGGAACTGCTGCTGAGATCGACCAACTTCTTGCTGAGCTGGAGGGACCAAAATTTTGCACTGTGGTTCTGGTGGCATTGATTTCAGTGGCATGCTTGTGCCAGATTTGGCAATAGGTACTCGTTTATCAAACTGAGTCATTTCATACTCTAGCACTTTGGGTTGGGAGGAACTACTCTGCTTTATTTTTTTTCCAGCTGACCCAGACTTGCTGGAGTTGTCTGTTTTGCCCCCTTTGTTCACTTTAGTTGATTTCAAGCTAGGTTTCACTTGGCTCCATTCAAACTCGCTACTGGGTGAATTATGATTTTGACTCAGGGAATGAGTTGTGGAAGAAGGGGAAACAATGGACTGCCTGCTTCTGCTGCGTGGCAGGGAATGCTGCTGGATTTGCTCCGTGAATGACAGGCTGTGGAAACTATCGATGGGCACCGTCTGAGCGGTGGCCGTCGAGGACGTGGTGCGGAGAGAAGAATTTTTGGAGCTTTTCAGGGAATTATTTGATAAAGATGACTTCTGACGGTCAACCGTAGAATCGGGAGACTCCGAAGGAGAACTGAAGGCGTGTGCAGGCCCATTGGACAATCCTCGCATTCCAGGCTGCATGTCTCCTCCAGTACTCCCTGAACTGTTGGACTTCATGGTTAAGGACTGCATTTTAGAGGAGACTGATTGTAAGGGCTTCTGCTCCATTGTGTGGACTGGAGACGGAGTACAACCATTCAGAGTCGATGCACCATATTTTTCCAGTAATTTGATAATCTGGGAGTGTCCATTTTTGGCTGCAACCCGCATAGCAGTGCGCCCAAATTGGTCAGCGTGATTGGGATCAGCACCATGCTCCAGTAATATCTGGACAACGTCAATGTGCCCCTCTTGGGCTGCAATGCAGAGTCCAGTAGCACCTTGATTACAAGTGTGGTCAACCAGAGCACCATGCTCAATGAGAAGCTGCACGACCTTCACGTGGCCTTGCCACGCAGCAGACTGCAAAGCGGATCTCTTCTCGTTATCTGCAGCGTTCACATCAGCGTGGTACGTTATCAGCACCTGCACCATCTCCAAATGGCCCTGCCAGCAGGAAACATGGAGTGCTGTTCTTCCTTCAGCATCGCTTGCTTCGACATTTGCACCATTTTCTAAAAAATACTCAGCCATTGTAAGCTGGTTTTCTAATGCTAGGATATAAAGTGTCGGCCGGCCATCAGCATCTTTGTAGTTCACATCTGCTCCATGGCTGAGCAGTAGCTCTACTATATCTCTGTGACCTTCTAAGGCAGCAACCCGGAGAGCATTTCTCCCATCGTAGCCTCTCTGATCAATGTTGGATTTATTTTCCAGTAACATCTGCACACAATCATAGTGACCTTCCTGCGCAGCTAATATGAAAGGTATCCGTCCATCATTATCAATTTCATTTGTTCTAGCACCTTGTTCTATAAGAGCTTCACAGATCAACCTGTGACCTTCAAAAGCTGCCATGTGCAAAGGTGTCCAGCCTGCATCATCTCTGTGATTTTCATCTAGCCCCCTGTCCAGCAGAGTCCGTACTACTTCAACATTGCCCTGCGCAGATGCTATGCTCAGGACCGTTCTACCTTCACTGTCAATGCTGTCAACAGCTGCACCCCAAAACAAGAGAGTATTCACCACTGAGGCGTGGCCCATGGAGGCTGCTGCCAGAAGCGGCGTCCGGCCGTTGTTGTCCGTGTGATCCACATCAGCTCCTCCTTCCAGGAGCAGATCAACCACATCCACGTGTCCTTCGTAGGCGGCCACCAGCAGCGGCGTCATGCCATCCTTGTCACAGTGGTCGACTTCAGCACCGCGGTCGATGAGGAGGCTGACCACCGAGGCGTGGCCCTTACTGGCGGGCACGCAGAGCGCAGCCACAGACAGCGCCGTCCTCCCATCCACGTCCTCGTGGTTCACCTCCGCACCATGGTCCAGCAGGTGCTCCACGATCTCTTTGTGCCCCATGTAGGCAGCCGCGATCAGAGCCGTCCTGCCCTCGTTGTCGGCTTTATTAACTTCAGCCCCGTGCTGGAGCAGATTCAGCACGATATCTTCGTGCCCTCCCCAGGCCGCCGCTCTCAGCGCCGTCCGGCTGTCGGCGTCGGCGCAGTCCACTTTGACCCCGGCGTACAGCAGCGCGGACACCACCTCCGTGTGCCCTCCCCACGCCGCCGAGCGCAGCGCCGTCCAGCCGTCGTGGTCCGTGTGGTTGACGTTGGCCCCACAGCCGATGAGGCAGTTGACCACCTTGGTGTGGCCCTGCCGAGAAGCCAAGGTCAGCGCTGTTTGCCCGTGGGCGTCTTCGATCTCCAGATCCGCTCCCCTCGACACCAGCAGGTTGACCACGTCGAGGTTGCCACTGTAGGCTGCGTTGGCCAGCAGCGTTCTCCCGTTGGAATCACACTGGTTTACGGATGCCCCGTTGTCCAGCAAGGTGCGGATGGAGTCCTCCCTCTCCAGGGCCTGCCGGACGATGCAAGACGTGCGGTCGTCTTCGCTGTTGACGTGGGCACCAGCCTTCACCAGCAGCTGTAACACCTCTTGCTCTTTAGGAATTAAGGTTGACAGGGAGTCTTTGACGGGTGTGCCATTCCATATCATCCACAAAGCCAGCTCTGAAGTCTCCAACTGTAAATTAGAATTAATGAGATGCAATGCAAACTCTTGAGCTTCTAACGGCGTTAAATCCTTTGCCCGGCAGGTGTAACTCATCGCCAGCATTCTGTGTCCCTCTGCGGCGTTACACAGGTATTTCTGTGTACAGTGCTTTACATCCAGCAACCACTCCGCAAAACTGTAATGGAACAAGATTTTTGTATTTCCAAGGCCATCGATAAGGACTTTGGACAGGACATCCAATTTGCGCTGAAAGTCTTCCATCGTCAGCGTCATGTTTTTGGTCCACACCGCCTGATACAATTCCGTGGTGGTCAAGGGCCTGCAGGCTGCAAGAATTACATTAAGGATGGGCTGGACCTTTGCAAACTGTTTTCTCACAAAAAGTCTCTGACAGAGCCAAAGGTAGAGGCCATTTAATGTTCCTGGAATATCACGGATCTCCCGTAACATGATAAAATTCTCCACAACTCCATCTAGGACACGTTCCAGATACAAAAAGCAGCCGCTGCTTTTGATGTGAAGCTGATTCAGCATTTCTGCCGTTTCTTTTGTGAGGTGCTGTCTCAGGGCTTCTTCCTGATCCAAACGATGCAGAATATACTGCTGCACATCTTTCACAATGTAAGCTTTTCGGAGGTCGTCCAGACTTATTTTTCGAAAACCTGTTGAGAGGAGAGAAAATTGTAATTATTTCTGATCCAGTTCTGCTTAACTCAGTGTTGAAAGAAGAGTAAATAAAAGCCAAGACATTTTTGGGTGGGGAACACCCACAAGAAAATATTTTCCCCTCTAAACACAGTGAACATAAATTAATTATAATAGCAGAAAACTTTGATAATTAGATACACTGTTATCATCATCTATTATAGGAAAAAATAGGTGCTATTAACAAAAATAATATTGAAAATCACTCTGAATTAGGCATTGTGTGTCTGCTTTGGACAACACTAAACACCTAAGCAAAACCATCAAAACTGCAACCGAAATAAGATTATTAAGTATTATTATATTATTAAAGGAACAATCCCTTCTCCAGTGTGGTTAACAATGGAATTCTAAGTAATTTTCAGCTATTTAGATTAAGACAATTATTATGTTTATTTAATTACAGAAGAGGGTGTTCACACCTGCTGCATATGCATGATCAAATGTATATAAATCACTAACTTGACCACCACAGCTTCTTTTAAAAGCTTTTATGATACAGGAGAGACACTCAAAAATAGTTTTAAACATCTTCAGACCTCTGCACACCGAAATTATCTACTTTTTGCAAGTGACGATTGAGTTCTAGATAACCACCCTGGTTCTCTAGTAGGTGACTCATTGTATAAAGACATAGGTTCTCTTGTAATCATATCTCTGTTTTTCCAGCCTGTTTACTCTCTAGAGGCAAAAGGGACATTATTTCACACACACAGATTGTGTGTGTCCCCTCCCCACTCAAGGAAAGGGACACTGTTCCCAGCAGCATGTGCAGGGAAGTTCCCTGCGCTGCCTTAGCGGCCGGAAGGCTCTCAGGAATGGGGCTGAACCAAGGCAGAGCCGTGTGGATACACGGCTGCCCCTGCCATTTCAAACATTTGCTCTGGTAGGGCCAAGGTAAGCACTTGATGAGGACCTGCCCTCCCTGATTAATGACACATCGCAGTGTTGAACGCTGCTCTTGTGGAAGTTACGGGAAAACCACAGAGGTCACGGAGGCAGCAGCTTCAGTGACTGCGTTTTGGGCCAGAACTGCACCTCACTTCTCCAGGGACAGCTTGTGATCTCTTCCTTACAGCCAGCTCAGCTAGTCAGACACAAAACCAACTACTCATCAAACCAAAGCTAAGTTACTAATCTCTAAATTACACGGAAGGAAAAGCAACATTTGATCAATGTGTTCAATTCAATTCCAGCCCCATCTCCATGGGAAAAAAAAATTAAGTGAGCCTCTGAAGGATGTTGCTTTTAGATCTATATTTTTATTGTATCTAAACATTGTGGATCAAACTGCTCAGTCTGTGAGGTTGTTCTGACAGCAAATTCAGGCTGGTAACAGAGCTGTGGTTTTTGCTCCCCAGTGGCTTCAGCAGAGGTTCTGAATGTCCCGTTAAGGTCACTCTGTTAATTGTTTAGTCTACATCAGCATTGTACAAACACCACAGATGAGAACAGAGTCCAACTATGGAAGTGTTACTAAAATATTTCTGCTTCCCTTAGTAATTATGGAAGCACTACAAACAGGACTGAACCAAAAGAATACCGAAAACAAAATCATGCTTCTCCACAAAATGAAATCACTGGAGAGGACACTTTTGCACAGTCAGTTCAGAGAATAAGACTACACAAGCAAGACTGACTACTTGAAGATTTTTTAATTAAAAGGCCAGGAACAAGAAAATAATCTTTCTCCATTTGGCTCTAAAAGGAAACACAGAAATAGCTTTATCTACCATAACGTGCCACAAATTCAAGTAATGTCCTAACCTGACCTGTAGGATGGCATAATTCATTGCTTTACTATGTATTTTATTAAAATATTCTGTATGTAACTTTGTGAAGCCCTTAATACTTGCACATAACCCAAATAAAAAACTTTGCTGAGTAAGAGCAGACAGTGTCCTGTGATTCTGCAGATCCCAAGCTCCCACTCAAGTGAAAGGCTGTTTCTAGGTCAGGATCATTCAGAAGACACAGAAGTGAAAAAATAACACCAAAGGCAGGGCATTGCTTGGTGCATGGACCCACAGTGACATGCATCCAAGGAGCTGTAATTAGGGACAAGTGTCCCTTTGCCTGGCTCATGTGTGCAGAGGGAACAGCTCTGTTTTGCTCAATCTGGAGCAAACACAACCACCCTGCTCACTCACCCTCCTCTGAACTGCCCTGCACAGATCTGTCCCCATGTCTCCTGGCTGAACAAGAACATGCAGGGAGCTCTGCAAAATCATTCTCTATGTATTTAGACCTAAGTGACCCTGATCACAAAACCCCCAACCTCTCACATTAATCCCATGCCCACATCCTGCCTTCCAATATATACCTGCAAACGTAAGCTATTTTTATTTTTACATGGTTTGAGTGTTTTTCCAGCAGTGGATTTTGTTTCCCCACAATGAGAAAAGCCCCAATAGACTGGCACAACAGCAATCCTGAGATTTCAGCTGATGTTCAGTGTTGCCTGACTAATGATTACACTTCACCTCCCCTGACTCCCAGCCTTCCCAGGAAAATGTGCAGTGACAACTGTTTAAGTGCCTCTGTCTCAGTAACTGTATCTCCACTTCAAAAACAAAAGACTCTTCCTCGTCTTGCAAGCATTCTTTGAAAAACAGTTTTCATTTTGCTTCCCAAAATGGGTGGGAAATTGAACAAAAAAAACCCCAAGCCCTTCAAATAAAAAAGTAAAAAAGGAAGGGTTTGTGTGTTTGGCTTTTTTTTTCTCCCCTTTAAAAGAAGTATCAGTGCCCAGAGAAGCTGTGGATGCTCCATTCCTGGAAGTGTTCAAGGCCAGGTTGGATGGGGCTTTGAATAACCTGGGAGAGTGGAAGGTGTCCCTGCCCATGGCAGGGGGTTGGAATGAAATGGTCTTTAAGGTCTCTTTCAACACAACACATTCTAAGATGCTCTGATTACTTTGTTCCATACTAGAGCTAAAAATATTGCCCTGATCTGTTCTTACCTGAGATACAGCAAGTATCTAAGCACTTCAGACAGGTAAATAAATTTCAGAAGGCTTCAGAGCAGTTTTAAACTATTTGATTGGCTATATGTTTATAGAAGCCAAAACCTGCCTTTTCCCCCATTTTCTGCAGTATTACCATACATCCTTTGTTAATGAGATCCTATATATTGTAAGCTTGGATAGCAAGAAGCACATACACCCATACAGACCTTCCCACATCCCAGGGATGAAACACCCTTTAAGGGCTGGGATTAACAAACTGCCATTGTAGCAGAATTTTGGACATGAAACAGGATGTTAATTTTAAACACTGCATCAGGCCATACTATAATAAGCAAATAATTCAAAAGAAGCCTTATAGATAGAACTGAATTTTTTTAAGTCTGAATTTTTTGTTGCTAACTTGAAGAAGGAAAACAAAGCTATGTTATTTTCCCCCAAATATCTGCCTAAATGAAGCCATTTTACATTTCCAAACAAAGCTCCTGCAAACTTGCTTTTCAACCCTGCCCCATACAATAAGTCACTTTCATGGACAAGAAGTACCAAAATATTAAGAGAAAGCTCATTTTGTTTCAGATGCATTCCCATGAACTACTTAAGCTCAGCAAAAGAGAAGTTACAGTAGACAGAACTTGCAGTCCCACGACCCTGCTTCTTGCATTGCTAAAATTTTTTTTAGAACACATCACTTTCAACCCAATGGGAGCTCCAATATGGATTGTTCTAATTTATTACATTTCTGGCAGTTCTGTAAACAGATCTGTTCCAAATGTATTCCTTGGCAAGACCTAGGTCATTCAAAAGGGGAAAAAAAGTATCTTGGTTATAAATACTTTTATAGCATGTCAACCTCTTCATACTTTAATAGTAAAAAAGCTATTAACTAGCAAGTTTCAATACTTAGAAATATCCTTCCATTTTCCTATCTTTAAATGGATTTACATAAGCACATAAGAGAAGTTTAAAATGCATTTTAATGTATTTAACTGAATGGTAAGCTTTAGAGAAAACCAAATTGTCACAAACATGGCAGTAATTTGGCATTAATAATTTATGCTGCTGATCTAAACACGTATTGAATTAGGTACTTCTGTGGCCATTTATGCACACCTGCTCAAAAAGAATAACTTATCCAGCAGAGTAAAGGGCACCTGGAGACTCAGGCAGCACACTTAGCTTTTAGTGCATTTGCAGTATATTGTGCATTACAAATTTCTCTGCCTCTTCTGCAGGTGCTACGAGACACTAAGGCTGAAATCTGCTGCTCTCACTGGTCCGTGTCACTGCACAGAAGTTTATTTAATTAGATCTACAGGTAATAGTCCATTTAAAACAATTTAGTCTTCCCTCTTTAATTACAAGGCAATTAAACTCCAAGTTCACACACAACTTTTTACAAGGAAATATGAAATTCCCTAGTACAATGCCTTCAAAGTGGTAATGAAAAGAAAGGACACAGTAATTAAAAGCTCCCTACATTTTCCCAAGCATTCTAAAGAATTTTTCTTTCCAAACCTCAAACCTAAACAAGAAATAAACTTTTTCAAAGCTTCAATATTAGAAAAGTAAATTTTACAACCACATAAATATATACTTTATTTTTTACAGTAAGAATCCAACTCCCATAAAGACTTCAAAGAAAGATGAAATCACCCAAGTAAATCCCAACCTATAATGAAAAATTAGAGGACAACTCAGATTTTTTATTTTGGAAGCAATCTCTCCTGAAGCAGTCTCATGCAATCTATTTTCTAGAATGGCAGAAAGGTTCAGCTCCAAATCTGGCAACTGATTTAGCCTGGGGATTCAGCAATAGAACTAACTTAGTAGCTCTAATCACCAGACAGTGAGGTTTCTGAGAGAAGCTGCACTGTGATTTTTTACTGTATTTCTCTAAGATTTTCACTTTTTTGCTTAGTTTTAAATTTTCTGGAAGGCTGTAAGGAAAACAACTCTTCACATCTATTCGGACCAGTAAACAGTAGAAACATGAGAAACATGTTCCTGAGATTTCCAATCAAGAACAAATTTGGATAAACACCAACTCCTAAAAGTTCCTGTCTGTCTGGAACTGAATGACAAATTAAAAAAAAGGATGAGTGAAAAATGTATGACATTGTCAATTCCTGCCTATGGACAAGTGGGTGAATGGAACTTAAAAGTTGCCCCTGAGGCTAAATGGAACCCTTTCACCTCCACTTTCGGTTTTTTAATGAATTTTCCAGTACCTTTCTGGTATTTGTCATTAACTTCATGAGAACTATGGCTCCCTGAGATGTGACCCTGCACAGGTTGTGCTGCACTGGTGCACTCATGCCTCATGCATGAGAAGGAATTCTTTGGAAGAATGTCAGTGTTTAACTGAGGGGTATTATCCAGCCACATGCCACAGATACTTGATTTATGTGTCTAGCAAAAAAAGAAGAAATTAGATAAATGCCTATTAAAAAGAAGCCTTTTAAAACCATTCGTACATATGTACTTTTGCCTACTTACCTTTATGCTGTTAATGAGAAATTACTTGCTGTTCACTTCAACTTATCTATGTAAAATTGCCTGATTTTAAAATGCCTCAAGTTCTCCAACTAATGTGAGGGATTTTCAAAACAGGAAATTAGTTTTGTAAGCACGACTCCTATGCTTTCAAAATTTAGTCTCATTTTAGAAAAAGCATTAGAATTAGCTCATTAGCTAAAATGAAAAAAAAACCAAAACATTTTATGCTCTGTGCCACTTTCATGTTGGAAAGGCTGCGTTGATGTAGCTGCTTGAGTGCCCACACTTGGAGCCAAATGATAAACGATGATGTGGGAGACAACGTGGATAACTATGGGTGCATAGTTGTTAAATTTAATTGTTAAATTTAGGGGAATTGTTAAATTTAGGGGAAACGCCATTAGGGAAAGCAAGCAGGCAGCATGTGGAGACAGAATTGTTAAATTTAGGGGAAACGCCATTAGGAAAGCAAGCAGGCAGCATGTGGCAGCTGGTGACAGCATATGAAGAGAAGGCAGTTATCTGTCCGTCTCCTTTTTTAACTCATTTGGCATTTGCTCACTGTGGAGGGTGACCGCAGACTCAGCCAGGCATCATCTCACATGTGGTTCATATTTTTGAGGTTGTCTCTGTAGCCACAAGAGGCAAAACTTTTTTTTTTTTTTTTTTTTTTAAATTAATGAAAGCTGAGAATCTGAGCCAGGGGGAAAAAATCCGTAGCACATTGTGCTACTACAGAATCTGGGAATACAGAAGGGCCCAGAGCACAAGCTGCAGCAGATGCAGGCACAGCTATTCAGTTTTCATAAATAAGTTGCCACCAGAAGTGAAAGAACAAAGAGGACCAGAACAAACACCCCTCCTCCTTTTCTCATTCTTAAAGAGTTCTAGGGATGATTATTCATCACTGGCAGTGTCAGGATGACAGTGGGTGAGAAAGACTGGACTCTCTCTTCCATGTCATCACTATTTTCGGCTCAGGAGATGCTTGCACAACTCCAATCTGTACTGCACACCCAAAAAAGAGCATCATCAGGACAAGGCCACTGCAGAAAGCCTGCTTCCAATCATTGGGAACACTCTGCTGACATGAGAGCTAAACCTATTTGTCAGACAGATTCAGAAGAGTTTTTCAGTGAATGAAAATTTTAAGTGAAAACAGATACAAATTCACTGCAAACAAATTAATACTGGTCAATGCATATTTCATACCATACTCCAAAACTTTTTTAACAGAAAAAACTACAAATAGGGCACATTTTCCTAATCAGTTCTGAAAGGATGCCAATCTCTCTCACCAAGTTACAGTGCAAGTGATTTTTATTTGGTCCAAATACTTATTGTTGATCTCCACTTCTGCCTGCCCACCAACTAAACATAAATAGCTTTAAAAACTGGCTCAACTAAAAGTAAACATTCAAACACCACAAAGGAGGAGAAGAGTTTGCCCCAGTAGAAGAGTTAATGTCAATCAATACTTTGCAGGCCACAACCCAAAAATTTGCAGTTTTACAACACCAAGTTGCATAGTTTCTGAAGTTAACAGAAGCTTCAGCCATGCTCCCATATTCTCACTACACCTCCAGCAAACCTGAATATTGGCTGGTAACAGGAAAATCCTCTAACAGTGAATTAAATGGGCAGCCATCACATTGGCTGTAATGTCACATTTTCCTTTCATAGTGGCTAAACCACAGCTGAATCCAAATAGACCCTAAAGTTTCATCTCAATTTGTATCCAATTCTTTCTTTGCTGTACCTTTCCCACAATGAAGATGGGATTATAGTATCACACACCAATTTCCTTTATGCTATTCATCAAGTCATACTCTGTGGAAATGAAAAATTAACTCACTGGAATTAAAATTTATTTTAAAGGCATATCCATTAGTTCTGCTGATTTTTCCTGTCAGGAATTCCATCTGGAAATATACTTAAAAGACAACAGCAATTTTTAGGGCTAGTGTGAAACACTGTATGATTCAATGGAAAGGAAATAGGACTGTTGTAAGAAAGTCTTGTCTGTTTTTTTGGCAATAACAACATATCTAATCAGCCAAAGTCTGACAAAACTATTCCCATATGAATGCCTGAAGGAGCCCTGTGAAGCCACCCCAAAGTTTCTTTTAGTTGTCACATACTCCCAAATACCAGTCTTCATGTCTGCCTCTGATTAATACAGTACTTCATTCCAAAGTACAATTATCCCATTAACCTTCTGCCACTCTGGAAACGAGCAAGTCTATGGGTCTAAGTTCTATAATCACATTTTTTGTCCTAATTGCGTCCTCAATACACACAGGCTTTATACATAGGCCTGGAATCCAGTCCAGATATTGCCTTTTATTAAATTTCAGACAACTTCCAGTAACAATGTCATTACAGTGAAGAAATGTTCTCATGACACAGTAAAGCCTGGATGAAGAAGCTGTAAAAAGTTTTTTTACCGTGCAACCTTTGCCAAAAGCACAGTCCAAGAATTCACATCTACATTGTTCCTCTCTCCAATTTCACCTTCAGAGATTATTATCCACTTTCTGCAAACATGGGGAGAGATTTTAACGGCAGATGAAAGAAAAACTTTCTGAGGTGGTAAGGAATGGGTGTATGCAGCTGAAATACTTCTGCACTTACACATCACCTATGCTGTTTGGAGCTTCCTAAAATGAGCAAAGCAAGAGAAAAATTCAAGACACTGTAGAGAACATGGATGCTTTGCAAAGATAAAATTCAACTCTAAAATGCTTGGCTGATATAAGCTTTCCATAGTCCTTGGGAAACAAGGATGTGTGTTTTTTAGAATTACTATTTTTGCTGTTGTCATTTTTTAGAACTAAGCATGCAGCAGTGCTTCCCACCATCCCCAGGGCCTGGTAAACACAACATCCTAGGTACAGGTCCTGCGCTCTGTGCTCACCTGTAAACATTTTTGTAACAGCTTTACTCTGCTTGCGGGCAGAACACAGGAGGAGCAGCCAGGGAGGGAAGAACTCGAAGTGGCTGGCTAAAATCTCTGCTATCGTCCCAGACAAACTCGTGGAAGTCTGTTCACCCTCAGAAACGTTACAGCCCTCGTCCACCGAGTCCACCAGCATGAAGAGGCTCTGCTGAGGGGGCTTCATTCCCAAGAGAGGCAGCAGAATGCACCTGGAAGGAACACAGCACAAAATCGGTGTTTTAAATGCATTTAACGATACATTGACTGTCACAGACATCCAGGACTAAGCTATGCTCAACTTAAAATGCAAAGTTACTTTTTAAAATAGTTACCATGGAAAATATTGAGGTGGACTAAACTAGAATACTTTGAACAGGCAGTGATGGAGGTCTTGCTTGGGCACCATTACTTTTTCATGAACTTCTAATTTATAACAATACTTTAAAATTATGAAATAGTGTTCAAGGCTAATTAGAAGACTTGGGGGGAAAAAACATTGCTTCACTAAGAAGCTACTTGGTCTAAAGCTTAAGAACTTCATTTCTGTTGTCTCTGCCAAAGCTGCTGCTACTGCTTATCAGAAACTAATAGTGAACAATAGCTGGTCATGAAACAAAAATCTGAAAGACACATGAAATATCAAAGCTCAAAGAGTTCAAGTCAGAATGAATAACACTATTACAAAGAACCGAATTTCTGCCATACCTTCACAAATAAAATGCAAATTAGTAGCAGACTGAGGCGTTTGGTAGTGACTTTGATGTATTAGCTTTTATTTATATTGAAGCTGCCAAGCTCCTGTACTGGGAAAGGATTATCTGCATCCCTGGGATGCAGCTCTAACAACACATCTGATTGTGTGGCTAAAAATTTCAAATTTGCATCTACTGTTGCTCTCTTTAGCAGGTGGTTCTTAAAAATATACCTAACTGCATTTACATGTATCTTTAAATAGCACTACATAACCATCATGCATCTATTCAGTATTTCCACACTACACTACTATTTTTTGGGAAACTTCATATGATTTAGGCCTGTAAGTTTCACTGACTAAATTATCTTTAAATACACTTGGCAAGTAAACTTTGACTTTATAGTACAAGGATTTGGAAAATGAAACGAGGTGAGAAAAATACATATCTGACAGTTTACTCTCTTGTAAATTTGCCGTTTGCACATGTCCAGAAGGCATACCCATCATAAGTAGTTTTTGTTTTACTCAAGACCATAATAACCTTTTTTTCATTTATTTTACTGAACAAATTTACCTTCAGAAGACTTTGGTCAACACGTTATCACCTACCAAGCATTCAAATGGGAATATAACAAAATCCTGCCTGCTAATGCAAGAATTTAACCCACTTCAGAAATTATTCATAAGCCTTGTTAAGGAAAGGTTTGCTATTTTCTGGTTTTCTGACTGAGAAAAAAGCAAAATGGAAACAGTGGTGCACTTCTCACATGTGACAATAACAGCAGAATCTAGCAGAACAGACTAGGGGGGAAATTTCCCCAGAGGTATAAAAAGGAAGTACAGACTACTTGTGATCTGAAAATATTCAGTATTACATGGATTTTAAAACATGGCCTTCCCCCCTTTTTTTCAGAAGCACAAGACTTCTGGAACTCTGGTAGTTCCCCAGCTAAATACTCCTTCAGAGGATGCCTGATGTACAACTGCAATCACTGCCCACTAAGCTGGGAAGTTAAGCAGCTACCAATTTACAGAACAGGAAATTAAAGTAGCCATGAGGTTAAAATTACTTTCCCAAGTGATGCCAATCCCACAATGAAAGGAGGCAGTTGGAAACCACCACATTTTCCAACCCTTCCCCCACCAAAATTCTGCCTTGCCCCCTCAGCTATTTGTGTCAAGGCATTTTTCCTGCAACATTTCTTGCCCTATCAAAACTAATTTTCTTCTCGTATAGTTCTCTGTATGAAATTACTTTTTGAGAATGAATGTTACTATGAGATATGAAGAAATGGTAATGGTTATCTTAAATTAAAAATCTCACTGAAAATCCACATCACCCTAACAAAATGCCTATGAAATACCTTAGGAGCATCCAGAAACATTCTTGTGTCAGTTTTTACTTTAGGAGCATCCAGAAATATTCTTGTGTCAGTTTTTACCTTTTGGGAACACCACCAAGAAAAGCAAACAGTCTTGTATGGGAAAGATTCCCAAATCACTCTGCCTCCAATCAGGGTTGGAAGCAGATGTCTAAGGAATAATGTAAGCACTGGGCAAGCACTAGAAGACCAAATTTTACCATTTTTCTTAGCAACCACGGCTTCCAGGGACTTTCTGAGGTTCAGCCTTTGCGTGTAACGTCCCTTCACTGACCACACTTCCACAGGTCTGTCCAAGTCTTGCAGGAACTGGTTTAAGGCTCTGGCATTCACAACAGCAAGGCTGTCTGCAGCTTAGCTGCACACTGCATGAAATAACCCTTCCTTTTGTGGTTTAAAAACCAAAATGTCCTTGTTCCATTTGATATCCTTCAACTTCTGACTGAAAGAGGCAGTGAGCAGTAATGTCATATTCCCACTATCTGTGCCATTTGTACCACAGCCTCTCTGAGCTATTTTTTCTCAGGCAGACGAGTCCTAGCATATTGAAGCTGCTCCACAAAATGCTATTCCACAGCCCCTTGTCTCCCTGTGCTCTGCTTCTTTCCACTTCACAAAATTTGTATTTCTGAATCTTAACATAATTTAAATTCCACTAGGAAAAATATATGCACATAAGAAATGAGGCACAATGACTTCTTCCAGCTTAGAGCAACATTAATAAAAGTGTGGCATTAACAAGATATTGATCAGGCTTTCTCTTTAAGTGCCCTTTGAAACTGTTTGATAAAATTCTGTTCTTCCGAGACACTTTACATCACGAGTTCAGAGTGGATGCCACGGAACATAACAATGAAACTTTCGGGAAGTGCTGTGCTGATGTGCCAGAAGTCCCATTATGTGACAGCCAGGGGATCAGCCCCAGACAGCAAGGGGTTGGGAAAGGCAAGTCCTGCCTGACCAACCTGATCTCCTTCTAGGACACAGTGACCTGCTCAGGGGATGAGGGGAGGCTGTGGATGTTGTTTATCCAGACTTTAGTAAAGCCTCTGCCAGCGTCAGCCTCATCATCCTCCTGGACAAACTGGCTGGATTGTGGAGTCCTAAAGAGAGATGGGGAAGGGAGTTAAGCCCAGCTGGGGGCAAGTCACAAGTGGTATTGCCTGGGCTCAGTTTTGCGGCCGGTTCTGTTTGGTATCCTTATCCCTGACCTAGACAGGGGCACCGAGTGAACCCTCCCTACGTCAGCCTCTTCTCCCAAGACATGGTTTAGTGGTGGACTGGGCAGTACTGGGTCAATGATCTCAAAGGTCTTTTCTACACCATCCTATGAGTCTGTGTTTGCCTCCGTAACATGACTTAGTAATTCCACTCCCCTTCCATTTCTTGATTACACAGAAAAATAACATAAATCAACACGGAATTAACAAGGTCTTTAAAGCACTTCCCTCAAGGGTGATTCATCTACAGATTGTTGTAACAGATTGCTTAATTGCAGAGCGCCTCTCAAAAGATTGGAAGTTGATTTTCTTTACCTTCTGAAAGGGTAACAGCTTTATCTTTACAACTTTTATATTTAATGTAGATATAAAAGAGGTGATCATTAAAAAAGCCCCAAGTTAACCTGGATATTTGTAAAAATACAAAATCTCCAGAGAAAACAGCACAATTACGTATTTTAAAAGATGGAATGCATTTCAATGGCAACCTAATGACTTACTTATGCAGAGCAAAGATGTTTTACATGCTCTGCAGCAAACAAGAATTCCTCAGAACAATGAGCCATCCCATAGAATTCTTCAGGATTGCTACTGAGCTGACTGAACCCATGCAAACATGATTTTCCACACATGGAAGGAATATATACAAGCTATGCTGAACTTCTGCTTCTAGCAGGCCTTGAGATTTTGATTGGATCCACAAAAACACAAAGACACAACAGAACAGAGCGGAAAGACAGCGGCACTGTCCACAAAAGCTGAAAAGAGTCACAGTGGAGTGCACATGCTTATTTTAAAAAGAAAAAAAAAAAAAAAAAAAAGCAAAAACATTGCCAAGTAGCAACTAATGAGTGGCTCTAGGGGTAAAAGAAATCATAACGTGTTCCTTGTATTTGACTGTCTCTGGTGTGTAAAAATTCAGCTATGTCCCACTTAAATTGGGAGTGTAGCATCCTAGAAGGGCTCCTGTTTCCCTACCCTGCTGCCAGCATTCTCTACTGACAAATACACAGAACAAGTGTATAAAAATCATCTCCTAAGCAGGCCAGAAGCCACAGGGCCAAAAAAAAAAAAAAACCAAAAAACAAAAAAAACCCAAAAAAACCCAAAACAACAAAAACCAAAAAACCCAAAGAAAAACACAACCACTACCCCTGATTTGTCAGACTCCAAGTGCTGCTACTTTTAGCAAAGCATGACAGGCTTCAAATTTTATGACAGAAATGACATACTTGGAAATCTGCTGTACTAGTACTACTGAGCTCTTACCTTTCCTTTTCTAAACAGTGTAACAACGCTTTAACAAACTGCTTCTTGGGACACCTCCCAAGAGATTATATCTCAGCATTTCCAACTCGTATTTCTGAGAAGCACCATCCCAGAGATCTGCATCAGGAATTTACAAACTCTGTTCTTTCCAAAGAAAATTCGAAAAGAAGCGTAACATCGTTATTCCACACACAGCCTCCTCCTGCTTTTTCCCACGTTTCTACACCAGATTCCTTGAGGAAATTCACCAGCTACTTGTCATACACCTAAACTTTGCATATTGATCAGGAATATGCCTCTATATATATTGGATTGATGTATTTGTGATTATGTATTTATATATAAAGAGTTTAACAATAACTGGTGTGTAACAAAGTAATTCTCCAAGCACTCATCTCAATCTTCAGAAAAGCAAACAAGCATCTTTCTTCTTGTAAGTGGTTTACAACATGATACATCACAGCCCTTTACAATGTGATTTTTAAGACACTTACTTCCATTTATGTTGTATTGGCAAATATGGAAAATGAAGTGCACAGTGAGACTGCAAATAAGCCAACTATATTTACATAGTATTGCAGCAATTTTTGCCAGCAACATAAGAAGCAGCGGGATTTTTGCCTAAAAATCACACGCTGAGACCTAGCAAAAATCCTAAGCACTAAGGGGAAAGCTGCTGCTGCTGCCTCTGCCTCTGCATGAGATGCAGCAGAAGCTCTGCTGTGCCCAGCCACTGCTGGGGAATACACAAGGAAGGGGAAGGCTCTGTAGGGCTGTTAAGGCTGGAGGAGCTGCATGCCAGGGAAAGGGGAAGGAATTCTGTTGTACTGACACTACAGAGGGGAGCTCAGGCCATTGCAGGACACCTAAGGACAGAGGTACCCAAGGACACAAATCTATGCAATAGGGTTTTCACTACTTCCACTGCTCATGGAGTAAACATAAGAGCTTCTAAATGCCTAAAAATAGAAAACAAAATGCTAAACTCCAAGTATTTTGTAATCATCCTTACTTGAAAAATTCTCACAAGTGACAGCAAACACCAGAGCTCGCTTCTCCGAGCTTACAGACACATGTTCATTTGTATATTGTAATAATCCAGGGTTGGTTAGCAGGGAGCATAATCCATTAAAGCTGTCTGTCCCCACCACCCCCAGGTCTCAATTTGCATTTAAAAGCATGGAGCCAGTGAAGATAAAGCTGTTAAAGACTGTTAGAAGCTTCAGCAAAGACAGACTTACACCAATAGCTGCATTTTTCTCTTTTGTTTTCCAAACTGCATTTGGGGCACAGGTCGCAATAAAAAAAGGTGTGAATTTAACTTCTAATAAAATTGACAATTCCTGCTGTTCAGCTGATGAAATACTACCCTCATTCCAAGTACTTATAGCAGCTGTATTCACACAGAAAGAAAAACCATAGCATCTTTACAAATTGCTTGTAGCATTGTTTGTAGAAGAGTGAGTTTTATTTTGTCCTGTGACAAGGCATTTACGTCTTATGGATGACTTACAGTAAACAGTTTATTTACTGGCCTTATAATGCATTCTGGCTAATGATTAAAAGGGAAATTAATGATCAAATCAATAGCTGCTTTCTGTATATCACCACCCCAATTCTTGGCACTATATACATGTGGAATACAGGCCTTTCCTTCTTACTAATTGCCCAGCTGCTCATACTGGTAATAACATCCAGAAAAACAGACACATGGGACCTTTAACTAACTGGGAATATTTATGAAATACGAGGGCTGTGAAGCCCAGAACAATTCCACACTTTAAAAAGCTGAAAAACAGAACCCATAAGGCAAAAATGAAGTGACCCAGTTGGATGTGTGCACACCTGTGTACACACTGGCAGATCTGATCTGGTTATCGAGGTACTTGTTCTGTACTTTCTCAACAAGATAAAGTGCACTGCAGCTGATTATGACTTTCTGACTAAGTGCAATACTGGAATTAAGGCACACTCCTGGGCTACAATGTAATACAGATTGTTTCTAGTAAATTATTTATGTGCAGACTGCACAGGAAGACAAATTGGCTCTAACACTTCTACCCAACCATGGTTAATCCTATGAAGGAAGGGGCAGAAAGCAGAAGAAGAAAAAAACCAAACAAAACAAAACCCACCCTGAGAATCACCTATTGGGAAGGCTCTAGGCGAAGTACACAGATGTAAATCGAGGGTCTGGCCTTTTCAGAAGCGGTGAATTAGAAACAGCAGGCAAGTCTTGTGCAACTCAATACCTGATTTTGCAATGTCTTGTAGCAACCTGGATTTTATCTGCAATTGTAAGGCGGACTTGCAGCCCCACCAGGAGAGCACAAAAGCCGGCTCTAGGGCATCAGGCCAGACAAAAGCAGAGCTGATGGTGGAAGCAGCGCCACTGGTCCCACAGAAACAGGCCATGCGGGACCCTGGTATTGATTAGAGCCCTCCTACAGTCTCACACAAATGCAGAGGTGAGTTCTGCCTGCAAAGCACCACCAGCAGATCTACTCCTGGATTTACTTGAGACCTCGGAAAATAGAAGCCTTAAGAGCAAATATTTTGGTGTAATAGTGGACTGCCCAGAACAGTTTGCAAACAACTTGGCTATTATAAAGGACAGACAACTGTGGCTGAAAGTCATTCCCAACTGCTACCAAGAGCAGGCTGACTGGATTTTAAATGGAATATACTTGCCATATGTCTTAACATATAAAATATATTCTAAATTATGCTGAGTCTGACATACAAAAATCTGTGTCCCCAAAGGCAAAGAGGGGAAGAGTACACAAGATAATGAAAAGATTTTCCCCAAACATGTAATAAAATAAAAAAACCCCAATGTATTCAAAACAAACTCTCACAGTTCTGTTTTATAGTGATGGAAAGGTCACCTAGTCCACCTCCCCACCTTCAGCAGGGTCAGCTCTACATCTGCCATCCCTGACATACAAGCCTAGGCATTCCTGAAGATTTCCACAAATCAATACTATCTCCCTAAGCAATCCATTCCAGTGCTTCAATATTCTTGAAACTGGGAAGTTTTCTCCTTCCCTTTCTGTGTCTAACCTTTACCTGCTTTCCTGCAATTCAAACCTTGTACTCGCTGCACCATTACTTCTGCCCCACAGATAACACCAGGGTCATTACAAGGAAGCCAGCAGTACCCCAAATTTATAACCATTTCTCTCCAGTCACCTGACAGAACTAAGGAACAGATTGAAAAGAAAGAGAAAAAAAAAAAACACACAGGAAAAAGTTGGTATGAAACCAACTTGATGTGCTGTGTCAGTTTGAAAGTGGAGTACTGATAATTAAGTACAGTTACTAATCGCTTATTCCATGTAGTCAAATATAGTTTTACCTTGCACGTGGCCTGTTTGCACCAGTCTCATGCAAGTAAAGCCTTCCTGCAGTCAAGATGACATTTATGGTTATCTCTTATCCACAAGTCCTGTGACTCTTCCAAACAGACATTAGATTAAATTTATCAAAAACAAACCATGTCATACCATGTTAGTTGTTTTTCACCTCTTTGTTATCTCCCAGCTGTCTGCAAATACTTTGTCTGATTATTTCTTCTGTTATTTTTCATCTCAACTGACACACTTCTAATTCCCCACGCCTTTTATATCCTTCTTAAATCAAGGCACTAAATATACAGATTTTTCTTTCAACTCTGAATTTTCATCAATCCTGAAAACCTCTCCTTTGCAGACAATCAGTAACAGTTTGAGAGCATCTCACCTATTCTATGTTGGATATCTGTTTGAGGTTTTTGGCCTGGGCTATGTTTTTCTTTGATCTTACCTATTTCTTGCTACTTTTAATTATGTTAGCTGACTGCAGAACGACTGTTTTAAAAGAAAGGGCAATACATAGGAGCATTGAAATTTTAGCTTTCCTACTCTTATCAGTTTTTTCTCCCCAAGGAATAGCAGCCCAGCACTTGGTGGATATTGTCTTTTTTCTGCTAACGTATATACGGAGTTACTTCTTGTAAAACACACCTCATAGGAAACATGATCAACCCACCTTGAACTTGCAGTCTCGCTCTCATTTTCACATTACTCTTTCACTTTCATATTTAGTGGCTGCTCTATTTTCTTCCTGCCACCTTCCTGCTGGAGTTTAACATGTGAGTGCTGAGGAGCTCAGTTTCACTGAAGCAGACATTTAATACAGTGCTTCGAGACCTCAGTGCTCTTCCCAGCCAGCTCCTTGCTTTCATTATACTTGTCTTCATCAGATCTTATTCACAAATCCTCTGAGATGGTGAACATCTCCATCCTTTTTAGTTTGTCTTTCTTCCTCCTCCCCTTCTAAGCAAAGAATCATTTAGGATTCCATGAAAAGACCTTTGAGTCCAACCATTAACCCAACACATGCATTTAAGATCATTTCATAGTCACTATATCCAAAAGATTTCACTTCCTCAGCTGATTTTTTCCAATCTGACTGAAGCTAATTTATGTCTCCCCACTAAGTATTCTCTCCTCTTTGACATCAGAAGCATGGTCACTGGCAGACTCCTGCTTCCCAGCTGATGTTTATCTCCTATTTGTTATTCAGATTTTTAACTCTACCAGAGACAGACATTATCATCCAAATTCTATGCCATGGATGACACCACTTCTTATCTTAAACCAGCTTAGCGTACTTGAGCTTGCTGCTTCGGTATGGTAAAGCACTTGTAATTTTACAAAAGTATTGAGGTGAGGGAATCTCTCTGAGTCACCACAAACCCTATTTGGACAAAGCAGGTAAACTCTTAGACACACAAGGTGTTCTGATAGGTAGTTTGATTTACAGTCCATGGACGATCAGGCTTACCAACAAACCTTCAAATGGAAATCCCACCTGTAGGGCTATCACCACATGTGATATATGTATTTTATTCAGATTTTCCAGTGGCTTTAATTTCTTTAGTCTAGAACTACAAGCAAGCATATGATGTACAAAACAAGCTACTTTTTTAAAACACATACCTGTTATACAAGTTATCCTGACAGATCTTTTAGAGCACTGAACTCAATCTTGACTGTACACTAAAATTTCCAGTTCTGCTTGTTCACCCCTTACCTTTTTTCCATTAGTATGAAGGCACCTAAGGCATTTGATTACTCCCTGACTTATCTTCTTGTCTGTCCCATGACCTACATGACTAAGCCTATTTCCCCTCCTCCTCCATCCCCAGTTTTTGAGCTGTTGTCTAAGTTGCTGTTAGTTAGATTTATTCCTGGAACTTGTCATCCACCAGGTTTTGCTCTAAAGCTCTTTACTTAGGGTCAAAAATCAATGTTTTTCTTTATATTAAGCATCAGATTAGTTCTCAATGGTATTTTTTCCTGCAAATCCATCTATTTTTTTTTTTAAAAAGTAGGTGGTGTCAAAGAACATACACTTTAGATCAAAAGCATGAGATGAAAGCATCAAATCAGACTCACTGAAAACTATTATTAGTAGAAATGAGAGAATTGCCTATACTTCACCTTATTTTGCATACATGTAAAGTTGGGATAACTTACTTTGCAAATATTCAAAAGCCTGTGGTTGAAATGCAACGTGTAAGAGTGGGGCATTACAATAAGAAAATGAACGAGTTTATATATGCAACAGAATGTATCAAAATTACAAGGTTAGTTTTAAATAATTTATAAAGTTAAAGATACAGTGAGTGAAATATATATATACATACACAGATACATTCAGTCTTTTCAGCTTTCCTAATTAACTACCTGATTCCCTAGTTGTAGCAAAAGTAATATTTCTTTGTTAAAAAAAATGTAACTTCTATGAGGTGTGTTATCTGAACACATTAGTACACAATGGAATTGAAATTCTTTTAACTTTACAGGAATTTGAATTTGTAGGTATTATTCTACATTTTGGAGATAGAAAAAAGAAAGGGATTTTTGTCTCTATTTATGTAGTGCATAAACACAACTGAAGGAACAAATATTTCTTTCCAGGTGTATGATTGTATTTGCTGGTGTGAGAGAAATGCTAAGCACAAAAAGAAACCTAAAATCTCCCAGATGAGGCAGGTAGAAAACTGCACTGAATAAATTCAATTGTGTGCCTGTTGTCAGGCTATATGCTAGTTTACTATGTTCTATTATTCCATGACCATAAAAGAGAATACAGTAGATTAATATACACAATAAAAGAGCCACCATCATTACTGCAGTTCAGTCTGACAACCCCCAAATTAATTAGATTTGTCCTATGCATTCCAAAGGGAAAAAAACCCAACATTATTGACTGGGAACCAGGAAGAGGAAGAGCTGCAGTGGCTGTTTCAGCAGTAAGCTGCTCCTTCATAAGAGTGGCTCTTGAACTGCCAGCCTGGAAGAACCAGGCTAAACAACAACTGACGTTTTAAAATCTTGATCATTCCCTAATCAAGTTATTCCACACCTGCCTGAGTCATGTCTTGCACACCATCATAAAGCACCTCACACTTCCACTGCTGAACTGATTGCAGGATTATACTGTCCGACCTCATTTTGAGAAAATCCTCTGCACAAATACCAGATGAAAAACTGTTGAGAATTTACCTTCTTAGTCAAGCACACTCAAGATCGCTTTCCTACTCTGTTTAGCCATTTTATTTTCCATCTTAGTAAAACGGACTATACTAATGTTTATTTCACTCAGTTGAAAAGGGAACAGATGGAGAAGCTTTCGTGTGTCCCATTCAAAATTATTCTCCCATACTCCCCAAAGCACGATTCACAGCATATGTTCCTCATGCATCACTTTGAGGCCTTATCAGTTACCTTGTGGTTTGGCTTTTTTCATCCCCAGCCCCAAGCAGATAGAGTTTTTCTGTTCTGCCTGTAAAGCTCCAATTGATGCTTTCTGTATTGTCACCATAATTTACTCTCAAAAAACACTGTTAGGTTAGCACTGTGTAACCCTGGTTCTATAATCTTACTGCACATTTAGCTGTGGAACTGCTTTTGCAGCCTAATATTTATTAGCCTTAGCTACAATAGAACAAGTGATAGAAACTACAGCTTCCTCTGCCTCCTGTCCAATTATGCATATACAAATTATTTACCATGGATGAAAACCACCATTTAAAATTAAAGAAAGTATTAATAAAAAAAGTATAGAAATACGGAATGATTTGGTGTTGCGCTGTTGACTGCTGAAGTTTCCATCTGTTAAGACTTTGATCATTTAGGGTAATCCAAAATCCTGTAGGACACAATTTCTCTTATAATGGATCAGCTTCACTTTACCTACAAATTGAGCTTTTTTTCTAATGTCCTGCTGAACTCTACTCCAGGAAAAGTGTAGAAAAATGACAGACAGCTTAGTGTATCATGCTCACTATTGCTGCAGGAGAGCTGATGTAGTTAAACCAAGACTTGTTAATTAACTGCTTTAAGATGGAGATCATGCTGTAATCCCATTCTGAACAGTTTTTCCTCCTGAGGTTCATTCCTACCTGCTTGTTACTGTCATCTCTACACTGCTGGTATCTTCCTTAACTGACCTATAACTTCTGAGCAGCTCTTTTTTTCCAGGACAACTCCATGATTATGCAAATAACCTTAAATAAGGTTCTGCCAGGGCCCATTCCTTCTCTCATGTTCTAAGATATCACAGATCTGTAGAACACAACTTGCATCCTATGCACAGCCAGGTGCCCACCTCCCCTTCTCCACAAAAGCACTACCAGCTCTTATTAGGACATGACAAAGAAAAAAATCCAAGGAAAAGACACTGGTGGTGGTCTGTGGATTCAAAGTCTACTCACTCACATATGATCCTTTATTCCATCCTTCCTCTCACTCCTATCAATTTAAACCCCAGCATCCACAACTGAGTCCAAAATCTGATGCCTCCTACCTGCCTGCACGGCCCTAACTCCGTGTGAAGGTATCTGCAAACGTGACAGAGATAGGAATTTGATTGCTCTCTCCTTTTATTTCTCCTTTATTTCTTCATTATGTACATCTCCCCAGTTGCCTTCTTTTCATGATCTCATTTCCAGTTGTTTTTTCATGCTATCTTCTCACATTTTGATGTCGACAAGCAGACCAGGAACCTACCCACGTCCATACTTTCTGGCACCTACTCTGCAATACCTTTGAACACCTCTGTACAACTCAACCCTTGGGTCAATGTAATTATTTTCTTGCCTTTTTGGCCTGATTATTTCTTTTTCAGCAGTCATTCTTCAATCACAAAATGTAAAGACATTAACTATTGAAAACATTCCTGCTCCTGGACAAAGACAGAAGATTTCTCACCATTCTTAGTGTACTGTACACATCATCACACACAAGAAACTGAAACCTCTTCAAGTCATGGTTTTCAGGACGCAATATTTCAATACTATCTTCTCCCAGTATATAAGACACACTACATCCTTTCTACTTCACAATCCACCAAATCCTTTTCATTTTTTCATTGAAAAAGAAGACAGGAAAGGAAACCTAAACCCTTGCACAAGCTATGAACATGTGCACAGAAAACTGAAGGGAAGGGAAATAATTAACAAGTAAGAATTGCTATGAAGGTCCATCTAACTAAACAGCTAATAGGAAAATCTGTAAGGTTTAAGTCTGAGCCACATTGATTAAAGCCAAAATGTTAATGCCTATAGAAGTAGAAGACAAAAAGGTCTGTGTAAGTTGTCATTATTAAAATGCCTCGGGGAAACTTTCTTATGGTAATTTAATCTGAAAAGGTTAAAACCTTAAACGGTATTATGTTCAGTCTGTAGCTGTGCTTCCATACAATGAAAGAGGAACATACAGCTTGCTCTTGCAGAAACACTGACTGCTGCTATGTGACCCGTTAACTCCACAGATTCAAGGGAAAAGCCTAAAGAGAAACATGCCACAAAGTACTTAAGCTTCAGGCAATGCTCAACGGTTCTAATGGTCTGGAGAACACCAGAACACAGAGTTTCCTATGAAACACAGCATCAGTTAAAAGTCTAAAGGCCCAGTTACGCATAAATACTCAGAAGTTCCAGCAGAGTCAAGATGCTCTCACAAAAGCAAATTTACCTTCTGCAACTCCACTGGAAAGACAGGCTGAGTTGGCAGATTCTTTTTAACCCTCTTCTGGTACGATCTCACAAAAATAGTTTCTCAGCTCACCCATAAATTGGTATGATTTTCAGTTTATATCTTGCCTCCATCATTGTTGAGTATTAAATAAATCACAGATAAACAAAACAACTTGACTTTAACTGTAATGAGACAGTTTTTAACTGAAAGCTCCTACGAAAAGGAGAATTCAATCTTCTACCAGATCAAGCTCTTCTGGGTTATGGTCCAACTAGCTTCAGGATTCTAGTCAAGCACAGGTGAAAGGTGTAGGAATGGACAAAAATCTGGGAAAGTACAGAAGTGGAATGTTGCCTATTTACACATCTAAAACATTGGTAAGAAAAAATCCCTTTAGAAACCCAACTCTTTTATTTAGGTAAGGGATTTTTTAATGCCACATTCTTAGGTGTGACCTCTGAGGACACACTAACAAAATGAATTAGTGAATTTCAGGCTGAGATGCAAGACAAAAAAAGCTGTATTTAAAGACGTTAAAGCCTGTCCCAAAAAGGAAAGGAAGAATTCTTTCTCCATGTCTCTAGAAAGCTCCCTGAGTAGTAAAAAACTTGGATTATAGCAAGAAGAGACCAACTCAGGGTAATATATAGATTTTTTTTCCTAGATGAACTATGAAGCATAAGAGCAGATGAAGCCAGCATCTTCTGTCTGGTGAAGGAGACACTGGACTTGATTTTTCTGAGCTCCCCTTCCAACCTTCTCAATTTTCAATTGCACATTTGTACCTCACATGTGGTAAATGTATAACAAACACACTGGAGGTTTAACTTACTTCTCTAAAGGGTCCTGTAAATTAATTTATTATGCATTCAGATCCTTCTTTGCATGAAACAGGATACAGTTAGTCCTTGCCTTTGTTTCTACCATTTATAGCTCTACGAAATTAAGAGAGTCTAACAAAATCTACAAACTCACACCCTTCTTGCAACCACTGGAGAGCTACAGCTCCCAAGACTGTACTGAAGCTCTGGAAGCAGAGGAAGGCTCTGCAGCAGCCCTTTCCAGAAGGAAGTAGATTAGAGAAAAACAGGTAGATCACTCCCAGACAGTCTGAGACCTGGCTGAGAAAAACTGAGTCATTCATCACCTATGAAAGATTAATACTGAATTACTAAACTCCTCTAGAGTAAATTGATAGAAATTCCAGCAGCTTTTGCATTTCCAGTAGCCCAAGCTCAGGTATCTTTAAGTGTCTCCAATGTGCTGCCTCTCACCTTTTCACAGCAGTCTTGGAACTTGGGTGCTGCAAACTGCAGTAGAAGCACATACCGTGGTTAATTCATTAGCAAGGAAAACTCCCAAGTTTGTAGGGTGCAATATCAAAACCCATTAAAGTCAGGATACTCCTAATTCATCTCAAATTTACTCCAAAATGCACTCAGATTTTTGCAATTAAGAACAGGCTACTCCAAGCCAGCAAAAAGCTCACTAGTTAATTGCTCAATAAAGCCTACACAATCCATTATAATTTTAATTATATTACTGACTTCAAAGATGGTACAAAGAGTTCTAAAAATGAACAGCTTCTTCACACTTCATCTGTCATCGTTTACAACTCAATGTCTGAATCTCTTCCTTCATCTAAGCAGGAAAAAGGCATTTCAGTACTGCAGATTGAAAGTCCCTGGACAAAAGTCACAGAAGGTTTGCTGAACAAACCACTGTTTTTCTACATTGCCAGGCAAAGAACCCAGAACTTGAAATAAAACTTGCTACCCCGTATCATTTAGATAGGAGTAAAAATATCACCTACAATTTGCAACTTTCTGATGATACACGACTCTTGAGGGAAGAAAAAGATAAATAACTTAGTAACATGGAAAGGCAATACAGGTGAAGGGCTGGGGGAAGGAAAAGCTTGTTAGCTCTGGCTGACACTCAGAGGTTTTTCCTCTGGATTCTGCCCTTTATGAGGTTTCCATTACTTTGCTAAAGACAAAACACCAGAGGCTCAACTCTTTGGAGTTCTCCAGGCAGGCAGAAGGAACTTTGCATAGATAACAGCAATTGGCACAAGACCTGCTGCACTTTAATGCTGTCCAAGGGAGTGACACACAACTCATACAAGGCTTTCAAATTTAATCAACATAAACCCCTGCTTCAAACTTGCAGTCAGCAGAGAACCTTACATGACCTCTCACACCTCTTACACTCAAGTCTACAGGTATTTGCATATTCTGGAGAACCGTAAAACTGTTTGGCCTTTTACATCACTCAACATTATTGGTCACGTTAAATCACAAGGCAAATCTGTAGTGCATGAAGAGATGAGAAATTGAAACAGAAGAAAGGCTCTGATAATCTGGGAATCTGCAGAAGGAACCACTGCACTGAATTTAGCACCAGCATTCATAGAATCTGGTGTCCTTTCTGAAAAAAAAAAAAATATACATATATATATATATATACACACATACTTAAGCTCTGTGGTACAGCATTCCTATATTTACTTTCAGTAGAATGGATGTAACATCACCTTGAGAAAACTTCTATGAAGCTCTTAAAGACTGCTAGATTTGTTCAGCAGTTCGTTCTGGTTTGGTTTTCTGGCTTTATTTCTTTTAAATTTCTGGGATTTTTGGGTCTCTACTGATCAGGGACATATACTTGCATGGGAATGCAACTTTAGCAATGCATTAAGTGGAAATCTGAATTCACAGCTGCATTCTTTTTACTGATAAAAATCACTTAGACCCTCTTACATTAAAATAGTCGTATGAGAAATACTTTAGTAATAAAATATTAGGATACCTCACAAGCAAAAAACCACTTGGACACCATTGACCCAAATTCAGTACGTGACAAACAAGGATGTGAGAAGTCTCACAAGAGTTGGAAGTTCCCTGAAAAGACACCCAGAAGCTGGAAAGAAACTTCACCTGTGAGTGAGAACAAAGCAGCTCCACCTGCACCATCCTGCTGGGAGATGTGGAAATTCACCATTTTTTGGTGATTTATTAATTTATTAACACACCCAAGCAAAACTCAAAGGTGAGTTTGGTGGAATTTTCAAAACATGATGTTATTTAATGCCTTCCACCTCTAAATTCTCTGTCCCAGGAGCTTTGGTCTTGGGTATCTTTCAACTTCAAGAGCAATGGCTGCAAAAAAGAATCAGCTCTGCAGGGTAAACCATGCCCACACTTCTAGTGACAGACACCCTCTGGGCTGTGAAGGAAGCAAGCTCTGCCTTCCCACCAGTAATCCCAAATGCAGCACAACACATGGGAATTATGTGCCTTTCCCTACTGTCTGAAGGCTTTTAATGTCATCTCCTCTGTCTGGAAAACATAAACCAGGAACACAAGGGAAATGCCTTTCTACAGCCTAGTTTACACAAATTTCAGCATTATCCACAGCCTATATCAGAGCTGCTCTATGCCCTCATGGCCTTGGATAAGTGGTATCTGCCTGTATTCCTACCAAATCACTGGAAGCATAAACTTGCTGCAGCAAAACCAAAACAACCCTAGAGATAGCATTACAAAATTTGGGTTACTCAGAATTTGACTTTTCTGTATCAATAGGGAAGAAGACCTAATGGACCTTTTGAATTAAAATTCTTTGTTTATCACACCATTTCTTAACTTCTGGTGTCTGTAACATCTTTTCCTTCTCTTCTGCTTTACTTTCACTGAAAATTTGAGTGTGAGGGTTCAGCACTCTCCCTCACATTTTAAGCTGCTTTCTGCTCCAGCACTGAGTGCCTGATAAGAAAAGTGCTGGAAGTAGCTGCTCTTTCTCTCAGCTGTCAGTGCAGCAACAAATGCAAAACACTAAATACATTTGTGTAATTCAGCGCTTCTGGTTCTCCCAAATTTCAAGATCTGCCCCTGAAAGAATTTTTAGGGTATTTAAAGCTTATAAATGCATAAGAAGTTTTTAAGAGGAGACATTTAAACAGTGTGAGAAACATCTTAACTCTGAGGGTCATCACTTGCACATGTATCACTATGACCATCAGGACTGATGAAAATCTGTTTAAGAAACATCCTTCAGGAAAACATGTCACCATTTTAACTAACAAACTTTACATTGTTTATAAACTAGCATGTTACCAGACATTAAGAAGCTTTTCTTTGTCAGCATTTCTGGGACAATCAGCACAAAAATAGAGTGGTATCATCTTGTTTAGCACTTATGAAGAGAAGCCTTTCCATTTTAGGCCATGAATACATGGCTGGGTCTGGAGCAGCTGTGAAAAGCAGAGCAAAAATTTGACAGTGCCTTTAAAGAAAAATCTTTCTCCTCTTCTACTGAATAAACTAAAATAAGGCAAAAATTGATGGCAAGCACTTTGTGCTTTTTCAGTGCCTTTACACAATCAGAGATGCAATCATCTGACTGGCAAGTCTTCCTAGAACTCATTTCACATTACAACAACCTTCACTTAACATAAACTCTGAACACACCGGAGCAGAGCATCGGAGTGCTCCGTGGCAAGTCTTAGAAACCACGGAACATCCTAAATTATAATCTTGTTAAAACCTTCCTTGCACGGTTTATACACTAGCAAAGGCTCAATCAAACAAACGGCTGAGGTGTCTGATGGTGGCAAGGGGGTGGCCAAGTGCCTCTTGTTTGTGGACAGAGATTGTATCACCCAGCAGAACAAGCTCGTGGTGCTGCTGTCAACAGCCACCTCCTGGTCCCCTGCCACAGTGCTGAAAACTTATATTCCCAGCACAGCACCTTGTCTCCAACACCTCATCTCCCTTAAATCTGAAACAGGAGAACCAAGAGCAGCCACCACAGCTGCTTTTGAGAGCAGGAGATCAGGGTAAGTGGGAGCAAGGGAATACATGAAGGGAGAAAAGAAAAATCTCCTTGACTAAAGCTGCTGTACTACCCCTTAAGTATTTTTAGTGTAGTAACAGGAGTTCACAATCAGTGCTGCTAAATTTGAGAAGGAAAAGACTATTGCTGGATGTTGTGCCTGTTTTATTTTTCCAGTACAAAACCAAGAACCGTGTATATCGACCTACTCAAACTAGCCCAGCATTAAACCCTACGTTTATAAAAATCAAGTCTAAACAAATATCTCTTATATTTTTTATATTTCTAGGTTGCATTTTTGTCTAAAGACATTTACCTAGCTCCTGTTCTGTGCAGTAAGGCAATCACTTTTACAAGAGGAAGGATTCCAGCTCTTACTGAGAACTTGCCTGTACTAAATTAGTCAGATTTCCCTGTAATAGACTTTTAAACATAAACGGGCTCTTACACACCAGATTAATCCACTTTCATGATTTTAAAAGACTGCCTGAAGCTAGATGGCCAGTCTGCTATTCCATTTATAGACACTTAATTGCACCCAGTTTTTATTCATTAGAATTTAAGAGGGCTTGATACCTCTGAAATTAGGACCCTGATAGCTGTTAGAAGTTGCATATTCACTTAGCAGCAAACAAAAAATCCAGAACTAGTCTCGGTTTAGACTATTTAAGACACTACACTGAGAACAATGTAGACATGCATCCTGTTTATTCAGCAGGCAAGGACAGAGCAGCCGTCAGAACTAGAAGGCTCTTTTACACCACCATGACAATGGGAGCAAGCACTACAGTTCAACCTCAGTACTTGCCTCCACAATCCTAGTAGGCAGGAAAGAAAAAATAGGGGAGAGGAATTTTATACTGGAAACAGGCAATAAACCCTCAAGCACCGCAAAAAGTTACACCACTACACAGTACAAAACAAAAATTCAGTTTAACCAATATTCCAGAGAAGTTTTATGCTGGCAACACGTTCAACTGAAACTCTGTTGATGAAGACAAGCCTTACCCTTCATCAATTTTCCTTCACTGTAACCCAAAGGAATAAGGACCAATAGACACAGGCTGTGCTCAAGATTGTACACTGTTCTAAGTATATCCATGGATATACACTTATATACATGTAATTTATCGTTTCATATACCCTTAACCTCTCAGAAACAGAATTATCAGTGATATACTCAGGAAACTATGGTTTGTTAGGGAACACTAATAAAAAAAGCCTGCTTCTTTTCCATTCAGCTTAGACAGCTGACAAACCTCTTAAGAGGCAGGGTGATCAATTTCTATCAATTTCTGATTCCATCAACACTCTGAAGTACTTACAGAAGAAGCAGCAATAAACATTTGACACAATCTGTGCATATTGTGAGAAGAAACATAAGGAGTTAATTGACATTTTCCTACCACATATTTTTAGACAAACATAAAACCGATGTGCTGGATCAGACCCAGAGATCCATTAGCCCAGTTTCCTCTTAGACAGAGCATGCAATTGGAAGCTTTTCCAAGGGTCCTGTAAGGTCTGTTTCAGGTCTGTGAAGGACAACCGCCCTACCTTTATGGTACATAGAGACCATGGACCAGATATTTTCCACTCTGAAGTCAATTACTTTCAAGTCTTTCCAAAACACCCAGTTACATCTGAGGGTACTAACATACAAATGTAAATAAATTCACTATTAATAATAAACTTTGTTTTCAAAGTAAATATTTATTTATGTCAGTTATAATGACAAAGTTTTTTCTGTGGTAAGTCTGCACGCTCTGACAGAGATAACAAGCCATGAAACAAACATGTTTTAAACTATCTGCATCTTAGGCTCACTGGAAGGAACACCTAAACAGCAGATTTTTCTTGTTTGTTTTATTTTGGGTTTGTTTTCAATAGGGCTGGTTTTTGAGGTTTTTTTTTTTTTTTTTTAATTTGTTTTTACCTTTTAAACGCTTCAGCAGGGTTCCTCTCACATTCCCCGGGCTGCAAGAGACTTTGAATAGCAGGATCTCTTAGTTTGTCCTCATATCCCTGGATCAGTCCACTGCGGCATATCTGTGTGACTAAACCTCGAATAAAGCCTCCAACACAGAGCGTGTCAGAGTCCTGGGCCCTGCAGAAATGGAAGGCCAGGGCCTGGCGATGTAAGCCTCTTTGCAGGTTGGCAGGTGAGCTTGGCCACAGTAACTCAGTGCAGAGGGCTGTCTTCCCACTGCCGGGCCCTCCTACCAACAACACACCCCAGGCAGCTCCTTTCCCAGAGACAACACCGGTGTTATTCCCAGGATTCCCTACAAGAGATGGTTTGTTGGCAGCGCTGCCGCTGCAGCTCGCTTTCTCCTGGAGGCAGTGCTGAAGCTTGTGGAAAACCCACTCCCTACAGTAAAACTGCTTTCCCTGCAGCAAGCTGGTCTGAGCCATTTTATAAAGCTTCTTCTCTTGGATGTGTCATAAGCTGCAGCACATCTTCAGCATCTCAGGAGCGGGGAGAGGCGCGTTCACCCGGCACGGGACGATCCTGTGCGCGGAACTTGACAGAGGTGACAGCAACCAGCCACCCTTCCTCGTAAAACTCAGCAGCCTCTGCTCTGCAGGACGGGTGTCACTCCATCTGTGTGCTGTGCTGGGATCAGCATGGCACTATCACAGCTCAGCTGACATCCTGCAGCGGCGGCTGGGACCAGCCCTGGGCAAGACTTCTGGTGTGGCTCACAAGTTCACGCAGCTCCATGGCTGCATCTGCGGTTCAGGCAGTTCCCAGTGTACACGGGAGACAATACAGCTGGAAAAGCTGAGGGAAAGCCAACTTTGCAGCGTATACTAAATGCCTTTCAACTCTAGGCATTAATCTCTGTGGATATACATACAGAAAAAGCTGTCCATAATAAAATGCTCCTTCTGGGAATTTCATAAAAAAAACTGGTGTCTCTTCAGAGTACTATAAACACACCACAAACGTGGCAAGTACCACTGACTAAAGCAGCCAGTCTGGCCAGCGAGCTTTGGAGACTTCATACATCTGGGAGAGTGTCCGAGAAGTGCTTCACATTATGGTTTCTTATGCAGCACAGGCGACAGGGGGGAAAAAAATGTTTACAGCTTCTTATTTCAATACATTCGTAGTGTCTTCTTCAGGAACTTGATTCTTACTGAACCTGTTCTCAGGTATCTCAATCGCAAGATGTCAGAAGAGACAACATCTTCCCCTAGAGCTCTGAAATAAAGGAGACAGCACTTTTAACCCTACATGCAAGTCATAATTCAGTCAGCTGCAAACGCAGACAACAAAGACCAAAGTGAAGGGCTCGTATTCCTTATTCCTCCTAATACTGCTGAATTAATCAAGAGAGCCGTCTTAAAGAAAATTTGTTGTTACGAGGCGTGATTAGCCACATGCAAAAAAAGAAATCCCCAACAACAAACAATGAGCAGATATGACAGTGGCCTCAAAACCACAGCAAGTCTTGCATTTTCTCCCGAGGAGAACCGAATATATCCTTCCATCCTAGAAACATTCCTCCTAGCGAGGCTTCCTCAGCGAATCCCCTCATCAGCGAATCCTCTCCTCACCCCATTTTCCTCCTGCCGGCTGCGGGCGTTTTCGGGAGTTTGTGTTGCAGGGCAGCGCTGCTCCCCGCACGCTTCTTTGTTCGCGGCAGCGGCGCCCGGCAGCCCCGGGGTCACGCCGTGACACCCCGCGCCACCGCCCCGTGCCCCGCGCACCCGAGCCGGGCCGGGCTCCAGCCCCGCGCCCTGCCCGCCCGGGCACCGCCGCGCAGGCACGGCTCGGAGCCGCCCGCCAGCGCGACCACCTCCCTCCGGGGAACCCCCCGAGCAGCCGGGGAGCGCCCCAGCCCTTCCCCTGCCTCTGCCCCCCGGCGCGGCTCCGCAAGCCCCGTGCCCGCCGCCCTCCGCCGCGCACACACCCGGCTCCGCACGGGCACCCGGGCACCGCGCCCGGCGGGGACCCCCTAGCCCCGGGGCCGGTGTCAGCCCCGCCCGGGCAGGGGCCTCCTCCCGCCGCTCGCTCACCTCCGTCGCCGCCTCGGCGCGGCGGCTCCTCCAGACGACTCCTCTCGCCGCTGCCCGCGCCCCTCCTCTTCCTCCGCCCGGCCCCTGGGCTCCCGCCCCCGGGCGCCGCCGTGCCAGGGCCGCGGCCACCCCGCTCCGCGGCTGCCTCAGCCCGCCCGGTGCTCTCCCCGCTCGGCGCCTCCCTCGCTCCCCGCTCCGCCCGCCCCGGCCCCGCCTCGGCCCGCCCCTCTTCCCCTCCGGCGGCGGGGACATCTGGGGCGAAGTAGTGCGGGGCGGAGGGAGACGGGCGGTGCCCCTCGCCGCCGCCCCGGGCTTTGTCCCGGCCCCGGGGCCGCCTCCGTCCCGCCCGCTGCCGCGGCGCCTCCCGGCGCGGCCCTGCAGAGGGCGGCCGCGCCTCCCGCCGCGGGCCCGGGGCGCCGGCCCGGCCCGGCCCCGCTCCGCGGCCGCGGAACTTGGGCGGCAAAGGTCCTGGCTGGGGGCGAGCCCTCCTCACCGCAGGCCCTCGCATTGACACCTGGGCTGAGTCGTCTTTCAGAAGCAAGAACGCACCTCAGAGCTTGGTCTTCTCACTCGCTGCCTTTTCTCCTCGTGCCCTGCACTGGCCCATTTCAGACAGAGCTCCCATGAATTACCCTGACAGCCTCTCCGGATCGTAGCAGCAATTCTGAACCTTTTCCACCTTCCCAACCATGCTTCTGGATTTACTCAAAATCATGTTTCCAAGACTGTGAGAGCTCCAAGACGCATCCCACATCCTTCCCTTAGACCACGTTAAAGTGACCCTTGAGCTTTACAGTTTGCGGATCCCTGCAAACCCTTGGAACCAGGGACCTTACTGTGGAAGAAACAGGGTAGAACCTCCTCCAGGACAACTTTGATGTTGAAGAAAACAGGGTGGATCTCGTCCCAGGACACCTTTATGAAGCCCTTGTGAAGCCCCTTCCACCCATGACGACAAAACCACCGCTCTCCTTTATTTTGTCTGTGATAGAGCAAGGGAAGGATTTTCATGAAAATTTGCTCCCCTTGCAGCTGGCTGCATTAGTTATGATGAGGCACTTTTCCATCAAGGATCAAGGTCTTTACGGTTGCTAAACAGTGCCTTCATTTTAGCACGGCTCTGTATGGTTTTGTACACCAGGTAATCACAGCATTGTGGAGTACACAGTGAATATATCCATAGGATACAACGGAGTGATTGATTTAGGGCCCTTCAAGGAGCATCCCGGGGTTCTTTGCTGGAGCAAAATGAAAAATTAAATAAATTCAGTTGGTGTACTGAAGAGCTTAGGAAAACAAGTCTGTCTGCTTCTGAAAACCAGTAGAACAAGTTTGAAGAACCTTTGGAAGCAGTGAATTACAAATTCGCAGAGCAATTGGGAGTGGGGGAGAAACAGAAATAAGATTAGTAGTAAGAAAATGCTGTGTGGTTGTTTTGTTTTGGGGTTTTTTAAGCTTTCTGACTTGGTTGGGTTTTTTTAACCCTACACTTTTGGCAAATAATCTTCTCTAGGCTTGTTTTTTTTTGTCTTCCTAGCCGCACCACCCTTCCATTTCGAAATGTTGTGGAAACTCAAGACTTCCAAAACTAATGCTAATACAAGTTCAAGAGACTTTGAACTGTAAAATATTTTTTTTAATTTTTTTTAATTTTTTTTTTTTATTTTAACAATAAAGGGATAGAGACAGATAATGGTTGGAGTGATGGGATTGTAGTTCTAGTCTGGTAAGCAGGCTAGAGAAAAAACAGAAGTTGACAGAGAGAAAAAAAAAGGTAAAAAACCCACAAGAAATAACTGCAGATTCAACACATTAAGGAGCAGATCTTGGCACAACTGGTAGGTGACCCAAGGAGGAAAAAATAAATAAATTGGACAATGATGAGATGCAGGGGAAAGTGCAACTTCTGCCTTTCTGATGGCCAAGACACAAGTGAGAACCCAATTTAGATGAAAAAAAAATTAGATTTCACAACATCCAGTGTGAAGATAGTGAAGCAGGTGGAATAACAGCACGGTTTGCTAAAATCAGATATTTAGCATGATGGAGTTATAGATAATAACTGTGAAAACACTTAACCCTTCCATGCTAATACATAAATCCTAAACCAGATGACAATAATTTGATTTTAGCGTGGTTCAGAGGACACGAAATAATTAACCCCCTAAAACTGACTGGTGGGCACTGCATCTGAGCTAAGTTTCCCTTCAGGATATCACTCCTACAGCTGACATCAGGAGTATGAATATACTTGCTGGAATTACAAATGGAAGAAGGAGAGGGGAAGGGAGAGAGGAACAGAAGTTAGAAAAAAAAATGTGGCAGGCCTAAAGTATAATTAGGCAAAATCTTGCAAAGTTCAAAGCATGACCTTTCAAAAACTTTCTATGTACAAGCTAAAGGTGAATGGCCTTGCACTGACCCTCCCCTCAAATTACTACTAGGAAGCAACAGCATATGAACACTTTCCATGTTAAATCCTTTTTTTTTTTTTAGAAAAAAGAAAAAAAAACCTTAAAAATAAGTTCAAAGGATTAAAAACCCAAGGTTGTCATGAAGAGGAGCAGCCACAATCTCTCATCTGTACACAAGAAACTAAGACCCTGAAGTCAACCTTCAAAAGCAAAGGAGGCATTTTGTTATCAAGATTATTTGTGTAGTACCTCCTATACCTAAGGTGACAGCTCAGATGACATCATCCTGGTGAATTATTATAGCTGAGGGTCAGATATTTCTGATACAATTGTGCAACGTTGTAGTTAATGAGACAGTATCAGGATAAGAACCAAACCTTATTTTTGTGGTTTTGTATAACTTAGTTTGACACAGATAGCAAACAAGCCGTGATCTAATTGGCTGCAACCTTGCAGGCTACAAGGCTGACAGATAAGGCCTAAAAGAAGATGAAACAGAGCAAAATTTCCTATCTGAAAAAAAAAAACAACAAAACCAAAACCTCTCAAAAACACTCTATACTTTTTGTTTTAGTGGTCTGAAGCTGTGGGAACCTTCCTGGTTAATCTGAGCCACACCAAGGCACCTGATTTTAAATGATGGGATGTTTGTGTTGTGCATGATTTTGAGTATGGTTTTGTGTTTAGCTGGTTAAGGCTAAAAAAAGAAGAAACTTTGAGTGAAAAGATTGCACAGAAAGTTGTAACATTAAGAAGTCTGCGGTAACAATGGAAAAACGTGGGGCTGGGTTAAGCAAAAATCTTTTATGCTTTCCAAATGATTTGCCACATCTTTTGCAGAGTATTAGGAAAGGTTGCTACGTGCTTTTCAATTATTTCACCACTTTCAGTATGATGTTAGCTGCATGTGAAAGCAGGCAGTCCTGATGGACGGGAGAACATGATGGATCACAACGAGACAGGCAGCGTCTGATCCTTGGAGTCATCAGGAGCCCTCCTGTGTGTGCACAAACTTGGTTTGGCTCCGCGTGTAGCTGGGAGCGCTGTTCCCTCTGCCGTGGCTGGTGCGTGACTCAGCCTTGCGGGTCCCTGCTCGGGGTGCACGCACGTCCCAGCCAGCTCGGAGCCAGGGCTGCACATCCTCGGAGCTCCTCGTGGCTTGGGCACAGCTCTGGGCAGGCAGTGATTCACATCCAAAAAGAAATGTTTTGCAAGGGTGGGCCTGAGGCGTGATTATCTGCTTAAGCATGGGGTAGTCATTTTAACTACTTTTGTAACTTTGGAGTTTCTGGTTTTCGTGCATCATTATCTTTTAATTGAGATGCTTTCATTCTCTGACAGGTAAAATTAGTGAGGTTGATGGTAAGTAAAGATAGTGCAGACTTAGGATAACATAGGAACATAAACATAAAAAAAAATTATAATTTCCCAAGCAAATAGTGGAAATCTTATCACGTGAAGTATTCAGGCAAAAGCATTCCTCTGACATGGATGTTTCAGGTCTTTGTCCTAAAATATGTCTAGGCTGAGATGCACTTGGGACTGTCAGTATTGTATAAGACGCCTCCACAAAATCACCTGGAAGTCCTGTTTGTGAGTGGCCTGTGTCCATTCTGGCAGCCACAGCCAGTCTCTGATCCATCCATCCATCTATCCATCCATCCGTCCATCTCTGGTCATCCATTGCCCCAGGTCAGAAACCCTCAGACCCTAAATGATGCTACAGGGGATGGATGTCAAAGGCCTCAGAAAGGTCTGGTTAGTTCTTATTCACATTTATTAGATCCTTCAGAGTCACACTGGTCACTTAGTCATGTATTTGGCAATGGACTCCAAGAGGATATGCTTCCTGAGCTCCTCAGGAACTGAGTGAGGCTGACCATCTTGTTCCTTCTTGTCTTTTTTTAAAGAGGAACATAATGCAGGTTGGTTTTGTTTGGCTTTTTTTTTTTTTTTCCCCTACTTATTAGGGACTTGCACTCACAATTTCGATTTTCAATAGATGAAGGTAATAGTGTTCTTTTACCTAAGAATATAGCCAGGAAGCATAATAGTTCCTTTCAGCTCTTTCCTCACCCTTCCTCATTACCAGGTAATTTGGGTAGGAGTACTATCTGTCCCATCTATTGAAACTGGAGCTCTGTGAACAAAGGATGCAAGAATGACTAAGTTGAAGCAAAATTAAACAAAAGATCTGGGATAGGATCATGTGGTGGCTGGAACAGTTGGCCAGGAGAGGAGGGAGCTGTACTCCCATTTTCCCTGAAAAGGAAATAGTTCTTGTTTCCAGGCTGACAGCATTCATCTCTAGGTCATTACAGAGCTGCCACCACAACATAATCTAGTTGCATTTTGGTAGAGAAATGGCTATTGTGCTTTGTGTTAGAAAAGGCAGTTCTCTGTCCCTTGATACACAGGGGCCAGGGTCTGTCCTGTAGCCACAGAAAAGGGAAAGCAGGAGGTCTGCATCCACATATCCTCATCCTCTGTACAAATACAGGTGTGCATTGAATACCCAGCAGTGGTGGATGTCCATTTTGCAGCTTAATAATAGAATTAAGATACACTCAAAAGACCTGCTGTCCATGTCCTGCCTGGAAAATATAATTTGTATCACATATAGTTATAACTGTGCTTATATCTACTAGTGCATGTTACTGTCACCCTGTAGATAGGATGTTGATTCTTCTTCTCACTGCTGTGCTCTCAAGGAAAACACTCTGCAGGTGACTGTTCAAAATAGGGGATCAGTCTAAATGCTCTGAATTCCTTCAGGAGTAGCTTTTATTCTTGCTCTGTGCTGATGTGAGAACACCATCCTCCCAATTGCACACTAAATTTAGTTGATAGGCTTGGAGGCACTTTTTATGCCTCTTGAGCAAAACCCAGGCATTGGCTTTAAAGATTTGCTGCAGCATCTTTTTTATATATATGTGTAGTATTTATACACTCACAAATATGCATCTTCTCAGAGGAAGATAGGAATCTTCTGATTAATAATGGATGCTCAACCTCTGATACTTGCTGGGCAAGAGTTTAGCTGGGTGTCTGCAAAATGCATCACAATTTTTAGCCAGTTACACAAAAAACCCAAAAAATTCCAAACAACTGCTTTTAGTATCCAAGAAGTGTGTATTGGTGTAGTGCTCTGGAGTGCTGTGTTCTGTCCAGCCTGTGTCATTCTAATTTTAAATACTTCTGTGTGTACAGGAACATGAATCTGCTTCAGCTTCCTCCTACCTTGAAGTAACATGTTACCCAATATTTGTGCAATATGAATTGTGGTATAACATCACCATTCAATTTAATAACAGTTGACAATGCACAACGCCAGCCAAAATTAACACCAAAGCAATGGTATTCTTGAAAACAGGTGCTGCAGTTGATAAATTGTCCTGTTGGATGAAAATATAATTGTCTGTTCCTTGGGAAGGGAAGACTTTAGATGCTGTTAAGTGATGGCATGAAAATGTCTGTGGAGTAGAAAGAAAAAAAATAAATCCATAGCAGTAAGTCAAAAGAGAAAGCTAAATCATGAAAGTGACTTTTTGTGTGAGAGTTGGTCCAGAAGTATATTCAGCAACATTCTCAGACCAGGCATGAAAGAAATTTTTACATTGTTAGGCAACTGATTCTCATGTGAATATTCCAAATAACTACAATTAGAAAAGACGTTATGCTGGCACAAGATTCTGTATAAACCTGGTGAAACCTAGCAGAACATTTGCTTTATGCACCACATGAATAAGCTGTGAACTTTGGGAAATTTTGTGTACAAATAACATGAGTAAAAATGTATGTATATATATATATATAGGTATGTATGTATGTTTCTCACATAATCTCAATGTTTTCATCAGTCAGTGCAGTGTCTGAACACTTGCCCTGACCTGCTCTGTGATCTTGAGCAACTCATGTCACCTTACCTGCTTCTGTTTCTCCATCAGTACAAATATAAATAGTAAATCTTTCCTATCTCCTTTCTTATGCCTGGTCAAATGGCAAGCTAAAGTAAGGTTTGCCAAAATATTTTGTACCACTTTAGTAACACAAGATAGGCATAAACTTGCTCCAACCAGCTAAGTTCGACTGATGTTATTGAATCAGCATAAACTCTTCAGGCTAAACCAGGAGTAATAAATAACCAAAATACTTTTTGCTGTATAAGCTCTTACAAACTTCTGCCCTAGGCCTGTAGTAGCTCAAAAGCTTTTATGCAGGAAGGCACACTGTGATACTATAATGAGTCATTTTAACACATTTTCTCTCCATCTAGTTTACCCTGGCTCAAGGGTTTCATGTTGTTTGTGAATTCGTGCATTTTAAACATGCCACTGCAATCCTTAGGCAGGCAGGCAGGCTGCCCAGGTCACTTAGCACTGACTGCTGCCCTTCTTCTCAGTTTGGGGGAGCTCTGCAAATCATCACTTCAGAAGTGAGAAAATGGCAGGATTTCATTTTGCCTGTCCTTTTAAACAAAATTTACCCAGCCAGCCTGTTTCCTGTGACGCCAGGGCAGCATTCTGCCTTCCATCGCCTTACCTGTATGGGTGCTGCATCTATCAAATGCAAATTTGGGGTTATCTATAAGCTCAGCTTCCAGACTTATCAGCACTTTGGAAGATAATATGGAATGCAATCACTCCCATCTTTGTTCCTTAGCATAAGGCATGCTCAAAATAGCAAATACAGATCCTCCCTTACGAGGAGGCTCAAGGAACATAGAGCACTTGCAGGAGTTCAGTGGGAGCACTGGAGGAGCCAGGAGCAGAAGGAGCAAGTTCAGAACTGTCCTGGTGGCCCTTGCTGGCAAAATTCCTCATAGGACAGCTGTGGCCTTGGCTCCTGCAAAACTGTTTCAGCATCTTCCACTGCTCCACCGAGGTCTAGTTGAATAGTCATCCCCGTTGCTTGTGGAATTATTTTTGTGCTCACAAAGTTAGTAAATACAAGTAATCAGCATAATCCTAAAAAAATTGCAATATAAACTATATTTTTTTCCCAGGCTGAGGCCACTAAACTCTTGAAGACACTCAGAAAACAAAATTATTCATGACAAATTGTAATCAACAGGGGTAAATATGAAAGATTTTTAATCTGTTTCACTGCATCTATGAAACCACTTGATTAGTCCCCTTCTAACACATTTCTAAACACAGATGAGACATAGTGAGATGAAGAATTTTTAGAGCATATTTTGGATAAGTTTGCTTAGATTAATTGCAGATCTTCTGAATCTAGAAGAGGCAGCTAAAATATATCCTTAGAAATGTCCCATTAGACTTTGAAAATAGAATGAGAAAGACAAATTAATGTTGATTGAAAAACAGCATGTGCATTTTGTGTGGAAGTGAATTTAGTTTGGTCATTAGTGTCATTTGATAAGCAAAATTTCATTCCCTTCTCCTAAATAAGAAACTCATTCTGTTTTTCATCATCCAGACTGTTTATTCTAATGGATTTTAGGAATCCAAAAAAATTCCTTTTAAAGGGAATGAAAAGGAAAGAATCAAATTATGTTTCCTCATGCAACACAGCAAAATAACTCAAAACTTTAGACACATACTTGCATCAAAGCAACTAACTTTTCCACTTACTATTTTCCCACATGAAAAAAAAAAAAAAATCAGGGGTTTTTGAAGTAAAATTGAATTTGGTGTGTCATAATGGGAAAACCAATTATTTCTGCACTTACCAAACACATAAGCCATATGATTTATTGATACTTCAGAAGGTAAAGGTAACTCAGGAGAGATTCAGAAAGCACATAAAATTGATTCAGGGCAGATACTAAGTTTGGATATTTGTTGGCAGTTCCTATGAAATGTCGTAAGCCAAAAGAGTAGTAGTAATATCAATAATAGGAACAGCTTCCACAAATTCCTTATTTTTCGGTAATGGATAAAAAACTCCCCTGAACTGCAGATGCAGACTTTTCCAAAGGAGTTTAGATTTCAGTAGCATTAGGTTTGGCCCAGTCAGTGCCAGGGAACCTGGAAAACAAACATGATGATAGCTTTGGAAGAACTCTTCATCAGCCCTGAGTGTGGTGGTGCATTCCTGAGTATCTTCCATTAGCTGATCTCCTACCACTCAGCTTGCATTACCCAACACCCTTCTCTGCCTTTTCTCTAGAAATCCAAACTGGAGTCAAAATCTAGGACACAAGATCAAAGGGTTTGGGTTATGGCTGTTTCCATGCGTGTGTCATCTTCATAAAATCCTTTTAACGCTCTTCTGATGCTGACAATTGAAATGGAACCTGGGAGAGGAAGTAAAGGCCTGGCTGAGGCAGCAGAGAGTTTATGAGATTGTTTTATGGAGTACACTGCCCAAAAGGATTAAAGGATATTTAGATGTAGACCAACATGCATCTTCTTATTTTAGCTTTCTCTTGGAAACAAGTCTCATAATAAAAAGTTCTAAAAGACACAAATGGAGTTGAGGTTAAAAGAGTAAAAAGTGTGAATTTGATGATACAGTTCCTCTGGAAAAAAAAACCCAAGCAGATAAAAACTAGTTTATTGTTGAAATGCTGTATTCAACTAAGCAAATTTACCATTTAGACCCATTCACAGATTTATTCATTTAGGTTGGAAAAGGCGTTTAAGATCATTGAGTCCAATCATTATTCACTTCCTTATAGATGAAATCCTGAATCTGCAAGAAGACTGGAAAAGAAAAAAAAAAAAAAGCCCAAAGTCCATTTTGCTGCATAGCCATAAGCAGCAGGAAAAAAGCCAAAGATAAACTGTCAGCAAGGCTCTACTCAGTCTTGGCAAAAACCATTCCAGTACTTTAGTGCAGAATATTCTTGGAAACATTCAGGGGTGGCACATAGGACCTTGAAGCTGAGGATTTAGCAGAGGAAAAAAAAATAATGGAAGGATTTAAATGGATTAAGGGGGTAATGGGACCCAGGCAGAAGGAGGTGGAGATAACTTTAGCTGTCTTGTAAATGAGAAGAGGGAGAGATGATAAATGGAGTTCTGAAGCCTCCACAGATTAAATTATCTGGGTGGGAGTCAGGTGTGAATTGCTGGAGAAGTGCTGGGACTAAAGGGATTTTTGTATTTGCTCCTGCAGGTTAAGTTTCCCTTCAGGTGACACAGTCAGTGGTGGAAATGCTTGAAGCTGTGTCTCACATATTATCCAAGGCCTGGGGAATAATTCTCAGTGTGGGAAGGAACCTTTAGTGTCTCACTAGAGGCTCGGTGAAGTGAGACAGAAGGGCAGCACAAAAATCAACCTTGACAAACGTAGGAAAAAGTCATTAGTCACCATGGCAAAGACAATCTTACTATAAAGGAGAGGATTGAAAGTAGTCTGAAAATAACTGAGGAAGCTGCCTGTACAGCAGATAGACCTGCGCTAGAAATCAGAGTGTATCCATGACATCAACAGCTTTTCCATCTCGTTGCCGAGGGCCTCATTTTAAAATACTTTTGCAACTGTTTTCAGATTAATCTGTGTTTCTCAAGGGGTAAGAATCCATTTGGTGCCTGGGGCTCCAGTATCATATCTGCTGTGTTTTTCTGCAGTTTTTAGCAGCTATTTTTTCTTTTTCCCTTTCACCACTAATCAGTATTACTCTTACACTAAATCAAACCAAACTGATTCAAGCCACATTTATCAGAAGTTCTGTCAGGTTTTGTCAGAAAAATAGAAAATAAACTCAATGATTTTCTAATTAAGAATGATAAATTATGGCCCTATATGAAGCCACTATATTAACTGTGCATGTTAAGACACTCATTAATGCCATTGCCCTAATAGGTAAACAGTCATTTCCCTCCTTTGACAAGTGTTCCAGATCTCAGAAATCCCTGGAAGTCAAGTAGGTGCCTTTAAGGAAAGTCAATATCTAAATGTCTGTTTCCAAGGAATTTTAGACTTGTCTAAAATTTTCTCTTGCATCCTATTCACAGCATTAAATTCAGTGGAAGAGGATTAAGTATTTTACTACTAATTCAGCATCTTATTACTGGAGGTAATAGCATTCATGTGTATCAACAGCTTTGTAATCCTATTGACATAAACCAAAGTCAGATGTGAGCAGTACACAAGGATGGTGGGGACTGCAGCAGTGGTCCAAGCAAGGCTCCATCATCCCATCAATACCTTTTTTCACTAATTTCACACTTGCACTTTCTCCTTGTTCAAGCCATAAACGTGGGCTGGTTGCGTTCTTCAGTGCTTTGCCTTCCCAACAGAGAGTTACCATCACTAAATCCCTGAGTAGCTCATGAAGAAGCTTCTTCCAAACCTTCCACGAGATCCACCCATGCCACGAAAAGTAATTCCCTGCCAGTGAAATCAGATGATATTTAATCTGGATATGTAATTATGCCACGGCAATAGGTGTTTCTCGAGCGCCATAGATTAGGCGGATTAATCGGCTGCGCGGGAGGTGGGCGGTTGGCATTAATAAGGCAAAATTTGTTTGCACTATATGTACAGACAGTTCTGAAACTGCCAGCCAAAGCAGAAAGAAAGGATTTGCCTTGGTGCTGTTAATGAGAAGTAGATTAGTAGAAGCTGTGCAGTTAAAACAAAACAAAACTAAACCAGCTACCACTTAAAGGCAAACAGAAACTGTGTTAATTTTTAATAAATACAGCATCACTGGCTGCTGACTGACAGCTTCAATGTTATCTCACTATAAATGTATAATAATTAGTTGGGTAATTTGGCTTTCTGAGGAACATTATTAACTCTATTAGAATTACAATCAACTTGGGATATCAGAGTCCTAAATACTTTGAATCCAATGCCTGCTTTTATACACAACTTCTGGGAGGGAGCAGGGATGACGAGCACAGGCAGAGTTAGGAAAATGCAACCCAAGTGTTTTAGAATCCCAGACTTTTCCTTTGCTTATGGCTGAACAGGAAGTGTTTCCAGCTCCAGAACGGGACAAAACCCCAGGATAAACCCATTCCCTACATTCCCTGCCTGGGAAGCAGCATGAAGTGGAAGCTGGCCCCAGGTGCCACAGGGAGAGCGCAGCGGCAGCAGCCCTTGTGGGCACGGAGTCAGAGCAGTGTGTGTGTGTCTGTAATTATATTCGTGTTCTGATTATAGAGCCAGATGACTCCAACACATGTTGCTGCTGTTCCTGGGAGCATAGAAAATTTGGACCGCAGCAATTGCCACAAAGATATGTAGTGGCTGTCATCACGCTAGTTTGTAAGCGAGGCACATTTTCACCTCTAGCAGAACCTACTTCATTAATAATAACATCAATGTGACATTTCCATTTAATCCTAATGACTTCATAATTATTAATTACTGTAACTACAGAAGCAAAATCCCAGGGAAGGTGGAATCTCAGTCATATCATTCTTCACAGTTGCCAGGTATTTTTGGATTACTTCATCCAGGAAGAAAAAAAAATTATTTAGTCATTACTGTTGAGAAACAGTCATCATTAATATAGAAAAACTGAAAGAGTCACTGAAGATTCTTCTGCCACCCTTAAAAAATAGAATTATAAACAGCATTTCCTTTAAAAAATGTTATGACATTTTTATGACATCCAGTTCAGTTTGTTCAAATCACACCTTGAAGTTGTCAGTGTGTTGAGCACACACATCAAATAATGTTGTTCAACTTTGGACTAAATCCTGCTGAGTTAATAATGAAGCATGATCCTCATTGTCAGTGATTTGCAAATTTATATTCTATTGCTAATAGCATCTATGCTAATTTAAATCTGCATTCTCCTATTTAAGCTTTTGGTACTTCAAATATTTCATTTAAATTAGAGAAATGAAACCAATTTTTTGTTTTAATCAAATTGGTTTTTCAGATTATTTGAACTGTGCTCTTTGCAATTAGGAAAGGTCCTGTTTAGCAAGTCAAGGGAGGGAAATCTGAATTGTCTTCCACATAGTATAATTTTTTAGAGTTAGTTTTTCAAAATTATGGGATACTTTGAGAGGAAGGATTTCTGATGCATTTTAAATGTGTCAATATTTACATCCATTATTGGCTTTGCTCTTTTTGCTGCATTAAACAGATCCTATATTTAGAGGAGAAGGTGAAGCAGATTGACTCCCTGTATTTTTCCCCGCACTGAAGAAATGAGCCAGATTACAGAGGACAAAGATAAAAGTGGATGAAAAATGGATAAAGTTACACACATTGTGCTCAATAAGGAAGCCTGATAACATATAAATGCTGTAAATGCTATTTTTAAATAAAGGTTTCATATTCAAATTGTTTTTTTCAGACTTCTTTATGGAGGTGGCTTTGAAGAATGGCAGCATTAGCCTGAAGTAACCTTCACCTAAGTCTCAAACTTCCACTGATGTATTTTAACTTCCACTGATGTATTTTAGGTGTACCTTTGTGCCAGAGGAAGGCATGTAAATACAGACATGTAGCACCTGCTTCTCTACCCCACAGATGCCTGTCTGCCTATGAAAACTCAAGTTATGCAAGGAAGAATATAATGGATTACTTGGACACCTATTAAAATTTTGATCCTTAAAGCTGAATTGTTTTCCTTTAGGTGTTCAGTGTGTGCAACCATTCAGATTTATGCATAATAAATATATTCATATGGAAAACCCACAGTAAGCCTTCATTGAAATGTAGACCTCTTTAAAGCATCACTTAATATAAAATTTGTTTTGTCACGGTCTATTTATAACACAAATAGGCAAACTTTATAAACTGCTTGGTAAAGAAAAAAAAATCTTTTTTTCTTTACTCACCAGCAAATTTTTGGATAAGAATGAGCACCCTTTCACATACCCACATCAGCATTGTGAAATTGAGAAACATTCCTGAAGCAGCATTCAGTGAACACCAACACACCTTTGTTAAACAGATGCTGATAAATGCCTTCACCTGTGGAAAATGCTGTGGGTATGCCCTGCAGCAAGGCAGGACACAGCAGTGCAGCATTAAAAACAAGGACCTCTGCAAGAAACATGAGACTAGAAATGCTGTGACTGCTGTTGAGGGTCTAGAGAAGCATTTTGAGGAGTTACAGGGACCCAAAGCACAGGAATATCTGGAAAGGTGGGGTTTATGGCCATAAAACCACAAGCATGTCGCACGTGTCCAGGCAAGAGCAGTGTACCAAGGCTGCTGATGTATTGAGGCTCTTCAGAGTCAGGAAATTGGCAGGGAAGGAAAGTTAGGAAGCCTTGACAGGGAAGGGTGAAGTCTGTACTCTAGGACATAAGTCCTGTACTCTAGGACATAAGTCCCATGCTCTAGGAATAGCAAAACTTTGCTCTAAAGGTGAAAACCCAGGGGTTAGTCATAAAAAACAAGGTCCCAGAATGGAAGGATTTTATTACAACACCAACTATACACTCTGTGAAGGGTTCTGGGATGTGGAAGACAGTATAGCAAAAAGGAGGGCAGTGTAGGCTTTAATTAAACACAGAGCACAGAGCTGGCCCTCTAAATCAATCATTATTTCTTGGAGGCAAGGACAAGTGCAGAGCCGTACAAATGTGTGAAGAGAATTTTGGGTAACAGCCCTGCAGATTTCTCAGAGGAAAATGCTTTGACAGATGCCGAGTGGGACTGCTTCTCCTTATGCTGAACCCAAAGGCAACAAAAAAATAAAAAAAATTAAAATTACTTGATGGCATCCAAGGAAAGTGTAAAAGAAATCTTGATGTGTAAGGCTTAGAGTCTATTTTTGCCCCAGGTTTGAAGTGAGGTATTGGAAAGAAAACAGACTGATAGTGTGATTCAGGTAAAATTGAAGACATCACTTTGAGCAATTCAGAACAGCTTTCTTCCCATGAAAAGGCTGATTCTCTTGGTCATCTTGCACACTCAACCACAATTAAAACATTGGTCCAGCCCTTGATGTGGTTTAAACATGCCAATATCCATAAACATGAGCGGGAACATGCTTCCTGGACTTCAGTCAAGGATCTTAGTCCAGTGCCTTTGGTGGGAAGTGGTCTGAAACTCCAATCTGCCAGAGGATGAGGAAGTCTGCTCACTGTCCTTATGCAAAAATCACATCTGAGCAGAGTTCCTGGTGATCAACCAGCACTGGGGCTTTGCAAGCCAGCTGACAAAAAGCATTTCTTTTTAAGCTCTGAGACAACAGGTTCTTGGCCATGGCATCTGTAAATGCCTGTCAATTTAAAAAGTGGGAAAGGGAACACCAGGAAATCTTTTTACTTGCCAGTCAAGGCTTTGTACCTCCCTGTTTCTTGGAGTTACATTTCCAGTCAGTGCTTCCCAGGAACCTTGTCGTAGCGCACACCACAATCAGGAGTAGCCAGCAGGAAATGACTTGGGGACACCAAACATGACAGGAACAGGCTTTGGGTGGGGAAGCAGATGAGACTGAGGCATGACAAAATAGTCCTGGCAATGACAGCAGGAGACTGGATGGATCGTGTGAGATAACCATCCAGCTCTTAGATTTAGGATTTCTGAGAGGTTGTAGAAATGAGAATGACACTGACCTTCAGTGAATCCAACAGAACTAGGCCAAAAACGTGCAAGATTTCAAATCCACTGTGACAGGAACACAATCTTTGTACCTCCTCCTAGGTCTTATGAAAGAGCAGCTCCACCTGTGAACACTTTCAGCATGAGCTCTCTCAGACTGTTCTCTCTGTCCCTCCAGCATGAAAGTTGCTTGCTGCTTTCTGAACAGATCAGAGGGAATCAGAGGGATAAAACTGTTATTTATCCACACCCGTATTTCAGTCAGGAAGGGTTACAAAAATATCTACATTTAAAATCTTGCCAGCTCTGCACAAATTTATGGTCATTCATGAACATGAAGTACTCTGAGCATGTAAAGTGCTTAGACACATTCTTAAAAAATTAATCTGTTTGTAGTAAAATGAACCTTTTATTTCTCACTGACATGAGTCCCATCCCATGCAAGTAACTGTGTCCAAGAGAAAAAGAAAAATTACCTTTCTATCTGTAGCTAAGAAGGCATCTTTTATATTTAAGGCTTTCCATGTACCATCTGACATGGGGTAGTGGTATGGCAATATTTGCTCACAGTTTCTTTGTTGGCTGATGTGTCTGGGTGACTGCTCAGTGTTGATGGGCATATTTAATTATTGGAAAGAAAGAATTATTTGACTGGACACAGATCTAAGTTTAGAAGTCTCCACATTTTCCAACAAAGCATTTTACAACCCGTTTAACGGTGGAAAAAAATATTTGGGAAACCGGTCAGCTACTTCTAGGACATGCTAAAGTCTTTTTACTGAGGGAAAAGACATTGAATCAAACATCTGGAAACAAATCACTCACAAGATTCCTGCAGCTTTGAAGCAAAATGCCTGGTCAGGATGGAAGGCAGGGGAGAAAAACGAAACCTCAGAATGAGTTTCCCTCTTGCAGTCATCAAAACCTCGTGCATTTAATTTGTCCCAGTTGCTTTGGCCTGCACCAGCAGCGAGAGGAATCCAGGCTGAGGAATCCCCCAAGACTGGAGACAGCCACAGATAGCATCACATCTCAGTTACAGTGCTAGATCTGCCAGGTCTGCATTTCTACTCACCCGATGGCACAGATATTGCTGCACCTGCTCCCTGCCATGAACATTTGTTTTCCATTCTCTTGGGTGAAGTATTCTCCTTGAAACGTGTTTTCACTGTAGGGAGCAGAGCTGGAATGCAAAGCCATCACCTCTGGCTTTGAGCTGTAGCTGGGATGTGCTTGGCTGCTCTGAAGAAGCACAGACCTACTTGTCTTTAACAAATGTGGAGTTTAAATACTTTAATAAACACAGTTCTTTTCAAGACAAGTAGCAAACGTATTCCCAACGTAAATAAAAAGCAAAACGTGTTTCCCAGTTTCACTGTAAATAAAGTAACCGAAGCTAAAACTGAAGACAGAATTCTGTAATATCAAACCATCATCTATAGAAGACCAATAGAAATGCTTAAAAGACCATTAGTACAGGAATTGCTTTGTTTTCTCCATTTGGAAATGAAAATGCAAGATAACCCATCTACTCTGAAATAATGTGTTAATGTGACTTACTGCCTTACCAGGGGCTCCTAAGATAAATATCCTTAGATATTGGCCTTTCCAAGATTTGAAGACCATACTTAAATCTTTTGATTACTTTTCTCCTCCAGAGGAACTGAATCCCCTTGCTATGGTGCAGCATGTGAATTAAGCCTCTCTTATAACTATTAGATTTCGTTAGACATGGCAGATTTTTTTTTTCAAATAGTTGCCAAACTTTAATTCTAATAAGTGTGTCATCTAATGACATTATGTGAAATGCAATGGTGAAATGAGCTTGCTAAATCATTTTAAATATGTCATCTGGCATAAGCAAGGCTTTACTAGTGTGGCCATACCCAGCAGATTTTAAGGTACAAAGGATGGGTAAAGACCAATTTCTGCCAAGGAAAAGCTCCTTTCTTCCCAAGGAAAAACCCTAAATGAGTAGGAATTCATAGAAACAATTACACTTTTCTCCCTTTCTTCACTTTTTCTTGCCCTCAAGAAGCATGGGACAAAAGAGTATTTTACAGCAATTTTTTTTACATTTAACTGAATAATTTTAAAAGTCTTTTCTTTCCATTTATTTTAATGTCTACAACCTTCATTTCTAACGACCTGGGTTTTATGAGTTAACTTGCAGGGACAGGTGATTTAATGCTATTATATGGTACAAATCCCTTTCCAGGATGAAAGGAATCCCCAGAGAATAATGGAAAATTCCCTTCCTTCTTTGCATTTGTCCTGTCTGTCCCTACGACAAGATAAAGTTTCATTTCTCAAGTATCTCTGAGAATATGTATGAACACCTAAGAAATTAATTAATATTGCACACTGATATATGCTTTAAGAATTAGGTATTTTCAGTACTGGAGTGCTTTTATAACTTCCTGTGGCATACTAGAAGGCCCACTGGAAAAGTAATTCAGGGAAAGCATTTTGGGATTCAAAAAACCTCCTAGAGAATGGATTTTCTTTTCTATCTACAAAAGCAAGTCTTGAACATGACTAAGGCACTTAAAGTTTGATGTTTAATAATCTTTCTGGCAATAAATAGAATTCTATTCTGCAGGTGGTTCCATTAAAGTGGAGTAAGTATTTTATAGTCAGTTGTAAGAATGAGTCATTAGGCCTTATCCCTACCTCAAACTTAGAGCAAATGGAGAAAAAGGATATTGAATATGAGAATTTGAAGAGTCACAAGAAAACAAAAATTAATCAGTTTGGTTTCTTCCCTGACACATGTATAATAGTAATTAATGCAACAACAATTTGGATGTACCAGTCTCAATGGCTCATGTGAAAGAACCAAATTAAACATCTATTACAATATACTTCTCACTTTCAGTCAGTCAATGTGTCAAACAAAACATTCATATATCTAAACCTGGAATTTTAAAGAAGTTCTTATTTTGCAAGTTGAAATTTTGCTGTCAATAATAAATTAAGAGCCAAAAAATGCTTCAAGCTGTGTTGTGGTAATCTGCAGGAGCACATCAAAAGCAATGAAGATGCTTGAATGCTTCTTTTTAAACGACACTACAAAGAAGCAAAAAAAAAAAAAAAAAACCAAACCAACCCCACCTCGCTAAAAAAAAACAACAAAAATGCTCAAAAAATCCAGAAAGAGATAAATAGTTTGCATTTTTGCATTCTGTTGGGAAACTGCCTGACAAATCACATTCTCAATCCATTTTGAAATAATCCCAAGAAGGGTTAGAAGGGTTAACTCATAGAAGTTGTATCCTGTACGTGATGCAAACCAGATGCAGGTATATTACTGATTTATTTCAAAAGAATTGGGTTTTTCATGGTATCTAACATTTTCTAAACATTAAATAGAATTTAAAAGATCTTACTGAATTTAAAGTACAAGTGGTGAAATTTCCTTTCCTTTTTAATTACCTGCTTGCTCTGGTGTTTCTGTGAGTCTCATCAGATACTTTGTGCTCTTCTGTTTTCATGCTCTTCTGTTTTCATAACTACCTCACTGAAATATCAATGATTAGGTTCTTTTTAAGCAAATATTTGCTTTTTAGCACAGTTACCATCTTCAGGAGACAAGGAATATTCCTTGCTGAAATTACTACCTTTTGATTAAAAAAAAAAATTGCTCATGTGTCGCTATAGGACATGGAATAAAATGATGCGGACACGCAATTTTCTAAGGTGAAAAAGAGGGTGTTTCATTTCTGACTCTAATATTGATAGATTTCCAAAAGTGACAATGGATTGGAGGGTGACAGTGCCACCTCTCCAATGGCACTGGACAAACCAACAGTTTATCAAATTTTTCCTCTTCTATAAAAGAATGTAAAACAATAAGTTATTTACATAAAGTGCATGAGAAAGTTCATTACAAGAATGTAAACATCAGAAGGCTTAGAAAAACTTAAAAAAACAGGGTGACACTCATGTACCTCAAAAAAAAAAAAAAAAAAAAAAAAAGAATTCCCAAAACATTCACGAAGAATTGTCACAGTAAGAATGATCACAGTAAGAATTGTCACAGTAATTTTTCAAAAGTCTTATTTGGAAGGTTGAAGAGGACAGATTATATGTCATATGACATTGCTTCTGGTTCTTGGCTGCCTGAATCCATGCTGTGAAACCTTAGAAAACCAGCAGAAATGGCCACAATTATGTGTCAGAGCACAGCAGGAGGTGTGAGGTGCTCCTTGGCTGCTGGCAAGGGTTGGGGCAGCAGCGAGGGGAGCACACAAGCAGGAGGCAAAGCTCTTCTTCACCCCTGATGAGGTAAAGAAGGGGACAAGGAGCCCTTGGGCTGCTGCAGCTCCTCGTGCTCAAAGGAGAGTCAGCCCTTCCCTGAAAGCATGGAGTCACTTCTTTCCTGACAGGAATATTCCAGGCAGGAAGTGATGCCACCAGCTGAAGGCAGGCTGGTTTGGCAGGTCCTCCACATTCAGAGCATCTCAGTGCTCCTTCCTCCCAGTTTCCCCAAGCTCCTGGTCTCCCCTGTGTTCCTGCAGTGGTTTTGGGTGCAGAGGGGAGCAGAGGCAGCTTTTGGGAGCCTGGGTGCTGGTGGGAAGCACAGCTGGCTCCATATCTGCACATACATCACAGGAGTCAGCAGCCTATGTACTCCCTGCACTTCCAGCTTCCTTTGATTTGCTTTCCTCAGACTGAAATTGGAAGCAGTGTTCTGTATGCTGGCATACCAGGCAGGAAAGGAAGATCTTCCAGGGTAAGGACTGGTGGCAAAGGCAAAGTGCCGTCATTCTATCCAAAACATGTGAGGAATGAGGTAATGTGGGCTATTCCTCCCACTCCTCGTAGGATTTCAACAGAACTGCAGCCAGCTGAAGGCATTGATCTCAAGCTGCAGTCCTCTTGGAAGGTACTCCAAGGAGTGGGAAGTTCATTTACAGAAGAATTAAAGCCTGTTTCAAACCCCAGCACTTTCCAGTCCAAGCTCTTTTGGCAGCTTTTTCTTCCTAGAGTCACACTTCTCCCGGACGGATGCAGGGGGAGACACTAATTACATATTTTCTCATTTAGTTTTACCATCTATTGAAACACAGTCATTTACCACAGGCATGGGTGTGCTAGAAAGCAAATAAAACTGTTGTCCACTGGTTCACCTCCTGAAGAGCAAGGAACAAGCCAAGCAAGCAATAGGGCAGCTTTCAAAGTCCTGTTTTAATTACTGAGCATCCCCTTTGTGTCTTTTAGTCCAAGTGACATATTATAGAATCACAGAATGGTTTGGGTTGGAAGGGACCCTGAGGCCCATCTCATTCCAACCCCCCTGCCACAGACAGGGACGCCTTCCACTACCCCAGGTTGCTCAGAGCTCCATCCAACCTGGCCTTGAACACTTCCAGGGATGGGGCAGCCACAGCTTTTCTGGACAACTTGTGACAGGTCCTCAGCACCCTCACAGGGAACAATTTCTCCCTAACCTCTAAACTAACTTTACCCTCTTCATTTTAAGGCCATTCCCTCTTGTCCTGGTAAGAAGTCCCTCTCCTGCTCTCTTGTAGCACCTTCAGGCACTGGAAGGTGCCCTAAGGTCACCTCAAAGCCTTCTCCTCTCCAGGCTGAACAACCCCATCTCTCCCAGCCTGTCCTCACACAGGAGGTGCTGCTGGCCCCAGTCACCTTCATGGCCTGCCCTGGACCCACTCCAGCAGATCCATAAACTGCTTTTCATTTCTGTGCTTCAGACAGGACAAACATTGTCAAGAGGGTTAAATGGGTGCTTGTGCTCAAGTGTAAAACCCCAAGCAATGCAGACCATTGAGCAGCAGGACTGCTGCAGCAGCCAGGCCTCTAAAGCTCCTTTTGATCACACACACACCCTCTCTTGCTCCTGTACAACACTGAATCAGCTCCTCTGCATGAAAGAGTTCAGCCTCTATTTACAGAAACAACGTCCCAAAATTTTATGAGTTCCAGCTTTAATACTTGTGCTTTCAAAACCACAAAGTATTTTAATTTCTAAATCTCCGTGGCTCCTTTTCAGAAAGTGTTCCTGATGATGTCCCATTGATAGTGTTTTGTGTTAGGAACATCTTGAAAGAAAACAGTATTTGCCATACATTTTCTGCATGCCTTTGTCTTTGTACTAGTCAACCATCTGCACCCACAATCTAGATATTTTCTCTCTCAAATTCCATTATCACGTCTTATGGTTTATTCAGATGAGCAAAGGATGACATTCACCTCTGAATCCTACTTCTTTTCTAGGAGACCTAGGAAAGCATTATACCTACATAAGGTTTTAAATAATTCTTGGTTTGATACACCAGTTCATGACATCCATAGATTATTACTTCATAAAGCAATTTATGGCAATAAGATGTTCTCCATTAAGCAAACACAAGTCAAAGGAAAACAAAACACACACAGAATGAAAAAGATCTTAAAGCTACATGTTTTCCAGACAGAAGATGGGAAGATCTCCAGTGGAATCTTGTTTTAATTCAAGCACTGGAGACCGCACAACTTGGGTTGCTATTTCTCCCTTTTGTACAAAGTAAAGCCTTTAACCTGACCTTGGAAAAAAAAAAAAAACCATCTAAAGAGGCTTTTGTCATGTAGAGCCCAAAGAACCAAGATTTCCTATGCTGTGATTATTTTTCTCATTAGTCAGTCTTGCCTTTAAAAATAATCAACAAAGCCATAACTTCTCCTTTGATGCTTTGGAGTGAGAATCTAAGTAATGATATCAACAATAATTTGATCATGTACTAGTCAACATTAGTCTTTATGTGGTTTGAATTTGCCTTCAGCACACTCCAAGTTCCAAAGAGTCACTACAAGGAACTTCAGAGTTCAAGCAATGTGTGGATTCCAGAAGGCTCTTCCTCATGCCAGTAAAAAAAAATGGATTTTTTTTCCAGAGAAGCAAGTGGCAATTGGTGACTCCCTTAGAAGACCTGTAAGGTTCCAAGTGGAAAAAGTGGACTGTAGGATTTGTCACCTTGAACATCAGGGAAAACTTTGTTCTGATAGGAGCTTCTAAACCTCTAAGAGGTTTCTTTTAAGGAACTACCCTAATTTAGGAAGTCGGATATGAGATCCTCATAAAACCACCACAAAATTAGCTGCAATGGTAGTCTTTGACCTGAAATTGTGAATGATGTAAGCAAAGCCATATTAAAACCATCCAGGGACAGTAACTTACACAATCAGCATGTAGGACTCCTCAGCTATCTCCATCACATTTAATTTTATCATATTTTCAACCATCCTACCTGGCATCCTTAACCTGTGAAGCCTTACAAGAGGATTGTACGCAAATAGAAGAAATTAAAGAAATTCTGGGTGCTTCAGATGATTTGCCCCTTCTGAAGGACCTCTCAATATCACAGTGGGAGTGCATCAGGACCTGGAGCTGGCCTGGATTTATGGAATATCAGGTCTTGGATCCAAGCACGAAGTAAGACCAGCTCCCCAGCCAATTTCAACTTGCTTTTCCAAGTGCAATGGTTTTTTTTGCTCTGTCCTGTGTGTCTGCTCTGGCCTATCCAGGAGGCAATCCCAAGAAACAAACCAAATTTCCACTGAGCTGCTCCTCAGCCCCAAGCGTGTGGGAGCCACAGAAAGAAGAGAAAAACACAAACTACACCTGTAACATGGATTTGGTGTTCCCAGCCTTTTTTTGTGCCAGACAAGCAGCTTCTCCAAGACAATCCCATGCATTCTTTTTTTTTGCCTCTTCAAAATCATTCTGGACTTTTCTGACTGTTTTCTTCCAGAGAGTGGCTTGACCGTAGCAAAGGTATTTTGTGATCTTGAAAGGTGTAAGGCAGTTCAATATGGTAGAGATTACTTTATTGTTATTTGTTTATTTATCACCAGTCTTTAAAAAGCCTCTTCATGCTGCCGTGGTTTGAGTGCAGGCACTCTTTGCTTTTGGCAAAATGTGTAAGGAAATTCCCTTTCAAACTTGCCACAGGTCTAAGTATCCCTCTTAAAACTGTCAGTAATTGAATTTTATTGCACAACAGAAATGCTCTCAGTCTCTGTCTCTTTACTGTATTGTAATTAAACTTCATGAAAGACACCAAAAAATGGCAAATATGAACAGCTTAAATTTAAGAGGAATAAATGATGGATGTATTCACACAAAACCTCTAAACTTGTACATTTTCTTAAACAAGATGCTTGCTGTCTCTATAATCTTTGGGGATTTTTGCTTCTTGTTTTGGTAGTGGCTGTTTATGTAGCAACGCTAACAGACACTTGATCATTCTTCTGATTTTAATTACTCCTGACATATTTTGTTTAAAATTCCACACTGCTGTTGTAAGACAGTTTTACTGTAGACACTGCTTAGTGATATTTCTCCCTGATGAAAACATCACAGTTAGGGGGCCCTTAAGGTCAAATATTTCCTGCTGCAGCTCTGGAAGTTCAGGAACTTCCCACCACATTTATTAGTGTTTTGTTTTCAGATAAACTTCCCACAGAAAAAAAGGATACAGGCCTTAAAAATTAACTCATGCTGTGTCATCAAACAAATCTTAAGCGATACTTTAATGAGAAAAATTGGCAGTTTCGTCTTATAATTTTCTTACTTGCCTAGTGGAAGTTGTGTACTTTTTTAGATTAATTTATTTCCATAGCCCAGTTTCCTCTCCAGCTTCAGAGGACCACAGGATAAAATAGCCTGCAGCTGAAAAAGGCATTGTGAGTTATTGAATCCAGTATTATATTACAGATAATCCCATCATTGATCTTCCATCCCCTGAAATGTGGTGAGGTGTATTTGTATTTGAGAGATGTATTTGTGGGCAGATGCAAGACAGCAAAAAGGGACAGTTTTGTCCTTTGTTGGCTCTACAGTGTGAAATCTTCCAAGTTTCTCAGTGTTCTCCAAAATCTTGAGGACACCTGGGACTCTTCATTTCATCTCAAGGTCTTCTGAGGATGCTTTGCTGTATTTATAATACAGGAAAAACTTTTCTGTTAAAGGAGCTCATTGCTTCAGCTTTCTGAGGAAAATCTATTTTCATTTCACTGGAAGTTCTACAATAAATTTATTATTTTATGTTTTATAGATGTCTGCCATGGTCACTGAGATATAGCTTAGAGTGTGAGGTGAGGAACATTCTTTATTCTTCAGCTTGGGGGTGGAAGAAGATAATGGGGCAGAAGATGGGGGAGTGAAGGCTGAAGGCACACACACATCTGGAGGAGAAAAAGGCTGGAGTCTGCTCTCTGCTTTTAGTATGCCTTTTACATTAAAAAAAAAAATAAAAGAGCCTTTACTTAGAGGAATTCATATTTTTGGATAGACAGATAGATATGCTATCTCACAGATATTTCATTCTTGTAGCCTGTCACTGAGAATGATATTTGTTCCCCTGTATCTTCATCCCCTTGAAAGGCAAGTCCCTGAGCCAAGCCAGTCGTTTAGGACCTGTCTAAAGCTGTTTGAAGTCCCTATGTAAAGGGAAATGTCCAGGGGACATGCATTTCACTGAAGAGAGACAATTATCTTTCCATGGGAATAAAATCCTTTGGAGGCACTTCCCTGCACGGCTTTTTGTTTGCTGTGAGCTCAGAAAAGCGAGATGTCAGTGGGAACCTCAGTGCCATTTGATGGGTCACCTCTCTGGGGACTGATGGAATCTCAGCTGCACTTCCCTTGTAGAAGTTCTCGTTTTCCTTTCTTTTTTCAATTTCCCTGCCTCTCAGAACATATTTCAAAGCGATTTCCTAGCAGCATGACATCTTTATGGAATGTACGGTGATCTTCAGCAGGTTCCTGCTACGCTCAGAAGAGGCTGACACATCTCAGCTGGATTTGCAACTTGCCTAGATAATGATATTCAGTATAAAAATATGTTTTCTCGTGGCTCATTTCTCTGTTCACGTTTGGGTGAGCAAGGTTATTTTCAGCTGAGGTTATGCAAAACTATTGTGATGAGAAATGCAATTTAGAAACAATGTCTTCACACTGGCAGCATTATCCATTAGAAGTCCACTCTGAATCTCATTTTTCTTGAGTATACTCAGATGATTTGAATAATTAAAAAAGCTGAGCACAACTTGAACTTCTTTGTACAAGAGGTCTGGAGGAAATTCGATTAATCCAATTGGGGATCAGAAACAATGTTTTATGGTGAAAGTTGTAATTTTGAATAGAAACAGGAAAGCATAATTTGGATATTCATTGATCGATATTAGAATCATAGCTTTATACAGAAACAAAAGAGTTTTAAATAGAATATTAACGATGATGATGATGATGGTAGTAATAATGATGATGATAGTAATAATGAGTACAATAGTAAGATTTCCATTTGCGTGCTGGTGATTAATGAGTTGAAACCAATTGAAAAGTGCCTGGATTTCCACCCAGGAATCATGTCCATGTCTCTATGCCAAAGAGACCAGTCATCCAACTAGCTAACTTCAAACTTACTAAGGGTCCCTGCTTGTTAGAAAGTGACATTTGGGGTATTTTCTTACTTAACAAACTGTGGAGGCTACAGCAGAGACAACTATTACTGAAACCAGTTGAATTTTCTCCCGAAGGGGAGTGGTAAATTATGTGGAGTAAAGCAAACAAAGGACAGAGTGGTGTGGAAGCAGCAGCCATCCCTGGGCCGGGTGGATTTCCCAGAAGAGCCCCGACGGGAGCGGGAGCGGAGCGCGGGCGGATCTCCAGCCCGCGGGAATTACCGACCCGGCTCTGTGACCTGCTGCACCTCACCTAATTGTGCTTCTGATAACAAGCTGCAGATATAATTAGAAGTGTAAAAGCAATGAAAGAGATTGTAGGTTTGTTTCACACCTTCTGGTAAATGGGAAAATAATTAGATCCAGGATATTGTGGCAGAGCATGCTGTGTGGATGATTTCAAAAGCTGATGGATTTAGAGGAAAGGGGGATTGTCTGAATGACTCTGGAAAATGGTATTCAATCCCCAGGCACTTGGAAACATAATTTCATTTTTATATGAGAAATTTTAGCAATAATGTGTGGAATTTTTACCCATTTGGGGAATTATGCCATTTCTACTTGGTGAAGAAATATGAGTGCTGTGGTGTGTTTAAAGGAAAAGGTAGTAGGCTGAAAAAAATGTCAATAGCTTGATCATTCTGGTGTTATAAAAAGGCAAGTCTAATCAATGAATATTTGTTGATTTTTCAAACTTAAGGGTCACACCAAATATCTGTCTGAAAATACCTTGGAGGCTAGTCCTTAAGGACTCATCCTGATTTTGCTTTTGCATTTGACTGTGCTTCACTACACAGCAGGGTAGCTTTGTGGGTCAAACATATCTGCAGCTTAGAGACTTGCTACTTAAATCTACAGACTGGGAATGAGCTGCCATTTCTCCTGAGAGAAGGAGAGTGGAAAGAGATATTTCTTTTTTTTTTTTTTTTTTTTTTTTTTTTTTTTTTGCATAGCTGATGGCTGCTCATGATGGCTGATGGATTCGGAGATCACTTTGTCTCCTGTCACAATAGGTCTGGCTGTGAAAATACCTGTGAAATTACTCCCTGAAATTTGGAGGTAATGGTTGCTTGTGCAGGGATCCTGTGATGGAAAAAAAAAATAAATAAGAGGGAAAAAAAAAAAAAAAATGGTTGCTTGTGCAGGGATCTTGTGATGGAAAAAAAAATAAATAAGAGGGGGAAAAAAAAAAAAAGAGGGAGAGAAAGACTTGCTAAACCCAAGCATCCCTAGCTATGAACACCCTGCTGTAAAGTCAGGATGACTTGTCCAGTCCCCAGTCAGCTGAATTATACTGACAAAAGCTGCCTAGATACCAATATGCAATAATCCTTTTCAGGGTGGAGATTTAACCAGAAATGACAGCTTTCAAATGCTTATAGCATCATTATCTGTGCCCAGAAATAATCTTGGGGAAATAACACATGAATCTCTACCAGAGGCAGTTGGAAGCAAGAAACTTGAAAAGCAATTTCATATTGCTAAATTCTACAGAAAAATGCTTTGCCATACATTGTGCACTATGTGTGACCTGCAGATATTGCATATGCAGTAAATACATTGGTCACAAGCAAACCTCCTCCTGCTTCCTGCTACATCAATAAAAGAGATGGGAAGAACAGACAGGCTACTATAAACAAGCATTCTCTCAGGGAACGTAAGAATGACTTATTTGATGGAAAACTACCCCTGGATCTATCATCTAATATAAATTATGACTCAAATGTGGTTTTTTGTCTTGTTCAGGTCATACAGTCCCATTCCATTTTTACACATTTTACTGGGTCTCTGAGTGTCCCTAGCAGAATGCGATGGCATGGCACGATAAAATTAAGGGCAACAAATCTGCTGTGCTTTATAGCATCTTATACATGGGATTGACAAACCCATCCACCTCAGAAATGAATAATTTATGATCATTTGTACTTTTCTGTGCTTTGCTACAGTATTCAAAAGCATCAGGAACCAGGCAGATGTGTCAGGAAGCCTTCATTGCTCTTGGTGCTGAACAGGAGCAGCCCCCAGCTGACAGAAAGTCTGTGCACAGCACTAGTCCTCTCTTTGCTCCCTGCAGTGTCTGAGATAATTCCCTGTGTGCCAGGAGGGATTTCTGATGGAGCCTGCAAGTGGCTAAGCCACACAGCAGGGTGATGGTCAGAAAGAGAGGGGGGAAAAAAAGAGTTCCTTAGGGGAAAAGCTTCAAAGGGTAAAACTATTGACCCTCAACTGAGCATTGCACCTGCTTCTTGAACTCTCCTGCCACACTGGGAGTTTACTACAGTGTCACTGTAGGCACAGCCATGCCATCATGAGCTCATGCAGTTTTTTAGCACGTTCAAAATTGCTGGTAGAACCCTCTGAGCCCTTTCTGTGACCAGCCAGGGACAGATTTTACTCTGGTGGCTCTATTGATGACAGTGAGACATGGGAACTTGCAATAGACAAAAGTCTACAAAAGCACTCCAAAAATCATGTATTAACCCTTCCAGTCATGTTTTCAGCTCACATGCTCTTCCCCCTTTTATTTTCATGGGATATCTTCAGTACAACCCTAATTTCCAAGGAGGGGGTTAGCCAGCAGACTTACACTGTTTAAACCTTCCACTCAGCAATTCTTTAGGATCACTTTTATTGTGAAATATGAGCACAGGTTCCCTTTTATTTTTATGTTGCTGGCTTCTGTGGGAAAGTATAACATTTTATTGAGGAGATTAATGCCTCAGGACACTGTATATAAGAACTCAGGCTGACAGATATTTAAATACATTAACAGAAAAATAGGTTCAAAAATACTGCCAAGCATAGGCTTTGTTCTATAATACCCCTGCATTGCATATATTATTTTTATTATGTTGGGCTTTTCCTGGCCTGAATTCCAGAAGAGCCCTGCTCCTCAAGTTACATTAGCACTCTGTGCCTCCATCTATACCCTTGCATCCATCGATCCTTTATGACCCTGATCCAAAGAGCTATCAGGAAACCAGTGATTTGATGAGATCACTCATCCCAGCCCAAAAATTCCTAACAGAGCTAAATATAGGACCAACATTCATAAAAAAAAAAAAAAAAAAAAAAAAAAAAAAAAAAAAAAAGCAAATGAGCAATATTTCCTGCTCTCCCTATCAATTATGTTATGCATTTCTGGATGCCTGCCAAAAATATTTCTTGTTGGCTCCTGATTTCTGATCCTATTCTCACCTGGCAGAGTTAAAAAAAAATGCCCATAACTAAATATATATTATACATTCACAAAAGCATCTTTATCAAGGTTAAGGAACTGGTTGAATGTATTGGAAGATGCCTCACCATATCCTTTGAGTGGATCTGATGTAATCTTATTTTAGTAGTTTGGCTTCAATTTGACACTTAGTGTCTTGGAAGAGGCTTTTCTTTTTTGTTTGTTTTCATTCATTAATGGCAATAGATAATTTGGGAACAGAGGGGCTGCCATGCAGAATCAGCACATCAAACTGCAGCCAGATCCTTGAGAATGTGCAGAAAACATCTCAGAGGGATCATGAGTGTCTGGGAGGCTCTTGTCTTAGTCATTCTGCTATCTGGAGATGGCCATAAACTTTGAAGTACTTGCATTTTTTACAATGCTGTTTAAAAATACCCAAAAAATAACTCTGCTATCAAATATTGCAATATTTGTTTAACTTATGTCCCTATGAATCCACCTTGCCAGATTTAACTTTTCAACATCTTTTTTATGAAATCTGAATTCTCTGCTTTCCATTTTCATAAATTGTCATAACTTTGAATAATCACAGAAAAAAAATAGAAATTTCTCATATGCTTCTTTACTTATGACTCCTTACTTCAAATATTTCTGTAGTATCCAGTGTTGTAAAACCTTTTTAGAGAAACAGTCCCAATATTTTAAAGTCATTTAAAATGAGAGGTTTTTCCATCCCATTGACCATTCTTATTACCCTCCTCTCAGCATCTTTCATGTTTAGTCTGCAATATCTTTTCTAAAATGACCTAATGAATATTCTACACAACTTTTGTAGCAGAAGCCATACTCTGAATAATCCTGATACCATTTTTCCCTGTGTACTTTATAATCTGATCCATTTGTTAAATTAATTCCCTTTTGGATGTATATGGCTGTATATAGGAAGAATGGGATACTTCTGCATCATCAACCACAGCTGCAGGGTTATTGCCAGGTCCCCTTCTTAAACTGAGCCTTTTGGACCTTGGCAAGTAAACAGTTCCCTCTGGCACTGAACTTTGCCACTTGTCATGTCATAACTTCCCATCAGCAGTGAGCAGCCTTACTGTGCTGCTCGCCTTCCTTTCGGATGATTAGGAAATATATTAAGCATTTAATCTAACACAGAGCCTTGGAGTACTTTTAAAAAAGTAAACCTAAACCACTCCTCAGTTTCCTACTGTGCTTCTGAGTCATCAGAATGTTCTGACTTTAATGTGGCAAATGCTCCACTACAAGACTTCTTTGTAAGCCTGTGCCTATAGTGTCAATCAGGTTTTGTTTTATGAATTACTCGATTTTTCCAGTTTGAATCTTCTGATATAAAGTGAACTGACATTTTCCTTGCAAAGGCTATTGGTTTAACTCACTTCTACTACAATACCAGACAACTTCATATTCTGCTTATAACTAACATTTTGACCAGATTTTCAAACACACAGATGTCAGGGTTACCCACACTAATGCTTTTGCTGACCTCTGAATTATTGTTTTAAACACCAGCTATCCACAAGTCCTCCAAACCCAAGGTTGTTTTTAATGAGAGATCACATATCTTTGCAAGCAGCTCACATTTTTATTTTTGAACTCCTTCAGGACTCATAAATGTATGACATCTGGGTATCCAGAGTGATAGCATGAGACAGCTTGGGAAAATAAAAATGAGCCTTGTCTATAAATCAGCCTGGCAAGGTGCCACCATGTCAGTAGTTCTTGGAAGGCTTCTGGAAACCTTGCAGTTTGAATTTTTCTTACCCCAGCATGTGCAAGGCAGTCATAGCTGCTAAACTAGGCTTTATTCTATAATCTGATAATATGTACATTATCAAAATCCAATTTTTAAGAATATTTGCTCGTGGAAACACAAGCCCCCTTGCAATGTTCATCTGAGCTGAGCTTTCATCCTCTAAGTGTGAAGCCACTTCCTTAACCATGGACTATCCTTCCTGCCCACCATAAAACAGTTCACTGCAGGAAATCAAAGTCAAGTTGATTTTTCCCCTTTAATTCCAGAGCACCCAAAGTGTTTTTATACAGCTGCATAAAAGTTAAATTTGACCCTCAGCTGCCTTTCTTCTGTCACCACAGAGCCACAAGATTGAAGACTTTCTTCTCAACTCAGCCACAGAATGGTAGAAACCAAAGAGTGAGCAAATGTGGGGATGCCTTAAATAGGCTGTGCTTGTAATTTTAGGGATGGGTTCTCCATAACTCCCCTGGTAAGAGCAAACAGAATCCCAGGGCATCATTGCTTTCTGTTTGTCTTCTCTGTGATGCCCTGGAGCTACCTATAAAGTTTTCAGTTTAAAAATTAAATGGTGCTTAAAGTGATGTGGAAAGACATGAGTCATAAAAGGATGGATGTGTTTGTAGAAGAAGAGTCTTTCCAGAGTATTTAATAATTTCTGTCGAGTGGTTCCCCAGTCTCCATTGGACTGGGCAGTGCTGCAAGAGGAAGCTGACAAAAAATCTGTTTATGACTTTTGCACTGAAGCTGTAAAACCAAGATGCAGGGAGCAAGACCAGAGCTGTCTGTGCAGTAAAGTGAGGGTGCTCCACATTTCACATCTCCTCAGGATTGCTCATTTGCTGCCACTGGAAGTAAGGAAGTATGAAAAAGTCCTGGCAATAGGAGCCTGTCCCCTGAGTTTACCCTGTAAAAATGAAACCAGGGACTTTATTTAATTGTTATTACCTTTACTTAGTAGAAATAAGTAAACTGAAATAATGAAATTGATTTGATAAAATAATAATTCTTTGACATACGAATTATTAATATTTAAGAAAATATTTGATTTTTGCTGAGCTGGGGTACAAGCCTGAGTGATGGATGTGTGTTATTGTTGTGAGGGGTGTTTGCTTTTTGTCCCTGGAGTTGTTCAGTGCAGGCTGCAGTTGTTAGCAGTTAACAAGTCCATTAGAGGTGCCTTGGAGAGTGCAGTCGACAGACACTTCTGTGGGGTTATGAATACATGCAGTGTCTGAACGTGCTCCTTGGCTCCCACATAATAAACCTGAGGAAAAATAAAAGCTCTGTGTTGCTATAGTAACCTATATTGATATAAAAAAGTGTGGATAGTTTCCTTTGTGGGTGACAGATGCAGGACACTGGTAGCTTAGCCTTTGTCACGCTGCCTGGTTGTGCATGTGCCACACTGTCAGCAGAACTTCTCATTTAAGAACCAAATATTTTAGTGCAACATGGCTGGATTCTGCTTTCTTAGGGTTTTTGAGTTCACATAACTCAAAGCACTGTTTAGAAAAAAAATAAAAGAAAACAAAGCACAATTTAGACTTACCCATGACAACTAAAGCTGGCATAAATATATGTCTATTTTTAAAATCATGATACTAAGCAGCTCTGCAACATTGCTCATCTGCTTGGACACAGTAATAACCACCCAGGCATTGCATCTGTCCTTTAACTCCTCTCTAGCCAAATAATCCATGGGAGTTGTAAAGTTTGCCTGTGAGGTTGTAGAAATGAGAGGTACAGCAGGAGTGAGAGCTGCACCAGCTCCATCAAATAAATAAAAGCCCTGAAAAGGGAAGTTTAGTTTTCCACAAGAGGAAGGCTGCTGTGAGCACAAGTCCTTGAGTACACTCACTACTTGGAGAGGTGTCCCAGAGCCAGTGCTTCATTTCTTTGCTGTTTTTAGGTTGACATGCTCCATCCAATGCTCGGGACACCACTGAGCTCCTGGGAAAAGAATCATTTTGAGCTGCACCAATATGGGAGTTTGGGAGTGGTTTCTTTGCATGGTGAGGAGTGATGAAGGAATAAGAAGAGAGTGATTAAACTTGTTGCTCTGGGAGCTTCATCTTCCTGGGACTTGTCAGCCCAACACTTTTCAGAAGCAGTGAGAAAATGGAGTGTAATGCTAAAAATTGTTTTGACACCGGTCAGCAGCCACTGTGGCAAGCAACAACTAACATTACGTTGTTCAGGACACGAGTCTAACTGTGTTTAACTGTGGAAGAAGAGGAGGATAAAGGGAAAGGAAATCTCCAGAAACCTTAAAATGTGTGTGAGAGGAAGCCCAGCAATTCAAGCAGTATAATTAGTGCCACAAATTGTGTCAAAATAATCAGCTGGAATTAGTGGAGGTTGAAATGTTCAGTAATGTTAGGGATGACTTGCTTGTAGCTTCCAGTTGTCCTCCATCTATTTTATATAAATATATATATATATATATATATACACACACACACACATATATAAAATATCTATATTATATATAGATAATGTTATATATATGTATATATATACATGTGTATGTATGTCTATATGTATGTATTATATATAATGTGACAATATTGCTTCCTGTTGTCACAGCATCCTTGTTTCCAGGTAAGGATACTGAGCAGAGCTCCCTTTACTGATAGTAACCAAAGAACAGAGGTGCTTGGCTTTTCCAAATTAACTGTTATGGATAGGCTGTGCTGCGTTTGTGTTCTTGGTTCTTTTTCCTTTTTTTTTTTTTTTTTAATGTCAAAACTCAAGAAGAAAGAAAAAAAGGGAGTTCAGAGAGAAAACCACAATAGAAGGAAAAGGTAAATAAATAAGAGTCCTGCTTAATTTAGGGCCCTGACTTGATGTTGTTGTGACATAGCACACCCATCATTCTACACCCAAGAGATTTTTTAGGGACCTTTTTGGGGCAGTGCTGCTGTGGGTATAACATGAAGCCAAATCAAGGTTTCAAACAGGAATGGTTTCTTCATTTTTGTGCTTTTGTTTTGAAATTTTGTTTGATATCAACACAGTTTTTGTACTTATATTGTTTTCTGATTTGTTTTTTCCAGCAACTAGCATGAGACACCTTCTTGTCACAGCAAAGACAACTTTTCTAAGGATAAAAAATGAAAGAAGAAAGAAACGTGTAGAACTGAATTACAATCAAACAGCATCCTCTTTAACTAGCATGTTAGGTCATAGTACAGATATTATTTTAAGTAATTAAAATTCCTGCCATTTCCAATGTCAGATTCAATTAAACTCAGAGGAACACAGAAAGTACAAGTTTGTTATGCTATAGCATAGACATTTGCATTAGAAATTTTCCTTTATAGTCAAGCACACATGACAAAAATTATTACTGTTGTTTATATATGCTATGAAAAACAGTAATCCTCTTTTTCAAACACTTTGGAATTGTTTCTCCCCTTAAAGGGACACAATGAAGTCTTAGTGCTCTGTATTTAAGAAAGCTCAGGCAAAAATGAGTCCTTGTTCTTATAAATTAATGAATGTTTAGCTTGGTGTACATGAGCACACTCACAGGGTCTGAAGAAACTACTCATGAATGTAAAAATAACCATGGGTAGATGAGTTTATAGGACAAGTCCTTGCCATTGAGATGAATGAAGTAATAAAAAAAGGTTGGTCAAAGACATTTTTCTTAACATCTCATCAATCTGAATGAAAGCAGCGGGAATGAAATAAAAAATAGATTATGTTTTTAAAGAAGAATAAAGAATTGACTGTTATACACTTGGCAATATATGTGAGTGCACTTACATCTATATAACTATAGATTTAATTCTAACCTAGTCAAGTAAATGAGTATATAATTAAAAGTGTAACACTAAAAAAATTTCTGAATTAATATTGACTGCATATCTGCTATGAATACCCTAAAACTAGAGCAAAATCCATTCTCTCTGTATAGTTAAGAAGGCAAAATATAGTTTGTCTCCCTAGGTGCTGAAGCAGCAGTCTGTTTTATATACCAATACAAAGAAAATTGATAGGAGGAGGGGGAAGCATTGCTTTTATATCACAATAATTTTCAATAATTGCTGTAATTTTCTGGCTGCCTTGCAAATGCCAATTGAAATCTGTACAGCACATGAAACATAATGGAAGATAATTGGAAATGCACTGCATATCATAATCATTGTTCAAGTTATAAAATTACACGGACAAGTCTATATTTCATTGTAGCATGTAATCTATCAAATGGCAGACAGGCTGCATAATGCAGGTGACTGCAATTCTTTTCAGGGAATTGTTAAATATCTGAATGGTTTTGTACAGCAGCACCCCTCACTGCTGCTGTGTCTTAAGGGTTTTATGCATTGCAGGAAATTTGCTGAGCAGTTTGAATCCCAGGGAGCACAAGGCCTGAATGACCCTGATGAACAGGTTAATATGTGGCTTATTCCCAGCTTTTATATAAGAACTCCTACTTGAGCAAACTCCCAGAACAATCTGACTTTTATTTCCTGAGCCAGGCAGTGAACTGTATCTCACTCATCACTTTAGTGCAGCCAGTGTATTTTCCCCTTTGCTCCAATGTCTTGCTGGTCTGAGTAAATGAAACTTTGCCATGCTCACTGTTTCCCATCAAATATAGAATACACACACACAAACACCTATCTATATCTCTATATCTATATCTGTCTATATAATCTATATCTATATCATCTATATATATCTATTGATATCTATATCTAGATTTATCCATCTATCTATATCTATATCTATATTTCTATCAATATCTATATCTATATTTATCTATCTATATCTATATCATCATCTATCTGTATCATCATTTATCTATATCATATATATCTATATCTCTATATCTATATCTATATCTATCTATATCATCTATATCTATATCTATATCTATCTATATCATCTATATCTATATCTATATCTATCTATATCATCTATATCTATATCTATATATCTATCAATATCTATATCTATATTTATCTATCTATATCTATATATTTGTCTATCTATATCTATATCTTGTCATCTATATCTATATCTATATAATCTTTATGTATATATAATCTATATCTATAAATCTATCTGTATCATCTATATCTATATAAAAATACAAATATTGAATGGATTCTACATTGTCCACTCTATATCCTAATCCTCTATTGTTAAGTGACTGTGAAACTTGGTATGTGGTAAAGGCAGCCACCTCCACATCATGCAAAGCCAAGGTATGGATGTCCATCAGGAAATTGCTGGTTTTGGCAATGACTGTTATTTTTGGTGCTCATGTCAAAATTTAGATGACAAATGAGATAAAATTATCATATTAACAGGCAAAAATATTAAGCCCTGTCACACAAAATGTAATTCTTTGGGCTGTTCCTGGACATCAAGCTTGTAAGAAATTCTTGTCAGGTAGTTTAAAGTTACTGTGCAGTAGTGGGTTTCTGAAAAATGAGGATTTTTAATACTCAAAAAAGCAGAATTTGCTGAGTCATTTTCTCTAAAAGGGGTAGGGTTTTTTTTCCAATTGCCATTTTTGGCAGCCTGTTTTTGCTACAGACATCATAACTGCCTGAAATGGAGTGCCAAAAAGAGACTGATGGGAGAATCTCAAGACAGAAAATAATTAGCTCAAAACAAGGCAAGAGTTCCCACACCAATAAAAATTGCTCATTTGGTTGGAATTACAGAAAACCGTGTGATTTTTTTTGTTGGTGGTGAATCAATGGTGCAATTAATTGCTGTGCTGTTAATTGAACAATTGTAATTGCACAGTCACTGCTGCAGTTTCTTCCCATACAAATTAGTTTTAAAACAGTTTGCCTTGAGGTGCACTCACTGGTACCACTTCATTTTTTCAGTTGGACGTGGAAACCATACTTTTGGCTGGCAACTGGTGAAATTTGAAGCCTCCATAGTTTCATTAGTTTTTCAAAAAGATAAAGTAATGAAAAGCATGTTTCCCAGCAGTCCAAACTCTGTAAGAAATTAGAAAAAATATTACTGGGAGTTTTGCTTTTTCATATTTTAGAAATTTTAAAAATGCCCTTGACTGTAAGACCAAGCAGGAGTTGTTACTTTATGAGGTTATGGGGAAGGCTCTCACAATTGAATGGAGCAGAAACTGAAATCACCTGAAAGAGAAGGTTTGGATTGCCTTGTCTGCAATTTCTGAGCAGCAGCCTGAGGTGAAGACAGTCCCCAGGGCTGTGCTGGATCTGTGTGGATGTGCTGGATCTCTGTGGATGTGCTGGATCACTGTGGATGTGGTGCTTGGGGCCATGGCTCAGTGCTGGGCTTGGCAGTGCTGGGCTATCAGTTGGACTCCATCCTAGAGGCCCTTTCCAACCTGAATGATTCCATGATGCCGTGTCAGGCAAAGACAAGAGCCTCCCTCTCGCAGTGTCCCCTCAGTGTCCCCACACATTTGCTGCACTGGTCTGCAGAGGTTGGTGTGCTGCCAGATGCCCTGCACCTTCTCCTGACATGAAAGAGAGAGAGCAAGGCAATTCCCAAACTCCTGGGACAGAGAAATTAATTTGGACTCACTGAATCATCTCTTGCTTGGGCATTTGTCTGTCCAGGAGCTGGATCTTGCCTCTTCCACAATCCCTGATGACAAAACAGAACCTGCATTGATCTCAGCAGGGGCCAAAAGACATGTTCATTTTCAAAATCCCTCTTTAATCAAGACTTTTCCCTGGCATCAAAGCAGAGGGAGTGTTGTCTGTGGAGCAGCTTTCTCCCATGGACTGGCAATGGATAAACCTGCCCAGACCAATTGTTGAGTGAGATCTTACCCAGCCTGATGCTGTCAGGGATCCCTGATGCAGCAGCCAGCCATTCATGCTGCTCACAAAGAAGCAGACATTTAGCAAAATAATTTGTGGTAGGGCTTGTTTTATCATAATCTTCTTTAAAGTCCCAGAGGCACAGGGGTTTGGTAGGAGAGCCTGTGCTCTTCCAGTGTGTTGGAACAGCCTCTTGAACATCCACTGGTGTATATAGTCTTTGTGAGAGGTGCCAGGCTGGTAAAATTGAATCTATATGGCTTTATAAAAATTCCTACAGGCTGAGAAATTCCTTCAGCTCTGAGCTTCAGCCCTGAGCAGACAAGCATCTTCAGGGCGACAAAACTGCTCGGTGCCTTGCTTTCTTTCTCCCCTGGAAATGTTCCTTATTAACATTTTCCCTTTCTGGGTGGATTTTTAAAAATTTATTTTGCAATTGTGGATACATGGAGACACTTTTTTCTGGATGCAGAACAACAGACAGCAAATCCAAATGACAGCAGAATGTCATTACATGTGATGATGCAGTGGCACACAGTTTTGCAGACAGCATTAAAATTTCAGTCATGTCCTGTGACTGAAAAAAAAAGAGAAGAATTTAAACAGATCCAGAAATGAGCATGATTAAAGACACAGGGGTCTTCTATGTTGGAAGCAATTTAAAATATTAATATTAATTACATTTGGAGAGGAGAAGAAATATAAACCAAAGGATGATATCAAAAAAGTGAGTCATGAACCCCTGTTTTGCTTAATAGAAGACAATTAAATTTAAGAAATTAATTTAGAAGAGCTATGGGAAGTATTTCTTTATAGCATTTCACACTGTAACATATCACTCCAATGTATGTAAATATCCTAGCTGAGTTAAATGAATTATCTTTGATTTGATGCAGAATGAATGTTGGTTTTACATTAGCTGGGTTAAAAAAAATATTCTTCAAGTCACCAATCACTATCCTTCACACACAGAGATTGTTTTCCAAAGTAAAAAAAATAAAAAAAATACAAACAACAACAAGCATTAAAAACCCCAACAACCCCCTCCTTGCAAAGTTCTTCTGTTTTTATGGATTGGGATAACACGGAGGAGTTGGTATCCCATGTCTTCTTACTCCAGGCAGAAGAGAGAAATTAGTGTATTCATTTTAGTGCCTTAACCCTGCAGTGAAACCTGCATTGTAGGGAACCAGAATGTGAATGGGAGTTTTACCTGGGCACGAGGGAAAGGGGGTAAGATCCTGCTGGGAACTGTGTGCAAAATGCAAAATAATCCCCATATATTGCCTCTTGTTGGCAGCTGCCAGCCATGGTCACGGGGACAGCCAGAGAAGGTGGATGGGTGGTGCTGACAGGCATTTCCCTTTTGAGCCAGTTTAAGTGTTGGGTTAGAAAACACACTGGCATGCCATTTGTAGGAAAACTAGTTCAATAACATCTTCAATAATAAAATAAGATTTTCTTTCACTTGATTTTAAAAATCAAATGCAGAAACTGAGTACATTTTGTAGCAACATCTCTAAGGAATGTCTTCATAGCTGCATATAGGCCATGCAAAACAGGGAGTGGAATACTCCTGATAGTGCAACAGAATATATTTATGGCTAACAAACTGAACTTTCCCAAATTTGACTGTGCAGAAACGAGCATTTCCTATTGGGAAACTTTAGCTGATCATAGAAAGACTTGCAAGAGAAGTGCCCAGAAGGGATTGTACCTTGGGGAGGCTTAAAATGGGCACAAACAGAAAAAAAAAGGCACTGAGAGAACAAGAGGCACAACCCCCAGTGCTGGGGCATGGAGTCCACATCTGAAAGTTCTGCCTCACATTGCCTTGAATTATTCTTTACAATGGCTTTTGCCTTGTGCTGAGCTTCTTTTTTATCAACTGCCTTCTCTGACAGGAATTTTTAACTACAAACTACTGGGATTGTCATGGGGTTTCTTCTTTTTAGGGCGCTATTGCTGTCAAGCCCAACTCCATGTCATTTTGAAATTACCAACTTTTTCATCCCCCTGAATCCTCTCCTTATGCTTCCTTCTCTGTCTCTCATTCATTTCTGCATCTTTTATGACCTCATTACTATTTATATTTCAAAGCATATTAAATCTAGATCCCACATGAGAAAAAATTATAAGAGACAAGTCACCCTTAAGTCGGTCTGTATGAAGAAATTCACAGAAACTAATACCACATAGAAATGGTTTGTTACTTAGGAATTAGTGATCTGTCCTTACTGATTTCTTTGATGTTATTCATAGCTTTGTAAGGAGTCAGGATTTAAAACAAAAACATAATTATGGTTTATTTTCACTTCAGTGTTTCCCATTTATGGGATCCTTGCTTCAGAACTCAGAGCGCTTCCATAGGAATAATTAATCTCCTCCTGAGCAAAAAGGAAAAGGTATCTGATGGCCACCTACTTGCTTTTCTCACATCAGGAGTGTCTGGAGTCTGGGATGGCCTCTGTGATAATTATGGGCTGCCTCGGGGCTGCTGTAAATTGGGTTTACCTGCCTGACTCCTCGGGGACTGCACACACAGCAAGAGGCCGTGAAGGACAGGTAGAGGTTGAGCTGCAATCCCTTCTCTGCCTGGTTCCCTCCACTACAGCAGAGCTGAGATAATGTAGGAAGAACTCATTTGTCCAGGGGTTTCCCCCATGTTGGGCATATCCTCAGGAAACTGGAGTCTGCTGGAGTTTCAGGTTTACAAAGCTATGGAAGAAAAAAGAATATCAACTAGTGAAATCTGAGCATATTTTAGCTGAAAAATAATAACTCTTCTCTGCAAGAGATTTAAGTAGTTTCCTTTTATTTCAGAAACAAAATTGGATATTTTCTTCCTTTCAAGTAGATGCGCTGGTGCTCTTCAAGAGACTGAAGTGCCTCACCCAGGAGAAATTGAGATAATCCTTAAAATCCATGCTGAAATTTTGTTTTCCTTGTCAAGGTTTGTTTTAATCCAGATCATTTTCCTGATCCAACTGAGTGGCCACCAGAAATAGTTATGCTAATAAATGCTAATTCACCTCAGAAATGAGAGTCTAGGGAAGGGGCTACTTAATTCAGAAGCATTTGTTTTCCTGTTATTTTGAAAGTGCTGTATTTATAAAACATTGCGGTTTTCATGCTGTACATCACTGGTTGATAATTTTTACAGTGGAGTGGCCTGAAATGAGGAAGTTGTCTATGCAACTGTTTTGTTTGACAGTAAGAACAGGAATTACCAGAGATGAGCAAGTAATTCAGGAGATAAGCATCTTTAATTACTCTTGTCCGTGTGTTCACAGATAGCCTGTAAATTAATACTCACAGGTGACAATTGTGATCTTTTCATCAATAGATGGTTTGTGAACAAATCTACTGCAAATATTTGCTTCTTTACAGCCTGGCTCATAGTTGAGTTATGTAATTGTGATTATCGGACAGGATACTGCCTTTTTCCTGTAGTCTAGTGATATTAAATTTATTATCACAAGTGTTTGGGAAAAAAAGCACATTGGGATAAACTCTCAGGAACAGTAGCTGGAAAGAAAGGAAGAGCAGATGCTTCTGTTATCAAAAGCTGTTTTGTGACAGATAGAAAGATGGATGAATTGGTTGATTGATCAGCTTTGACTGAACTCGGAGAAATACACAGCTTCTGGTGGAAATTTTTAGGAAATGCTTACACCACCAGTAAATTTTGGATTCTGCTCTGTCTTAGTCCTTTCAACAAGCAGTTGTTAAATTGCATGATAGAGAGCACACAAAGCAGGGAAGGGACACCATTTACGTGTTAACTTCTCTGGGTGAGATGCTTGCCAGACTCCAGTTGGTAGCATTTCCCAGGGACATCTGGGGCTTTGAAATTATGTTCAGATGACATGATCCTAGGCATGTTTTTTGTCTCTCCACGCACACAGAAAGTAAACATATGCAGGTGGTTTTGATGCCACTTATTCAAATTAGCATCTGAATTTTTGAACAGCCTCTTTATCAGAGCTCAGAGATTATGGGAATGATGTTCTCCTTTTATTCTTTGCAAACATTTTGTAAAGCATCTTTGATTCTTCAAGTTGTCATCCCAATCAGTGGTATGAAGCAAATAAGTCTGTTTTGGGGTTTTGAGCTGAGAAATAAATGCTCAGTGGCTTGTCTTTCTTAGTAAACCACCTCCTCTTCTTGGAAATGTTTATGCTCTTGTAGAACTAAGAGACTGAATCATGAAGTACAGGAATGTCTGTTACTTGTATTAAGTCAAGATTTTATTCATAGTCTCACAATAATACTTTTTTCATATATAATTGGTGCTGTGGTTTTCTTAATAAGATATCCGTCCTTGCCTTCATTTTGTGTTATTTTTGATACGACATCTCTCATTAGATACTATTTTACTGGCATTAAAGAGAGCACTACTATGAATTCTGAAGCTGCTCCCTTTGTCACAGTCCCTCTTGTAATATTAATGGCAGTTAAAAATAACAGGTTCTGTTTTCTCTATTTCCTCTGCCTTGCCTCCTGTGTGTTCTGGCTGCATTTTCATTTGTGTCTCTGACAGGCTGTATAGGTCTCCTATAGTGATGAATTCACCAACCAAATCTTCCTGTCTTTCAGATAAAAACAGTTCACTGCTGAGTGCATGGTGGAGGTTTTGCTTTCATTATTTATGAAAACAATCACGCCGGTGTTTTTCACTCTCTTCTCTCTGGTAAAAGGGTAATTTTGTACTTACAAGCTCAGAATAAGCTTTAGTAAATTGAGTTTGGCTTAAGCAGAGCATGTCTCCTTTGCTTTGTTAGGAAATCTGGGCAGTGGAGATTTTCCAGTGGCCAGAGAATGATGTCCCAGAGTACCTACACAAGCATTTCTGGATCTCAGACTGAACATGGGTTGTGTCAGAAATGCCTGTGCTCCTGTCCAGACTGGGATCAGGACCTGAATCAGTTGTCATCCCCTGTCATGGGCTGGGAACCAATGTAAAATTCCACAGCCAGGGGCTTTTCCTGAGCAGTCAGAGTTTGGCAGAGATTGCTGAGACAAACATTTCTCTGAGTTACTTTCAGGAACACTTCCATAATTTTTAGGGCACCAGTTAGTGACAGATAAACAAACTAACAGCAAGACTCCTTGCCTCCCAAACCTTACAGTTCACAGAACACCAGCAGTCACCACAGAGGATGTATGAATTACAGATGAATGAGTGATGTGAGGCACTGAAACAGGCTGCCCAGAGCAGCTGTGGATGCTCCATCCCTGGCAGTGTCCAAGGCCAGGCTGGATGGGGCTTCGAGCAACCTGATCTAGTAGAAGGTGTCCCTGCCCATGGCAGGGGTTGGAATGACATGGTCTTTAAGGTCCCTTCCAACCCAAACAATTCTATGATTCCATGACGTGTTTCTGCATACAAACCTGGCTATAAAATGCCGCTCTCCAGGTTTTTTTTTGGGAAGGAGGACATGTATCAGTGATGGCCAGAGCTGTGTTGGGACAGGACTGCTGCAGTTCATCAGCTTTCTGCTGCTTTAACTCCAGAGCAGCTCAAATAATAGCCAGAGGATTCACTACTCTTAATCGCACAATGCCCTTGGAGTCCTTCTGCAGTTCTTGTTTCTAAAACCTCATCTTTTTTTGGTGGCTGTGCATTACTGTGGGAAGACAATATATTAGAAATGACGTTGGCTTTATTCCGCTGCTTCAGCCGGCAGCGGATGGCCTTGGTGCGCATCCCCAATCGACCGCTGTAGGTGCCTGCAAAACTACTTCAGTGTTTCATTCTGCTCCTCCAGACCAAAGCCTGGAGTCATATAATCCCCTCAGATATTTCCTTTCCTCACTTAAAACACCCTTCCTATAATTTTTCTGCAGCCAGAATGTTTTAATTGATCTCCTGGAGCCCTCGCTTCCCGCCGCAGCGAAGGCAGCCCTCAGTGGCATGGGCAGTTCATTAAAGCCCTTTAATTCTGCTGCTCTCGTGCTGCCTCCCACAGCCTCACTCTGCCCTTGCTAATGGCAATGATCAGCACTGAGGCTACCTGAAAGGGGAGGGGGAAGGGCAAGCTAAAGTCTGACAGCGGTGACAGAAGACAAGATCGAATATAAATAGATGTGAATCACAATTGTGGCATCACTATCCGAGAAGCGTGTCATTTTTTTGTTGTTGCAGAAGGAGATCCAGCTGCACACAGGGGGTGAATTCGTAGCAGGTACAAACCCCCTTCTGGACAGAAAAAAAAAAAAGAAAAAAAAAATGTTTCTCTATTGCCCAGGTGTGGTCTTCAGATTAGCTATAAATAATATGAATATTGCATACATATGTATGTGTGCATATAGCTATAAATGCAAATATATATAAACTCATATAATACACACACACATATAGTATAAATTCCTTAATATATATAAACTCCTTAATATATATAAACTTCCTAATCCTATGTACTACAGAAAGTTTATGTCACTTGGAGATGGAAATACCCAAACCGTTCTGGCAGCACAGACTACAGCTGAAAAAGACCATGCTGCAATTAAAATGGGGTGGTCTCATAAAAGAAAACTTTATTAATCTTCTGCAGAGGCTGAATGTATAAACATTAAGCAGAGAGAGGGAAAATGCTCTGCATGCTGAAGTAGCTTGAGTTTATATGAGTAATTTTAATTAGAAAGCAAATCCAATGTTTCAGTAGGCTGCGATTGCAATTTTAGGATTTTCTTGCTTCAGCAATTCCAAATTTAGCCCCCAAGACATCCACTTTCTCTATAATAAGCTGATGTTGAAAGTTAACAATGAACACATGTAGTAAAGCCACAGAACATCTATGACTAGAGATAAGGCACTCCAAGCCTTTCTTGCATTCCCCTCAATTTCCTCCATCTCCATGGTCTAGCTGGGGGTGGGGGCACAGGGGAGGGCTGAGGAAGCACCATTTGGGCAATTTGTGTATTACAGAGCTGGGAGCCCTTCAGCAAGGGCAGCTCTGCCCTGAGTGCTTGAACATCGATGTTTTAATGCACTGCTATAAATTCTCCAGAAGAGCCCTTGTTGCTGCACACAAAATAAACCCCACCATCCACAGAGTCACAAAAATGATGTTTTTTTCTACCGACAGCAAAAGTTCAGCTTTGTGTGAGCTTGTACCCAGCCTCATCTGCAGCTCCATGAAGCCTGCTCTGCTCACCTCGGCAGCACCAAGGCTCTGCAGGAGCTCTCCCAGGCCTCTGAAAGGTTCATCCACTCTCTGACAAGGGGATGAATCCACAGCAGGCTTTGAGGCAGCCTCTGCATCCATCCTCCCTTCTTTATGGAAAGGTGCAGAAGCAAAGGACATAGATGAAGCTTCTGTGTAGCCCCATAAGTCTTGGTCATGTTTTTGTCCCGGGGAACTGGTGCTTTTGACATAATTTATGGCAGCCCAGCTATAGTTTGAAGGGCTATAAAGTGCTAAGCCAGCTCACAGCCTGTTCCTGTCTCTGCATCCTGAGATATTGATGCTGGAGGATGAGACAATGGGGCTTGGGGAGGTGTTGTCATTCCCAGTTTTCCCAAAAGCTCTGTTCAAAAAAGCAGCATTTTTGCCAAAGGATAGGTGATGCAAAATTGGCAAGATGTTTATCATGTGATAAACGTGAGTAAAGTTGCTGTTAGAAAAGCAAATGTAATTAGTAGCTCATTTTCATAAGAGGTGATTTACAGCAAAGAGATGACGCTATATCAAAAATCTTTGAAGGTTTCAGTTTTGTGCATTTCTAAAAAAGTGCACTTGTCTCTGATGAGTCCTCTTTTCAAGAGCAGATGACAAGTGAGCACTTTAACAGCTTATGCTTAAATGTTTTTTTTGGTTTTTTTTCCCCCCATAGTTAGCATTACTCCTTCAGTCTGGATCTCCTGCGGAGGGATGGAGGAGACTGCTCCTAGTCTGGCTCCTTGGTTATGCAGCGAAAATGCACTGATCCCTCTGGAATGTTCTGTGGCAGATTAGGCACTGCCTCTCCAGTGTGGTGGACTAGGCCTGGTAAAAGATGAGAGGAAAAGAAAAGAAAAGGAGAAGGTCTGCTAGAAGCTGTTGGATAATTTGGATGAGTTCACACTGTGATAGCTGGGGTCCCTTGCTTTTGCCAGGATCATGGCCAGCTGTCTGTGTTAGATGGAATAACTCCTACACGTCTGCACCTACTAGGGGCTGTAGGAGAAAAACAGTGTACCAAGGAGACAACATCTTTCATGCAGCCATCACACTGCTACTGCACCTTTCTGCCTCTTTTCAGGACAATAAATGTTGCCACAAGAGTAGTCTGCCTTCCTCCTTACCCACATCAACCCCACATTTCACTTACACTGCCCCGAATGTGGTGTTTCGTCTTAATGAGCTCCTTTCCCTCTCAGCATCTCTTTTCTGTTTTTTGGGAGAAATGGTTTTGAACCATTCCCATTTCCTCCCCGTGCCCACAGGCTTTCAGAGTCTGTTGTAGCTCAAATGGGGTGGGACAAGGTAGATTTGAAGCCAGCCCAGCAAACAGCTGTCATCAACACGTGGCGGCCTCAGAGTTGCCTGGAGGATGCAGAGCAGAACAACAGGCAATGTGCACCAGAGGAATGAAGGAGAAGCCAAGCTAAAAACAGCACATGCCTTGTGAAACCATTAAGTGTGATCACACCGAGGACACTCTGCTTTCATGGGGATGAACTTTGCCCACAGAGGAGAGGGATTTTAAATATGCTATCAGCCAGGAGGCTGTGTGGCCATTGCACGCTGGCTGTCAGTTTGTAAATGGTACATTGCACATTGATTGCATTTCCATGTGATCTCTCTGGGGCTTTCTCTCATCTAAACCTGCAGAAGATCAGGATAACCCAGCAATGTACACACTGTTACATTTGCTTTTTTTGAAGAGGACCATTATTTGTGGGATTCATCTCCTCATCCCAGATGAAGGACTACGAAAGGCTAGCACAGTAGTGTGAATGTATGGCAAGGAAATAATTTTAAAGCTTTAGTTGCATAAAATGAAGAATGAGAATTCTGGTTAAACAGGATAGCCTTTTCTTCTCCAAAGGCACAAGTAGTGTCCTATGTAGTTTGCAACAATTTAATTGTAGCTTTTTTCCACCCTGACTCAAAGCACATCCAAACTAAAATAATAATAATAAAAAAAGCACTGAATGAAATTTTAAAAGCTTGTTTAATGAGACAATTCCTGTCAGAGGCTCCCTGAACCTTCATCTTCTCCCCTGTGTATGAGTTGGAGTGCTAATATTTCTGTAACCTTGCCCCTGGTTGCTGAGCCTCTGGGGCAGCTTTGAATTCACTGTAGTGAGATGAATGTGCTTACAGGGATGTAAAAAGCCATTAATACCCAGCTAGGTCAGTAGGGTATTTATACACTGCACTCATTTTTGCTTTGGAGACCCTCCAGGAAAGGTTTTGGGCTGAAGAAATATCTATCTGGGTAAGGAAGTGCAGAGGAGGAGGGCAAGGCTCTGCCTCAGGATAACGCTGCAGTTCAGCTCTGCAGAGCTCACTGCAAGCTCCTGTTTGGCCATGCTCTCCTTATCCCATCACAGCGCACATATGCAAGATGTGCAGGCATGGACATGCCCTGGCACTCTCCTAAATTTAGAGTTTGGCAGATGTTTAAGCTCTCTTCTGCATGCTAAACTATATTTAGAAGGTGTGGCTCCAACAGCAAATCCTTTTCCCTCTATTCCCTGCATTTAGACCTTTTGAGACATATTTATACTTTGGTCTATACCAGCTATTGCCTAAAAACATGGAGATATACTGCTTTTATGTTATTTTTTTTAAATAGCAAACTACATCTTCAGATATGGAACTGCAACTGCTGTTGTAGCATAGATTTATCACTGGGATTTTCTCTTGTTGTTTTGTCCATTAATCCATTGCAAAGACCCAACAGCTTTTGATTTTGAATTTCTCAGTGATGTAGCTTAGGTATAGGTTGTTTTCCTTAGTACTGCTCCTCATGGGCTAATGGCACACAAGGTTTCCCAGCCAAAGTCCATCCCTGATCCACGCTTTCCCTGAGTGCCACCACTATTTACTTGACCCAGTTACAGAGGGAAGTGTTTAGGTCACTGAGAAGACAGCGTAGGGCCCATCCTTACATCATTCCCAGGGACAGATTCTGGTGCCTCTTGTCACAAGTCCAGTCCTTGTTTAGGTTGAAAAAGACTTCTGAGATCATTGACTCCAATTGTTAGACCATCACTTCCAAGTCCACAATACACTTTTCCCTTCCCCATAGCCTGAGCTGTTTCTTGTGCTTAAATATGAAGGTACTGATGCTTCAGCAGGTTTTAAATAAAGTAGTAGCATTTACAGATGTATTTTATGGATATATTAAAATAGTGTTTTGTTTAGTTTCATTGTTCAGACTGAGTTGGAGGGCCATCTTTACATCTTTAACCCCACTTAAAGGCCAACAGGGAAACTTGCCTCACACCTAGCACTGGTGCTCCTTTCCATAGGAAGACAGGTTACAACCAGTGGGAAAGTCTGTGCATGCCAGAGGAGCACTGGGCATGGTTCTGAGGGACCCCTACCCCACACTCTTGGAAGGAGTTCTGCAGGTTCCCTCCATAAACCAGGGCAGCCTGCTCAGCCAGGCTCTGATTCTTCCTCTAAGCTCCAGAAGAATGAGCTGGGGTGGTTCTGTCTGGTGTGGAACTTCTCCTTTGCCTCTCTCTTCTCTCTGGGATTTTCTCATCAGGAATAACAGAGAGGAGGGTGCCAGCAGGCTGCTGTTCCATGGTTTGGGCACGTCGCAGAGCCTTGTGCCTCTGGTACCTGCCAAGGGCACCAAGCCCTCACTGATGTTCATCTCAGATTGAATGCTGTTGGCATAAAATAGCAGATTAAAGTTATTCCTCATTTCTTCCTCCTCCAGCATCCCATTCCCTGAGGAAAGGACTCTGTATTGATCCATGACTCAATGGGAAAAGCGACTATTCTTTTCCATAGGTATCTAAACGAGTTTAGTTCATTTTTCTCCTCTCATTTTTCTTCTCCTCCTCCAAGCTCCCAGGCTGTGTGGAGCCACGCACCACCTGTAACTCTCATCTGCTTCCATGGGGATCCAGGTGCCCTTTAAACAGAGGTTGGATTATTAACAACTCACAGCAGAGGAGAGAAATTGGACACAGCAAACAGATCAAGCTGGAAATGTGTGAAAAACTTACTTGTCTTCTTTTTTCCCCTGCTGTCACTAGTCCATCTTCCTCCCTTCCTTTCTGCTGCTCACAGAAATATGGCCACATGGGAGCTGCCCGTTTTGGAGGATGTTATGGAAAAGCTCTGGAGGATAAATACCACGTAGAGATGTAATCTTACAGCACAGTTTTTTGAAGCTGAGCAAAGCCTCAGTCATTCACACAGGAGAAAGAGCATTTGTGGGCTCTGTCAGAGCATTTTCTTGTGCCTAGGAGTGCCCAGGTTGTACTGGTGCCAGTCTCTGATGTACTGCCCAGGAAACACAAATAAACCCATGTGTCTCCAGGCTGTGACACAACAAGGAGTTCCCTTGCTTACAGCTGGTGTGGGGAATGCTTTTCCCAAGCCACATGTGCCTTTTGTAGGGAGGAAAGCCTTGTGAGGGGGAATGTGAGCAGAAATGGCATCTGGGCTTGCTCTGAGAGCATCTCCCACCTGTGCCAGGGTTCTCCCCTCAGCACTGGGGGCGAGGTAGGACACTCAGTGTCTGGTTGCTTTCTCAGCTCTCCCCAGTCCCACCAGCAGCAGAAAACCACTCCAGCAGAGCTGCCACCCCTCCTTGCCTTCGAGGAGATGACTTTGGTGAGGCAGAGGGAGCGCAGGCTTCACCCTTGCTACTGGAAAGCTGCAGCTGAGGGTGGTCCAGAGGGCAGCCTCACATGTTCCAGGGAGGGAATGAAGGATTTATTTCCTTCTGTATCTAGCTCAGAATTTTCATTACTAATAAATTAAATTAATACTTCCAAAAATGAAAAAAAAAATTAAACATCTCTGGCTCACAGGGCTCTGAAAAAGAATCACATAATCTTTCAAATTTTTTTCCCCTTGTCAGTTATTCAGATAGCACCCAATAAAAAATGCAAAGCTGGATTGGTATGAGAGGTGGGAAAAGTTTTAGCTTAGAATAACGTTAAACAGTCAAAATACAGTAAAAGATGAATTCCTGGAGTGCAATTATGTTATGCCAAATGCAGACATGGTCATATATATTTGACACCTATAGCAGTTAGGAATTGTCTGATCCTGTAATGTTTCTCAGATGATTAACTACAGCTCAGATTTGTGCACTGCACGGAACCTGAGCCCAGTTGCTACCCATGCACACCTGGGTGCCAGCCATGTGTTTATTTTCACAAGGAATGTGCAACTGAATAATCAAAGTGGTCAAGGAAAATCTGAAGCTGAAGATAGAAAAAGTCAACAGAATTCCAATTTAAGTCAGTAATAAAGTTGACATCTTTAAGGTCTTTCCTCCTTAAAATAAAGGAGAAAGAGAAAAATAGATAGGATAGTTTATACCTTTTAGATTTACTTTTTCAGGGTGTTTTCAAATTTGATGGTGGAGATGACACCATCAAATTAAGAGGGAAAAACCTCCAAACCCTGCATGGTTCAGTTCTTCAAAGACTTAAGTCTTAATACCACAAACCAGATAGACCTTGGACAGAAATGAAATGAAATGAAATTAGGAACTCTAGATTCTGCTTAGATTCAAAACCTGAAATTCAGGAGGTTGTCTATCATGATTTTAAAAAGTTGGTCTGTATAAAGTTTGTTGTGTATGTTTTCAGTGTTGTTTCAGAGTCTTTTTTTTTTTTTGTGCAGTCTTCACTTTACTAGGCTCAGAGAAAATTCCTTGAAGCAATGGTTTGTACTTTCAGATTGTGTGTTACAATTGTTCCTCCAATATTAGATGTTGTCTCAATGTGCTTATATTTGCGTGCTGTATATTGAGAGATTGTACCTCTAGATATACTCAAATGTTACTCTCCAAAAACAATGTATTTCCCTGGAAAGTGTTTGTCATCGAAGGTGCAGTTTTTGACAATGATTTCCCAAAAGTGGCTGTTTTCCATGCAAAAGATTTATGCAGGCTGATAACTTGTTTGACACAGGCTGTCAGAGTACTACCAAATGTTTAGTTACTCCCGAGCTCTGCTGAGATGGATGCTGTGATCTGGAGGTAAAAGCTCCTTTGCAATCATCCCTCTGTCATCCAGGAGACAGGCAAAAAGCACAGACTGCTCCAGAATGGGCCAGGAGATATTTTTGTGTTATAAATATTTCTCAGAAAACATGGAGATGACACCATCCTTTCTGTAAGAACACCTCTTATCCTGTGAGAACACATCTTATCCTGACACTTCCTAAAAATTTTCCATAGAGCTCCTGTTGGGGAAGTGGAGGTGAATGAAAGAGAGGAGTAAGTAAGGAGCCTGCTGACAGATGGAAGCAGTAATTACCTAGCAGAGCTACCCAGGTTTGGCCTCTGGAAGCAGAAGGGTGGTGTCTCCTCCTGCTTTTTAGCCTGCAGACATTTATTGCCCTTCGGTCGGATTTCCATGTTCCACCTCACAAGGGTGGAACTCCATTGGCTTTGCTTAAATTATTACTGGTTTAGATATTGTTATGTTTTTGGAGACCCTCCAAATTCAGTCTAAGCCACTGAGTTTTACATGGCTTCCACTCAAACCCATTAATTGGCACCGGTTCAGTTGAAACTTGGTCAAAGCTTGACATCAGCTTAGCATATATTTGTGAATTTTCAAAATGATGAGTGCTGGGTGACACATGTCCTCATCATTTCCATTACTTCCTAATGGGAGGTGTATAACCAGCCAAATCTGATGTGCCTAAGTCAAAATAAATTCATTAAGTCCATTTTTATTTGCATTTTGTCAGGCTGTGATATTGATCTGCATTGCATTTTAAGACACAGGAACATTGTGCCTACGTTCTGGGAGTGTTTATTGACCAAATACAGGTCAGCAGATGCTTAGCAAGCAGCTTTCACCTTTTATAATTTTTTTCTCAACAAACAAGGTTGAATCATTTAGAGCATTACAGAAAAAACGTCAGTAAGCTATACATGAGGCTTCAGAGCTCTATAGGAGAACATTTGACAAAAAGAAAAAAAAGTGTGCCCATTAAAATAAAATGGAAGTGAAGCAGCTGGAAAGTACCTGAGGAGTTTGCATTCTTGTTTCCTCTTGGACTATTTTTGTCAACATCAAATATCTTACCCATCATGAAATGCATAACATAAAGAAATGCAATAGCAGGTCAACATCCCTGGATATTTTGAGGATCCCACTGTATTGGTCATTCAGTGTGCTGCAAATCTACAAAGGAAATAAATCTATTCAACCTATTATTAACCTTTCCCCTTCCCCTCTTCGTTTTTTTCCCAAATCTAGCATTAAAGATAGGTCAAGAATTTTGCAGGTGGGGTTATAAACTTAAAGTGAAGCTTTAATCTAGAGTATAAGGTGTGGAAACATGCTTTTAATATGTGTGTGTGGAGACTGTTTTTATCAGGGAAAGTATTCCTCTGCCCTGGGGTTTTTGTTTGTTGCTTCAGCTGAAGAAAATGAGGCTGTTAATTTTGAAAGCTTTAAATGACAGCCCAAGTTGATGAGGAAAAACTTGGTGCTGCTGCTAACCATTTGCCCACAGAATTTAATAATACAAATAATTACAGAAATAACACAAAGTGCAAGCAGGCAGCAGCATCTTTGTCAGCTGTTTTTATAAAGAAGCCAGAAAGCTGTTCTCCTTTGAAAGGAGAGCAGTGGAGAGGAGAACGGGCATGCTGGGATATGGACCTGCTCTGCGCGAACAAGGGATTTAAGAGCTGCTTTTCATCAATTCATGCCAGCAGCAAGTTTCATCTCCAAAAGCCAAAAATTTGGTTTTCATGCATTTAATTTCTAACTTGTTGGAGCCTTTAATAGGAGCCTTGTCCCCTTCATGGAGGCTCTGGTGCTTTGAAAAGTGTAGCTTTTGCCATGCCTAATGCTGCTCTGCTTTTGTGCTAAACTGAATAAACACAATCTGTTTTAACACTCACTTTTTTCTTCTGCTTAGTGCTTGGCACCCAATATTAATAAAAGTTTGTTTTGTACAACTGTGTTTGCCTGGACCCATGAGGGATCATGTGGCTTCTGCATGCTCTGCTTTATGGTCAAGAGATACAGCTGGAGGGGATTTGGACATTATACTCAGCATATACTAAGTTCAAATGCAGTGCTCTTTTCCCATGCTTAGCCTAGATTGTTTTCTGTGGAAAAGCTTGGCTTGTGGCTTGGGGAGCATGTGCCTGGCATGCTGGGGAGCACTGGGGGAAGCAGGGGGACAGCTGAGAAACACATGGCTTCAAACTATGATTTTTTTTTGCTTTCCTTATCCCCCAGAATTGCAGGAGCTGTGAGTTTAGAACACCCCCCTCAGGGTTTCTTTAAATTGCATCCAGCTGCAGGGGCCTCTAATGGGAATAGTCCATCACAGCGGCCAGCAACATCAACGCCGCTCCCAGCTGCAGCTCCCAAATCCCTGGGCTGGGCTGTGACCGTCCCAGGGGCTGGGGGCATTATTATTTCTCCAAACTTACTGCTGGACCTCGTGCTGCCCCAGTAAAAATTGAGACAGGGTCCTGCCAGCACCCCACGCGAGTGAATCCTGCCAGGTGACACAAAATGACAAAGGGGACCGTGATTGCAGCGCTGCGAAGGGACCTGGCTCCATAAAGGGACTTTAACAGTGTTTACAGCTCGCTTCAGAATGTGTTCTTAATGGGATTAAGGTCACACAAGTGACATGGTTATGACAGAAGGCAACACGGAAATCTATGGCCTGGTGTGTCAATAGCAGTGGAATAACATGGGGATTATGCAATTATTTTCAAGAGCAAGTTAACAATCAGGGAGCAGCCACGCATTAAACCATTTATAGACTGGAAATAACAGCTTCTTAACCTACTGTAAACACTGATTTTTTTTTCTTACTAAACTGTTGTAAAACATGAACAGTAACATGCACATTATATGATAACCCAGGGAAGACGTAATAAATGCTAAATTAAACTGAAACAGAGCAAATTGGACAGGCTTGGGCTGTGGAGGCACCACCATCTAAATCTAGCACAGGGTTTGAACTGAAGGTGTTACAGCATGAAAGGTCAGAAGCATCCAACAGCTTCTCACAAGGCTTGTTCTTTATGGAATATGAATTCTCTTATGGAATCTTCTCCCCCTCAGTCCCTTCCTCCCACAAATCCTGGGAATATTAAGAAATGCACAAACCAGATGACCTCTGTAGAAAGATGAATGAAGCTATTATAAAGAGATGAGTGTCTGCAGATGGGGAACAGTCATCCTTTTTGTTGCTTCCCTCTCCCTGTAAAGTCTAGGAATGAAATCATGGGCCCATTAGTGTCAGAGTGAATGTAGCCAGAGAAATGATGGGTCAGGATACTCACCACTGTCTTATGTGTACCAAAACTTGAGAATCTCACTTGGCAAACTCAAATAGGTCTATATATTTCTGTTACTCCTGAGCTTGCAGAGGCTCCCATAGCTTATACATTTCTCTTCAATGCCCACATCCTTGATGGAATCTGTTCACAGCAGACCTTGGGCCTGCCCCTGTAATCCCATTCTCCTGCTGGTGTGAAGAGTCAAGTCCCTTTTCCCTTAATCCTGCAGGGCTCTGCTGAAAAAACCCCATCACGGGGTTTTGATAGCAGTGGAAGAGACAGTGAAATGACCAACATATTGGGAAGAAAATCTGATAAGCAATCTCCTGGAATTGCAGCTGTCACTCCACTCCAGATACCTTCCCATCCATGCTCTGCCTGATTTGCGAGGTGGACATCAAATTTGGCTTCCTGTATCTTGAGGCAAATCCCTGCATTAATCAAAAGGGGACTGACTTACTGACTTTCAAGCTCTCCTTCTGCGATTCTTATTTCTCACAGGATGCTTTTGGAAGTGAAATAAAACAAAATGTGAAATTAAGAAAATTAATACCTCCTCCCCAACCATGTTTTCTGCCCCATACTCATGCATGAGAGCATGCAGCTGATGGGAAATAGATGAATACATGTATTTTCTTTGTTTCTCTGCCCTTTCTGTGTTTCTGTTTCTTCAGCAAGTGGGGTTTGGAACATTCTGACTGTTGGGTTTGGGTTGTTTGTTGTTTTTTGGGTATTTTTCTTTTTAATTTACACTGCAAACATAACATTAAAGCATCTAGGTTTACACTATAGTCATTCCAGGAATGCCAAAATCAGCTTGCTTCACCTAAATTGCAGGCTTTAAACCTGATGGCGAGACCAGCTCAGATTTGAACCTCCAGCAATGACAAACTGAAGTGAAAGTGAACTTTAACCCTCGTTTTTGAAATTGCTTGTAATTTCAAATACTCATCCAGAAGAAGTGCAAAGTCCTACTTTTGCTGATCAGCCTCATTTTGTGGAGTTTTCCAGAAAATAACATGAAATGAAACAATGGTATCAGAAGAGTCATTCTGATTAAAGGTCACTTATGCTGCTTTCTTTCCTTTCCTTGGTTTCTAACTTGTTTTAAACTTTTTTCCAATTAATGCCCATCTTTGTGATCCATTGATTCCTGCATCCCTCCCAGTAGTGTTTCAGGACTCAGGAGGTCTGACCAGTCCTTGCACTTCTCCTTTGAGCAGCACACTCAGTGCCATCACAACCTCAGCTTTTGTCTGTGCCTGGCAAATCTTCCCACTTCTGAAACAGCTCCTTGTGAAAAGGCCAGGACCTGCCAGATTTATGGAGAATCCAGTCTTCCAGCTAAAGAGCTGAGGAGGAGTGTCCCAAAACAGAACTCAGGCCAGGACTTGCAGACTTTTGTGTTTCCACCCAGCTGGGTGATTTCATCGCTGGAACACAGAAGAGTGGGAAGGCACAGGGATTTTACAGGTGAAAAAAATGAGGCAGGCTGAGAGATGAGTGTGAGGGAGATGTGCAGTCTGTCCACACTGACACAACGTTCCTGTTTAAAACCCACAAAAGGGTTTCAAAAGGATGAAGGAGGATAAAGCAACAAAGGCGAAGAGCAAGGATGAGACTCAGCACCTCTGTATTGGGTGTGAAGGGTACAGTGGGTGGAGGGGCTGTTCACAAGGTCATTTGTCACAAGTGATAGGGCAAGGGGTAGACGAAAATATTTCCTGTGAGACCCTAGCACAGGTTGCCAAGAAAAATTGAGGACGTCCCATCTTTGGAAGTGTTCCAGACTAGGTTGGACAGGGCTTGGAGCAGCCTGGTCTAGTGCAAGGTGTCCCTGCCCGTGGCAGGTGGGCTGGGACAAGATGGTCTTTCCAACCAGAATCATTCTGTGATTCTATGACTTTGTTCTATTATTAAAGAAATGAAAAGTCACAGAAGGACCAAAGTTTAGATTCAGAGAAAAGCTACTGCTCCCAGAAAGATGCTCCAAAAATGAAAATATTCCATAAACACACAGCAATTGGAATTGTATGTTCCTTGAAATGAAGAAAATTCACCGGCTGCCTTGACAAGGCTTCACAGGGAGCAGAAGGTGAAGGAAATGAAAGGGGAAATGCTATTTTAATGTCCCAAATTCGTTTCTATATACAGTACAAGAACCAGTCACTTGCGTTGTTAAATGCCCTGCAAGTTTCGCTTCTTTTTCCTCGAAAAGGTGACTCATGGAGTTGTGTGGTGCCAAGACAAACTCGTTTATTCCCCTTCATTGAGCATTTTACTTTTCCTGCAGTGTACCCTGCAGGAAACCTGAGAGTTATTGGGGCTGTCAGGATTTCTCTGTTAGGACCAATCCATTTCTATTACTTCTTTCTGTAAATTTTAATTGTTATTCCCTTTCCTGTATTACTTGAATAACATAAGATGTATAGAAATAAAGAGCACAACACTCAGGAAGGAAACACACATGCAGTGAAACAAGAATAATAGTACCGAGTGATAAAATAAAAAACTGCTGTAAGATGAGTTTTCAGATCAATGAAACATTTGTAGAGGATGTTGAATTTCATGTCAGAGCATCAGCTAAGTTTTCTCAATCAATAGAAATTTCTTTTTTCATTGGGTGAAAAGATGCAGCATAGAAAGAATGGGATGGTAAGAGGTACAAGTGTAGTAATGTGGCATGCCAGGATGACCATCCATAAATGCCTAACTGGCCATTTCCTGAGGATTATAAACCCAGACTACTGTTTAAATAACGTCCTGGTTTCTGTGAAAAAACTGACAGAAATAATAACATTTATCTCCCCCAGTTAAGTATGACAAATGTCCTCTGGAGAAGGGCTGAGCTTTGTGAAGCCATACATGCTGCTGGGTGTCTGGAATTCCATGTGTTTTTATAGGATGCCATGGCTGGCTGTTCAATTGCCTCCTACAGAACCAGTCGTGCAAGAGGAGAAAGAGACTGATATGAAATAAAGCTAAGCTTGTGCACTGCTTCAATTTTAGAAATGAGAGCGTTGCATCTACTGGGTTATGAATTCTCACGTCTGGATCGTGGACTCTCACAGTCCAAGCTGGGATCAATGCTCTGCTTTATAAACTATTATTAGACATTCCCTGGGCTAGAAACAACCATCTCCTTTCTGCCATACCAGACGAGCGCTCTAATTGCTGGCCCTCGGGGCCAGTCACTTGCTTTCCCTCTTTGAGCCTTGCAGGAGCTTTGCTCAAATGGTAAAATATTCAATAGGTTTAAAAGAGACAGCCCACAGCCTGACCAGCAAGGCAGTCATGGGAGAGATGGGGAAAGGATCAGGGCTGGAAGGGTAAGGAAGTGACTGTGGGTTTTCCACTGGCTTTTTATAAGAACATGAATTTTGACAGCTGACTGGGTTCCAGCCCTGCCTGGAATTCTCTAAGCAAAAGAGAGACTCCCCCCATAAAATCCCCTTATTTCTCTGCTAATCAAGTGAGTGCCCAAGGCACTTCTCTGCCTGACTCAGGGCAGCCTGCAGGTCCTGATAGATCCCTGGTCTGGTTTGGTGTTCTCTTTGTACAGAAATTCCCTGCTGGACATGAGAAATCATGTCATAAAATGTCTATTTCTGCTAAATTAATTGAAATTGCTGTTGGTCACCTTCCCTGAAGATGTACAGGGTGTCTCCAATTAACCTGTGTGAATTCTTTACTAATATTTTGTTATGCTATAAATATGGGGGAAGGGGGGGAATGACATGACTGGATTTCTATTGCTTTTTGGAGAGTAAATTATTCCAATACACCTGTGTATAGCATGATGCCTCCAGCTGCAATTTTTCAGGCTTATAAACATCTATAAATTGGCATGCAGCTACTTACAGCATTTTTGCATGTCCTTTTCCACATGATGTTTTGTTCCAGATTAGAGACTGCTGTCTGGTGTCTCTAAGCATATATTTTGTAGCAACAAACACCCAGCCATATATTTATAATAGAGGCTGGGAAGAAGCTGGCTTGCTAATCCTGCACTAAAAGCCTTAGTTATTTTCTGCAGGATTTCTGCACTGCCTCAGCAGTGGCTCTCACAATTTCTGCTCCTATCTCAGCTGCTAGCTGCTGGATAATATTTTCTTTGTCCTAGTCAGGCTAATATGCATTTGAACTTTTTCAGCAGGGTTTTCTGTGCTCAGGTTGTGTACAGATGCCATTCTCAAGATTCTATTACATTGAAACCCAGAGGAATTTATACCCAAAGCAGTAATGCTGGTTTTGCATCCACACCAAACTGCTGGGGGTGCTGGCAAATATAAATCTGGTTTGTGCTGCAGTGTCAGATCAACCAAGGATCTGCCACAGCCTTTCAAGCTCTTTCCTGACCAGAAAAGAAATACTGCTGCTGCCTCTAATATCTAGGTGATTTAACCTCTGGAATCAACCTCCAGGTAGCAGTAGTGGAGGGAAACTTGGATATTGTCATCCCTGAGTCTGGATTCAGGGTCTCAGATCAGCGAGTATTTGAACTAGCCCTGTTGCACAGATAATGAGGAATGCCATTTATAATCAGCATTTCACTCCACAGGAAGTGATGAGCTACACACCCAATATTCCCAGGGTTCAGAGTAACTCTACATTTCAGCCTGGCAAGTTGATATCTCCAACAGATTAAGGAAAAACCATGCCAGCTGGCAATTAGGGCTCTGAGCCCTGGTCACAGAAACATCTGCTCTCCTCATCGTGTGCCTCGGTGCTTATGTAACCATGCATGGCTTTCTCTCTGTTCAGAAACCATTGGAGCATATAATAAACAAAAATCAGTGTATTGAAACCTCCTGCATGGCCTGACACCTCCTCAAGAATTTATTGAGTCACTTTAAGTCACTGAAAACTCCTGTGAGATTTAGAAAACAGTGCTTGAGATGCTGTAGGTAGGGATAAAATGACAGCTGATCAAAGTACTAATCCTCTTTTTCATTTAGAATATAATTACCCAAACAGGCAGAGTTGATAAGGAAAAAAAAAAAAAAAAGGGGCATTTTTTCCAGTGAAAAAAAGAAAATAACTATTTCCAAGTTCTCCAGCGTGTCTGACTGACTTCTGACTACATCCAGACTCACCACCCAGCTCTGTTCTCCTCCAACTGAGGACATTTGTCTTCTGTGGAAAAGACCTTCAGGATTACAAGAGCACAAAAGAATCTATCAAGTTTCATGATCAAGATTTTTGAACACCCAGACCATGGAAGTAGCTGACATAACTCTTCACTTATCATTGAAGCCTACATAGACATTGATATAAACAGGGCCAGGAGACAAGCTCCTTTCAAAAGGCCTTTATTAAGAACAGCTCTTGGGTGGGGAACCGAGGGGTCGCGCACACCGCCACTGCTCCCACAGGACGACGCTGAGGAGACATGGCTGATAATATAGTACAACATATTTCCCATAAATGTTCTTATAAAAACTGTCTAAAGAACTTGTTCTTCTATGGACAAAATTAAAAGTATTTCTTTAAAATATAGTTCAGCTGAACTAAAAAAAAAAAATTTCATGGTTTCCTGTGGGCCTGAAAAAAAGTAATTTGTTTTACTGAACTTCTAAAAATTAGGGTATGCTATTGTCTAAAGTTTCTATTAATACAATTAGTAGGAAATGTATGCAAAGTGATGGATGTAACACATGGGTGGATAAAAAACAATATTTTACTTCATATAACTTATGTCAAGCTTAAATCCCTTGATTTTGCTGTTTAAACAGTGTCAGCTGACTTATCAGGAAAGCAGAGAGTCTTCATTTCCTCCTTGAAGGTAAGTCAGGACTTTGTAAGCTCAGATACCAGCACTGCAGAAAGCAGCATCCCTTTTGGAGCAACTTTCTAGGCAAAACTTAAAAGAGCTGGTTCTACCCTATTTTTGACTGCATCAGTCTCCCACTGCTTGTCCTGTCTCTTCCACCACAGATATTCCATAATCACTCTGCTTCTTTTAGACTTTTTCTCCCAGCAGTTTCATTATTGGTGCAGGAATAACCTGGAATGGATAAGACTGTGCAAACAGGCTGCTCTGGTTTTGACACACGTCCCACAGCCCTCCCTCTCCCAGAGACTGAGCAGCCTTAGCATGAGAAAGCTGTTAAATGGAGAGTTAGGAAATCTGACCTAATGCACTCAAAGGAAAAATTTGATTTATTATCATCATCCATGGGGGCAGTAATTACAATTTTTCATCATTTCCACGAGCGCCTGTGAAATCACTCCTAATGGTTTTAGGGGAGCTCTTAGACTGAGTGTAAGCTGTGGGATAAGGATAGGGATAACAGTGGAATTTCAGAGAAGATTTAAACAAACCCTTCAAGTGGGCTTAAAGCTGTACAGCCTTTGAGGATTTTACCTTCTAATGACCTCAAACTCATCATCCCAAACTGCAGAGATATCAAGACACCAGCAGTTATGGTGGCATCAGACTTTTATAAATACACTCACTGTTAATCACTGAGGAATGAAGTAATTCAGTCAACTCACCCTCGTCCTTGATTTCCATTTGTAATGGATTTGGGCTTTATGGCAATATATGTCTGTCAAAGTCAAAAAAGTTTAAGTTTGTATTAGGGTTTTGGGCAGAGAAACAGAGAAAACAGGAAGAAAATGAACCCCTCAAAACTGCAATCCTTGTACTTCACATATTCATATTGTTTGAAGTTGTAACTTCATCACCAGTGGCAGAGAAAAGTGATATCTGTGTGTGTGTGTGTGTGCTCCATCTGTATTTTCCACAATTAAGTTAATAAATGCAATAGAAATGGCATCAAGCAAGTAGAAAAATGCTAAGAATGTCTTTAGTGCTGTGCTGCACTCTTGACTGTTTTCACAATGGCAGAACTCTCATTAATTCTCATTATGAGATGAGTTAATGTAATTAACAGTAATGCTGTTGTGTCATGATACCCTAAGGATAAATTGAGGCAGTTTGAAAGGAGAGGTGAGAGAGTGTTTTGAGTAAAGTGATATAGCTGCAAAAACTGGGAAGCTTTTTTGGCACACACAAACCCTTCCCCAGGACTAAAGAGAAATATCAACAAAATTGGGCCATTTTTTCTAAGCCCCAGAAAGGCTCCTGTGTCCAGGAGTTCTTCTGTTTTTTTTTATTTTTTAAACTATTTTAGCTGGCCTGATGAAAGTTTTTACCTCTCCTACAAGCTTCACCTGGCTTCACTTGGGCACTGAAAGCAGATATTGCTGATGCCAACCACAAGAATAATAAAATAAATATTTCCTGCTCTGAAATTCCCCTTCCTCTGTCTTCACTGTCAGGTATGAACTGCACCACAACTCCCACCTTATTAGAGAGAGGGGACTGTAGTAAAAAGATAACAGAATCGAGTTTCTATCTGCAAAGGCTCACTCATTTGGATGATGCTGTAGCAGATGCAGCAAATACCTCACAGTAAAAATATTTCCAAACTGTAGATTATCTTTCCTTGCTGTCCATCCTTATGGATATGCATTGCTTATCTCCTGCTCAGCTGCAAAAGCCTCCTGTGAAAAGCAGTTTATACATTATTCAGGCTTAGTCGACTGATAGAGTAGATTGACCTTGTCTCCTGTGAAAAGAAGCAACTTTTTTTTTCCTTTGTGGTGGCTTGCAGGAGAATAATGGCTGTGATGATAATGAATAGCTTATTCATATTTCAGAAGTGGAATACCAACAGCATGCTAACTAGAGAAGGTCAGGGCACCAGGGAATACAGTGTGAACCTCTTAACCTTGAAGAATGATTAAGGAACTTTTGCTTTTGTTAGGAAACTCTAATCAGCCTTGTAATGGAACTCTTGATGTTCTCTTCCTCACGCCTTCCCCCTAATCCTTTCCTAGGTCACAGCTACTTCCAAGCCTTGCTGGAGTGCAGCTGGCTCCAAGGGCCACGTGTGCCCTGTTGGTGCCCCTCAGACAGCTTAAATATTTGTGAGAGTGAACCAGTGCTGAGAAGGAATAACTGGGTGGCCCTGGGAAGAGAGAGAATAAAAGCTCCTGGTATGCTGGGCACCAGTTCTGGAGTTCCCAGCACCTCCTTCATCCCTCTTTGCATGGGGAAGCCCAGCCCAGAACTGGAGTCCCTTTCCCACCTGTGGAGGACAAGATAATGTGTTATCTCTGGCAATTCTCCTTTCCTGAGGGGCATGGACAGCTTCTCTCCAGGGTACAACTCTGATCTGCAACCATCAGGGCAGAAATATTGAGATTCATTCAGAGGAACACAAAAAGCAATCCAGATCATGACAGAAAAGAGCAATGATAGGATTTAGTGCCCAGTGTTACCTGGTTTGGTTTGTTTACTAACTATGACTCCCCACAAAGGTTTTTTCCCTGAAATGCACCAGCAGATATTACTTTAGTGGCTTATTTAGCTATTTTCACTGAAAGATGTAAAAAAAATTTGAAGAGGACTTTTATTCAATTGTCAGTGTCCCATATCTGACTATCTACATCATAATTTCATATTTTCAGTCTATGACTGTATCATTCTCCAAAGCTGAAGCAAATCCTCTATTTTGGAATCATCTGAGCATGAAAATTGTAATTTTTACACTCTGGGAGGTCTGGTCATACCTCTATTAGAACTGACTGGAAAATTCTAATTTATTTTAGTATGGGCTGGACTGGGTGCCCACAAAATGTCTCTGATGCCATTTTGATGGCTGAAAGTGCATGAGTGTGGCATGGATTTTAGAGATGAAGAAGGATTTATAACACTCAGTCTTCATTCAGTAAAGGAAAGGGACCAGTCTGGAAATTGTTAGCATGTAAAACCAGGAGCTACAAGCTTGTGAGGGAGGAGTGATTAAGGTACCCATTTCCTACCCTCCTTGTGTGTCCTGCCTCTAAATCAGGTGGTGGGAAGGGGGTTGTTGCTGGGGTTTATGATGGCACTGAGAGCTGGTTAATCCTGTCAATAAGTGAAATAAGTTACCTGTTGGTTGCAGAAAGTGCAGAGGTTAATTAAAATTGTAATTGCTGTGGCCTTAGCTAACAGGTCACAGCTTTCAATCAAGCATGTGGGCTGTGGGCTGGTTGCTGATGTCCCTGCTGCTGGCTGGTGTGAACAGGACACAGAAATTCCTCCCTGGTGGCTCCCTGCAGGGAGTCTCCTGCACAGAGACAAGCTGGCTGTTTAAAGCCAGAATTGGAGAGAATTGTTTTCTGACCCACTGTGAAAGGATCATCATGAAGGGAATAGAGGGGAGCCAGGTCAGCTGGCAAATCTTTGCAGCAGGATGTTTGCTCTGTTCAGTGCAAAAATGACTTCTCCTTTCTTTGAAGATTGGTGGGTGAGTGTCACACCAATCCTGCACAGGGTAGAGCAGGAGACAAAGGTGGCGGGTACCAGAAGCACAGAAAGGTTTGGGTTGGAAGGGACCTTAAAGACCATCTTGTTCCTTCACCCTGCCATGGGCAGGGACACCTTCCACTCCAGCAGGTTGCTCAGAGCCTCATCCAGACCAGCCTTGTACTTGGTGATGAGCTGCCCTTATCACCTGGATCCTGGCTAGATTAGCTGGGTCATAGGTCTAACCTTGTCAGAAATGAAAATGGTTATGGGAAGTAATCAAACTTCCCTGCCACAGAGGTTATCTACACATATTGCAAGTACTTTTGGCAGAGTTAAGTGAAGAAGTTCAGCTTTTTCCCTTTTACAGAAAGGAAAAAAAGTTTAAAATTTGAGAGTAATTTAAAAAGGACAAAAGGGCATTTAAGGAGAACAGGGAGCTTTTGAACTGCAGTTTCAAAGTGGCCTGACCCAGGAATAGAGGTTGTTGATTATAGTTACTCATGGATGGAAAAAAAAAAAAAAACCCAGGAGGGTACAAAATGTTGATTTCTACTTGAATGGTACAAGGTAGTGCAGAAAGGTTTGGTGAAAAAAGAAGTCTGTCATTTAGGTGCACAGAAAGTAGCAAACCCCTGTTAGTGAATGTGAGAGTGTAGGTACCAAAAAAGAAGTAAACATTTTGTAAATTTTAAATTTGGAAGGAGGGGAAAACCACATTAACCTGTGTGACAAGTATAAGCTGAAGTATGGTTTCAACTAAATTCTGGCTTATGTTATAAAAGAAATTACTCTGCTAGTGTTAAGAACAAAACATATCCAGTAAAACAGCACTTATTATTTATTGTACTTCTGTAAAATTGACTATTGTTAGGTGGTGAAATTTGATAACAGCTTCAACCTTTGTTAGCAGCATATTATAGTTATATTTTACAATTCACTTACTGCCCAGCTAGCAATGAAATACCTTATTTCTGGAAAAATTAAAATCTTGGATGAATGGCTTGGAATCAAACATTCCTCCTGCAATAGGTCATGAACCTTCCCAAGGTCTAATCACAGCAGAGATTTCCTTAGAAATCCAAGGGGATAAAGCATAATGGTGGGATGCAGTTGTGAAATATCCTTATGTCCCTCTAGGACATGAAATAGAAAGACGTGGACACTGGATTCTCAGGGTGAAAAAGCGGGAAGTTTAATTCTAGCTCCAACATTTATAGATTTCCAAAAGTGACAGTGGATTGGAGGCTGAAAGTGCTGCCTCTCCAACGACACTGGACAAACCAACAGTCCATCAAATTTCTCCTCCTCCAGAAAAGAACGCAAAACAATTAATTATTTACGTAAAATCCGTGAGAAAGTTCATTACACAAGAATGTAAACATCAGAAGGCTTAGAAGAACTCAAAAGAACAGGGCGACATCCTTGCTCTCTCTCCTTGCTGTCCTAAGGAGAGGAAGACACCCCCACAGGCACGCAGAGCCGTTTGGCACGCAGATGTTGCGGCACTGACATGTCGTGTACAGCCCCGGAGAGAATGTCAAAGCCTTTGCTTGCACGCAGCGAGCGCTCGGCATCGGCGGAGCTGCCAAAAGCAATCTGTGAGGGGCTGGGGATGTCAGTGACACCAGCATGGGATGATCAATACCCACACGGGGCTCTCGTGGCTCTGGGCTCACGGCAGAGCCTCCTTCCATTACTCTCCTGCGCTGGGAACGGGAGCAGGGAACAGCGCGTTGTTTTTCATGAGCCATAGCACAAAACCTTACCACTAAATGAGTAGATTTGATGCTTTTCTCCTGCCTGCTGAATGCTGGCTCTTCAATATTTAATAGGCTCCTGGCAGTCGTGCATCTGGTGTCCCCAGCCAGGAGACAGTGACCAGCAGGCTCCCTTCCCACCCAGCATCCACCAGCAATTCCCTTTGGACAGAGCCCTCTTTTCCTGCCTGCTCTGGGTTCAGCCCTGCCTCTCTTTTTTTTGCTGGTTCCTACCAGAGGAAGGGCACCAGGCTGCTCAGGTGTGACCTTTGCTGGGCAGATGTTGTGCAGAGGTTTCAATAACCACCCCACAAGGTTGAAATTCCAGCCCTTGTCCCTCTCTGTGCCAGCTCCAGCAGCCAAAACCTCTTCAGAGGGAATCGGTCCCAAACCACACATATTTACCCATAAGTGACAGAGTCACAAGTGGAAGTGTGAAGGTGGGAGTAAATAGAAATAAAAAAGAAAATCAGAGGGAGAAGAGGATCTTGAACCAGTTTTACTGCTGAGGTCAATGACTTGTACAGTTTCTGTACTGGGGGATAGCCCACGGAAAACAATCCTATGGATTTTTTAATCCATAACTGGCTACAGATTAGATCTTGTGCATTTGAAGGAAACAAAATACATTTTATGTGATATTATTAAATTCCTCAAGTACCTGGGCTGAGTTGTTCCTGTAATATTTTACGAATAAAACCTCTGCATATATTTCTCAGAAAAATTTAGTGTGGATGTTGGCATGTGTATCAATTAGCTGTTGACTTGGTGTGCTCGGACGTTTATGAGAAAGATTTTTATGGCATGCTTAGGAATTCCCTTAAAGAAATTATGTGCAAAAACCCTCACATTATGCTGCAGTGAAAAGCATAAAAGCTGCAGAGTATGTGTACATGCTGCAGATGTGTTTAATTTTACCAAAATCAATGGAGTAACTGTGGATTTGCTACAATGTAACTTACCCACATTCAGTGCGCAGAGTTTATGAAATCTGTGAAATTTTCTGGAATATTTTAGACCAAAAGATATTGAATTATCTTTGTTGTATGGAAAATGTGTGCTTGAAAACTGTTTTTCTAGCGAGCCACAGATCTGATGCAGAATACAAACTACCTGTCCACTTGGAGCTGAATGCTAACCTGAGAGCCATTAGTCACCATAATCCTCTGCTCAGTGACAAGACTGGATGTGCATGAGGGTGGATTTATTGCCACTGATGAGATCTCAGCCCGATCACCATCGGAATTCAGGCAACAGATGGTACTCCAAGGAGTTTTCCCTAAGAAAGCAGTGTATATAACAAACAGTGCCTATATGATTTTGTGTGTTTATTCACAGCATGTGGGTACATGTATCTCATTTAGTGTTGCTCTTTTTCTTTTTTTTTAATTGTGAAATTTTGCCTTTTTTTGGTGTCCAAGCTGGTCTTTTACAGAAATATTTTTCATCAGTTTCCCCCCACCATTTGCCATAAATTTCCCACAACTGCTCCAAATTTAAAGCTCTAAGAACATCAACTCCTGCCTCTATCCTCTGTAACATCACCTGTAACCCCATTCATTCTGAATTATTGCTACCCTAAGTCTCACACAGCTAATTAGGACATTTCCTCCATAGCTTGTGAAAGCAATCCCATACTTCCAACAAGCCCGTGTTCTGCTGATTTTATCTGTGGGTATAAGTTCTATCTGTAAGTCAATGCATTTTAGTGCAATCAAAAATGCATTAAAATGGCATTTATGACATGCTGGGTCTTCAGCTCTTGGAACTTTGATGTGTTTGATGTGGAATTGTTCTGGTCAGGGTTTGCTTCTTTTATGGATCAAGTGCTTTTGCTCCTGATCCCATGGACTCGCCTGACAAGTGAAGAAAACCAAAGCTAAGAATTGTGGAATCTTTTAAGTTGGAAAAGACCTCTAAGATCATTGATTCCAATCATTAACCCAGCATGGCCAAGCCCACCACCAAACCATGTCCCCAAGAGCCACATCTGCACATATTTTTAATGCCTCCAGGGATGGTGACTCGACCCCTTCCCTGGGCAGCCTCTGCCAGTGCTTGCCCACCCTTCCACTCTTCCACGTGCAATATTCAGTGGAAAACAAGGACAAGCAGGCTGAAAAAAGCCGGATGAGTTCCCGAATGCCTGATCAGTGTCTCTGTGAGCAGGACAGGGCAGAGCCCCAGGCCAGGTGCAGCTCAGTCACAGCAGCGATCACAGCTCTTGGCGCGGCTCGTGGGCAGCCTCCAAGAGCTGGGGTTAAACTACTGCTCCATTATTTGGTTCTGGACCATTGTTTCTGTAATATAGGAACAGGCTGTGAGGAATTATATGGTTACTGGGTTTAGAGGTAAGTACAACTGATGGATGGGTGGCTCAGCAGCAGAAAAAAAGGCTTTTGCAAACTTTTCTTCCTACTGGAGAGCAGAGGAGCCATTTTGGTCTTGGTAGCACTGCTCATTCAAATGGAAGCAGTAGGTCTGATGAATTTCCCAGTTGTAATGCACCTAATTTTAAATTTTTAAAAAAGAGAGATATTTCCATATTTTTCTGAGATTTTTCTTTATCAAATATGAATTCTCATACCCAACCAGCCCTTAAAGGCCCATAAAAGGTCATTTCTTTGGCAGAAGAGCTGTCTAAGACCAACACAAGCTGCTCTGACTCTTTCTGACTGGTCCAGAGATGCTGATAACAAGAGCAAATGGGGTAAGAGTAGTTGATATTCTCTTTTAAGTGCTCAGTACTGCAAGGATTGAGGATTGGTGGAAGCCTGGGTGAGACATTTCCAGCTCAGGACAAGTGAAGGAATCTCATGCTGTGAGGGTGGCTGGTGCAGCCATCCCCGGGGGCATTTTTATTCTTTAGAAAGTCTGCTTGCAATCACAAGTTCCCTGAATTGTGTCTTTTTTCTAAGTTTTGGACGTAAAATTTATTTTGGATATATCCTGCTTCAGTGGATATCCTACTTCAATCTAGAGGAGATAAGTACACCTTGTACTTGTTGGCCCTTTGGTCATGGTGGAAGAAGGACATGTGATGAGGTGTCGGTGTTACTTCTGTTTTCTTAACTGGGGTCACATATGCAGCTTTGCAGAGAGCACACAGAAGAACTTTTTTCAGGAGAATTACTAAAAAATATTAAAGCACTCAGCTGCAAATGTTAATGGGAAGAAATAATATTATACTTTTTTGAAAGAAAAGCATAGAAGAGGTCATCTGTGCCCTGCATGCTATTACAAAAGTAGTGCTGCATTTCCCCATCTAAACACTGCCTGTACCCTTCCAGCCTTATGGTAAATCAAAATTCAAACAGAATCCTATGGAAAAAGGATGGGGTGGATATGAGGGGGAAACCCAAGTTCTCTTTACTTTCCCTGGGGTCATGTGTGGTCAGACTGGCACAGGGTGGCCCAGGGCTTGGGATGGCCCTGCTGACATCCAGGCACTGCAGAGCTGGGCACAGATGGTCAAGGGAGTGTCCCAGCCTGAGACCTGAGGGAATATCCTCTGTTCTCACTGGCTCTGACTCACCTGGGATCAGGCCAGACTGGTTCTCAGGTGCGGACCAGACAAACAACATCGTGTTCATTTCATTTTGGCCATAAGTCAGACCTCTGGGCTGTTTGTATTATCTCTCCATGCTGTCAAAACTCAATGAATCTTTTCCCAAAAGTCTAAAGGCTATATTTTCCAGTCTCCTTCCAAGCCTGCTTGTACTGTCTGGTGCATATGCTAAAGGAGTTGAGCAATCATTCTCATGCACAGCAATTACTGCCTGTTTTTTGAAGCCACTAGCTAGGACTGGTCTTGCTTCTGGTGCCTCAGCCGAGGTGACAGTAAAACTACAAACTGAGATGTTGGCATTACTCTCACCATGACCCCATTTCATGTGTGCAAGGTTGCTGTGCCTGGTGAGTGTCACATCATAGCTCAGAGTCCTGCATTTCCCTCATCCCTGACATTAGGATATCAATATTTGCTTGATGGAGTGGTGGAAATGGAAAATGCATCCCTTCTCTGCATAGGTGATGAGATGGACCTTCTTTAAAACACAGAATTTCCCAAAGCACTAATTTTGTAATGGCCATGGAGTTGTGACTTGGGAGATAAAGTTGCCAATGTGCAGCTCTCTTTATAATGTTAGTATTTATGGAGCCCTATTAGTTTTGGCTTTTTGGCACTTCCTTGACAGTTTGGAAAGAATTCCCACTGTGTAAGGAGAGACTTTGCATAGGTGCTGACACACAGTGAACAGCTTCTTTTAATCTTGGTACCTACAAATCATTAAGGGCTTTAGTGCTGCAGCTGTGACAGCTGGGAATGTAGAACTGGATTTATAATGAAAAATCCCTTTTTATTTTCAGTCAGCATCATATTGAATAACCACTACAGTGCAATGATTTTTTGGGACTATTGTTTCTATTATAAAGGAAGTGTCTGCAGGGTAATCAACACTCTGCTGTCATCTCTTTCTCCCTGTGATACTGCAAACCTATTTGTGGTACTGGTGCCACCCCAGCAGGAATGGATGATGTCCATCTGCTGTGTCCTGATCTCCTTTCACTGCAAGGAAACTCTTCCTGCATCATTTTATCTCCTGTTTTAGATAACTTTCCCATAAGACAGATATTCTTCTCTGAATACATGGATAACAATGTGACCAGCATTCCTGCGAGTCCATCCAAGAGCTGTTCTCAGCCTGAAAAAATATCCTTACAAGCTCTCACTTGTTATTGATTTAGTGGGAAAGGGTTTGGCCCTGAGATGATCCTTGGGTGGGTATTTTTTGTCCACGTGGCAAAGCATCATAGTGCTTTTGACAGCAGAAAGATTTCCCACAGCGTGGATATTCCAGGGTCTGCCACCCTTGGCAAACGACATATTTATTAACAAAACAATGTTTTTTCAGGATAATGTTCAGCACTTTGACCTTTCCCCCTCTCTCTCACACAGTCATTTTTCATCTGCTTTTTGCCATGCTGAAGGGTCCTCCATGGATTTTCTAGTGCCGTGTAACAACTAACAGAAATTGCAGTTGATGCAGTTCAGGCCTGTGGGAATGTAAAGGCATCTTTGGGTAAATAAACCAAAAATAAGAGACAATTCACGAGAAGGCTCTAGGGGCAGTGGGAATATGAAACTGCAGAGAAATGCTGAGGGGAAGAGCTGGGGGGACACACTATGAAAATAGCCCATCACTTTTTTTTCCTCCATGCCCACTCCTGTGGTCTAATGTGAGCTCACAGATGGAGCCATGTGATGAGCTGCCACCAAGGAAAATATTTTCTGTAAAGAACAAATCCAGTGATTATCACACGCAATCAACAAAACTGTGCCTACGGAGTGATGTTCCAGACAAGGCTTTTTTAATGCTGTTTTGTTTGGTTTTCCCCTGGGCTGTCTCTTCCCCCCACACCCACAGACACTGGGAGTCCAGCCCCCAGCTCAGGGACCAGGCAGGCCCAGCTGCTCTTGGACACAGCTCCCAGCTCACGATCCAGGCTCTGCTCCTGCCAAGAATTCCTTGGGGCTCACTGCGTGTGTCGCTGACTCAAGTGGCACGGAACACGCAGGAATGCCTGGGAGCACATGGATCTCTTGCCAGGAGGGATGAGGAGGCTGTGCCAAGTGCCTATTGAATTCCAGGCATGTGCCACCCTCTGCTGCCGCCCCACTGCTGTTGAGCAGGCTGGATGAAGCCGGATCCAAAGAAGCAGTTGTTGTGGAGTCAGGCTAAGGATTCTTTGGTGGAGGTGGCTGGGATGACAGATGGAAGAGGGGGAAGTGTGTTTTCTAGACAAACTCCAGCCTTTCTACTTTGCTGCTTCTAGGATCTGAAGGAAAATTTGAGCTGTGAAAATATTTCTGCATTGAGTTTACATCTGGGTTTTATCTCACCTGAAATCATGATTTCCTTACTTCATATCCACCAGCTCTTCTGGGTGCTCTTTACCCCTTTATTTTTGCCCTCTTTTCACTTTCAATAAACCAACCAAGAAATGAACTCACCAGTAAGGAAGGGCACTCTTCAAAGTGCAGCACTATATTTTGTTTATAACAACAGTAACATTTATGGTCTCCATGAGCTAGGAACTAAAAGAAATAAGTTTAATAACTAGATAATAATTATAGTGTATAACAATTCTATTAAATTAAGTGATAATCAGTAGCTACCATTCCCTGCTAAAATGTGTATTTTAAGGATGAAATGAATTTTTCAAAAATCACATATAGGAACAGAAGAATCCTTTAAGATATTAACCCTGCAAAACAGTAATGCTAAAATGGGATGGAAAAACTGCCAATTCCAGAGAAAGTCATTGTTCATACAGAAGAAAGCCTAGGAGGGGCAGTTGTGGTGCTTGGGTCAATTTCATCACAAAGGGACCAAACTCTCTTTCCTTTCTCTTGTGAAGAAACATTTCTGATAGTGGAAAGACTGATTTATATGGAAACAGCCCTAGAAAAGACACAAACCTGCTTCTTTTCCCACACACTTATTTTCTTATAACAAGAGTAATTGCTACATTTTGATGTCAGTGTAAGTAGCAATTTGAGTCTTGCGCCTTATAATTTGAGAATGTTATTATAAGGTGGAGAACAGAATTTGGAAAATGTAACTGCTGGCAAAATTAATGCTGATCAATGCTAATATTATTTTATGTGTTTTGGCTTTTCACCATCCTGAAAAAAAAAAAAAAAAGGCAAGCATATTATGTAGTTATATACAAAAGTCACTTCTTCATCAGTATAATTCTGGGATGAATAATACGCACAGGAACTCAGGAGAGCTCTGGAGAAAATGAAAATGGAACTCAGAGTACCAACTCTTTCCTGACAATATCTAGACCAGCAACACCAGCATGTTTTCACTTAAAAAAATGTTTTGAGACAAGTACTTAAAAAGGAGCATGAAGTCATGTGACAACAAGTTAATGGTAAGAAGGGGAGAAAAACAGTGTAAGTGGTTGCTTAATGTGGACTGTATTTTACATAATTGGTTATATACAATATAAATATAATTATAATATTATATATAATTCCTAATTTATATTTTAAAAACCAAACTCTAATGTTTATCTACATATCAGAAAATATAATTTAGGACCAAAAACTGAGCTGTACAAGCATCAAATTCATTCCTGGTGAGCCAACACCATCCCAGTGGGCCTGGTCAATGGGTAAGCATTGGCACCCTTCTTTGGGAAACTGCTTGGCCTCCTTTCTCTGGAAAAAGCAAAAGCAGTGGTGGGTGTGGCCTCAGGAAAGAGCTCTCAGGTGTTTTGGTTTTACCCTTTCTAAAGGTTAAAACCAAATTGGCAAATTGCCTGGGAAGATTTGGCAAAGTGAGGCTTTATGTTGGACTTTGAGAAATATTTTCAAAAAAGCTGCCCAGATGCAGCGTGAGACTCTCCTACACAGGAATAAAGGCTTATCAGTGTTATCATGAGCAGGCATTTTCCAGCATCTGAACTGCGTGGCATTAATGAGGTGCTGAGCAGCCAGCTGTAATAGAGCAGCATGTGGGGAGCTGATCCTCAAGATTTATGATGCATCTTTTGGTCTCTCTTTGGTCCATTTCCTTAATCATGATGCTGATTACCAGGGCAATTGTTTTTAGTTCCCTTTTCATTTCATTTTACTTTCCTTGGAAACCATAATGGACCTTTGTCGAGGTTTTTAAATTCCCCTCCAACCTTTAAATCAGCTGCTCTTCTCCCAGGCAGCGAGAACACCTTGCAGGCACTGTTGTGTTAAAGGCACCCAAGTGTGAAGCAAAATAATTAAATGGGGCTGACACGGCTTTCAGCGGGGTTTGCTGATCTATCCATGACAATTAGAGGGCCTCCAAGCCTTGCCCAGCCTCTTGCAAGCAGGGCAAGTGTATTTTGCAGAAAGGCTTTTAGAGCATTAACCAGCGTAAGACTCATTTTTGTTGGGTTTTGAGGAAGCAGCTGGCAGAAGTCCAGCCTTTGATGCTGGCTGGAGAAGGGGAGGGAAAGATATGACTCAGGACTCCACTCCCAGTTACTCATTTTTGGTTTTTCACTATAACTTGATCTATTTTTTTGCAGCTAAAGGGTATTTTTCACACTGCCTAAGAAATTGGGGCATATCCATCATGCCAGAGAGAGCCACAGCAGAGCAGGTCAGGGGTGGCATGGAATAACCCACTTGGCCCAAAAATCAGGACTCTCTTGCATGCAGCAAATGAAAGACAGAGGAAGAAAGAATTACTGGTAGGGCTAAATAACAAGTGGGGCTGAAAAATAAGGTTATGTGCTATAAATCAAATTAAATACAGCCCTTAAGCAGAGACTATTAATTTCATGCTTGAATTGAATTGTATATGTTACTCATCTGTGGGGTAAGTGCAATTGCTCATCAGACTCATACTGAATCCAAACACAAGCTTAACTTCGGGAAATTAAAAATTCAAATATTTACAGTGGAATTCTTGATACAAATAATCAGGTGTGAGCATCCAAAAGCAAACAAGGTGCCTACAATGTCCACTGGGTGGGATTTAATTTCTTTAAGTCTGAAACCAAGGGATTTGTTCATTCAGAAGGGGATGGCTTGGATGCACAGGGAGAATGCATTTATCCAGTCACAGGTCTATCTACGTGCACAGAATATTTGCAATACATATATAAACATGCATGTAATAATTTCTATTATACTATGATCAAACCAGCAGCAGTAGCACAGTAAAGGGTGAAATGTTGCTGCGGTACAGAGCTGAGAGATTTAAGACAAAGCGCTCCATGTGGGATTGCACATCTCCTTAGACGTACCCCAACTTTTGTTGTCAAACTCCTTGCCAGGCACTCCAGACCATGCACTGGGGCATTTGCTCCCCTTCCCCAGCCTTTCTGAAACTCAGTAGTTTGGAAGGACCAAAAATGTTTGATTAAAAAAAAAAAAGCAGTGGTGAATTCTAATAATTTAGGAAGAAAAAAAATAACCCAAGTTCTGAAATGTTGCATTTTGTTTGAAAGGATTCCTTCTTCATTTTAAGTCATGTAAGTAATGACTGCAAAAATTCTGAAGTCCCAACTCCACAAATTCTGAAGTGATTTAAGCAAAGCTAAAGTACTCTCACCTTCTGACAGGTAACATTCAAAGAGTAACACACTGCTGGAAGAGGTGCCTGGTGCATTTGTCAGGAGTTAAGCAGCTAATGTTTTATCAGCTTGGAGTTAATGATGTACACACAATTAGTGCTTCTGCCTGTGTTCTCACAAGATTTTCAATACCTCACCCTGGAATTGTGGTCTGATTTGGTGTTGTGAGGGGACTCTGTTAATTCAAGTGCCAGCAAACTTAAGTAAATGTTCTCCCATTATAGATGGGAGTGTGTTTTAATGACAAGCTGGTGGGGCAAGGAAGAGAAAGGCTGAGAAAGGAGACTGCAGGAGTTGGTGGGAAGTGTTCCCTCTGCTCCCTCTGCTTTGTGGCACTTTCCCTTGAAGGAAGGGAGAGAGAGAATGGAATTAAGCCTTATCTTAGCCTAAACTCTTCCCAAGGTTCTTCAGATGGGCTGTGGTCATCCCTCTGAGGGGGTGTCCATACTCCTGTGAAATTCCAACAGTCTCAGATCACATTCAGAAGTGCCTGGGAATGAGGATCAAGCCTGCGAGGTCTATTGCTGCTCTCTTTATTGCACACGCAAATCTTCCTTTAACACTGTTCCAGCAGAGTTAATCGGGAACAGAGGGCAAGAGAAAAAGTTGACCATTGCCAAGTTTCCTCGTTATTGTTAGTTTTTTAAGTGAAGTTAATTACCTTGTAAGGTTTGTGTTAAAGTTTATTCGTGGGCATATGGTGTAAGTGCACCCAGAAGTCTGGATTCTGGCTGAACCATTTTGGGAGGGTTTTAATGGAATATGTGAATGTGTTTTGCACAAATGTTTTCCTTCCCTACAGGATGGATGAGAACTCAAATCTTAATTCACATGCTGGACCCAACTGCAGATCAGAATGAATGACTGATGAGATTCTGTCCTTATTTACTGAGTTATTTATTCAGCTATCAGGAGGTTGGTATCCAAAATTAACTGTGCCACTATAATCTCAAAATCACTTGATAAGACAGTAGGAGTCCTGGGAGCTATTTCTCTTCTCTCTCACACACACTTCTGCAAATTGGTGTTTCTTACGTGCTGTGGTTCTAATTTGACTGGAGTTAAACAGACACAGTGACCCCCACATGGTATTAGAACATGAAGGAGGACTAGTGAGTGAGTCCAAAATGAACACTGGCTGGTATGTTATGCTTGCACCAGCCCAGTGATATGAAAAACCAGCAAATATGATAAGGAATGTGAGCCCTTTGCTGGAACCTTTGCAGTGGCAAAACCTTTCTGCAGTCAGATGATTTTGGGACATGCCTGAAACCCAGGGAATGCAAATCATGCTCTGCTTGACTCCAGAGATGTTCCCATTAAGTCCTGGGAGAGAGAATGGCAGCCTTTAGCAGATATTGGAGATACATATGGGATTTCTCTTGGCCTCGAGTCATGCATATGCAGCTTCATATGGAGGCTGCTGATTTTTTGTGCTCTCAAGCTGCTGTACCAGGCAGGCCAAGGACAGAGGGACTGCAGTGCTCCCATGCCTCACTTTGCACTTCTCATTTCTGTTCCCTGTTACAGACTTGTGTTACATTTCATGCAGAAGCAAGCACAGACTGCAGGGAGCAATGTATGTTGTTATTATTTCATAAAACACGTTGGCTAATGATTTACTGTGAGCAAGCATGACAGATTCTTAATCTTCTGGGTGGCATCATAGCTAACTTTCCTGCTCTCAGTGCTTCTCAGTGCTCCATTCACTGCTTGGCAATTAGTGCCTGCTCCTCTGAGGTGCTGGGCAACCACAGATCCCATTTAACTCTGTGGAAATTAAGCACAGAAATGCATGGCTCCTCCGTGTGCCTGTCACAACAGCGGTGCAGAGTGCCACTTTTAGGGCAAAATAAACAAATGGTGATGTAATAAATGATGCAGTCATGGAGTCATTAAGGTTGGGAAAGACCTCTAAGAGCATCAAGTCAAACCATTGACCATTAATCACTAATACACATTAATAACTCACCAGGAAATGACAGCGCTTGTGAGGAGCTCATTCTTGTGCTGCCAAACCCATCTGGAGGAGCTTTAAGTGAGGTTGCCTCCTGAGCAGTTTTTTCCAGGATGAGCATCCCAGCTGGCAGGTCACACCGAGCTATTTGTGTCACCCATGTGGCAGGGCCAGGGTCAGCGGTGCTCGGAGAGGGGCTGTGGTGCTGGGCTCGTGGCTTTGTCCTTCCCGAGCCCACCAAGCTGGGACAGCTCTTGAAATCAGCCAGCAAAGAGGGGGAAACCTCGTGGCAACTGCACAAAGCTGGGTTGGAGCACATTAACAAGGCAGAACATATCTCCACGTGTCCATTTCCCCCGGTGTGGAACAGCAGAGCCATTGTCTCACACTTCGCTGTGCGCTACACATGGCTAACAGCTAACGCTCCATTTAGAGAAGCAGGCAATCCTCCTTCCCAGAAGTAGTTGTAACACTGTGAACAAATACCCACAGGGACATTTTTTTTTTCCCTTTCGTTTTCCCTTTTCCTTTTTTATTCTAGTCTAGTCAGAAGCGCTGCAGATTCAGCCATCTATAATAGCGTGCCCACGAAAGGAATTCTATTTATTTTTGAGAAATGAATGTGTGGTTTTTATTATGCATGGCAGGTATGGTTGGAATCCAAGTAGGAAAATTGTATTTTACACTACAGGCCCTTGGGTAATGAATTAAATGGTAATACCAATGTATCTAACAGTGAAAAATGCCACACTATGGAGACACTTTCAAGAAAGCTGAGTACACAAACTGTGGGAGAAGAGCAGATAAGCTTTTTTCCTGTTTGTACCTGCATTATTTAGTGATATTTCCTTTTTTTCCTTTTCCGTGTTAGAAGAAAAGCTGAATTCAGGTCTGCTTTATCTATGTAGCATCCTCAGACTCTGCTCCCTTGACTGTCCAGCTTTGGCATCCCCTGGCTGCATCCCAGACACCACAATGTGGAAGGGGGAAAAAATGCAGGCTTGGGACTCCTCCTGGAAGATACTCAAGATGAAAGAAGGGTATCCAGACCATGAAATCAATATCTAGGAAGGGTTTTTAAGTGGTTCTGCATCTGATTTATGCCAACACTTAAGTGAAGGTTTGGTTTCTGATTTGGAGTTTTTTTTGTTTCTTGCTTGGAGGACTATCAGTGCCAAGCCTGGCTGAGCATCCATGCTTTCCCATTTCCAAAATTCAGTAAGCTTGCAATAGCAGTTTGCAATTTGAGGGGTTAATTTTTCATGAAAGAATTTAACTTCAACAATTGCAGCCTGGAGCAAACCAGGCTTATCACCAATCTGGTGGTGGTTCAGAGCATTATCCCAAAATGCTACTTACCCTGCAACCTTGGAGTGCCAAGCAGTTGGTCACTGGAGCAGGGTACCAAGGGATGCTGCTTTCATGAAAGCATCTTTACAGTACTTGAGGGATTATTGACAACATGTGGCTGTCTTCCTTGTATCCATCTACCAAGGGAAAATTGTCCTCTTCCCTCTTTTATCCTTCTCATCCCTCAGGATGGCTGCAGGTCATTATAACTGCTTTATTATAATAGTTTATATTCACATGTCCCTCGGTTTGTGTGTTGGCTATGGCAACCTGAGTTGGTACTATCCTCCAGAGTGCCATTTGTTTATTAATCATTAATATCCTACAGCAGAAAAAACAAAGTTTTAGCACTAGGGGCATACAACAGGTTATTTAATACAGAATCAACAGTGCATTCAGGTGGGTCTTTGTTTCTCTCTCCAGCACTCGGGACTGGGAAGAGGGACAAATGCAGATTAAGTTACACTTTCTAAATTGTATCTTTTCTCATTAATAAGAAAATTCACTTCAGAAACTGAATAAATAAAGAAAGAGCAGGTAAGGAATGAGTAAGAGCTGAGACTGCACCATGAGACATTGGACTTGAGACTCACTGTGTAAATAAGAGAATTACTGGCAGAATCCTTCGCTTTTCGTCTCATTCCCATAATCTTAACACTGAGGCTGTTACCAAAGAAAGGGGAATGAACCAGGATTTCCCATCATTGTCCTTTTCTGTCCACCTGCTTTACAGGGAGCTCAGAAACAAATCATAGGCAGAATTTAACATGCCAGTTGTAACAAGCTGTGGGCAATCCTGACTTCACCAGCATGGCTTTAGTGGGAACTTTTGGATTCCCTCCTATTAAAAACAGCAATGGACTTTCCAAACATGTCTGTTCTTCCAGTAGTATTAAGAATACATCACAGCCCCAACACTTATTAACCATACAGTGCCTTTCATCCAGGAAGCTCAAAGAGAGAAAATCCTAGCCCACATCCAAGTTTAATGTCTCTCTTCAAATATATGTATTTTACCTGTGTTGGCAGTGGAATATCAACAGACCTGGCCTGATTGGCCTCATTGTTATTTCTATTCAAATCCAAAGGAAAATTATAATTTTATAGTGCTGTAAATGTTAAGGGATTTTTAAAAAACAAATGTTCAACATAAGTTGAAGGGACATTGTTAATCTTGATTGCAAACTTGGTATTTTAAATTTTTACTCAGTTTTCAGTTTTTTTTCTCTAGGAGATCAGAGAACCTGGCACTATTTAAAAGCAATTTTGTATTTCTACTTTCCAGGGCAACAGTTATGCTTCAGTAAGTTCTTTCTCATCTGATTTACTAATTACAGTAAAATATTGTGAGATATCTAATCACAAACAGAGGGGCATTGAAAAAATAAATATTTAACTTCTCAGAAACCCAAATGCTTTCAGTTATCTCAAAAATAGACTCGGAAAGCTGTGTCAGTATTTTATGAAAAATGAAGAACAGGAGTCTGCTAATTCTTAATTTATTTAGTTTTTAATCCCTGGATTTCTGCCTGGATGTTGTTTCCTGTGAAGCGTCCTCATCTCCCCCCTCATTTGGTAGATATTTCAATGCAGAAAATGGACAGTGGCACAAGGATTTCAATGCAAATGGGACAAAAAATGTGTGGTGGCATCTCTGCTTCCAAGTTATGGGGGTGTGTGCCTGTGTGTGTCCCAAAAATTATGGGATGGAAAATGAAAGGGGAGCATTTCTTTTGCACAAAGAAGTTGACTTTCTCTCTGGAAAGCATTCTCACAAAAATATTAATTTTGTCAGGTAGCCAACATTCTGTCAGAACAGTTTGGATCCCATGTCTTTTAATTAGCCCTAGTGCTAATGAAAGTCCAGCTCTGTAATTGGTGGAATGTGAGACAGGGAGCAATCCCAGTCCCAGCCTGAGTTTGCAATGCTGGGAGGACATGGTTTAATTTTCTGAACTCTGAACATGAGTTCAATACAGCTATTGACAAGAGGAAAACTGCTACTTGTAAATGCTCGCAGATTGAAGCTTAAAATTTGAAAATTGAGCAGAAATCATTTGGAAACAATAAGGTGCTATTTTTATAGCCATTTCCTAGAAATGATCAAGTCTCAATGTTTAGAATTTTTAAAAATAATTTCTTATGACCATGCAGAAATGATTACTTGGGTTATGGTGATCTGGGAATGAATTTTCCTGGCGCTTAAGCCAGAGTCACTGGAAATGAGAGACTTGAGAGTGCAGCCATACTCCATGGGATTTTTTGGGACACAATTTGCTAAGGTCTAAGGTAAATCTTATATAGGAGCACCAACAGACCCCTAGAATTTAGCTTGGTAGCTCCCCAGATTAAGTTCTAGTGTATTGTTGCTCATTAATGCGTTATCCCCTCATCTGTAGAGCAAGAAAGTAGGTAATTTCCTTCATTAATACCACTGGAAAAGATGTAACAAGTTTGAAGTAATGTTGCTGAGTTCATCCCACATTTTAAATCCACACTTTCAGAGCTTGCAACTGACCTGGCCATTAAGCTCTGCTAATATTTGTTCTTCCCATTGTGCCAGGGGAGGAGGGATTGAGGGCACAGAGATGAGTACAGGGCAATCTATCCATTTTCAGTATTGCCACCAAAGCTTGGGGAAAGGTTTTGCAGATAAATTAATCGTGAAATGAAGCTTTTTTCCCCTCCACTGCAGCCAAAAAAGTGGAGGGAAAAAACACATTGCACATCATCTCTGATAATCTGGTATAGTCCTTGCTTATGGTTATTTCTTCTTTTCTCCTTTATGAATTCCAGGCTTTATCAGAAGTAGGATCCTGGTTTTGTAAGAAAGGGATGCTATTTTAGGAAGTGTTGGTGAGTCTGCCTCATGCTCAAACAGCTGCTTAATGATTTAGCTTGTCGTCACACACTGAACAAACTCTAACGCTGAGCAAATCGTTGTTATCTGATTACTTTCATTGCTTATCTGCATAATAATCTGGGAATAATTTAAATACGATAACCATTTAATCAACAATCATATATAACATGAATATGACGACTTCTAATTTTGTTTTCATGTACAAGTCGCATGAAATATCTCCTATGAATGTGAAGATTAATTATACATTAATTAATAGCTATTTATAACAAAGGTCATCAAATTAGTTTCTGTGACCTCATTACCATGTTGCATGCAATCTAATTAACTGATTCAAAGGTTGTTTCAAATGCCTACTAGAATGTTAAAGTGTCTGATTCTCTATATAGGTACATCTGACATTTTCCAGGAAATGGAGGTAGATTAAGGGAATTTACTTCAAAAATACCCACAATATTCTCCTTAGGTAAAAGCAACTAGGATTCAGATACTGAGAATATTTCCCTGAAAAAAAAAAAAAGTAAAATAAACTCCACTTTTTTTGTTTGTTTGTTCGCTTTGGAATTTTTTTTTTTTTTTTCTTTCTGGTTGTTGTTTTTAGGAATTTAGAACTCTGTCTGTTTCTCCTTGAATTTTCCTAGGTAATCATGTATATAACTACAAATGGATGAATAAAATAACGCATGAAAAAAAAAATCCCAGCATGCAACTCACAGAAGAGCAATAGTGAAGTGACACTGCTGAAAAATGGGGTTTTGAAGGAGAAAGAGTTACTTAAATGCAGACAGCACCCAGTGGAGTAGTAACACCTGGGCTCAAGCCTGCTCCAGAAAGGAAGTCTGGGATGGCTGCACTGCACAGATGATACTGGCACCAGTTCTGGTGCAGGTGGGGGTTTTCTTCCTCATTTTGTGTTCTTTTTGGCTTTTCTTCAGGGGTTATTTTTTTTTTTTTGTCTTTTTGGAAAGTTGAAATCTCAAAGTACTTGGAAAAGAGACAGAAAAAAAAAAATCAGAGCATGGCTGAAAATCTGGATGGGGAGAGGATTTTTTTTTTCATTCCAGCTCCTTACTTATCTGCATTTAGCCACAGCATATTAACATATTTATGTGAGGAAATTCATATTAATAGCGCTCAGCTTATCTGCCAGGAGCAAAAAGCAAATGGATGCAGAATATAAAGGAGCAACACTGGTTGTAGGATTCAGACCCATGTGCCTAAGAAGGGAACAACACAGCCTATTCTTATATCTGTTAGGGGTAGCATATCAATGAAAGGAGAATTTAGCCCTTGCAGTTTAATTTTATAGCAAGCATTAGACCTATCTTGGAAGGAGGCTGTGTTAAATATTAAAAAGCATTGCACAAAACTAGATTATTTGGCATTCTCATGCTCATAAGTTTTATTTTATTTTTTTAATAAGGTAATTGAAATGGATTGCTTGATTATAGTTTTTTGTCAGAAGAATCTTTTTCCCTGATAAATAAAAATCAATGCATCCCTGAGATAGTTAATATTAAAAAAAAAAAATCCTTTCTGATACAATCTCACTAGTTTGTCAATACTCTTAATGGTTTGCAGGAAAAAAAGAAAGAAGGTACTCTCACAGGAAGATAAACTCCCCAAGCCTCCATCCTGGGGATAAAAGAAGCACTCCCATACGCTGCTGCTGTGCAGTTTCCCTGCAGATCAATACCCTGATCACAGCAGTGATGGTAATTACTGAGCCTTTCCTCTGGGAGATGAGCATCCTCTGCTCCCATGGAATCAGCACAACTCCAAAGCCTTTGAGTGTTCCATCAGGAGGCTTTGGAGCACTGAAAAGGAGACAAAGAGACAAAACACAGCCACTGTTTTATGGAGCTTCTCTTGTTTTCTCCTGTTTCCTTTTACACACCTTTGCTAGAGCTGGAGTGCACCAGTCTCCTTCTCCGAAGCTAATCAATGCAGAGACCTTGTAAATGTAACTCTTTTTTCTTTCTTCTTTTTTTTTTTTTTTTTTTAATCTGAAATCTGTTTAGGTTCCTGCATAATGCTTTTTAAAAGCTGGAAAAATAGCTCCTCTCGCCTTTTTGTCTTTTTTGAAGTGTTTTGAGAAAAGTAGATTTTTTTTCCCCCCTGAAAACTCTGAAGGTTTAATGTTTAGGAGGCATTTGGCCTTGCATGAAAAGCTAAATGGCATTTTCATTTTAGTGTCTGTATTCAGAAACATAATTATTTGCACTATAAAAAAACCACTGGATGTCCATTGGGGACCACAATATTGATATGGTGGAAGATTCTATGTTTCCAGGTTGCTTTAGCATGATTCAGAATATTTTGAGTTGCTTGTTTAATTGGGTTGGAGTTTTTTTTTGTTGTTTGTTTGTTTTGTTTTGTTTGTTTTGTTTTTGTTTGTTTGTTTGCTTGTTTTAAGAAAGTGAAATTAGGAAAAATTTTGATCAGCTCTGTCACAAAAGAAATTATTCCATGTGGCAAATATCACACTCTCAGGATTCATGTAGTGGTCTGTAGGATTTCTCATCCACCATGGAAATCTGTTTTCTTTCCAACCTCCATGCTTTGCATTCCAGACACTCCAGAGCTGAGGCTCTAATGCTGAGTTTGTTCTGAGAAGTAGCCATGATCTTTTCTAGAGCTATAAAAACAAATCTGATACAGTACTCTTAACAACCTGTAAGTCCAAATATTTAGTTGAGGTTGGCAAGAGTTTCTCCCCTAGGGGGAAAAATAGTTTGTTAAACTGGTAACTGCTGGAAGCAGTGAAGTATTCTGATATGTAGAGCCAGAATTAAATGAAAGCTATTGTAGATGGTTTCTTTGTCATGCTTTTTGATCAAAAGAAGAAGAAAGTGTAGCAGAACCAATATTTTCAAATGTTTTCAGAAACCCTATTAGCTGGGTTTGATGTAAAGGCAGAAAATAGGAAATAAAGACACAGGATCTAATATTAAGTAAAGAATGTTTTCCAAAATCAGCAGGAGACAAATCTGAAATGTCCGAGAGGTTTAGTTTTCCATAAGATCCCAGAATTATCTGATGTTAATCACAATTCCCTTAAACCTGCTTACTTAGGAATAGGACTGCATGTCCCAGATGCTTTGTCTTCCTCTTGAATCTGAGCAGCAATAAACAGCCTAAGGGCAGATCATACACAGGTGTGTGAAGAGGTTTCTTTCTCTCTGAAAAATGAGACACAGAACTGTGGAACAAAATGAAGAAAACTGCTTCTTGACTGTAAGGTCCTTCCCACTCCATCCTTGCATCCCTGCACATCTCTGCACAGCCATTCCTCCCTAGGTTTGACAGAGACCTTTTACATTGCAGGTAAAGGGGCTTTTAAAAATTCAAAGGGTGTGGAAATTTTTAGTTCCTAATTCTATTTTAAAGAAGAAAATATTTAGCTTTTTCTTTAGAAGACACTAAAGACATAACCACTATTTAATGTTTTTCTTAGGGCTTCAACCCATAATTCTTTAAGATTTTTTTACCACTAGCTTTGGAGCACCTTGAGGAAATCAGTGAGTGCTGCATTTCATGGGGAACATCAAAAACTCAGTCATTCATTCTTTTTAAAACAAACCTGGGAAGTATTTTGGTTTCTAAAGGTGACCAAGGAACCTAAGTGGAAGCCTACTCCATTAACAATTAAGTTATTAGTAGGGAAACCAGCTGGAATATTTTTCACAGTACTCAGTATTGGATCCCTGGCTTTTCTCTTCTCCTTTATGGTGCAAGGCTGTTTTGGCCAAAATGGACAGGGAAGCTTCATAAACACAGCTCTCCATTGACTCTGTTTTGTGCAAGAATTAAAGTCCTTAATGGATATTTAATGACGGATGAAATGAGCTTTCTCCTTAGTAGCACAGTGGCTTCTTAGAGGTTGGTCACCCTCAGTAAAGTGCTCACCTGCCTCAGCTCCCAGGCTGCTGCTGGAAACCCCAGCTCGCATGGATTAATTCAGATTCCCTCACTGAGCACTCTTACAGGAAAACTTCTTACAGGAGAACCACAGGCATTATCTTCCTGACATTTGGGTGTAACTTGCTATTTTGCTGAGATTATCACATTCTTCCCTTTGATGTCTCTTTATAGGGAGTCTTTAATGACCTCCCTCCATTGCCATGAGTAAAAGGTTAAAAAAAAAAAAAGAGTTCTCAGGGCTCTTTGCATTTTTCTGCTCTGTCATTATGCCATATGTGTGGTGCTGAATTTTTAGGCTGGCTTTTCCTGACCAGAATGCAACTATGACATTTTTGGGTCCCCCTTGGCTTGGGGCTGAGGTGAAGGATATCAGAATGGGACATAGAGTTCTTCTAAATTTCTGTTTTAATTGGGATTTCAGTGGCGTTGATTTTGGCATGAAATGGAGGCAGTGACTGATGTATAAGGAGAACCCTTGGGGAAAGAACGGTCAGAACAATAGAATGGCTTGGGGTTCATAGATCCTCTAGCTACACCCCCTCTGCCCTGGGCAGGATGCTTTCCACTAGACGGGACTGTCAAAACCTCATCAAGCCTGGCCTTGAACGCTTCCAGGGAATCTGCAAGACTGTTGTGACACAGAGGGGGAGTGAGCTACTGCCATGGAAATTCCTACTCGTGTGTGCACATTTCCAAAGCTGCAGACAGCCAAGTCCATCTCCAGCAGGTAGAGAAGAGGTGTCTGGCTGTGAAACCAGCAGGACTTCATGGACCTGGATCCTGTTTCCAGCTCTGCTCCACGTTTTCTCTGCATGTGCTCATTGCTGGACCAGCCACTCGACTTTCCATGGCTCACAGCTGTCCTGGCCAAGTCTGTTTATCAGCTCCTACAAAGCTGCATCTAATCTGCACTTAAATACTTACAGGTTTTCTCCCTTGTTTGACAGAGGTAAAATATTATGAACTGCAAGGGGTTTGGCAACTGCAGTACAGGCTGACATAAAATATCTGAGCAGCAATTCACATAAAATAAGGTAGCTAGAGATTAGCGTATATGGTTGTATGCATATAGTTGCAGGTCCTTATTTGAGGGTTTAAATATAAGATGTGAAAAATCATATTTTTGCCAGCATGGAAAATACCTTTTTATGCATTGTGGAAATTTTTAGCACCACCTGCTGTAACTGGAATTTCAGCCATGGGTTTCAATTGATCTGGATTTTTCCTCAGTTTTTTTCACTGGAGTCAAAAAATTGCAGATATGTACATGATATTGGGCAGTGGCCTGTGTTGCACACTCAGCAGAAATGTCTGTAGCTATGGCATAACTCACTGTTACAGCTTGGAACCAGAGAGAGATTCTGTGTAAGTCTTGTGAAAGGAGCCAACAATTCTCCTCCTCTCAGACTGAAATTTCTGCAGCAGCCTTGGCATAGGAATTATTAAATGATGCAAAAAGCAAAATATTTGCTAAACCTAAGGAGAATATTGGAAGTTTTCTGTCTCTCTCATTTTTAAGTGACAATCCTGGCAGAGACACTCAACAGCTTCTCTCATTTTAGAAGGGTAGCCTGGTTTATAAGTAATTGATCTGTGTTAACACGTCCAAGCTTGGGGGGAGTTCAGGAAGGTGTTTGTCTGCCATCATTGCCTGGGTATAAAACCTTTTTCTGTAGTGAGACACAGAATATGTCATATTCCTTGCCTGCCTCCCTCTCTCCCTATGCTTGCACTACTGAGGCTGGAGCAGGCAGGGGTAAGGTCTAGTCACCCCACAGACAAGGCATAATTTTTGCTTTAAAAGTCCAGAATTTAATTATTTTGCTGAATATCAAGGATTTGATTTTTGTTTCTTTAACTCATCCCAGAACTGGGATTATTATTGTAAGTGAGGCCATGGAAACATGAAGTGTCTATAAAGGCAGCAGAGGAGAGCAGGAATGGAGCTGGTGGGAAGCGTGGGGGTCCTTTGGCTGATGGATTGGGGAAAATGCTGGTGGGGCTGAAGTGATCCCATCAGCTCACAGACAGCGGACATGAGGGTCTCCTTTGAGACCAAGAGTGACAAGAATGGGAACCTTGGAAGTGGATGGCAGTGTTACCTGAAACTCTGGAAGTGCCAAGAACGCAGAAGGGTGGGGAGGAGTAAACACTGTTGGGTGATGGTGGAAGGGACCTCAGTAGGAATTGGGCACCTTTGCAAAGTTACAGCAGCTGAGATGGGAGGTAAGGGGATGGTTGTAGGGGATTTCTGTGGTTTGAGCAGAAGGAAAAGTCCAAGTATCAGAAAAAAGCTGTGGGAGAGGAAGCCACAGGCTTTGGGTAAGATATGCGCACACAGTGCAAGGTGCCTGTGGTTTATTTACCTTGGAAAGGCTCACAGAACTTTTCCCTACTGAGAAAGTTAAACACCATGAGTGTTAAGTACAGAGCTCCAGGAGGCACAGGAATTAGCAAGAGTTAAAGCCTGGCTCTTCCCCTTCCTGAGGCTGATGTAGCTCTTCCCACCCCATGTCTTGCTCTTCATTCCCTCTGCCAGAGGCAATGGAGGGCAAAATATTGTGAGCGTGAGGTCAGGGTAGGAACTGCTCCATCCACCAAGCTGGGCACCCATCCATCCTCCAGCCTTCCCTGTGCCTCTCCATGGAGCTGCCAGGGGATCACCTGCCCCTGGAGGATCCCCCCCGTGGCAATGGAGAGCAGATCCCCGCGCTGCCACATCAAAGTCTGTTTGCTCATTTCAAAAGGCTTTGGGCTCAATACGGAGCTATACAACACTTAGGTGTTGTCTGGCAACTTCCTCCTGCTGTGACAGGGTGACAGCAGGTGTGGACTTTCATCTCCAGGCCTTCCTTTGTCTCCTGAATGAACTGGGAGCTGGGCTGAGACAACAGGAGAGTCTCCGGTCGGGAGATGACCGGGAGATGCTCCAAGGCTCTGCATTTCCATTCTCTTCACACCTTCTGTGATGTGAGGCTGCCTGCAACACCTCCCAGCCTGTGTAATAGAGATGCTTTCCTGTGTTCCTGACATAAATTTCCATTTCTCATATTCTGCTAAGCTACACTCTAGTGAAGTACTTTCTTCTTCTTAAAAAAAAAATTAATAAAAAAAAAATCTCAGCAAATCATTGTGAAGCTCTAAAAACAAGTAAAAATATCCCAGTTTTGACCTCTCAATCAGCACACATGAGAAGGGCATTCACCATGATTACTGGAGTTCATAAACGACCTTATGAGACTGCTGGAGATAACTCCCTGAAATTATATTAATTTCTTCTTTAACACTGTTATTTTCTTCTGTGTCATATGAGAGATGATTAAATGAAGGTCACCTAAGGTCAAAATATCTCTTCAGTAGTTTTTAGCCCATTTCCAAACACATGCTCTGTGAGCAGGGGTTATAAACATGACACCAATTTCAATTACATACAGTGATGCCTAGGAAATAATGAGCTGATTTATGAGGGCTGTACAGTGGGCTGGAACACATTTATTTGCTCATGGACTCTCCAGAAGGATCAGTGCCTCTAGTGCACTGTATGCTTTGGAAACATGCACCATTTCAGGGTACCAGCAGTAAGTAGCATTATAATGTTACTATAATGCAGTTCCACTTTTGTGATGTCCAATTAATCAATCTTTTCAGATTGATGTAACTCTGCTCATTCATGAACAGGAGATCCACAGGTTAGGAAGAGCCCTCCTTTTTCTGGAGGTCATTTGCCACTTTCATTTGTGAAAGCAGCAGAATCAAAGAAGAGCCAGCTTTTCTTTGGAATAAACCAGGTATTTTCTTTATCAATAATTCAAATAATTATTATGGAGGGCATATTTTCACCTTATATTAGTTGTTTTAGCTGCAGAGTTTTAATTTATCACAGCAGAGGATCTGCATTTATTTCTGAATTCTTAAAACAAAAATAGGCCCTGCAAAACTAAGCTAAAAATTGGAAATGTATTTGCTTCTAAGCTTTCTAGTATTTTTATTGTGGGAAGAATATAGATCTCTTTATAGATTTAAAATCTCCTTATAGATTTAAAATGCTATGTTTTTAAATAAAAAATAAAAGGCATCAGGAAAAAAAAAAACAACAAAACAAAACAAAACACCCAAGAAGGGGTGAAAAAGGGAGTAGCTTAAAATTTTATAGCAAATTTCAAGAATGCTTCAGGTATGAACCAGCCCATTAAAGGTGAGCCTCTACCCATTGAGATAAAAAAAAGGCTGCAATTCTTAGATAGAAAAAAACATGCAGGGGAAATGAGAACAGCTTCAAATAAATAATTAATAATAAATAAATGAATGGATAAATAAATAAGCTCTGAAATCTTAGCAGATTTTGCCTTTAGCATTTCAGAATTTGCCTCAGAAATTATGTATTGCATTCACTATTTAAACCCCTCAGTTTTAAAACCAAAAAAAGAAAAAAAAATCCAGCAAATAATTGCCTGATAGAGCAGTTGCCTATCTGAGAGTACGTAATTAGCCCCTTCCCTCAGCAACTGCTACCAGCTCCTGTCAGAGACAGGGGAGAGGAGAAGGTGCTTCAAAGGCTTGTTCTTATGCTTCATGGATTTTATATATAGATTGGGAAAAAAATAGAAAATGATGATATTATTAATACCACCATGTCCCCAGAGAAAGGACTGAAGAGCTCTGCCACCAATCCTCCTGTGCCGACAGCTTAAAATGGCCCTTGTAAGTATAAATCATAATTAATAAAAATGACAAGAAAACAGTGTCTGAGCCTTCCCATTTAAAAGGGGAAGTAATTGTGTCCCAGTAGCCCTGTGTAATGCTGTGGAGGTGTTGGGCACAGGAGGAGAGCCCAGAAAGTGTCCCTGTCACATCCCTCCCGATTCCCAGTGATGCTCCCGCTGCGAATGCCAGCAGTGGATTTGGCTCGCTGGTTTTCACTTAGTGAAAGTCAGGAGCAATTATCAGCCATGAAGACAAAGGGATGTTGATTAATAGAAAAGAAAATGGTAAGTGTTTTCTCTGGTAATTTGCTTTCAGAGAGGTTGGGATTCAAGGAGACCCGGCAGGAAGGGGAAGAGCTGGCGCTCCCTGCTTGGAGATCCCTCATGATGTTTGACACCTCTACCTTTTCCTGCTGGTTTCAGTAGTTTCTCCAAGTTCATCTACATTCAAAGCACTAGTCTGGGGGAACAACTGTAATAAGAGAGAGGGCTAAGCTAGGAGAGATCATGCTGAGGGGCTCAGATAACTTGTTTTTCTTCCAGCAAGGATTTAATGCACACTTACAGACCAAAACTTGACTGCCCAAGAAAAAACTAATGCTGTTGCTGTGGGTTTAATGGATTTTGGCAGAATTCATACTAAACCAATGTTTAATACTATTGTAAAACCTGCACTGAGTTGTTCATTACTCAGGTGTGATGTGTTTTTCCCCTCTGAAATGTTTCACCAGTTGCTTCCCATTGCTGCCACCAGTGCTGAGTCCCTGCTGGACAAGAAAGTCCCTCTCCAGAGACAGGGATGCTGCAGCTCCGGTATGAAATTGCTATTGATTGAGATGTATCCCACTAACCCCCCAAACCCTCAAAAAACCAACAAAAACCCAATAACCTCCCCAGAAAAACAAACAACCTCCCACAAAGAAATCGTGCCAAGGCAGAGTTTTTGTTCAGCCATGTGTCCTTGCTCCCACCAAGCAATGCAATGCAACACAATAATATTTATACAATGAGATATTTAATGTCCAGCATGCTTATGGTTTTGTTGTTCTTCCTGCTTCAAAACAGTATTACTTCACGAAAAAATAATCCAGTGGGCTGTCCTGGGAGTCGACTCAGGGGAAGAGTGGATTGCTGAGTTTTTCCAGGCAAAATACCATGTACAGGTAATCCAGAATTGTCATTTCTGACGCTAAGGCTGACATTTCACAAGTCTTGCCTCAAACCAAACACAGAGATGACCCAGTGAGTGTGATCCTGAATGTTTTTCCCCTCTATTTTCTACCAGGCATGTCTCAAAATTAAAATGTCAGTCTACTAATAATCATTGGGTGTGTTCTTGCCAAGAGGGAATAATGGGGTAAGTGCTTGGGATCTTGAGGGCTGCTGGACAGTTTAAGGAGGTGGATGTGGAGATGCAACCTCACCTCCTGACCTCACCCTGGTCATTCCCTGACTTGAGGGAAGGAAGAAGAAGCTGGGAAGTCTGGTTCTGCCAGGTCCCTGCCCTCTCAGAGGCTCTCTGGTGCTGTTAGGAGATGGGCAGGGATTCGGGGTCCAGCAGCTTCCCCACCCCTGCAGAGGGAAGGACGTGTCTAAGCCCAACCCTGGACACTCCCTGCTCCAGATGTCCCAGGAACCGCTTTTGCCCAGTGTTTCTATTTAAAAGACATTTCCAACAAGCTTAGCATTGCCAAGATAAAACTAGTTACAGGATTTTTCTCCACTCACGCCCACACAAAATGTTTTCATCTGAAGGTCATTGCAGGGATTTAATGGCGCTCGATGGGTTTTTTTTCATGAATGTGGAACCAATCTGATCTCAGTGCTTGCTTATGTGTTGCTGGGACATCTCATCGTGTGGCACTGAGATAAGTTTGGCATCAGCAAAACCAGGGGATTTCTATTCTAAAATGGGTCCAAGAACCCATTTTCCTTTCTTCTTTTGTTTCCCATAAAATCCTATTAGGGCAGAGCGAGTTCTTTAAGCAGGCTGCAAATTCATTGTATCAACAGTGTTTGTGCTTAGCTTTTCTTCCTCATGCTCCATTAGCAGGTGAAACACTTGCAACAGAAAATCTGGCACACAGCAAGACAGCAGAACACTGAGATATTATAACCAAAACTAAACTGTGGACTTAACTCCTGATGATCTTTGAAATTTGTTGAATGGGAGGCTGTGTTGAAGCCAGCACAGAGCTGATACCAGAGCCCAATGATTGTTTTGCATATATCCTCGTACTTGTGCCGAATAATTTCATTACAAAGAGATTTTAGTATATACACACACACACACACACACACACACACATTTATATATATATATATAAAATAACTGTTTTATCCTTCTGTCTAATAGCAAATTACCTACAAGATCCATGAGATCCACGTTGAAGACCAAGCTGCATCACAGCACTGATGATGTGTGATCTCCAGTGATATTTTACTGTGTCTACATGCAGAATTGACCAAACTCTCCATCTTCCAAAAGAGATGTTGTTGTAGATTCAGCCAATTTTCTCAGAGTTTTTATCACAGAAAGAGCTGTTTCAGCATAATCACCCTATAAATACCATGGCCTTGCTCCTCCATAATCCTTTTTTTTCCATGCAACCATCTTTATAAGCAACTTGGAAATATCTCCCATTAGTTACCAATAAAAACAACCATCCGTGGCAACTTTGACTGCTCCAGTAATGTCTGACTTCTCCATCTGTACAAAAGATGTTGTCCAGATCTCCTGATGATATACAGAGCTTGCCCTGCTTGTAATGGCAAATCATTGGCTGTATGAAAGAGACAAAATAAATTTTTTTAAAAATCCAGTTTTATCAGAAAAAAAAAAATCAAGGGAGGGGTCTATATTTTTCTTTTTTTGCTCTCTGGTCTCTGAGGTGTCATCTGGCTTTCTCCTGACAATGCCTTGTGGGGATACCCTGTGCTGCTGGGGGAGGCTATGGGCACAAGGGTCTCTGCATGACACATTCAGTATTTTCTCTTTTTTTCCCTATTTTTCCCACTTAATCTAAGGGCACTGTTTCACAGGATAACCCAGAGAACTCTCACCAACTTTACCATAGCCCCCAGAGTTTTTAAGAGGTGAAACAGAGTTTATTGCTTGAATCACAGAAATTATATGTCACTGTTACGCAACTGGATCAATCACCTCCTTTCAAAGACTCTCAAGAGAAAAATTGAAGCCATCATCCTCATTAATGAGGTAAATGCCCTTGGGACAACTGATGGTTGAAATATGGAGTGTTATTTGTCCTGCCTCCTCTGGACATTGTGCTTCACTGTGCTGATGTGAATTGTAGGCACAAATAAACACAATCAGAGGCAACCTCATACTATAATTTCTCAAACCTCTAAAAATGAACACTCTCCCATTTGAGGAAAGCTTTTAATTGCTCTGGAGTCCATCTATCACTTGTTCCATCCACCAGTCCTGAGCTGTCACCCATTTTGAATTGCCTTGTCTATATGCTCTGGAACTTTATAAGAGAAAAAACTGTAAGTTTGCTCTCATTACATAAGATTTTGACACCATTTAATGCCTGTTTTTCTCTCCTTGTCATTTAAACCTTTACCTAAGAGCTGCCTCAGGTCTGCACTTCACAAGTTTCATAAGTCTTGAAGGATTTTTACAGTAATAATAAATTCATGTGTCAAGTACAAATACCCAGGTTTAACAAGTTTAATCTCTCTAACATGAGCTAAAGGAGAAAAGAAGGGGAGAAATGAAAACAGAACACCCAACCTGAGCATTTTCCCTGAGAGAGGCATCCACCACCATCACTCAGGTGAAAAGGTAATTATCTCCACCTAACACTATGGTAGAATCTAGCCCTCATATCCACATTTAAAAAAACTAGCAATGAACAAATCTCTCTGCTTAATGACTCACATGCAATTTGAAATGGAAATAGAATAATATGTTTGAAGTCTGTATTATGCATTTAAATAGATTAAAGAGAGACTAAACAATTAGTGATAATATGTGTATGCATTAATGCAGGAGAGAGTCAAGTCTTTCAAGTCTTTTAGATTGCTGAGAGGCCTCCCTGGTTTAAAACTGGGAGGAGAGCTGGCTCACTAAAGGATTAAAATACATTATCCTACAGGGTAAATTCATATTCCTAATGCACCAGGATATTTTTGATCCTCAGATGAAAGTTTTTCAGGCTAAGATAAGTAGATTGTTTTGGATATCTGAAGAATTAAAAGAGATTTGTCCTCCAAGAGAACAGAAAATGAGGCAGGAAGATGTCCTGATTAACACCAGAGGTAGTGTTTCATTCTAATACAGGCATTGGTGGTGATATCAGGGATGGGGCAGAGCTGCAGTAACTCTGGAGCACACAACTGGGATGTGTGGGATGGCTTCTTCCCACCCTGAAGTGGTGGCATGAACAAACTCTGCCTGGCTTGCATCAGAGAAGTCCTGACTGAAGCAATATGGTAATTATTTACTGTACAGAGCTCTTCAGCAAGCGTTCTGCTATAAATATTTAGTTGTAACACTGAGATTCTTTCCCTGGCTACAGCACTGCAAACTGTAGTTAAATCTTTTGTTATTATATTTCCCCTCTCCTGAGAGCTGCCCAGAATAACTCAAAGCAAGTCTTTGCAAAGAAATGCTTGTTCCACTACCTAAGAGGAATACCATAACATTTACGCTGAGTGGATGAGGAAGCCAGGTTCTGAAAATCAAGCTGTAGGTTGCAGGCATGAGAAAACACACACTTTTCAGCTTTGGGAAATGAGTAAATTGGACTTGCAAAGACCTGATCTTTCTCAAACTGCAAAAAATACAAAGAAACCACCTTCATTTTAAGAACTCTGTTTGAACTCCAGCTCAATATTTTTAAAATGTCTGCACTCATATCTCAGTGAGATGACCCTGCAGAGTGTGCCAGTGGCAGACCCCTGGGGTGCACTAAGAGTTTAGCTGAGCAGATGTTGGTGCTGGAAGACTTGGAAGAGCTGGATTGCTTGGGAGGGTGGCTAAGCAACAGCTTTGTTTCTGGAGTTGTCATGTCATACAGCAAGTGGGTTTTCCCTCCAGAAGATTTTTAGGTAGTGGGATCAGGCCATTTCTGGCTAACTGGTAATGCACCCTGCTCAACAGTGTCAAAACCTGGAGAAATATTTTCAAAAATAGGACGAGTTTCACAGGCTGAGGAAGTGCAGCTGCTGTGAAGAAAGGCAAACACCCAAGGAAGGAGTTTCTCCCATGTGCTAATTTAAAACCCTTCTGTAAATGGATGATAATTTCTACATTAAATATACATGTACATACTGTTAATCTGTTTGATAAATAATTTACTGCTATAATGCTGTTGAAAACAACCAGGGCACTAAGCATGGATTTGGTAGTGCATTGTATACTGTATACACCTTCATCCCTCTGTGTACACCAAGCCATCTTTCTTTTCTATTTTTCACCTTTTAATTTTCTTTTTTTAAGTAAGGAAAACTGAAAGCAAGGTCAGGTTGGATGGGGCTTTGAGCATTCTGGTCTCATAGAAGTGTCCCTGCCCACTGCAGGGGGTTTACAATGAGATGATCTCTTAAGGCCCCTTCCAACACAAACCGTTCTGGTGACAAGGGCAAAATTGAATTTCTCTGCCAGTCGTTTGGGGCAGGAGCAATCATGATGCAAATCAAACTTTATTGTTCTGTGTCAAACATCCTTTTTTATGGGAGAGTTCATTCTGCTGAGGAAATAAATGAGAGGATGAGGGCAGTGTCAATATTAGTCTACATTTTTAAGCCAAATTGAGCTACAATCCTCATTCAATAGAGAGATCTGTTGGAAACCACCTTTCTGAGGAAGTGTCCTGCTCTGAAGGAGGGTTACATAAACCAGGGCAGGTTTCAGAAGATTTTTAAGGGCATATCATAGCTTGGCTTTCCCCCTGGCACAAAGAGATTTACCTCTTGTCCTAGACATGGCAAATTTCGAGTGGCGGAAGCCAGAGAAGCTGTGCCAGAATTGGGTCAGGCCTGTAAACAGCCCGTCTCAAAGAACTGCCTGAAATTTATTGAATTGGACCAGGCATGTTTTGACATCAGAGAGCTGACCCTGGGTGCTGTTTGCAGATGGAGGATGTTGACCTTTCGATGAACAGCTTTGATATTGAGTCCATGAAGAGCAACATCCCCTCCTTTCAGATCTGTCCCAAACCCAGCTCTTGGCCTTACATCTCACTGAATAAAATTACACTTAAACAAGCAGAAAAAGGGCAAGGCCCTCCTATGAAGAGAACCTTGATTTATGATTACGTTCACAAATTAAAATTTTGAGTGATTCAGGCATGTTGCCATTTCTCTGTGAGGACTCTAATCACGAGGGGTTTGTGAAACCTGAATGTTTCACGGATTGCGCGATGAGTTATTATCAGTCCAACGGTTCTGATCAGAAATTGTAATTTATAATCAGAGCTCTCTGCTCCTTCTTCAGATGCTTCAATCACCCAGGTGGGAGAGAAACCACACACAAGGTCAATGGCTAATCACAGAGCCACCTATGAGGCAATCCTTTGTGGCTCCAGCATTATTCACCCCAACCATGGTGAACATATTTATTAAAGAATACATGCTATCATGATCAGCTCGGTAATGACTCCCTTCCAGTCTGGGTAATTTCCAGAAGAAGGAGAAAGGACAGTGGAGGAATCATAATTGCAACATGATGAGAATACCTCCCGCCTTCCCCTCCCTCGCCACTACAGGAGCTCAAAGGGGTAATTGGATATTCATACAGGAATAGGCTGAGCAGCTCAATCACTCCGCACAGCAGCAGAATGCTCTGTCTTTTGTTCACAGCAAACTTGAGGCGACTCTTGCAAAGGCAATCATTTCCAAAATGGCTTTTATGGCTTTTTTTTTTTTTTTTTTTTTTTCCTGATAAGGCACCACAGTTACAGAGATGCATCAGAAATACTGAGAAAAGAAGGATGATCTGCACAGGATGTGCCAGTGCAAGGGATATTTGTCTATGCACAGCATTTGGAAAGCTAAATTATGTCACAGAAACAGGTGACAAGAGACACATGGAACTGGAATTTACCTCTGGCATTACCATCAGTATGAACTATGGAGACATTTTGTTGCCACAGGACTTAGCAGACCCTCTCAAACACACAACTTACTCAAAAGGCTGAGCAATTACCCCAAAGATTACACGGCTTTTCTCTCGGCCCTTTATTTGTGAATGCATTTTTGACTCAAAAAGTTGACTGGTTCCTTTCCACAATGTCAAATGTTTAAGTGGATCCCATTGTATGTGGTATGTTGAGAGTACTGTAAATATTTATTTCAATAGTAGATTATAATTTCCTGTTTTTCCACAGTGATTAAGGAAAAATGCACATCAATTTTACAAAATTGTTTTCATGGTACCAGGATGATTTTTGTTCTCTCTGCCTGCATTTCCTTTTTTTTTCTTCTTTTTGTATTGCAGGTTTTGTGTGGTTGTTCCCCAAATTTTCTAACCTGACTATTTTTCTTCCTGAAGGATACCTCTACCTCAGTGTATTGAGTTGTATGACAACATCCTGACTTTAGGATCTGATCAGTAACAGAAACAAGTATTTTCTATGTATGACCAGTAATAGGTAGAAATAATTTGCACTAAAATACACCACAGAAAATTAACTGAAGCAACAAAGCAGGAGGGAAGAAAAGGCTAAACTGGGCCAGATGCTTGCTTCTGTGTGCACCTCCTTATGTCTGACAACCCTGAAATGTTTGTTTCTGCCTCTAAGCACCAGCCAGGTACGATGAAATAGGCAGCACCTGGCAACAATTCTGAACCTGGAGCTGAAATGACAACCGCAAAAGGACCAGAAGGGAAGTGCAGTTTCTCCAGGAGATTCCCTGTCTGAAGCTCCCAGATCATTTGGACAAGCCACACCAGAGGTTCAGAGGTTATGGGGCTGTAATACGCAATCCGGGATGGTATCACCAGCGCTGGAAAACATTGAAGCAGGGTGGGGAAAAAAAAAAAAAAAAAAAAAAAAAAAAAAAAAAAAAAAAAAAAAAAAAACACCAAAAAAACCAAAAAGATGTTGGAAGACAAGAGAAGAGAAAAGCCAAACCACACATCTGTAAGAGGTAACAAGAAACACGTGAAAATGAAAACCACCTCCATGTATGTCAATATTTGCCATCCCCAGCAGTATGACCCGCAGAACAAAGGCGACGGGTTCCCCGCTGCCTAGTGACAGAAAGGAAAACAAACACTTCCTACAGCCCCAGCCTGGCTGCAGGGCCCGCCAGTAATCTCGTATTTATGTATTCGGCTCCGAGGATAACCTTAGCTCCAGAAACGCCTGGCATTCGGGCAGAACAAGCCCCTCTTTGGGAGGCTCACCATGGGCGGGCGGCCGGCGCGGCGCTCCCCGCTGCGGGCTGCAGCAAGGGCTGGCGCTGCCCTGCTCGCCTTGCCGGCCTTGCGGGGGAATTGCTGCTCATTCATGGAACAAAGGAAGGAACAGAGCCCATATGTTCCCACCTTTCTCTCCCTTGCCTTGGTGTATGTAGCGATTACTGTGAGATCCCACGCTGAAGGCAGAGTTGGGGGTGGGGGGGGGAGGGATTGACTTCTCACCTTCACCTATAAAAAATGCTTTTGCAGGATTATTCCCAGCCAATTAGTCAAATCAATGGCGCAGCTGTCATTAGATGGGAATGGAACACAAAATCTCATTGCTTTTCACATTGCCTCACCCCCCAGAAAGAAATGGTGATACAGGAAGATGAGGCCTAGTGGCTCTTCACATTGGCCTTTATCCGCCAGCCCACAGTCCCTCCTTCCCTGCCTCAGGAGCACTCATTCCACAGGCAGCTCAGACACCGCCAGTCACTTGAGTCTTTCCTTGGAAAAGATCCGTTTTTGGCTCATTTGGCTCCCTAACCTATCTCAAACCAGCCGTGGGAGCTGTGAGGGTGCACGGCCAAGGGGCAGAGAGCAGCAGTGTGCCTGCCGTGCTGCAGGCAGCATGGCCTCAGCGTGGTGGCACTGTGGAAATGAGGGATGCTGGAAGAAAACCGCTGTCTGCCAGCACTGTCCCCAGCCGAACTTTTCATTTGGGATCAGCTCAGACATCCCACGTAGGTTTTCTTGTCACCCAGTCGCACCTCGCCGAGGGGCCAGTGCTGTCCTGGCAGGACCGTGCTCTTGGTCCTGTCTCCCTCTGTTCCCTTCGAAGAGGAAGGGGGGGTAGTGTGGGAAGATGGATTCATTTGCAAATGTAAATAGTGGCTGTCAGAGAGGGCAAGGGATTAGCTTTACATAAGAAGAGAGAGGTGGCACTGCATGCTGTCAGGCTCATTAGGGAAGCAGGAACCGTGTAGCTGGGCTATTTGCTAATGATCTACCCACTCCAGCCTTCCTTTGTTTCCTTAACTACCCCTCCAGCTCAGGCCAGGTTCCCTGGGCTCCCACAATTTCCCTTTGAAATACTGTAGGCCTGAAACATTCTAAGGCAGGTCAAGAAATGTAATGCACGTGCAAAAAAAGTGTCTGTACAATCTGTATTATTCTTACTGTAAATTTACATCTTGTTCAAGCTATTTAAACGTGGAAAGGAAAGTACAGCTGGGAATGGTGCTTACCATGAACACACCCCAGCCAGCATCCAGCAAGAATCATGTAGTGGTGGATGCACTGACACGTGGATTAGATGTAGATTGGATATTAGAAAAAATTTCTTCTCAGAGACTGTTGTTGGGCATTGGAACACGCTGCCCAGAGAAATAACAGGGTCACTGTCCCCAGAGGGATTTAAAGGACACTTGGTGACTTGGTTTAGTGGTGGACTTGGCAGTGATCCTGGAGGTCTTTTCCTAGATGGTTCTGTAATTCTAAAACCCCTCAGCCAGGTCCAAGCTCTCATGAAAAGTCGTCCAGACGGCAGGTGAGGGAGCCCTAAAGGCAGCTTCAAAGCTCAAGCAATCAGAGGTTGCTGCTGCTGCCTCCGTGACCATGGCTGTGTACCTGTCCAGCCTTGTGTGAGTACATGGTGATGTGGCAAACGGGATCAGCTCACAAATCCAGCCAAAAACCAGGCCTGTAGAAGAGTGGATTTTAGCAGGGTCAACACACTGACTGTGCTTATTGCACAGCCACCTGATGGAACACCTGATGAAACACAAAATACCCAGTGTGGGAGCTGAAGGTGGGAGAGTGCAGGTGGGGAAGAATGGAGAGTACGAGCTCAGCAAAAGCTAAATTATCTTGACAGGAACTCAGATTGTGCTACCCATTTTGGGCCCAACAGGTGCTTCAGGCCAGAACAGATGTGCTGCAGAAATACACCTGGGAATTTCACCATCCAGCTCCTGAATCAAGCCCACAACTTTGGCTAAAACCCAATTTTTTTTTTTTAAAACATCTTATTCATTACCACTAGAGCTGTGGATTGCTGGCTTTTGAAAGCATCCCCCTACTCCGCATTTCTTTTCTCATTGAACTCTCTTACTTCTCTGCAGGCATTTATACCCATGTAAAAGCAAAATTCACTTTAAGACTTCTGTAAAAAACAGCTGAAAATTGGTCCAAATTCAGTACATTTAAAGCTTTTAGGAGGGGTTTTTCTAGGCAGAGAAGTAGGTGCTGGATGGATTTTTGTTCTTCCTTTCATACTCAGTAGGAGAAAAGTGCATTCTGCATTTCTTTTTTTCACAGGGACTAAGCTCCTCGTAATGTGAAGGTGGGGAGGGGAGTTAAAATAAATTTTCTAGTCCTTCAATAAATGCATGTGGAAGATTTTCTATTAAAAGTCCCTTTTCACATTCACACAAAGGAATTTGCATTTACATGCTTCCACGCTCAGGGAGCCTCTGGCTTCATCACCTTGTCTTCCCGACTGTGAGAGCTGAGGTCATGATGCCCAGGTTTAACTAACCGGAGTTTCTCATCCTCTAGGAGGTAGGGTTTTGTTATTTTTTGCTAACAGCTGCACATTTGCTTGTAAATGCCACATTCAGGTGCAAACAATAGCATGTAGAAGAATATAAATTTTCTATAACAAGTCATGCAAACAAGGCATCATTCACATCACAGCTCAGACAAGAATGCATTAAAATACATGCAAAGCAGCCAAATGAACTGTAGATTGCTATATTGATGGGTTTATTTTATTTATTATTCCTTCAGCTCTGGCTTTGAGCTAATAAAGCTTTATTATGCACCTCTCTGCACTGACAAAGAAAATAATTATATTTACTTGGAGACAAAAATACTATAATATATCCCAGACCACCTAAGACATTTTCTTATTTCTGGGGGGGGTCTACAAAGGCACTTCAAATCACTTTGAAAAGATGTTAATTCAAAAATGGATAAAAATTCTCTTTCTTGTAGCCGACAACTTGCCAAAAAAAAAAAAAAAAAAAAAAGGAAGCTCTACCTGTGTTCTCTGGAGACTGCTAAGAGTCTGCACAGTGTTTTTTGTTTTTGAGATGAGACTAGCAGTAAAAAGGTCAGAACAGTGTGAAAAGAAGAGAGTACAAAATAAACAGAAAGCGTAGCAGTACAAGGTTTAATGCAATTTTCATTTAGTTTCTCCTAGAAATGGTGAGAGTTTCAAAGTACAATGGATTTTTGCCCAGGACTTGAATTCGTGCAGTCTTTTAAAGTGTATGATTATGTTGTCTTGATGCAATGACTTCTTGCTTTTACACCCGTCTGTTCTTCTGGTCCCTGGTGTTCAGCATGCTCCATTACCACTGAGGAAATGCAGAAACAGGACATATGAGAAACATAATTCAATTGCAAATCTTCTTAGAAATCCGTGCAATCTACTTTTGCAAGCTAAAACTTGTTCAAAACTGCGTTGATAATTTTTTGGATCCATATCTGAAATGGACAACATAATTTTCTTCCCTTTTATGATCTGCTGAGGTTTTTTTTCTCCCTTTTCCAATCTTCCTTTCCTGGAAGAGCATCTAGGCTCTTCATTAGTGAAGTTGATTTTTTTGGCCTGTAAAGTGCAGCCTAGGTTTGGTTTCATTTTGCTTTTCCTGAAAAAGTGTTTTACTCAATTGAAGAGAAAATGAGAATTCATCCAACATCCTTTTAAATTCTAAAGCGTATAACCTCAGCTAAGATATAAGTTACTGTGTGTGAGCCCTATTTCCTGGAAAATGAGGCACTGTTTTGTTTTGTTTTGGCTGAGTGTGGCTTTGTAAGTGGTAACTTTGCTGGGTTTTGCCTGTCTCCCACATCCCATTCCCGTGCTCTCCCGAGCCGTTGCCGCTCTTTCGGCTCTCCCTACGGAGGTATGTAAAAGCAAGGCATAGTTTTCAAGCTTTGAACTTTAATTAAATAGGTGTGGGCTACACAGTGCAAATATTTCCTTTCGCCCAGGAAAGTGCAAGATGACACCAGGTGTTATTTGTGCTCTCCTTCCTGTACCCCTCGTCCCTCTCTCTCTTTTTCTGCTATCCATATATAACTCTGCAAGACTAAAGATGAAACCATTTGCTCTGGGAAGGTTGGCAGACTTGATAGATAAACAGACTGATTTAGTGAAATCAATGTTTGCTAAATATCAAGTCCAACCATTGCCAACTAAACCAGAGCATTAAATGCCATGTCCAGTTGTTTCTTGAAAACTTCCAGGGATTACCAGTGAATCCACCACCTCCCTGGGCTGCCCATTCCAATGCTTGACAGCCCTGATGCAAAAATATGTCTTGGGGATCTTCCGAACCAATGTGAGTTGATGGGCATCCAAAGACAAAAATGATCAGATTTAATGGCTAATTAGACTTACATTTTACATTAATTTCACTGAAGAAAATAAAGATGCTTCTGTGGCGGGTACCTGGGCTAGCACAATATATCCTGGTAAAATCCACATTGTTAATATGTGGTTTTGCATAAGCTCAATCTGAGGCAAAAAAACACCACGACACCTACCTGACCTTGCCCAGGTACTAACCCAGGCTAGTTTTACTCAGGTTTTATACCTCAGTAAAACTGACCTGCAGATCTCTGCTGCCACCAGGTCAAACTCAGTGCCAGACCCTCAAGAGGAATAGATATTTCAACAGAAATTAAGTTTATCCACCTCTTTAATAAGAAGTTAAAAATAAAGGGGTAAAGAAGCTTTAAACCTTTTTTCTGTTCTTATACCTTTCTGCTCTTACAGTTTTAAAGGGTACCCAGGGGCAGGAATATTTTTTAATGTTAAACAGTGGCAAACTTTCTATTTTTTTGTAATCTGATGACACTAGATAGGAAAACAGAGAACTCTGCGTGTCTGCTCATACATGATGATTATGTCACTCTCCACAGAAAAGATCCAGGTTCCCTCATACAAATAGTCTTTGAAATGAGCTGTAGAAGAGTCATGGCTTTGTCTTGTAAGGGACCATAAAGACCATCTAGTTTCACCCTCCCTGCCGTGGGCAAGGAAGAACAAACTCTACTTGAATTAAAAATAAGATAGACAAGTCTGGGAACCCGAGACCATTCAAGTTTTCTCAAAAGCCCCAGTACTGATTTAAAAATCCCATTTTAAAAATTTGTTTGGCTTTTCAAGCAAAAAAGTTTCCTTATTCACCAGTTTTGGAAAGAAAGTAACTATGAACATATTCCCTGTTAATCAGAAGTTAATCCTACACAAACAATAAAGACTTGGCTGTGAAAGTGGGTTTTGCCCTGCTTATGAGGCTCCTGGAGAGAAATATGCAATATAAATGCATCAAAAACCCAACTCAAGAGTCTAAGTCTGCAAATTCTTGCACCTGCACTTATATGTGGAAAGTAAGATCCCAGCTTAACAAAAATCAGTGGGATTTCTGCCCTCAGCTCCAACAAGGTCACTGCTTCTCCCTGTGAACAGTCAGATTAAATGAGAAGGACTGTGCTTAATCAGCTACTCGGCAAGTAAAACTACTTGCAAAGGATTGTGCCCCTGTTTTTAATTCCCTCCTAAATTAAATAGTAATTATTTCTGAGTGTCAATTTTATTATCTTGGTAATTTGTCCGTGCATGAATCACTGTGCCAGCTGGTCAGGCAATAATGTGAGTTCCACTTGTCTTAAAAAAGGGGTTCAACCAAGCAAAATGCTGAACATCCTTTGCAGATATTCTGTTCTTTGGAAGGAGCAGAGCAGGCTCTGCATGGCTGTGGATCCCCAGCTGTTGCCAGCACAGAGCTGAAAGAGCAATCTGCTGGTGTGAAATTCTGAGCAAGCTTCTGGCTGGAAACCTTAAGAGAAAAAGGAAGAGGATATACTGCAAAGGTTTTTCCAGTTTATACTGGAAGAGGAATTTTTAATAAGCAGGTAATAAATAGTTTTCAGAGTCAAGAGGGGAAATCACAAGCCGTCTGCTTTCTTTGCATGAAGTCCAAGTTACATTTCCGCCCACATCTTTATCATTAGACACCATGTCAGAAAATAAGAGTGGTTATTGACTTAAACACATGAAGCATTAAAAGCCAGAACTGGAAACCAGTGCCATCCTGTCATGCTTTGCTGGAAACTGCCAGAAATTAAATGCCTTCAGCTTCAGATGAGCTGTGAAATGTGGACCTGAGGAAGCTTTATGGGAACTATCATCATTCCTGTTTGTGGCAGAAGCATTGAGTAGCCTGGCAAAGTGAACCTTAATTTAGACAGATTGGATTCAACCTGGCTTTAAGAAGAAGAAAAACTAGATTCATGACAGATTATTTATTTTAAGCCAATGCCAGGCCACATCTCAGGATTTTCCTTAAACCTTTCATATCAGATGACATGTCATGTGCTGCATTTCACCAGCAGCTGCAGCTTCCCTTTAAATATTTTATATGGCTTTGATTAAACATCTGTTTTGCTAGCACACGACAGCCCGTGCTTGACCTTGACTCCTGTCAGGATAACTCACACCTCAGGGCATGTCAGTGTCTGGAAGTGCATTTGAATCAGTCCCCAGCTTCAATAAACTGGGACATCTCACCATTGTGTGTCCACGTGAGATGGATCTCCTCCAGGAAGAACAGTCTGGTGGAGCAAGGCTTCCCCTCGCACGTACTGCTGTTCAGCTCCAGCAGACATGTGCAGCACAGACGATGGCAATATGCAGGAACAGAAGGTGTCCGTCTTCTGGAGGAAGCAAGGCCTGAGTGGGAACTGGCTGCTGCAGGTTTCTTCCAAAGAAAATCCAAACAAGGACTAGAATGTGAGTGCTTCAGAAATATCATCATGCTGCTGCTCAGTGGGGAGTGAAGTTATTTGCTGCCCCAATGAAAATTACCTTGTGCTCTCACTGTAATGGTTTTGATATCTCTGTGTCCAGGTGAAGATAAAATTGATTTTTTCTTCCTTCCTGAGTTTGATTTAATGCAAGACAAAATATTTTATAGGGGCAACACTCATGCTGTTTGTATCAAAGTAAAAGTAGAGAAAGAAGCTACAAGCTCTATTACAGTGCAACGAAAAATAATAATAGGAGAACTGGGAAAATAAAGAGAAATAAATAAGATGCAGACCTAGTTTGCTGCACTACACGGATCAAGCTGCCTGTTAAAGGCCAGGCTGGATGGGGCTTTGAGCAATCTGCTCTTGTGGAAGGTGTTCCTGCCCGTGGCAGGGGGTTGAAACGATATGGTCTTAAGGTTCCTTCCAACCCAAACTGTTTTATGATTGTCTACAGCATTAATTACTCACATTTATTAGACTTGAGTTTTTCCAAGAACTCAGAATAAGGCTCTGGGTACTTATTTCAGCATTTCCTTATCTGAACCAAATACTCTGCTAGTTCAGCAGAGAAGATGGAGAGTGTCCGTCAAGGATCAGAGGTGGCCCTGCACATGTCCCAGAAGTGCCTGGCAGAGCAGACACACTTAAAGAGCTGGTTTCACACAGCAGCAGCAGACAAGTTGCAAAGAATTAGGTGTCAAGGACTGAAAATCTGTAAACTTCAGAAGATAATCACATGCCTAACAGCAATCCTAAACATACTTATAAATAGCTGTTTCTGTGACCTGGAAGCTGTTGAGCACCAACAGCTTCTGTCACTAGAAACCTTCCAAATGCATTTCCAATTAAAGCTGCTGTTAGCAGCAATGCAAGACAAGCTCTGGCTTTCTGTGGAAATGGACCAAAGAAACCAGACTGCAGCTTGTCAGCCTTCTCAACCTCTACCTCTCCTTTTTTTTTGTGGGGTAAGGAAAAGAGGTTGTGCATCTCATTCCTGCTCTGGTAATGGGTGTCAGGTCTTCCCCAAATCCTCAGGCAATTACAGGACACATTCTTCAGCTATCAAATAGCAGGTTTGAGATTTTTCAAATGCTGCCATTCCTTTTTGATGTAATGTTGAAAGCTATAAGGTCATGAGCAGACAAGTATTTCCACAGTGAGTCCTCAGCACTTGTTGCAGCTTCAAATCCACCACAACAGCAGGGGCTTTATAAGCAGAACAGCTATCAGGGCTTCGGGTGGTGAAAGGAGAGATGTGTGTGCTTGCCCCTCGTGTTCTATGGCTGTGCACACTCTTGTTAAGAAAGCTGGATCTGTGCTGGACCCGTTAGCAGATTTATGGCTTGCTTTGCAGCTCTGTAGGTGAGTCAGAGAACAGCACAGTAGCTTCCTGTGCTGGTATTTTAAAGCAGGTTTTCAGTTACTGTCGATCACAGGAGCCGTCTGTAAGCTGAGATCTTTCCAGGGCTTAATTCTCGATGTGAGGGCTCAGAGGGAACCCTGCTTTCAAGGGGGAGTGGGGGTAAAAATAAAATCAGCATAAGCTGTTTGTCCTTGAGCGACTACAATGGTTTCAATTTCCTAAGAGAAAATTTTGTCCATGGCAGAAAAGACAATTGCCCTACAATTCAGTGAGGAAATGGCTCCTCCATGCTTCCAGTAAGATTTGAGTGCCTGTGCCCTACATTCTTGCAGGGTTCAATATTCCACTTTAGGGATGCTCTTGCAATCAGTGGGTGGCTGCAAGTACAAGTGCTTTCACCTGGCATCTTGGAAAACATAATTTAGGTGTGAAACGTAGACTGAGTTTGTATCATAGAAATGCTTTTGTGCCTTCAAATGTATCTTTTCAAAGAAAAAAAAAAAGAGAGAGCGGTTGAGAATGAAACTTAATATGAACCTTTGCTGAATATTTTCAAGTCCTGGTAAACTCTTTTAGAAACACACAAAACCATGGCAGAAGGAACTATGAAGACAGAGTCCATGGGAATCTGTGCATCTAAGTGTTTGTTGCCATTGGGTTTTTTTTGGTGACAGAGCCTACCTTTTCAAGGTAGGAAATTAAGTCTTTCCTCAAAGCTGCTTGAGTATAGGCCCACATATTTCTCAGTCAGCAGATCCAAAATCAGTTCCTCCTAATCACCTGCCTCTGTCCTTTGCTTAAGATAGGACAAACGGATGTTCCCAGTTCCTACACATCCCATTTTATAAGGGATTATGATGAGAAAAGCTTATTAATCTTGTCAAGTTGTTCAGAACAGTGCTCAAAGGATTATTTAGCAGCAGGTTCTCTCTTTTTTTCCACCCCTCTTATCCATTTTATGCCTTTTCTGTTTGCTCAGCAGTTTATAACCTTAGTCATGGTACGCTGCCTCTCCCATAGAAATGACAGTGCTTTCAGTGGCAGGCATTTGACATGCTACAAGGAGCAAACACAGGAAAAGGTAGGGCTAACAGGATACCAGGCAAAAACAGGGACAGTTTTTCCTTTCTTCACATGCTAGAAAGGTGGAATGTTAATTATCTAAAGGGAATTTTAATTACCCAAAGTTTTTTTGCAAACAAGATTAGTTGGGGGCAGTTTTAATAAGGTAAGCGTTTTTTTTTTTTTTTTCTTTTCTTTTTTTTTCTATATAGTCTCTGTATGTGTCTCTTTCTTTACGTTTCTGTTCTTTCCCTACTCTTTGGCTGTCCTATGTGCCTTAACAGTAATTAATCTTTCCTCTTTCAAAAACACTCTCCATCTGGACCTTCTCTCAAACTACTTCTGGTCTGTCATGGGAATTGTGTCCAATAATTTCTCACCATTTTAATGTGCTGGTTTGGGAGAGTTCATTTATCATAAAGCTGGTTTCAACAAGAAAAGAAAAAGAGATGGCAGGTTCATATATCCAAAAGGAAACAACACTGGGAGTGATGGACCTGAGATATATTAAAAACAACTGGAATCTGTAGCCACACTCAGTTATGATTGATGAGGATCCAGAATACTTTTTAGCAGCAATAAAACACATGTCCTGTAGATGAGCTGCATGAAATTAGAAATAGTTCAATATCTGGGTGTTAATTTCACTGTTTTATTAATTAAAGACTAACTGCTGTCACCCTGTGTTCAGAAAGTTGCTTTTATCTACTTGTATGTCTGGGATATGAAAGCAAAATGATCAATGGCATTTAACACAGCTGGTAGAAAGGTTTTACAGAGAAACACTGTAAAACTATTACAGTATTAATTTGTGTTTCTTTTCTGGGCTGTTCTGAAATAATCTTTTATCTTGGGAGCTGCACCATAATGTAGAAAGAATAAGTACAACAGAGCGATAGAAGAGCCTAGGAAGGGACCTTAAAGATCACTTCATTGCAAGCCCCTGCCGTGGGCTGGGACGCTTCCCACTAGACCGAGTTGCTCCAAGCCCCATCCAAATTGGCCTTCAACACTTCCAGGGTTGGGGCAGCCAACCTGTGCCAGGACCTCACCACCCTCCCAGGGAGGAATTCCTTCTTAATGACTGATCTATGCCTGCCCTCTTTGCTTCTTTCGTGATTCACCCCGCTTTTCTCAGTCAGCTTCTTCTGAGATCCCCCCACTGCCTCCAAGCCAGAACTGCCTGAAGCTCCCCAAAGCACTGAACTTAAATGTAGGGAGAAAATAAATCTCAGCTTCACAAGACATCAAGTTCCTGATCACTGAGAGCAGTTTTTCCTATATCTCCTCTATGGAAGGGAAAGAATAAAAAAAGTTGCAGATTGTTTTGGCCTCAAGAAATAAATCTGATGTTTTATAGATTTTCATGAGGTCTCTCGTTGTTCTCTTTTTGCAAATCGCTTTCTGCTTTCTCCAGAGCTATACATACATTTTTCCCTTAAGATAGCCAGCTTTTTCTTTAGTGGAACTAAGGGGTCATAACTCTAGCTCTGTGGCAAAGAAGCAGACAAGTATCTGAAGTTCCCTGATTAATATACATATATCCCTGAGTTTCAGGCCAGAGTGAGTGTTATTTAAAATTACAAGCCTCCAGCTTAAAGAATAGCTAATATAAATGCTGACAGAAAGCTGCTCTAGCAGCAAACAACTGAATGTTTTTATGCCCTTGAACTATTAATTATTCTGCCTTGAAAGGATTAGAAAGGACTTCTGACTGACCCAAGCTCTCCTTTGAAAGCAGAGAGAGAGAGAAACACAGCATTCCCTGAGTCCCTGACTCGAGTTTAAGGACTTATTTGTTAAATTTAAGGCCTGCCAAAACCAAGCTATTATTTTCTAGCTGCTTTGTATCCAGCAGCTTCTTATAAGAAGTGACTTATGGAACATTTCAGGGCTTTTATACCAGCAACAATAACCATCATAAAACTTGTGGGATAGGATATTAGCCTGAAATATCCACAGTATATATTCATATACAACATTTTATGTAACAGCAGAAAACCTATGAGGGGTTTCAACATAATTAACAATGCCATTAAAACTGTGGAATACCATTAAATTTGATTGACATGCTGTGAATAAAAATAACCTAATTTAGCTTTCTTTGTAAGGTCAAGTATTATTTAGAGAACTTGTGTGGACTTCCTTGGTAACACAAGGACTGGGTTTAACGAGTTCAGTGTCAGTATTAGACTCCTCTTCATCTTTAAAACAGATTAAATATTTAATTTATTAGCTCATTTTGACTAGGACAATTCCAGCTTTTAATCTAAACCTAGTTTTCATTTGGCTTTGAACAGAAATGTAGCAATTTCCACTCAGGAAGAAATAGTAATAATAATTGATATGAATCAGTTTATCAGTACAAGTGAAAATAGGTCTAAACTTGAGCCTTCAGGTTTTTTAAATCCTGTCACTTTGATGCAAGATTTCTGAGATTTCAAAGGAGCCAGTCCAGAGCTTAATCCAGATAAACTGACTTTGCTTTTATTAACTGGTACACAGGAGCTCCTTTTTGGAGAGGAGTACAGATTTTTACAAATATTGAGCCCAGGCAAACATTTGATGACAATTAGTAAGAAAAAAATATTTTCTCAGAAATAATTTCCCCTCTCCAGGGGAGGAAAGAAAAGAGTTTTATTTTTGTGGGAAATAGTTGAAACATGAGACAAAAGTGTTTTGTAAAGGTCTCAGAAGTGTGGTGTTTCATAACTTTTGGTGGTGTTTTCCAGCTCCACCGCTCACGTTTCAGCACACGCAGCCTTACCCAACATGATATGCATGCATCTTCAGTGCCTTAGGCAATGTGAAATTCCCAAGAAAAAGGATGGGATGACTCAGCCTCGTGGGATGCAGCTGCATGGATGGCCAGGAGGAGAGAAGCTCTTCTCTTCCAAAGCATGGTGCACTGTCACACTCCTTGTGAGCACCAAGGGATGAAACCCAGGAGATGGACAGTGGCTTCAGCTCTCCATGAAACCCCTGCATTAACAGCTCCCTTTTCCTGGAATTTCTGAGGAGAGTGGCACAGCTCTTGGAGCTTTCAATGCCAACTGCTGAGCTGAGCCGTCAGCCCTGACCCCTTGTCCCTGCAACAGCCAAGACTCCAAGGAGAATTCCCATGTCCCACTTATTTATGGGTCAGCCATAACCTTTCCCTTCTTTTCCCAATGTTGGCTGCTCCATGGTTGTCTCCAGCTGGAGAGGACTTCTCCATATTTTGCCTCAGCCTGCCACTGTAGAAGTAGAAAATGCAAGCTGAAACTACAGAGCAATGTCTGATGGTGTGGTAGGAAAGGCCTACTCTGTTATTTTCTTTGTTATTGGCGTTCCAGTTCCAGCACAGAATCTGACTTGTTAAGGTTGATTTTCCTAAAACATTTGTTAATGATTTATGTTCCTTCTTCAGTATTAATTTTAAAGGGCTGAGAGAGGTTTGGACCATTACATTAAATTTATTAACATGTAGTTTTGAGTGTATTTCTGGGCATGCATGCTAAATTTGAAAATTCAATGTACTTGCAAAATTGCAAGGATAAATCAAATAACAACCAAAGCATTTCCTCAGACCAATGGGTTTAAGTGCTCTCAACAGCTGGAAAAAGTGCAGACTCTTTGCTGTGCAAAATTGGCATGTATGGATTTGGAGCACAGACAAGCTTTGCTAAACTACAGCGATCTGTCATGTTTAAATGTGTTTGTTGTTAGCAGGGAACAGGCAAAATTCCATTACCGTGGTGTGCTGAGAAAAAGAAAACTTTCTCATAGTGGGAAAAGCAAGGAAAAAAAGCTTTTAGGAGCAAAGCTTTCTAGGAGCTAAAAGGGGGAGTTGTAGTTGTATCTCTATAGCATTTTCTATTTTAACTTTTTAGAGGGGATTTTTTTGGCAAGAAATGGAAGATAAATTACCAAAACACAAGAATTCACCACAGCACATGACCATCAGAGTCAAATTTAGGACTGTTCCACATGAAATCTCATATTTTAGAATTATGTATATAGTCCATAAAGAATCTTAGCTGTTTAAAATATCTCCTTAAGTTTACAATATGAATTCTACTGCTGCGTGGTCTAATGGAACAGTCAAAAACCAAAGCGTGAGCAAATCTGTTCTTTTCTTTATGTTAATGATGTTTCTAAAATTCCTTAACTTCTACAGGCATTCATCAAACTTGGGGAAATGATAGAAAAAGAAAAATTAGGTAGCACGCAGAATCAAAGTAATATCTTCATTTTCTAATAAATTTTCTTTCCTCTGAACACTGTCAGTTCTTTGTTTGCCTTTCCAAGATGTAGCTGTAAGCCACTTTATCAGATACAAATAAAATTTTCTTAAATTCACCAGCAGAGAATAATGATTTGGTTTTATGGGCCCATAAAACAACCCAAGTCTGTGGGCATTTTGATATAATGCTGTCAATTAGGATCTGTAATGTATTCTGGGAGATATCATAACAAAAGTGGCAGCAAACTCATTTTTCCCTTTCAAAATGATCACCTGCAATATGCAATAAAATGCAAGGATGTACTCGTAAAAGAGCCATTGCTGTATCCTCCCTAATATATATGCAAATATTTCTTCACTTTGAAACTTTGAGACACATGAGGAAGCTGCTGGAAATTAATATCAGCTTCCAGTTGCTGTATAAATCAGAGCAACAGCTCTTCCCTGAATAAAGTACCTGCTTAGGGGAGTAAGCTGCTTTGATTAAATGGTGATGGGAATTGTCCCTGCTCGGCATCATTGCCCATCAGAGGCAGAGCCTGGCTCTCCTCCTTCCCTGCAAATTCCAGGATGGCTGCTGGAGTGCCTTGTGTTCTCCCCTTGTCACCATCACCTCTGCAAGGGGAAAACTTCTGCACTTTAAAGCACATTTTAGTCTTCTTTGGTCACTGTGTCAAACAGACTACATTGTTCTGGGGGAATCTCAGAAGTTGATAGGGCATGAAAATACCCTGTTTAAGGATGGCTGAAAATGACTTGGTTGAATGCCTTGAAAATATGCACGTTTTCATCTGAAAACCTCCTCTGAAATGATTGGAAGTTGTTTGTTCTCTGCTTTTGGTACCAAAAAAAAGCACAATAATTCAGCAGAAGACTTCACCCTTCAGAGCAGCAGGAGCCAGCAGGATGCTTACCCACACTGATGCATTTCTGGTAGAAAGCAGCCTGAAGGAGATGATCAACATTTTCTCAAAGTTTGGAAAGAAGTATGTATTGCTCTCTGGGAGTGAATGATCACAACAAAATGATTGCAGAGGAGATGGAGCAGAAAGTCAGGAAGGTCACGTTGCATTGGTGCCCACAGAGAGACTGCCATGGGTAGAGTCCACCCAGGAGCAATAACTGTTCGACCAGCAGTGATTTTTTAAGGTTCATAAAGTATTCTTGTCCTCAGTAGATGGAGGAAAAAGATCATTTTATCTCTTAAGGAAGACGGTAGAGGAGAAATAATTTGTTCACAATCGATGTGGAGGCGCAGAGAAACGCGACATTTATTTTAATGGGCAGCAAGGACCAACAAATAGAGATAGTGCATCAAAGTCATTCTTATTTGTCCTCCTGTGTATGCACACTTTTCTGTCCAAAATCAGCCTTTTTATCCATCCCTGCCAGAGGAACACTGAAAACAAAATCTGGTGCTCAGAACTCAAGCAGCTCAAGCCAGCTAATTAACTAAGTGGTTCATTACTACTTGCAACCAAGTGTATTCTCTTTCTAGACTAACCCTGAGTGTGTCAAGTAGTGATGCTCTGGTGGAAGTTTATTTCACAGGACAATTGATTTCCATGTCAGAAACAGCCCTGAGAAAATAACTCATGGCAAATAATGCATTCCATGAATAAAGTTTCTTCCCTTTCCCATGCTCATCCTCCAGATAAGGAGTCCCTTGACTGCAGTCAGCCATTGGAATGTTTGGAGCACTGGCTTGCCAGCAGGCAGACAGCCACTTGTTGCAGGTGTGTTCTTCCAGGACTGTTTTGGCTGCTAATTCACATTTCCTTGCTGGATGCAAAAATCCTATTCAGAAATAGAAGTTTCACATCTTTTGTTTTTCTTCCCTTTTGTTAGACAGATATCAACCATTCAGTGAAATATTTTTGAGTAGGCACGTTCTTGTTTTGCACGCCAGGGTTTGTGCTAGCACAACACATTAAGTAAAAGAAAGAGAAAATGGATTCCTTCCATCCATGGCATTTTTTCATTCTAACAGTTCCCAGAATTTCATGATACTTTTCAGTGCTGCTGCTGGTAAAAGACACCACTTTGGATTGACAGAATCATTCATTTCCCTTCACATAAAGGCCACCAAGTCCAAGATACTGAATCCCAGTGCAACATTACTGCCCTGCATGGATGTTGGTGAGGTTTTGCTAGAGCTGAAGCTCCGTAGCAGTCCCAAAAGGATCTGTGAGTGTGGGGTTTTGTATCTGTGCCCTTTTGCAGCCTGCACAGGCAAAATCCCCTCTTTGAAGACCCAGTGTGTAAAATCCACTGGTAGCTCTGGCAGCCAGTGAGAACCCTGAGCTGTGCACGGGCAGCCAGCACCTCACCTGGCTCTCAGGGGTAATTACCTGCTTATCTCACCTAATGGGGGCTGAACCAACAGAGTTTAAAGGGTGTGTTTGGAGAAGCACATAGAGCTTAACCCAGCTCCTGAGCCAACAAGAAATTGCAGTTCCAGTCTTGCTGAAAAAAAATTTCAACCTCCTTAGGACTAGTCATATTTTCATCAACAATGCATTTTTGTCCAAAAACCCTCTAAACAAAATGCAATTGCTAATGTTTGCAGCAAGTCTAAATCAAACTCAACTTCTGAAAATCACTGGAGCTGTAGTTTGGCTTTTACTACCTCACTGCTAATCAGTAAAATCTGACTAAATACACAGAATTCTTCAATGTTACCTGCTGTGCTTGCTGCTGCTGCCCTACCTTGAATATGAAATGTTCTTTCCATTGTGCTGGATCTAAACAATTAAGGCAATGGGAAGAAGCAGTTTGTAAATGTGGTACCCATGACACTGAAAATAAACAAATGCCTGGGAAAAAAAAAATCAAAATATGGAAAACGCAATATTTTTTTAATGTCAGGAAGCACACTGCTGAGGGAAATAACTCCAGGAGAGGCATAAAAGCATATCAGTTTTAGAGACATGAAGTCGGCTACATGGTTTTGTTTGAATGGCACTGAGCAACCCTTCTTTTTAGCTGATGCCTAGGAATACAAATTGTCTACTAAATATCTGCAGCTGCAGTCTGCTCTGCTGTTGAAGTGTCTGCCGAATGTCACTGTTTGCTTTGCACAGCAGAGCGAAGGGGGAAGGGCTCACAGGAAGACAAAAGCCACAGGAGCAGCGCTCAGACCTGTGTATTAAGCCTGTGGTTTTTAATGTTTCCCCCTTTCAGTTCCTCCTGGTTCTCGTGGTTTGTATGGTAAGAGGCAGGGAAGTGGCAGCACGAGGATGGCTGAGCAGCCTGGGCTTGGTCTTGGTGTTCTCTTTGAAATAGTTGTTATTTACTACTTGTAATACAGGAGGATCTGCAAGCCCTGGCCATGGCCCAAGTTATTTTTCAACACAGACTAAGGGGAATGTTGGCTTTTAAAGGGTTGAGGGTTTATTGATATGGTTAAGAATGCCTGTTGTATGCAGAGCGTGTTCCACAGTGCAGCAGGTCCCGTTATAAATAACACACAAATGGCACTGGCAGCCAGGCCAAATGCAGAGCATGGCTTTAGCAACAGCTAGAAAAGAGTCACAGGCTGCAGAAAGATCACACTGAGCCTCGAGGTACAGATCTCATGCAACCCTCTGGGACGTGCATCTTTCACCTTCAAATATCAGTGAGTAGCAACAGCAGGAAGAGAAGCCACGGGAAGGTAATATCCCATCACATTCCCAAAGTCAGAGCTTTCTTTCAAGTCCATCTTATCTCTAATTCATGACTGCTGGGAAACCAAAATGACTTTTCTTTTAATTTTTTTTTCTTTTTTTTTAAAGACTGAATCTGTCGTAATACAGTGCTAGACCACAGGACGAAGATCAAATGGTCACATTTTTAACATTTCAATACAGCAATTGAAAATAAAATCTCCATGTTGGGTCATGCAGAGGAATGCTCTGATTCTGTGATATGTATGTGTGGAAATCTCAAAATACAGGATGATCCTCTTCATCTCTGAATTCCTTCATTTAATATCACATAAAAATCACCACTGTTCAGCCATGAAATACTTCAAGAAATAGAGACAGACATGAAGCACTTTAAATAATTTCAGCTGCTTGAATCTATCAGAAAAAAACTCTTAAAATAACAAACTTACTTAAGGTGTAGTTAACAAAAATCTCTCCAATTCAAGGTATTCCTCAGTCGTGCTTTAAATTCCAGACATTATACTATTCAGACACACTTGGGATAATCTTGGTTGTGTTTTGAATAGCTAATCAACTAAAAGATTATTCTTGAGTCTTATAAATTTAACTTAGATTCTCCAGCAAATATACCCCCCTTGCATCATGCTTGTGTAACACTTCAAATTGGGGATTTTATTATTGATCACAGATCTGAAAGAGGATTTCCTTTATTTCCCATAGTAAATATATTATTGAAATATGGTTACTCAGAGCTGTGCAACATATGCTGCGTGTAGTAGCATGAGTACAGATTTTTGTGACAAAATATGACAGCTGAAGTGCTAATGAGCGACAGAAATGTGCGGTTCCATGAAAATATCTGAGTTGTTTCAGACTCCCACATTTCCCAACAGGGGAGAAATGGGAGTGAATGAACCATGTACAGCAACACATTGAAATGAAACCCCATTTTCTGCAGACTTTTCAGGGTTGGATGAGTATTTGTGGGTCCATTAGAGCCAGCCATATCTATGGATGACCTGCTTTTTGAGAGCAGTTACTGGTGTGCAACTGAGGGCTCTGTGCGCACATATGTCTGAAAACCATCTTCAGCCACCCAAAATTCAGATGTGCAGCTATAGACACCTCTGTCAGACTTATTTTTAATCAAGTGAAAGAGGCAGACACCTCTAAAGGCCAATAGAGAGTATAAGTCCATAAATGTCAGATCCAAGGTGCTTACCTCTGTCCGTGACCCCAGAGAAAGCTGGGACGCTGGTGACAGACAGCCCAGATAGCTGACTTGGCTTAAATGGTTTTTTTTTTAGTGTTTTTAGTGCTAGAGGTAGGTGAGGAGTCACATCCTTATTCACCATATGTTCATTTATTCTGAGATAGTATAAAAGGTGATATGGCTGGAATGGTAGTTCTGCTTTCCCATCTTCTTTATGTGGAGATTTGCACTTAGACTTACCTATTTCATTGCTTTATTTTCTGTGTTTTATTTTCTGTGTAATCACACATGGCTTGTATCAGACAGGTACTAAGCATTTTATTAAACTGCAGATGGAAACAGCTCAAAGTTTTTAGAGGTGACACTCTGAAATTTGATTTAATTTCCCACAGCTACAGGAAGGCAAAGCAATTGCCACTATAGCTATTGAATGTTTGAACATTAGTGTGTTCTCAAAAACATATTGTTAGTTTATGGGGTCACTGCCTATCTCAGAAAGATAATTCTCCTCACAATTTGGTGATTAGGAATTGCTGAAAAGAAATTAAAATCTGAGCTAAGAAATAACTCCACAGAGAATATCTGTAAATAGAACACTGGGTAGTTTCACTTAAATTAAAAATATTTAAGAATGTATCATTCGTTCTGACCCATATATTGTACCTACATTTTAAAAGCATTTTCTCAATTAACAGAAAAACTCTCAATGTAACTGAAAAACAAGACAGATAATTAAACCTAGGAGAAATTGTTGTCTGAATGTATAAACACCATTGATATTATTGATAAGTGCACCAAAGCTGCTTTTCAATCAAAAATAATAGTTTTATTCAAGGAGTGAATGTTCTGATAAAGCTTCAAAATCCCTTTGCTCCACAGAATTTTTTGACATGCTGGTGCTGCTTCCCCCAGGCCCCACTGCTGCTCTCCCCCTCACTTGCCCCTCTAGTGCTGAGGCATAAATCCACTGGCTCAATCTGCTTTTTCAAGCTGGGTTTCCTTCTCTTCGCCACTTTTCCTGCAGGTGCTTTTCCCTGGTATTGTGAGAGATCCCGTTTATTTCCCTTTTGGATCTTAAACCAGCACTTTGGAGCAGTTCCCACACTGTTTGTTCCCCCAGTTGGCTACATAAAGCTGTTAGAAACTTTTTTTCAGTAGAGGCAGCTGGCTAGGCAAAGGCAATGTTAACTACTATCATAGCTATAAAAATAAAACAGTTTAAGACCATAACTGTAGCAATAACCTTGTCCTAAGAGTATAAAACAAAATGGGACCCATTATGGATATTTTTTTTTATTGCCATCTGTCATGATTTCCATTTTGGACGATTCTGGAACAGTTTAATATTCACTTCACACTAAACAAGCTTGGAATAAAATGCAAGTTAGAAGGAAACAAGATAGCATTAAATCAGCTGGTATGTTCAAACATTGCCATCATCATCCTGATTTATTCCTTCCTGCCTTTTAGGATGATGGCATGTGGTCTGCATTCCAGTGAGAACATCCAAGTTGGGAAGCAGGGAGAAGCACAGAAGTCCAGAGCTTTTCTGTTTGAGTAAATCCACTTGAAATCACACTGAAACAGAAGGGACACAGCAAGCAAAGCCTCTTACCTCTGTCAGTGGGCATTTCTAAAGGATTTTGGGTTATTCTTCTTGTTCCCAGCTTGTCTTGTTTCCCCAGTGTTTACTGATTACCAGAGAAGACTTTCCCTGAGTGGAAGTCTCTGATCCCTTCTCCCCTCTATGCCACTGACTACCTTTTCCAGGCTTTCCATGGAGAGGAGGTCCATCAGGAAAGAGAGAGCTGAGCAAGAAAGTGTCCACAACTGACCAAAACTGCTCTTTGTGCCACTGTGAAGGTCACGGCAGAGGATCTGAGATCTTCTATGGGCAACTAGGGAAGGGAATCTGACAAGAGGATAAGCAGTGGTATCAAAAGTCTTTATGCCAGAAGAGAATCAAAGAATCACAGAATGGTTTGGGTTGGAAGGGACCTTAAAGATCATCTGGGTCCAATATCCCTGTCACGGACAGGGGCTAGAGCTCTGCATGCTGTGCAAGAGATAGTGAGAAGGGATGGGGTAAAAAGACCACAATATGAAAACCAATATTCCTTCCCTTTTAAAATGTCAAAACTGTTCATAGGAACGAGGTGAAAACTAGTGAAAGGACCATTATAAACAGAAGTAATGCACTGAGGGATAAATATGACTTATTGGGAAGGAGCCAGCCTAACTTGTGCAAATGACAAGTGTGAGCCATATGTCTACCCAGGTTTTGGAGAAGGGGGGGTTGACAATGTCACTGGGTATTTTGAGATTAATGGTCTGGCTGGAGGAAAAGCAAGGGGACATCTTCCAGAGCAGGGGAAAACACACTGCTGTATCCTCATTGCAAATCCCAGCCCTGCATCATTCTGGCTGCACCCAAAACCCACTGCCTGCACCCGAAAAACTGCTCTCTGCACCCAAAATCTGCCATCTCTGTGCCAAAATCTGCACCTGCTCTGTGCAGCAGTCCAGATCTCACCAGAGGGACAGACACCACCTTTTCATTACCCTCTGCTTTGTCAGCTTTTGGGCCACCTGGAAAACAGCTTTGCCATGACTGTAAGGCTTGCTAGCCAGGGCACTGCTACGCATCACACAGCCAAAATTTCTGGCTGTGCCCTGGCTGCTCACTGCAAAGATCCACAGGAAATGCTGCCAGCAGCGATGAGTCCCCGTTTGTAATTAAAGAGCTGTGCTGGAGCTGTCAGTACTGACCCCACTTAAGCCAGGGCTGCTGTATAAACCTCTGCCATCAAATCTGCATCCATCACAGGCATGCAAAGCTGTGGCCTGTGATTTACACCAGCTGAAGAGCCCAGCCCAGGTGGAGTTACACTGTCACTGTATACAGATCTCATTTTAATTCCATCCCATTTCCACCTACAAGGCACTACAGGCTGCTCTGGGAAGATGGAAAAACTTAACTACAAATACAATCAGGAGTTTTTGATTGCATGGCTGTGTAGACCCAGCTGCGCAAGAATTATTTTTATGGAGTGTAGGTACAGAAAGGATCACAGAGCAGGTGAAAACAGTCCTTATCAACCCCCAAAATATGAAATTAAGGATTTTAAGGGTAGAACTTGTCACCATTTTAATATATCCTCATCTGGATTGGTGAGTGCAGTATTTTTATATTTCAGGTGAAATTATTTTAACTTTACAAGGTTTGTTTATGAGAAAATACTTTAAATTCAAGGTTGTTTAGTCACCAGCAAATGGAGTTATAATAGGTATATAGTTACAAATTCTTGCACACACTTCTAATTTTTGATTTCACTGACTCTTCTTTCCCAACGAGAGGAATTAATGTAATGTAGCTGTAGAGAATTTCCTTGACTTTATCCCCTCCTTTTCTAAGGAAATCAATCTGAATTTGAGAATTTATTATTACCAGGACAAATTTTCAGTGTCACTAAATTTAGGAGTGAAACAAAGCACTTGGGCAGAGATCCCTGGAACAAAGTAAAGCAGCTGCTGACCTGTCAGTATAAAATATCCTACAAATGCATAAATGCGTGACATATGTTCACTGGAATATTTTTGACACAATTTTGGCTCAGCATACTGTGTATATCTTTCCCTAAATGCTATATATAAACTCTTATTTAATATTCACAGAATTGTGTACCATTTCCCAAAAGCATAAATTACGGAGATAATATTTCTCTGTCACTAAATGTTTATGTCCTGAAATAAAAATTCAAGGTTAAAATCATCTCCCAATGCCACACTAAAAAGGAAACCTCACAGAAAATGCACATGTAAGTGTATTTACAATTCACTTCTTCCTGCAGCAAAACTCTATAATTGAATAATTATATTCAATTCAACTCTCCAAGCTCCAGTTTTCCCACTCCAAACAGAAAAATGCTCCAAAAAGCAGAGGTTTCCCCCAGCAATCTTCTTCTTCCAAAGGTGTTGACCAGGTCACAGCTATCCCCAAAGAAGCACTAACAGATCCCAAAGTATGAGGCAGCCTGCAAGTTCCCCAGCTCATATTGTCACCTCTGGTTTGGCTTTGACCACAGTTTAGTGCCACAAACATCCTTCTTCTAATGTTGTTTCCAAAGATTTTTCTCTGAGAGGAGAACATCGTGTCATGGAATGGTTTGGGAAGGGACCTTAAAGATCATCTCATTCCAAACCCCTGCCATGATGTGGGACACCTTCCACTAGACCAGGCTGCTCAAAGTCCCATCCAGCCTGGCCTTGAGCTCTTCCAGGCAGCCACAGCTTCTCTGGGCAACCTGTGCCAGTGCCTCACCACCCCCAGAGTCAAGATTTTCTTCTTAATATCCAATCTAAACCAGATAATCTCAGTTTGAAGCCATGTCCTGTCCCTTCATGCCACTATAAGTCCTTTCTGTCTCTCTTGCCCTCTCTGGTGGGGCTTAAATAATGGAATCTTTAGAAAGGGGGAAAATTGTTTGCATGTCGCATGCCAGACTCTATTTGTTTACCTTTCCAGGGTCAAACTGGGTTTTCAGCATCCAGTTCCCTTGGCACTAGGCAGACGTGTCAGAAAAGTAGCAAGAAACAAAATGTGAGTTTTCAGAGGGAAGAAATGTAAATTTTCCTCATCATTTTTTATGTTCTAAAGATCTCAATGTTTTACTAAGTAATAAGTTACATACTATTAATTTTTATATGATCTACATACTGGTGAATGAGTCTATGCCCAGAAATTATTTCCCATTCTGCTGCTATTTATCTAGTATAATGTTATTTCAGTCAGGAGCAAAGCTGCTACAGTCAACCATTGTCATCAGTGAGTTGAATCAATATGTTTCCAAGCCTTATTTCAGTCACTGTCATTCCCATTGTGATTTTTGTGGATGTTCTGGTACAAATCCCGCATGCAGAAGCAGCAGCACAAATTGTGAGAGCCCAGTGTCTGGATCCATGCTGTGGGTTTGGGTTTTTATGCTGACAAAGAAATGAAACCCTTAATTCTAACAATAACTGTCCTTTTCAATCAGGCCACACAATTCCTTTTGTAATTTAATATGATACCTTTGCAATGTTCTCCTGTCATTTGTTATGGAACATTGAAAAATGTCCAGAATGAGAAAGATACAGAAAATTGCTTGCAACTAGTGGAAATACCATTTCATTCTGCATTGGTATAGGATGTATGTGTCATTCAGTGCCCATGAAAAATTGTATGTCTTTTCTTTTTATGATCATTATTAAGGCAAGTCAGAGAAGAGACATTATTCACCAAGTCTCATCAGCTCAGGCTGCTGCTGCTGCTGCTGGAATGTGCTATATGCTGGAGGCAGTTGCAAATTCATTTCGCAGTTTCCATAATATCTAGAATTGTACATATTGTGTTATACAGCTGACTGCTAATAGTAAAAAGTAACTAAAATCTCCTAGTGTGAGCAGGGGGCTAAAACTAATAAGACAGCAGAAATACAGAGCTCAGGGTTAAAGAAAAAAGAGCAGATGAGGGTCAATGAATGGCTTAAAGTAGGTATGGTCTCTACCTTACTGCAAAGGAACAAGAGCAATTCTGATTTTTGAGGATTGCCTAAATATCTATGAAGGCTTCTCCATTCCTAATGTTTACTTTTATAGGTAAATCTGCTTTTAAGGAAAAGGGCTTGTTGCAGAAATTATGGGGTGAAAGCAGATGGCCCATGTTATGTAGCTGGGCACCTTTGGTTGTCATCATGGTCCTTTCTAATACCAAAATAAAACCTTTAAATGTTCTCGGATTTACTGAGCAGTTTGTGAAGCTCTGTGACAGCCTCGTGTAGCAAAAGCTGTAATTAAGATTATCTGGTGATGTCTTAACAGGGAGGGACAGTGATGTGGCCACATCCACACTGAGAGCTGAGATCAGCATTAATGAGGGTCCTTGGGCTTCTTTTGCCCTTTGCCTTCTCAGTCCCCAGCATTTCTCTTTCTCATCCAGAAATCATCCCTGAAAAATTCAAGGCCAAGGGGAGCTGTGTCCTAATTGAAAACAAAGCCCTGTTGAGTAAGAGGATCAGTGCATTTTACTCAATTAGAGTCTCTGTCTGACACCGTGAGCCATAACTTATCTGGGAAAATTGTGCCTGTAGTTATAGAGCAGCCCTTCAGACTGACCTACATCCTTGGGGAATGAGGTTTGTTCTCACATTCCTTTGAACCTGTGTCTACTGAACACTGCTGATGGCTCCAAGGAGAGGTTTGGGAATTGCATCTGCTCTCACTGGGCTCAATGTTGTCTGTTGTTCGGAGCTGCAAACCGAGCAGGGGAACAGAGCACAACAGTAACTGGTGATGAGTTGACTTCTCAGTCAATAAGGGTAATAAGGTCACTTAAACAGAAAAAAGGGGATCAGCAAAGCATTCCACAGTGCCTAAATTTAGACTTGTTGTTTGGGTTCAGTTCTTTGTCAAAGCACCTCTTTGTTAAGTCACCACTTAATCCTTTGACTGATGGGGGTCTTCAGGACTTCTGAGTTTTTACTTTCTCTGGTCTCACTCTTTAAAGCATTTAACACTTCTAAATCTCTATAAAAGGACCCTTATGATTATCTGCTATTTTTTATCAGTATTCTGCCTCTTTGGGTGCTTAGAACTGGACACATTTGGGTATCTGGATTTTATGGTACTGGTTATATCAGTCACCTGACACTGGCTTATAGTTCACACAGTGACACCTCTAGAAGATGAGCTGTAAATCTCCTTGGTACCTGAGGGACATCACCTATGACACTGGCACAGGAGCCAAATATATCAGTGCTCCTTAGCAGCAGAATTAAAGGCACTTCACCAGTAAAATGACAACAGAGTGTTGACAGAAGTTGCTGGATCAGTACAGAAGAAAAGATCGTCCTCAAGGTGCTGGTAAATGGCAGGATAAATGTAAATGATTACTGGGGAGAAAGGGTATGAAGAGAAACATTTTTGATTTGTAGAGACATTTTAAAGGCTCTTTAGTGTCTCACATTCATTGTTTCTGTTTTTTTCCCCCCTCTAACTACCTTTTCTTTAGATGAGAATTGTGTTCTGCTCTTTAGCTGAGCCATAACTCCTGTTGATGTCAAACTTATCAGGAAGGAATAGTGTATTTAAGAGTTAAACATCTGAGCTAACTGTTGCTCCCATATCCTTCCTGTGTGTTGGCCTCCTCCACACCCAGACATAATTTCCCCCTTCCCTGTACCTTTTCCGCTCTCTCTTCCTTTCTCCTCGGTTTTCCTGTTTGATTCCCTTTATTGCCACATTTACCAGTTCTCTCTGGCTCACTCTTAGATCATTTTGTGTCAGTGAATAGGAAAAAAACCCCATTTGCTCCTTGCACAATCACCTTCAGAGAATCCCTTGCCATTGGAGGAAATAGTGACTTTTTGTGTAAGAAGGTGCCAAACCAGGTAACCAAACCAGCTCTCAGCTCACATAGCCATTGCCTTGTGTCAGGACAGATTCCAAGTTATTTTTGAAGGAAATACTTGCTTTGTGTTGATCACTGGACACCAAGAAAAAACTCTTCACTGGAAGGGTCACCAAGCATTTTATTAGACTGCCCAGGGCAGTGATGGAGTCACCACCCCTGGAGATAGTTAAAAGATGTCTAGATGTGGCACTTGGGGACATGCTGGATTTGGTGGCCTTAGATATCTTTCCAGCCTAAACTTTCAATGGTTTTATGATTAAGGTCTAGATATGGAACCTACCAGTAAAAAAAATACTCCCAAGATGCCATTTTTTTCCCTGCTAATGTGTCTGGAAAATGTGTATTGGAAAACCTCTGGGCACATGGCTCCTCAGAGGGGTTTTAGAGGGCTGGTGGAGAACCTGACTGCCCTGCTTGGCAGCCTGAGGTAGAGCGCCAGGTGAAGTCTTTGCCATGGGGTGAACAGGAGATAAACGTGCTCTAGCACTCCGCTGTGTTTATTGATCACGTTCTGGATGTGCTGGCTTGAAGACAAACAGCCCAGAAATCTCAGACAAGAATAATCTTTATGTGACACTATGAAATACAGATTTGGAAACTTCCCATATATAATGAAACCTTTGCACAGGTTGGACAGGTTTATTCCTAGCCATGGGGATTGCTCTCCTACTGTCCCTTGCTGCATCTCCCAGAGCAAATCACACAGCACTCCAGAGGACATTTTAACAATCCTCTTTTCCCATTGTATGGCTGGGAGGGACTTCCTACATTTCATGTAATCAACATGCAAATTTGAGAGCTTCCCATAAAATCCTGCAGTAAACAGGATATGTTTGCTCTAAACAGATTTCATCCAGTAACAATTCACTATAAATTCTGCTAACATCAACAGACTCCTATTTTCCCTCCTGCTTCTCTAATGTCTTCTTCCTGGTGTAGGACAGCAGGGGAAAATTGCTGCTATTTATCCCCAGATTGAGGTATTTAAACAAAGCTGAAGACACTGCCAATAATGGTGATACTCTGGGAGTCAACTGCATTCCTTTTCATTGTAAATGGAAAGTTGTAAATGGAATTATGATTGGAATCAATTGGATTCAGTAAACGTAGTTTCTAGGTACTTCAGAAAACTGAAATGGGGATAGGTTATTAGACATTTAATACCTGAGATAAAAAGCAGTTTCGCAGAAGCTCTGTTTACTGAAGTGTATTAACAAACTATGGATAAAACAGGCTTTTAACGTGTTATTTAATCAGTTGTCCCTAAAATTGACTCTGCCATTCTGTTAGAAAGGAAAAATAAGTCAAAGGGGAAATTCCAATCCTACATACGCTGAAATTCCTACCTGATAGTTTTTAACACTGAAGATATTGATGACAACACTGCAAGAAAGCCATAAAAACAGTAAAGAAAAACTTCACTCAATGGATTCAATGCTGTATGAGGTCGGAACATGGAAATGAGTCTCATTGGCCACTTACAAGTGTGGGTTAAAATATACTCTCTTGATTCATAAGCGGATGCTTTGAGATAAAGGCTCTCAGAAATGTGGGGTTTTTTTTGGTTTTTAAGTAGTCTTATTGAGGGCTAAATGCACAAAGAAAGTAGATGTCCAGAGACAAACACCAACAGCAACTTGGGCACCAAGCTGGCGCTGCATTAAAATGATTCAAGGCTGCTGGCAGAGCAATAAGAGGGCGACAAAATGGGCTGATTTATTTTAGAGGGAACCTAAACATTGTGTTAATGGTGACAGTTGACAGTGAAAACACTGCTGAAATTGAGTGTGAGACAGAGGTTTTTTTTGATAGCCACAGGATGTCCTTGGAACAGAGTCTGCATCTCAATGAGCTGGGTGCCACTCACAGTACATTAGAAAGAAATTAGTTAGGGTTGAACATAATTATAATGTCAGGGTAGTTTCCAGTCTGAGATCCATCGTTCTGGCTGGGAACCATGTCATATTGAGCAAAAATTAGCTTGCTTACAAATACTCAGCAGATTATTTCCAGACCTATCATGATGCTTCTCTCCACCTTTCTCCTTCCTCCCACTGTTTCTTTTTGTTTAAAGTGTGGCTATGAGACTCACATCCTATCTCAGCTGCTTTTGTCAGGACAGCTAATGAGCTGGGGTGGGATGGGAAAAAAAACACAGTGGAAATGGGGTCATGGAGAGGTTAAACTTCATGAATTTATTCATTGGGATTCAGCTCATGGCCTCCTGAAATGAGATGTCATCATTAAAATTGTGGATGACACTGTTGCATAACGATGCTGGAAGGACCTGGAGGAAATAGTATTTGTTTCGACTTTAATATATGACTGCGATAAGAAAACAAGCCCAAATTGTACCAACCATGTCAGAAACATACTGAAAACAATCTGTGTAAGGTGTTTGCAAGGGAGAAACACTCCAATTTAATTTAAAAAAACCCCAACAGCAACAATGAAAAAAAAAAAAAGCAAGCAGTGATATCAACATTCTTTTCTTCATTTCTGGAATTACAGAGTTGAGACGTGAACAACATGACTATGTTGGGAATAAAGTTATTGTTTATTCCATCACAGTACTTTTAATGTAGCAGAAATATTGACTGTGTTTTCAACAGAGGAAAATTGTTTGAAAAGGGAAGAAAGCAGAGTTACAATGAATTGTGTTGGAGCCTGGAACAGCCAAACTAATTGGAGATATGACCTGGAGCTGAGCAAGGGCTCACAGGGGTGGAAGGTGACTCAGAGAGTCAATCCTTTGGGAAATCCTTTCCCCTGACCCAAGGCAGAAATCAGCCATACCTGGGGCAGACCTGACAGGTGACATTCTGGCTTCTTCATAAAGGCTTGGAATCCTCTCTCAAAATATTTGGTTTAGAGCATTATTATCTCCTACTCTTAGGTGCTTTTCAAATGGTTAAAAAATCTTGCGGTAACATTGCTGAGTACATTAGTTTGTGCTTCATCCACAATTAACCCTTTTCTCTTTGCCCTCTGTGTATTAAAAACTGTTTTCTTATCCCACCCTCAGTTTTCTGTCCTTTTATCTTGCAACACCCCTTCTCTCATGCTTATTTCAGGGTGCTCCTGGCTCCCCTTTCCATCTGAATCCCCCCTTGGCTCCCATCACTTAAAATATCTCCAGCCCTTCCTGGCTCGTTGCAGGATGTAAATCTAATAAGCAAACTCTCAATTTGTACATCCAGCTCATTATATCTGGAAGTCTCTGTTATGAATGGTATTTTCCCAACCATCCTTGAGACTGCCTTAATTTTTGAGATTTATGGGGCTCTGAAGGGAAGCGAGTTGTCCACAGAAAGGTTGCTGGCTCATCAGTGAGATTTACAGCCCACTAATGACTCTGTAATAAAGTAAATACAGAATTGAGGAGCTGTCACAGGAGAAAACTGACAGCAGTTTCTGTTCCTTTCCAAAGCCTCTCTTGCTCCTGATGTGAACACAAAACAAAACAAACCCAAACAAACCTTAAAAACCAACAAAAAACAACCCAACCTGGTCTGTGTTTCAAGAAGAGACTTGAGTTATAATAAAATAGAATCTTTCCAGTTCAAGGCAAAGCTCAAGATTCTGGTGCTCTGCTTTGAACGTCGTTGATGAAATGAGAGGAAGCTAGGCCTGAATAAATACTGTGGAATGCTAAACAGGATTTCTACCAAACAATAACTAAATGCCCTGCAGAAGAAAGCCTGCTTGCTGATTGTCCTCCAGTGCTGTGTAATTGCCATCCATTGTATGGTGACTCTCCTGTTTGGAACAACCTGGGTTTTACAACTGAGGAAACAACATATAGGAGGCAACGTCCCAGGAGATGCCAATTGTATTGGCAGGGAAGGAAAATGTGCACACATCCAGTAGATAAACCAGGCTGTAAATTGATTTTAGTGGAATTGAGATTTCCTAGGAAACAAAAACCCGTATAATTTTCCAGCAGTACCTATGGCGCTTTCTCTGCTCTACATTGGTGATGCCTGCTTGGATTTTGTATTGATCTGGGGGAGATTGACTTTCTGGAGAGCTCTCATCACCACACTTCATTGGTTTTGTACTCCTGAGCTTTCAAAGGCGTTGTTGTACGCCTACTGTTGGATCTTTCCTCTTCTAATCAGCTACCTTGGGAAAGAGAGAGACTGTAAATCAATTTTTTCTTTTCTCTTCTTCAAGTCAAAACATTATAAAATGAAGAAAATACCATATTTCTCAGTGATGTTAGCTAATAAGTGATAATGCATCAGAACATGAGAAATTTTTTAATCAGAGCCCACATCTGCAGAGCTCCAATGCTAGAAGTGCCAAGCACCTGAAAGGCAAACCCTGCCTTTGAAAAAAGCCCCTCACACACTGAAAATAAGCTGTTTTCCACTTGTCTCGGTGCATTTAAGGACTGCAGCTGCATAACCTTAAGCAAGACAGCCACAAAACACAGGTTCTTTTAGTAGCACTTTGGCTTGGGTGACTTTTTCAGAATACTGCATGAGTTGAGGGGGTTTTTTTTTAAGCTCAAGTAAACAGATGAAAAAATTCGGTGCAGAGAGGCAGAATAAAAAATCTGACCTGGAAAATATCACATAAATGGAACTGCAAACACCAATCTTAGTAAAAACCTGGAGGAAAATGCCAGCCAGAATTACACATTACCCTGAAAAGAACGAAGCACTTTTTCCTAGAGCTACTGAAGCTTCTATTCTACATCTACAGGAATATGGTATGTTTTACATTCTAGGCATCCTCAGCTCACTCATTGCACTCCTTGAGACATTCAATCTGGAATTTGTTCTGTGCAAATTGTCCGTACACAGTGGACAAGCAACAGAATTCTTCAGATTGTGACAAATTAGTCTATTTGCTTTCATTTGCTGTCAAGTATTACTGGGAGATGGAGGAGGTTGGAAAGTGGAACAGCAAAGATTTTCCAAGGAAATGGCAAAAATTTGCAGACATAAGCACATGAAAGCTGAACTGTAAGGTGGTGGTAGGGTACAAACTGCTGTCCAAACTACAGACAGCTAGGGCAAGGAAAATCTGTGTCAAAGAAGGAAATCTGGGGGAAAATTAAGGCTGGGATACTCCTGGAAGTCCTAATTTTGCCAAGGGGCTGTTTGAAGTGGGCAGCTAGTAAGTAGGGCTTGGAGGAAGGTACAGAAATGTCATAAAATTACTTCTTTATTTTGAATGATTGCCCTTTTCCCACAAAGAATTATGATGTTGTTTCAGGAACTCCTTACAAGCCAAAACAGAGCAAGCCAAAATCAGCAAGCCCCATACGCCACTTCCTTTGAGGAAGGCAAGATATGGCATTTCAAAGCCTCAATCATCTGGTCTCTCTGAAGGCACTGCTTTTTCCTTCTGCCTTTGAAATCCTGTTTGAAACCCATCTTAAATCATTTAAGCTGAAGGATGATAGATTTAGAGTAGATATTAAGAGGAAATTCTTTACTGTGAGGGTGTTGGGGCCCTGGCATAGGTCACCCAGAGAAGCTGTGGGTGCCCCATCCCTGCGAGTGTTGAAGGCCAGGTTGGATGGGGCTCTGGACAACCTGGTCTGGTGGAAGGTGTCCCTGACCATGGCAAGGGAGCAGAACTGGATGATATTAAACATTCTTTCAAACCAATCTGTGATTCTATGGTGATTCTATGATGATTCTGTTCCCATTCCAGGCACAGTCTGTAGGGACAAAAGGAAGGTGACTGAGCCACGTGGCCATGGAATGATGCCAAGGTGCTCCTTGGTCATTCAGTCCCTCACTTGAGGGCACTGATACCAGGAACAGAGCATGTACATTGCCTGTGAAGTGTTTCACAACGGTGCCTTTCATGCACAGGTAGAAATTACATCTGTGCTAAAGCTCCTGACCCCAATCCATAGTCTCCATCTGAGCTTCCTCCAAGAAATAAAAAAAAATGTTGGCATACTAAAGTTATGCCTGACCTCAGATCTTAATACAGAGAGACAAGAATCAGAAGGCAGAGCTCTGGAATGACAAGAACTACCTCATATTCTCATTTCTGGCAACGTTTCTGCCAGAGACCTGAGGGAGTCATTGTGTCCCTGTGTGCCCTGCTGTCTCCATGTAAACAGAGGCAGCAGTGCTTACCCTCACAAGGTATTCTGAGGTCTGTCACCAAAGATTGCTATGGGCATTTAGAACTGCCTGGGAAAGTTTGTGGCTTTTGTTTCCTAGAGAATAACCAGGATGTGCAGCCTCCACACAGCTTTGAGATGTTTACACGTGTCTGTTCAACTCAGACCATTGCCAATACAAAGTTCACGAGGACTTTGGGAACATCCATGTATTTATTGTCCCTTGACATGCACGATAACCAGGCTGCAAACATAGTAAATTTGGATCTCCTGGCACTGTTCCTCTCTTACAAGCAATTTCTACCCCAGTTGCCCTGTTGCACCTGGTGGAGAAGGAGGAGAATGGAGAGAGATCTGAGCAAAGACACAATTCCTTACAGCTCTGCTCCATCTCTCTGGGATCTGAGGCATTTGGATAGACCCTTTTCTCCATGTCCAGCTGTCCTAAAGGGGGTCTGAGACCTTGGCTGGCTGAATGGTGACTCTCCATGATGTCACCCTGGTACAGGCCTCCTGCCACCTGCTCTTCAGCCCAGCCTTGCTACTGCATGAATTTGACCTTTTTAGCTCAAAGAAAATCCTACATGTCTGTACCCACAGGGATATTATTCTCCTAGAGAAGTGAGCTGAGTCATTTTGGGGGACCCATTTCCCAGACATCCTTACTCAGTCTTCTCCTTAAGTCTCCCTCTTACAACGAGGTAGATCCCATCTCCCTAAATTTGCAGTGCTCTCATCACACAGGGCACAGACGCTTCAAGTCCCTTTGAGGGCTCCAGATCTTTGTTGCTGGGGAGAAAAAGAGAAGAAAACAAAATAGGAGAAAAAACTCCCTTGGGGAGATGTGACCAACCTGGTTTAGTGGAAGGTGTCCCTGTGAGTGGCAGGGGCTTGGAAATAAATGATATTGAATGCCCCTTCCAACTCAAACCATTGAATAAGTCTGTGAAATTCAAGGACCAGAAATGCTATGCAGAAGCACATGGTTGTTGCTCCAAAGAGCTGTTCTTAAAGGCTCAGAGATAAAAGATGAAAATACAAACACTTTATTCCCAATCTAACCCTCTTTTAACTCAATCATTTTTCCAGTTTCAAAAGTTCAGGCAATAGTCTCTTGTTTTATGTAGGTGTTATGGTGGTGTTTCTAGTGCATTGTAATTTTGTGATTTGATGCATATTTATATGTGAGAAAGGTGCACTTTGCCTTTGTGTGAAAGCTTGTAGCAGAATCATTTACCTCCAGAAGCTTGCACTGGTCTGACAAGTGCACACTGACAAAAAATTCATTGCAGTTGATTTTCAGGACAGTCAGATAATTACACATCATTTTTTTCCTTCTTGGTTTGGCTTTACTCTGCTTTTTTTCCCCCCTTAGTTTGGTTCATTAAACTTATCCTTTCCATCCTCTTTCCTTGTCCTACATGCCATCCTCTCAGGTTTCTTGTCTGATGGCTGAAATATAACAGGGAACAGCTACATTTACTGCTACCTCTGACAGTACAAGTAGAAGCAAAAGGCTGATGAGGCTTCAAATAACTGCCACAGGTGCCTGCAAGTTGATTTTTAGTTTTCTTTCATTTTTCTTGATTTGGAATTAAAGGAAATCAAACAACCCAATGCCTCTGAGATGATCTTTAAGGTTCCTTTCAACACAAACCATTCAGCCATTCTGTGATACTGTGCGGAGCTGTGGAGAGACAGCTGGTGCTCACCAGCTCCAAAAGTTTCTTTCTGTGAGGCATGTCTCTTAACAATATCATTTCTTCTGCTGTGGAACCCAATTATTATCACTCCTGCTTCTCAGATTTGAATGGATTTGCACCGAAAGTTTTAAAGCAACAAACAGAGTTCATACGCTACCTGATAATTATAAAACAAGGGGAAAGACAGACCACTTAAAAGGGTTTCCCACTGTGACAAATCCCATGGATTATAACATTTTCATACTGCTCTAAAACACTGCCACGCTGGCTGTAAATTCTCCAGCAAGGGTGGTGAGTTGAAGGAGGGTTTGCCTTTCATTTGTTTTGTAGTCTGATGCCCAATCCCCTCTGCGAATAAAAGCATGATGCTTCCATCGTTTGATCAATTGATCCAAAACATATCTTGAAGGAGCAGCTCTGCTCCCCCTCCAGTGCCTAATTTCAGTTGTCTAATTAAAGCAATATCATTTGCATTTCTGAGGTATGTGGCTTTTGCTCTGCACAAATAAACACCATGCCTGTGATTTAATTCTCCTCTTTTTCCCTCTAGCAGCTCACTTTTCATATCTTTCTGTACATTGGCTTCAGTTTATTTATTTATATTATCTTTATTTTTAACTGAGTATCACAAGTACTCCCATCCCTCCTTCCACCATAAATTTTTGTGGCAGGGACCAACTTTTTTCCTCATCTGCCAGCAGTCTCTTAGCACAAAACCCTGGGTAAAGCCCACTTCACAGTAGATAGCACTCAGATCTTCATGGGCTCAACCTTTACATTTCATTTATGTCTTTGTTAACCTCAGAATAGACCAAGTTCCCAGCTTATTTTCTGGTTTTTTTGGATTTTTTTGGTCTAAATTCTAATGAAAGGCACCGCTCCACCCATCCTCCCATTTCCTCCTGAGATTAATTGAAATGCAGCCATCTAAACCCCTACTAATTTGTTTTGAAGCCAGCTATTTCCTCCAACAGTTGCAGAAGATGAAAGTTGTTGATAGGAGCTGCAAAGGCTTTTTTTTTTTTTTTTTTTTCCGTGTTCCATTGCTGCATGCCACTTAAATCCCTGGCTTTGCTCCCATATCTCCTGACACATGTATCTGAGCTCCCATGGATAAACCCCACAGGGCTCCCACAGTCCTTAGGCTGACCTGCCTGGCGTTTGGCTTGCTTTCTGCTGAGCAGTGCGGTAATGGGCTGTGGGAGCAGGGTTTTTAGCATTTAGGGTTATCATTTCACATGCCACTCCAGGGGTCACATTTTTCCACCCTTTCCCAGCCTGAACAGCTGCTGAGCCATCTCTGGAGGAGCTCTGTGTCTTTCTGCTTCAGCTTGTAAAAATTACCAATGGCAAGGCACATTTACTGAGCACGGGAATTCAAGGCAGCACCAATTCAAGGGAATAACAGAGCAGAGTTAGGTAGAAAGGAAGCGAATTCTCACAGGGTGGTGAGACATTGATACAGATTGCCCTGAGAGAGGCAGGGGATGCTGCATCCCCAGAAACATTCCAAACCAGCTCAGATGTGCTTTGAGCAACCTGATCTAGCAGAAGGTGTCCTTGCCCCTTCCACCCCAACCCAACCCATTCTGCCATTCTATGATTTTATAATTTTACCAAATCATTGATTGAAAGGTTATACCCTGCCTTTGATATTTGCATGGTTGTACTATTGTATCAAAAGCTATTCTCTTCCTGAAGGCTGCATGTGACCAGATTGTTAGGAGAGAGCTCCTGTTCCTTTTTGTTGTCCCTGCAGTTAGCTTGATTTCATCTAAGTCATTCCCATTCTTTGCATGTCATGCTCTGCATACGCTCGCTGCCAAATATACATCCTAAGCTGGCTGTGTCAAAACCTTTGCAGGATTATTTTCTTTCCCCCTTCTCAAATTTAGATGTTTTCTTTCTGGTACTGAATCCTAATTTCCTTCAGTTTGTTGCTGTCCTTAGTTTTTGGCACGTTCGGGGTGGTCAATCCTGTTGGTGCTGGAAAGCTGCTGTGTTTCTGTTCCATCAGCTTTCCACACAACCGACCATGAAACTAATCCTACATTCCTAAACCTTTCAGAGCACTGTAAAAACTACCCACTAGGTACATTTATTTGCTGTACAGGGTTGTAGTTTTTTAAATTATTTTATTCGGGTTTTTTTTTCTGTTCTGGTCTAGTATTTTGCATCTCAATGCTCCCATTGGAAAAAGATAAAAGAGGCTTCTAAGGGCCACATAAGCAGGGAGACATGTAACCAGTGGGCTCTGAATCATGTTTTTTCCCCCTGCTTTTGTTTCCACTGGCATTGGCAGTGTTCATAACCCAATAGAATCTGTTAGAAAATGGTCTTCAAAGTGCAATTCTGTTGCTGCTTGACTGGATCTGTCCATGGGTTTTTTGGCCGCCACTGAAGCGTCAACATGAAAATCACTGAAAACCGACAATTTCTAATGAGTAAGACTTTACCAAGAAGGTATTTAAATAAAGAACAACACAGTCCACTTTTCTCTCCACCCCAGCTGCTTTTGATCCCATTGAATACTGTCAAATGGGTTGGAGTCATGCGTGAAGTTTGTCACTTCTGAGTTGCTGACAGTACCTACCTCAACGTGCGACACGCCGTGAATTCTAAACGGTTTCATTGAAATTTATTGAAGTATTGCCATCTGCCATGTAGCACTGCTCTTCCCAAAGGCAACTGGGAAAAACAGGGCAAAGTGGCTCCATCTTGTCATTAGAAATTTTATTTCTGGGAAGTGTGAACATTCCATTTGCTCAATTAAAGTAGTTGCTGTCCCATATTCAGCTCATCTATTCCATCACAAGTGTGGTACTGAAATACCATTTCCCACTTAGGGCCTTCTGTGGTTCCACATACATAAATAGGCAAGAGGAATAAATTTTCTTCAGTTTCATAGTTTTATAAAGACTTCATAGCTGACAAAACTGCCCTTCTTGCCTTCCAGGTTTGTAAAGGACACCCTCACTGTTTCCCAGCATGTCTCCATCAATACTGAAGGACCATGCACAGTGACTGCTGCCCATCGTGGACCCATCCGTGATTTCACAGACACATCAGGAGGTATAACATCTCATTTTGAGATTTCTTGAGGTTCCAAAATATCATTCAGAACTTTTAGTGTTGCACTGAAGACTTTTTCCAAGATATCAAAATAGTTTGGGTTGGATGAGACCTTAAAGAACATATAGTTCCATCCCTCCTATTTTGGGCAGGGACATTTTCCACTAGACCAGATTCCTCAAAGCACCATCCAGCTTTGTCACAGAGGAGCACAATCAAGCAGAATACTAGATGTCTCACCAAAACATAAGGTTTTTTTATCAGAAATATGTTTATCTTTTACCAAAGAACACCTATTATAAAATAACCATCTCAAGCACCATAGTATCACTGCTTCATTATGTGCTTTAGACCGTTTTTCCCAAGGTAGTGGAAGATGTATGCTCATTGGGAATGGCATCCTTGTGGTAAGATATTAAATGGAGTTTTTGTTTTGTTTTGTTTTAACCTTCAAACCCACTACAAATTATGGGATCATTTTAAGTGGTGAAATGGAGAAGGTCCTTTTTAATTCAGTCTCTCTGCATGTTCCACACTAGAAAGAAGAGTTATTTTCTTTGGAGACTAATGCTTTGATAAGATCTGTCTGTATCCAACTATCTGATAAGCTGGGAACTCGAGATCCAATGTCACCTTTCATTTTACTTACTCCTTTATCTGTCTGTGGTGCAGGGATCTGGGAGTATAGTTACTCCAAAGCTTTCAGAATATTTTCTTAGCCATAATTTATAAATTAAATCCCCAAAGAATTATCTTTTTTAAAATCAAAAATTAAAATGAGATTTCCTGAAAGTAAAAAAAAACCAAAAAAACCCAAAAAAACCCAAAAAAAAACCCCAGGTTTTAAAGGACCAAAAGCTGTAAATCACATATCCTAGGGATATCTCTTGACATTTGGAGTCGAAAAAACATGAAGTTTTGCCACTGTTACTCAGTGGCCACATATGTTGTACTGGCCTAGAATTTTGACTAGAAAAGTAAGAAATTGGTTAGTTTGGTAAAACATTAACCAGGCTAACAAGCTGATCCTGGCTCCACGTAAGTCACCTTTTAAATTTGGAACAAAATTTTGTGTAAAATGCCTTGGACTAGGATTTTGGGATGCACCTGTTCCCAGTGTTGTATTTTGATCTGACTACCTGACTCTAATTTAATGTTTAATGCTCTGTTTTGAAATTCAGGCTCACTGCTTCAAAAGAAAATGGCCTGGAAAGACGATTTAAATAAATAATGATCAGTCAGTTGTTATTATTCAAGAGAGGCTGCAACATAATGTATATTTTAACACCAGTGAGGTTTATATAATGAAATTATTGGACTAGCAATGCAATTACTAAAAATTGCAGACCAAAACACAGTTTGGGGCTACTTATTTATTTATTTTTGTTACTCTGTCTACATCTAAAGCAAGGCTTTTCGCAGATCCTCTGTGTGGCATTTTTTATGCACTGATTTGACCATATCTTGCCTTCCCTGGTTAACTCACATAGATTTCCAACCCTGCCTCCTCTATTTAAGCTTTAAGATTAAAAAGGGCTGCCTAGCATGTCCCTGGGCATGCCCACTCCATCTCCTTTTATCAGACAAAGTCATCAGGAAGGAGGAATCGCAGGAATCTCACTCCTGGCTCCTCGAGCCATTAAAGCTTGACCTGTGACTCTGGCATTCCTCAGGTCTCCAGTGCAGTCATTCCTTTGCTGCCACAGAAATTTCCAGGTACTGCTGGCAGCAGGGCCAGCTGCTTTGATCACCTGCCTTGCAGGGCACGCTTCCTGTAGGAGAAAATTAGGGACACTGTTCCACCGCTCCAGCTGCAAAAGCAAAACTCAATGTTTTACTCAGCTTCTTCCTGAGTTGATAGAAGGTAAAATAAAAATACAAAAAGTTTAGGCATTATTTTGACTATTTATATCTGCCCAGTGAGGAAGATGCTCAGCTGATAGTATTGCTTTAGGGGGATGATGGGAAAAACAATCATTCCACGTTGCTGGGGATTCCCTGAACTAGTTTAGTTGACCATGGGAAAGGCGGCTTTTATATTTTTTTTCCTTAAACACTGGAAACAAAAAACTGTATTTCCATTCCTAACCTACCACATTCTCATGGATACTTCAATTCAAAGGCCTATCCCTAAGCTTATTCCCTGTCTTACACTAGATTTTCACATACTGGTACTTCATGCTTCTTATATCCTTTATATAGCAGCCTGGATATTTACATAACCATATGACAATTTATATTTTCAGATGTCTTTTGTTTTTATTAATCTTTTAGAAACATTGTTCTGGTGCTTTGTTTCATGAACACAACCTCACAAATGCTACTGAGAAATAAATCAAAACAAATTACATAAGGAACACAGCCCGAGTAGTGCCAAGGTTTTCTTTTTTGCACTGCACATGCAAAGTTTGTCTAGTTAATTAAGAACAAACACAGCACAACTAGCTCCTACAACAGGAATTTAATTTCCTTGAAGCTAAATAAAGACCAAACAAAACTGTTCTTGTTACAATTCCCATCTTCAAAGGAGTTTATTTATTTCCTTTATAGGTCTGGACAGCCTTGAGCTCTCTGTGTTTAGATTAAATCAGCTCCAGAATCCTCCTGTCCCTCTTAGCTGTAAACAATGTTGAAGTGGGAATGATACCTCAGGATTGAAGCTGAAGTCAGTGGGATTAAGTGGAAAATGTTGCCAAGAAGCTGGAATAGCCCTGGCCTGGAATCCCACGGTCCTGAGCCCCAGCAGGTCTCCAGCCCTGGGGAACAGCTGAGAGCAGCACCACAGTTCCCTGTTTATTTGCTGGAAGGGGAATCTGTTCCAACCAAAGCAAACCAGCACAGTGGAAACAGGGCTTTGAAGCATGTGAATGGTGGTCAGTCTGTGTGATGCACTCAGTGACCTTCTTCATTTTATTTTTTTTTTGGTCTTCCAACTGAGAGCCACACCTCCAAGTTACAAAATTTAAACTACTTTTGTCCACTACATTATTATTTGCAAGGCGTTTACATCCAGATTACTAAAATAAATCCCAGCATCAAGTCTAAATTTTTGACTAGCCACAAATATTCCAAATTTTCTTTCTTCACAGTATTAAAAAAAATTATTCTTGAGCCTGTAAGCTGCCTGTGAGGAAACCAAATTGCCCCTTTTTTTCTCTGAAAGCTGTTGGTGGTGTAGCTAGGTGGAGGAAATGAATCCAGCCCAGGAGTGATGAGTGCTGGGGTCTGGTGGGGACCCAGGGGCAGCACAGGGAGGGGACTGCAGCCTAAGAGGTCACCTGGCATGCATTCCTTGTTTGAGGATACCTTGGGATGCTTTGGCATGCAGACACTTTGCCTCTAATGGGTCAGGTGAGGACAGGGATTTGTGTGAAAGCTAGAATGAAGGAGGGTGGGGAAACTGATTTCAGAGCATGATATCTTCCTGTTGTCTGCCGGGGTTATTTAATAGTTTTTGATCATTTTAAAAATAGCGTGGGACGTGAAAAGTTCAGTTTTCATCACAAGGTATGGCCTGTACAGAATGTACTTCAGTTCAAAAAGAGGGTCCCTGAAATTTAATAGCCTTGGCTCTCCATCTTGTAACTCCTGGAGCCTAGAGTTTTCCAGCCCACTAGTAACCTAGTTTAAATAATTCCTTGATAGAACACAGGGCATGCTTGGCATCCTTGCATCAAACTGCTTTTTATGCCATTAAAGTAAATAAATAATAAACAAATTGGATTGCTAGTAATAAGCAGAGAGTAAAACAGTGTTTATCAAGAAAATGATGATGAATTATCCTCTGAACTCTGCTTAGGATGAAGAAACCCATGAAGAAGAAAAATGATAATTTTATTTTAAATTAAGATAAGTTATAAATGTATTTGAATGCTTTTGGAACCAGTAAAGACAAGATTATCTGCATTAATGTAGAAAGGATAACCTTTCAATTATTAGACTAGAAATTACAATTACAATATGAAATATGGTGAAAACGTGCTCTACAGAAACTGTACGTAGAGCCCAACAAGTTCATTCTCCTCCTCGAACAGGGAACTCTTCCAGTCATTGCTCTGTGGTGAGCACTGGCCAGAAGGAACAGAGAGCTCACACCAGAGCAATGCCATGCTGAGAGTGCTGCCCTTGGAAGAACAGGAGGCTGATGAGATCCCTGATGGTGTTTCAGTACCTGAGGAGAACAAAATAATATCTTTAAAAGCTGTTTTAAAATAATTTTTAAAAAGGAGTAATTTTCCTCAGGATACACTGGTGTGTGAGAAATTCTATTCTCCAAGACCATTTCTTTTAATGAATATTATGCTTAATTTATGTAGATAGAATCATTTTAAACCACTTTCAATTCCATTTTTTATCATTATTGTTACAAATATCTGATCATTTTTAGTTTTTAAAAGCCAAAAAAGGTGAATATCTCTACCAAGCTTGTCACTAAATTCTGTCATCATACTGGGCCTGTTTTGCAGGTTGTCTGCTTCTTAATCTCTTCTTATAATTGCAGAAATAATTGCATATACCCTCATTTGCACAGTACTTTCAGATCCAGGGGGGAACATACTATAAAAGCATTAAGTGTTATCTTACTGGTGACAAGTATATTAAAAATTACTTCAAATCTTGCATGGGGAAAATGTTGCCAGACCTGAAAGCAATTTTTATTGCATCTTTTTCGTACTACACAGGCAATAATATATCTGTCATAAAGCTTTAACACATGCCTCTTTTTTTTTTTTTTTTTTTTAATTAGATGTAATTTTGCAATTAGTTCCGCAGTACAGCTCAGGAGACAAATGAGACCGATAAAAGTATTTAGCTATTTCATCTGTAGCATGCATGATGGTTCAAACGTTACCAAACTGAATTTCCAACCCTCCTTTGGGATTGCAGACTGGCCATGAGCTGCTGCTGAGCTGCACCTTGCTTGGAGAGCTGTCCCACCATCACCATCATCACCATCATCACCATCATCTGTCCCACTCTGGGGTCTGGGCAAGCCACATAACCCACCACTGAAATGGCCTGCTTGTTTTTCTAGTGAAGAAAAGCAGGAAAAGTGAGATTTGGATGGGAAACATTTCCAAAAGACAGAGTTAGTCACAAAGGTTTTGGCACGATAATGCTGAGGAGGAAATCCTATCAGTGTGAGCAAGAGCTAGAATAAACAAGTCACTGCAAATACTTCTTTTGCCTTTAATAAATATTTGACTGAGGTCATCAGCCTTGCCTGAACTGGACCTGTATTTGATAACGCAGACCATTCCTCCCTCTTACAGCTGAAAAGTGGGTTTGCTTGTTTTAGAAATCACAGCTTGCAAATCTGTTTGCACCCAAAATCGGTTTTCTGCCCTGTATATCAGCAAACAACCAAGAGCTGTTAGTATTCAGGTATACTGTAAAAATCTGATTACATGGTCTCTATTCTTGTTAATCAAAGGTAGTTAGTGAATATTTATTCTCTATCCCAGCCCACAAATCAATTTTTTTTCTGAAAAGTCATGGTGCTCACAGAGCCATGTGCCTGTTAGGTACAGACAACCCAGACTTTAGCAGTTCACAGCCACACCACCGTGCCTTACACATCCCTGATGATGCAAAAGAGGTTAGGTTATTTGTCTCAATGACACTGTTCGGCTTATAGGGAAGAAATAATTCAAGTATTCCTCTGGTCCAAATTGTTTTCCTTTTGTTTCAACACACTCAATTTTACGGTGCTTAGGTACATGGGATGAAGGATGGGAGCTAACCCGGGAAGCTCTGAAATTGGTAATGACCAACTGCAGTGTGTTCCACTTTTCCTTTGCTTTATTCCCCTTCGCCTCTGCTTTCTGAATTTTCTGCCTAAATTTTTACCCCAACCTGGGTTTCACAAACTCTCTGGCCAGCAGAAAGAGCTGGGATCTTTTCAACCAGCCCCTGGATTTTGAATGTTTTCACAGCTATCAGCTTCTTGGCATCTGCTGCAAGATCATTTCCTTGCACCGCATGTCTGTAAGTACGTGCTCTCTTGTTCAAATGCATGAGATATCAAAATACTCAGAGTCCTAAAGGGACAGAAGCCATCCTGTATGAGTCTGGCGGAAGATCTGTGTGATTCCACAAGCAAGCGTGGCAATTCTTCCTCAGATCCTGCGAGGTTTGCATGGGATGCGCTCTGCTCCACTCTCTAAAGCACAGCACATCTGATAACTCCTGAGGAAACTGCACGGATTCCTGGGAACCAGAAACCACAACAGCCTCATTTTCCTTACACTGATGCTGCTGGAGCAGCAACTTCTAAAAATGTCATGCTTCTATCTGTAATGCAGTGTTTCAGAAATCTCACAGGAAATACAGCAAAGCTGTTGCAGCTCTATGTGAAAGACTTGATAAATTACATTATGTCCTAAAAGCCAAAGAAAAACACAGCACAAATTGCCAGGCTCTCTGAGAGCCAAGGTGTTTGGTAATTTTTAAATCTCAAAATGTGTCCTGTAAGTGTGGTACAGAAAAGACTCAGAGATCAGCAGAGTTTGCAGATTAAAATACCACCACCACAATTTTAGCTAAGAAAAGGTCATTATGGGCTGGCGCTCCATGAGGAACCCCACAGGGAGGGAAATCCTCAGACCCCAAAAATTTGTGCTTGCCATCACATCTGCTGCCATACCACATCAAGTCCCCCTTCCACAGGCCATGGTATAGATGTTTAAGAGGAGGAAAAATTCTCAAGCTTTTTTTCCACTGCTCTATTTCTTCTAATGTTATTTTAATCAGTTTCTCAGTGTGTTCTCGGCAGATCCAAAGAGTGAGCAAAGTATTTCTGTGGCTAATCTACTGACCATAAATTCTTAGACAGTAGTGAAAGCTTATGTGACCTCATGGATAAAGTGTTTGCTTCATATTTTGAAGGTCATAAATTCAAATCCTGTTAATAGTCTCTTTTTATTAAATGTCTCATAGCTTATTTTCAGTGGTATAATTACACACTAGGTCAGTTAATTATCACTGAATTCCTCCAGCAACAGCAAAAAGGGCAAACCACCCGCTAAAAACAACTTAGAAAGTAATACTTACAAAATGATTAGCAATTTAAACAGTCCTATTAAATGAGACAATTAAGTTTAAGTAGTTTTCTCATTAGAGTGATTTTCTGTACTCATAAGTGTACAGAAGCCTTATAAGGCTTTGTGGGAACTGGGGAACTCGATGCATTTCCATGAGTGTAAGTGTTCCATGACTGGGGCTCGTATGTATGTAACTGATGAAAGGATTTGGGCTGGGGGAATTTATAAACAGGCACATGGGAGAAGTCAGTCAGAGAGAGAGAGAGATGAAGAGATCTATTTTCTATAATAGACTCTCTTTTACCGTGCTGAAAGAGATACCACAGGCCTTTCCTGGGTTTATTGGGAAGGGCAGCCCTGCTCAGTGCTGTAAGAGCGTTGTTGTGAGCCCATATTTCTTGGAGACATGAGAACATAACCCAAATAAAACCTTTCTTCTGTGAGCCTACATGGTCGTGCTGCTTCCTTAAGTAGCTGTAATACTTTGGGTGGAAACACCTTGATTTTCCCAACTTGGGGAAACATATGTTTGTTCCTCAGGGCTCAGTGCCAATGCTTTGGCTTACACTAAATAATGCTTAAAAAATAGATAATAAACCATGAAAAATGTATATATATATGTATAGATAAAGTACAGCTGTGTGCTAGAAAGTCAGCCTGTGTCCTTCAGTGTTGTTTTAGGGTGTTTAAGAGATTTCTGATTACCAGTTGTGTTTCATTTCCCAATAGCCTCTTTCTTTACAAGTGTTGGGTGAATGCAGTGATGCCAGGCAGCAAGGAAATGACAAATTATTCAAGTGGCCCCCTGGGCAAGCTCAGGCACGCCCAACCTGGCTGTGCCTCCTGGGAGAGCTGGGTGAGACCTAAGAGCTCTGTGCTCACCATCAGGTGTGTGCCAAGAGAGGGCCATGGAGCTGGGGAGAAGAATTTGTCCTTGCCCTGGAGGACTGCAGCTCTGCCAGCGAGTTGGATGAAGGGAGCCTTCAACAGCTGCCAAAGCCTAAAGCAAACCATCCCTGAAGGGTTTTTATACCTGTATAAAAGTGTACAGCTTTGTATTTATAGAGTAGTGCTTTTTTGTGACAATTTTATCTTAACGTGTCAGAATTTAAAAAGAAATGAGTGGCAATGAATAAGGAAACAAATGCATTCTTTCCAGAGGTGACTTTCAAACTAAAGCCAGGACCATTTGTCTTGAAGCTCATTTCACATTAGGATGTGTTTCTCACAATATGTTAAGCCCTAAGGGGAATGCTGAGATGAAAAATGTCTTTTAATTATTTCGTATGGGTTAAACAAAGAGACTTGAAACTTTATCTCTTCTTTCTACAGCCATCCATGCATGAAATTAAGAGAATTCTATAATGCACACAGCAGAGAAATAGAGTACCAAGAATACAATGAGGTTGAATCCAGTACTAACTCCACACTGGATAAAGAGGGGAGCAGCCTCTCTGGGTGGAAGCAATCCCACAAAATTCCCTTGTAAGGTTTGTGCACGAGACAGTTGTGTGGCTCTGCAGTTATTTTGCCTTGTGTTAAAGACTGAATTAATTGGCAGTGGCAGAGAGGAATCTATCAGAGCAAACTGAAGTTGTCAGTGGTAACACACAGCAATATTGATAATTTCACAGGTCAGGATTTGCTTTCCCCATCTATGATACAGTGTGGAAACAGTTGTCCCAAAGATGTGGGGCATATTGTCTGGGGCAGGAAGAGAAGTGCTATGAGGTAACCTCATCTCTGCTTTCCTTCTCTGGGGTAAAAATCACAGAATCACAGAATGGTTTGGGTTGGAAGGGACCTTGGAGCTCATCTGGTTCCAATCCCCCCGCCATGGGCAGGGACGCCTTCCCCTAGACCAGATGAATCACTGTTGTGGTCTCTGTTTACCCTCCAAGCTGCATGGCTGAAGCCAAAAAAGTCAATATTCCCTTCTCCTCAGGCTGGTTTGGCAGCCAGGGCTGAGCTTAGGCAGCAGCAGAGGATGAAATAACACTCAAAAAGTGTTCAGTGATGGTGCTGAGCTCTGCTACAGCAACTGCAAGGTCCTGACTTGAGGTGCAGGGATAACAGGAATGAAATACTGATGAGCTGAGGGTAGCAAATGACATTTTGGAGTGCTCTCTGGGGAGAGATGAGTAATTTTCAGACACCTCTATACTGCCCTACACAAATGTGCAATCAGGAAAGGCAACCTTAATGTTATGTTTTCACTGGGAATTTAAAACACCTGTTATATCCCAGAGGAATTGGGCACAGCCTGTGTGTTTGATGAAGATTGGTTTGGCTTGTGCACTAGCACACTTTTTGATCATTTCTTCTTAATTAAAATGTAGCTCCACCAATGACTAACTGATTCAAAAAAATCTACTGTCACAAATTTTAATTTATAAGATGTTACTTGTCAAAGAAATTTTCTGTGTTGCTTACATGATTGAGTGCCAAGTGATAGCTCTTTTGTTTCCAGAAGACTTTTTTTTTACTGGAAAAAAAATTAGAGTAGATATTAGAATAGCTAAATAGGGTTCATGAGTAACAAGAAACCAGATCTATGTATTAGAATACAAGCTGGGCAAATCATTCATTTGACATTAAATTAAAAAAACTATTTGATAATTTAATTTTTTCCCTATGTTTTATTTCTCATTTATTAACTTTTTTGTTCCCTAAACTGTAATTCAAAAAGGTCTGAAAGAAAGAAAGTGCAGAAAAATTGGTACACAGGAGTGTTATATACACAGAAACTCCTTAAAAATCAACTGGGTTTCTTTAGTCTTGGCTTGGATGATCTTTACTGGGGTTGTAGAATATACAATCCACTGCCAAGAAAGAATCCTAAACAGTGTACACTGAGAAAATGGCATTCTTCCCCTCTCCAGCTGCAAAAAACCAAATAAAATCTAGAGCAGCCATATTCTGTTACAAAGCAAATGTCTGAATATCAGTGTGATCAAAATCCATGATTGTGCTCCTCTGTCAAACTGTGGCCACAATTATGGTTTCCTGAGAATAAATTAATTTTCAGTTTTGCACAATCTGTGTTTATATTTTTAATTTTGTTTGAATTCCATGACTTATTTCATAGCAATGAAACAGTAAGGAAAAGTTAATTAGCCCAAGCAATTAGCACTCCCTGGCTCCTTGCAAAAGAGACGGTGCATCTTTGGAAAACACAGGAAAATAGCAGGAAATTGGGAAGGGGGTGGGGAATGTGTCAGTATATTTACCAGATAAGGAAAGAAAACATTCTAAAAACAATGCTGCAGTGCAAAGAATCATTGCATTAGGCTTTCAAGTGGTACCTCTTCCTCACTGGGATGTCCTTTATTCTGTACCCACTGCTGTTTTTCCAGCCATAATCAGATGCAGAGATCAAAGGTAGCAGGTTGATGTGGAATGCAATGGATGGGAGCAAAGAGAAGAAACACACAAGGAGAACAGAAGCAGGTGACTACTGTTCTTGCATTAATAAAGTCAGACACAAATGTGTTTGCAGGCTTGGAATCAGATCCAAACAAAAATGGAGAAGGGAAGGAATACATGGAGTTAACAGAGCAAATTATCGTGCACTAAGTACCTTTGCTGAGTGGGTTTGCTCAGGAGAGACAGTTCATAGATTCTGAGTATTTGAAAACCCTCAGAAATGCCTGCCTGCCATCAGTTGTCTCTCTTTAGGCAGCCCTTGGTGCTGTGTGTATTTGCACTGTTTATTTGGATTGTGTTTTGTTTACTTCCTCTGGTTTGCTCCTGTGCCGCCCACAGAAATCTCTTGGCTTCTGTCCCCAAAGGACAAATAGTGCAGCAAAATAAATATGTAACATGAGAGAGAAAAAAAAAAATAAAAATGGGAGAGGCCACAGAAGTATTTGATATGACAAAAAAGAAGGGGTCATGAGCTCAGTTTCAGTTCAGCAAGAGTGCTGCTTGCCTGGTAATTGCCTCTGCCCTCCTACATTGGATTTGCAGTCTGCAAGCTGCCCCCTTTCAGATGAACCGACCTCTAAACCTACTGCTGAGTAATCATGCAATGCAAAAGTGAACCTCATGAGAAAATGGAAGAATTTGTCTCAAGTCACAGATGAAAATGTGAGACAGAAGTGTGCAAATCAAACGGGAGGCGTGCAGAAATTGTTGATGGTGATGATGTGTGTAGTGAGTCAGGGCTGTGTGCTGCACTCTGGAAACTGAAGGTGAAGGTTTCAGGACAGCCTGAGAAATCCTTCTGGAGGGATTTGTGCTGTGCCAGTGAAGGTTCCCCACATGGAAGACTGTCCCTCAAACCCTGCCACTCTTCAAACTCCCAGTAGTTTCAATAGATAAAATCATAAAATCATTTAGTTGGGAAAGACCTCAAAGATCATTGAGCCCAACCATTAACCCAACGCTGCCAAGGCCACCACTAAACCATGTCCCTAAATGCCACACTTACATCTCCTTTAAATGTCTGCAGGGATGGTGACTGAACCACTTCACTGGGCAGCCTGTTCCAGCACTCAACGAGGCTTTTGGTGAAGAAATTTTTTCTAATATTCAATCTGAACCTTCTCTGGCACAACTTGAGGCAGTTTCCTCAACCTGTCACTGGTTGCCTGGGAGAAGAGGCTGACCCCCACTTGGCTACAGCCTCCTTCTGGGTGGTTGTAGAGAATGATGAGGTTTCCCTTGAGCCTCCTTTTCTCCAGGCTAAACACTCCCAGCTCCCTTAGCCACTCCTCTGGGGATTTCTGCTTCAGACCCTTCACCAATGTTGCCCAATGTTTCAACCTTAAGATGGCCCAACAGCAGGGATAAGCAGGATCAGCTCCTTGGGAAAATTCTTAATTCACAAGAAAAGGTTTCAGGAATGCCAAAATGGATGGGTTTTTTGCTGAGCCCCAGAAGGATAGTCAGGTGTGCATTTTGATAGAAAGGAAACCAAGGAGGCAAAGAAGTCACATTAGTGAATCCCAATAATAGGATTTATCCCTGGGCACATGGTCACCGACTGCCCTTAGGATACAACTCTGCTACTTCAGCAAGGGGCTTCAATCTGCTTATGGAAATAAAGAATGGCTTTCAGTTATACTGGTTTTCCATGGACTATTTATAAAAATAAGTCATTTCAGATGGTTTTAGTTAATGCCACTCATAACCAGCCTGTCCCAGAACTCCCTAGAAACTCACAGTCCTGAACTATTTAAATCAACAGGAGCCTTTGATGGCAACAGAGTTCTCTGTGACTTCCAAGAAGGGAAGATGGAAGCTTGCAGCAGAAAACAGTATTGTGTAGTCCACATTACAACATTCAGTAATGGGCAAACAGGAGAAATTAGGGTAAACAAAGCCGTGTGTTTTTGTGGAGGTAGGCATGATATGCCTCAGGGGTGCTGTGAGCACAGAAATGAAGTCCAAGTGACTCAGCATCCAAGACAAGCACATTTATCTCTGGGACATGTTCATTGTTCTGCCTGCATAATGGCATATTATATTCTATTAAGACCAGAGCATTATGGTAGAAGTATTTACACATCTCTAATGCATACAGCCCTTTTGTACAATAAATGTTCCATTGTTTTCCCATCAATGGCAAAAGCAGTTGCTCTGCTCGTGTATTTATTTTTCTCTGTGCTGATCTGTAATTCTGTTCATAGTTTCAGTGTGAGTCTCATACACCAGAACAGCCAGAAGTATAACCAGCTCCTTTATGACTCCCAAATTAACTTTTAACCTGCAGTTTCCTATTTCCTATGCAACTGTCAGAGAATAAATACCAGCTCCATGGCCACTCGTATGCAATAGTCCTGGAACCCTTTGGTGTGCACTGCTGCAGGAAAGAGGAAACAGGAGTTCAGCTCCTTGAGACCTGAGTCATCACCAGCCTTTGGAAGTGTAAACAGTGGGAAGCTTATTCAGAAAGCAGAAATGGACAAAACAAGTCTGTGGAGACAGAGAAGTCAATCCTGCAAAGGAGTGAACCCACTCCAGAGATGAGAGAACTCCCCTGTCTGAAGGTGGTGTTAAAACAACAGCATTAATGAGGGCATAGGAAAGGCAAACCAAAACAAACCAATTAAACACAGTGTTTTATGTTTTGACCTCCCTTTAAGCCAGCAACATAACAATTATGGGCAAAATTGTTTTTAAAAGACTGCTTTACTCAGGAAAACTTTAAAACCTGATGTGCTCTGATAAGAAATATTCTTTTAAAGTAAACCTGAACTAGGGGTTTAGAGGTAAATAATAGAGGCCTGAATTAAAACCCTGGAAAGGTTTTAGGTTAGGTCAATGAGCTTACTGGCACCTAGAAAATAAGTGCTGCTTTCTGATATCTGTTGCCACAGAAAAAGCACAACCATAGCTTATGACAGGATATTCCCTTATCAGTTTGAAAATGAGGCTCCCAGACCCTCTTCCACAAGATTTCAGATGTTTTATTTAGTGATGATTCCTTGCAATGTGAGTGAAAAATCCTATGAAGAACAGATTATCCCCTCTGAGGGCTAGGACCTAGATACTAACATACAATATCATTTTCTTATTTGCTTCCTTTCCAATGTCCTGGGAATAGAGCAAGGGAAGGGGTTGCTGTTGCGATTAGGGTGTTCTCTTTATGAGAGCTGCTTTGACAAGAGGACTAGTACTCTGCAGTTTTTCAAGCTTTTTCCCAATGCTCTGCTTCTTTACATCAGCCTAGAAGTCTAGAGAAAATTTGGAGAGGGACTGGAACCCATGTTCTGGTGAGGGATGCTCTAATCACAGCACCCAGCTGGCTGCAGGGGATGCTCCAGGTACACTCTGCCCCAGAGATCAGCTGTAGCTGAAACACAAGATGCTGATCTGCAACCACAAATCCCAAGTAAAGCCCTCTACAACAACCCTGTTTTGATTTTGTCTGTTGCTGTTTTTTGTTCTCGTTTTCAAATATCCAGAAAATTATCAATCAGAAGCATCTAAGAGAGATTAATTTTCTCATAAACAATACTATCAAATTCTAAGAATCAGTACAACCCCACTATGTGGAAGATTCCTCCAAAGTCACTAACAAGAAAAAAAACCAAACACCGAAACCACAAACCCACCCACACCACACTCCCCCAAAACCCCTCAAACCAACCAAAAAAACACAAGCCCAAACTAAAAGCCTTTTCTGACTTGAACGCTCCTTTTAAGGATTTTAACTCTCCTGGGCTCCACCCACCATCCCAGGTAAGGGACATAGGTTCTGCAGGCAAGGCATTGGAGCAGTGATGGATAAATTTATATCAATACAAACCTTGGACAAAGAGTTAAAAAGGCAGTTTTTATGTCTGGGGGTGAGCTCCTAGCAGGGAAGAGCCAATAGCCAGTGATGCTTGTCAGATGGGTCAGAAGGGAGAAGGTGAGCCTATTTTAATTTAGTTAGAAAGCAAATAAAAATAGGGAATATGTGAAGTTATTTCTTGTAAACTACTTTTTCTTGTAGGAGAGAGTCGTAGTCCTAGAAGAGAAGGGATTTTCTATTTCGTGATGCAATATAGCAATGAGTGTTTAGTGAGACTCAAGGCTGGTTTCTGTCCTTGAGAAATGTCTCCTGTGACTGCATATGAGGGAAAAGAAAGAAGATAAAAGGCATAGGATGGTAGAGGAAGGGTGAGAGGGAGAGGCAATTTATGTAACTCCCCAAGGTTTCATTCAGAGGTGTGGGAAGAGGTGAGGGAGGTGCAGACCCCTTCAATGTCTCTTAACCCACCATAATGGTTCTCAGAGTGGGTAATAATTTTAAGATTGCAGTTAAAATGTGAAAAGATTAAATCCAGGATTTCACTGACAAAGGAAAGGTGTACTGCTGCTTTGTTCTCTTGCTACTGATTACAAGGTCTCTTGACTTAATGATGTTAAGCCATGAAACAGTTTTAGTACACCAGCCTATAGAATTAAAAAAATACAACAGAGCCTTATTGCAAATATAAATTTCCAAGGCCTATATTCTGTAATTAATTTGTATTTTTCTAATGATGCAAAAGATGTATAAAAATAAAAGATGATTATGGGAAGGGACTCGGCTGTTAAAGCTGTATTTCTGCAATAAAGTGCTTGCAGAAACATGATAGTAATTCTGTTGAGTTCAAATACAGTATGATCATGAAAAGTGTAATTAAATTACAATTTAAAATATGTGAACCATCTGCACTGCAGTGTGAATTGTAGTGCTACACTGGGAATATTGATGATGAGTTCTGTATTGTGTAGTCAAATAAAATCTACTGAAGCTCTGCCTATTTTCCAGTCCCTACAACATTTGTTATTAGTAGAGCATTCCCCTTGGCCTTGTCTAACTTACCAGTGTTACACTTCCATGCCTCCATAATTGCTTCCAAGACTTTATAAAAGTTGAACTTCATATGTTTTTTCTTGTGTATGCTTTCTCCAAGATGTTAGTCAAAGTAAAAGGAATAGAAATGAACTTGCAGAAGTTGTTCTTGCTGGACTGTGCTAATGCTAGCACCAAATGTGTGAAAGGGTAGCAGCTGAACTTGGTTTAGAGCTCTGCTGGAGACATGGTGTTATCTCTGATATTGCTGGTAGGGTTTTTTTGACCTTGAGAGAAAGCTATGAGCAACACACCAGGAAAAGAGCTGAGCTGCTAAGCCAACAGGTATTTTCAGCTCCTGAAAAATGCTTGCTTGGTTTGATGTAATTGTTGATTAAAAGCAACACCCAGGAATGCTTTTGTTGCTCCCAGCTCCAAGACTGCAGAGCAGTGGGACTGTGAGTGGATGTCAGGAGGCTGTGGTGTGTGTGCTGCAGACACCCCCTCCTCCTGCTGGCTGCTCTCTGGTCTGGAGAAAGGTGACACTGTCCCCCTGTGAATGAGCCAGAGGTTCCCCAACCCTTCCACAGCTGTTTTAAGCACTCCTGCAAGGGAGAGGTGGCACCCAGGACCTGCTGCCCTGCACTGATGGACTGTAAAACCTGCCCAGGAGCTGAAGGACCTTTCTGTGCTTTGCTGCACGGGCGGCTATTAGCTAATAGGACCTTTTCCTCCCCACCTCTGCCTGGGAACTGGGATGGAGGGCTACGATGGGGTGGGATGGAGCTCCAGCAGCATGCCACCAGGCAATGCTGTACAGGAGCCTCTGGTCCTGCTGCAATTCCCACAGCTGGTGGCTTCCAGCAGGATCTCAGGAGAAGGATGGTGTGGAGGGCAGGCAAACAACAGGGCCATTAGGGGCTCTGGCAGAGAGGGAGGAGTAGTAGGCACACAGTTTGTGGTGATTGGGGTGGGGCTGAGCCTCATCCCCAGTGGGCAGAGCTATGAGGAGCAGGGAGCAGCACTGACAGCAATGAGGGTAAGGTGTGCCCAGGGGCACTGACCAACCACCAAAGGGAGCAGAGGGCACACAGGTGCTGTGCATCAGCATCAGGGGATAAAAGGCTGGGCTGAGGGACAAGAAGGGCAGATGCCTGCAGCCTTCTGAAGTGGCAGGATATTACTCTGTGTGGGCAGATGCCTGAAGTGTTCTAATGGGGCATGGTGTGACTCTGTTTGGGAGAATGCTTAAAACCTTTTGAAATTGTGTGGTGATGCTCTGTTTGTGGTGGCCATCTCAGCTGTGACAAGGAGAAATGAAACGGAGCACTCTCAGAAGGGAATGAACAAAAGCTGTGGGGAATGGCTTAAATATTTCAGGAAGTCATTTAAGGAGAGTGGGCTATGCAGTTGGGCGTCCTGTTGGATCAGAAGTGCAAACTGAACTGGTACTTTGTAGGATGGCTCCATGTAATTTCTCTTTTGTGTGTTTTCTGTTTAAGAATTACCTTGGGACAATTTTGCTGCTTTTCTGGCTGAGGTATAGGGAGCACAGCCTTTTGTGTGTTGTGGTGAGTTGGTGTTTTCCTGGACTGTGGCATGAACTACTTCTCTACTTTAGTGCTAATTCCTGAAAATCTGAGTATATTTAGGACTGCATTTGCCACGTTATGCTCTTGTGGACTTAAACAAGGGGAAGAATTACAGCAGGGAAGAAGGGGCAAGGACAATTGCTTTTCAATGTTTGTTTGGTTTGGTTTTTTTTCAACTGGTTTTCAGAAAGATAAAAGCTTTTTCAAGGAAAAAAAAAAGGCAGGAATGAAGAGGGCTTCAAACAACATATTTCACATAAGAATGTTATGTAAAATGATAAACAAGGGGGATTAATTTGAGGGAAAGAGAAAACAACCAACCACCTTTGGGAGCTGGTGCAGAATTGATGCTGCACCAGGTATCCCTATATATTATGCATTAATGTCACAGGGGAGTATGGCTAAATCCAGAAATGTAACCTCAAAGCTGTGCCCAGAGTCTCCAAGCTACAGAGACTGCATCTTCTGCAGGATTTATTTTTGCATAGGTTTTGAATTGAAATTAATGAAACATTAGCCAACTTCCAGTAAATTTTGGAGTACATGAGGTAAAATCAGTCACGAGTACAATCCTACTACAGAACGAAAATTGCCATAAGTACTGTGAGTCTATAAAATCCATTGATGGAAAGTCTTTTCTGTTCTAGTTTGGGCAGGACACTACTGATAATTAGCACCTCTGAGGGGATTCCTGTTTTCTGTATTAGCTGGGGACTGTGATCAGCTGTGGTCAGAGAGATGTGGAGCTCCTCAAGCTAAGGAGAGGCTGTTTTCTGTAAAACAAAACCACCACTTGTGCCCTACAGGAAAAGTCAAAAATGCAATTGAATTGAAAATTCGGGGTAAATATATATATATATATATAAATAATCAAAATATGTTATGTAGAAAAATCTAAGTGGTTGAAAGGAATGCAAACAATACTGATTGCTTCCTTCTTCCTGTAGTGTGCTGACATCAGGATGTGTGCTGCTGGTAGGTGTTTTTATTAATTGTATGTGGTGTTGTTTATGCATTTAGAAATATTTCTAAGTGATGATTCCCTTACACCTAGATGACCCTAATTTGATTGAATAAATATCATCTCCTAGGGCTACGAGTATGAGTAATGCCTATGGATGTTTCTTTTGCTGTATCAAACCTAGATTTGCATTTTTATCAATTCTTAAACATAGGTCGCAGGTTATTTCACTATTCTTAAGATAATTTAAAAAGTCCCCCACCAAACCATTGAACTGAATAAACCCTTCCTTCCACTTTACATAAAGAATAAGAAAACTGATAGTCTTTCTTTAGGGTGAAATGTGGCTGTATTAGGCCAGTTTTTAAACAAATTTATTGTTTGTCTGGAACAATTATACTTAGCTCATTGAGATTATCGTGCATGATTTGCATGTCTAATAAATAATGCATATTCCAGCTAGTCCCTGAAACCCCCAGAACAAAGACAAACTGCCAGGGGACTTCTGGCAGATAGAAATTTAACATAAAATATATATTAATGTCTTAATACCTCAGCACTTAGGGCTTTCACTGGGGTGTCTGAAACAGGTCCCTGCCTGCTGTGCTGCTTCCTATTGTTCAGGACTTGCCTCGCAACAGCTCTCTGACCTAAAGAGGCTTTACTTGGTTTTGGAATATGGTAAATGTCTGGTTTTATGTGCAACATTTAGCATTGTGTAATGAAAATTATTAGCAGTTGGGTAAAAGTAAAACTGGATGTCAGGGGAAGAGAATTGGCAAGGGACATTGCTATGAGCTGTAGTGCGGCCATGAGCTGGTGTCTTTCAGCTCTCCCATGAAGCTCCAAAGAGCAGCAAGGAGCAGACAATTGTAACTACCTGGCCTCCTGGGTAGGTCTAAAAGTATTTTCCATGCCCTGGGTAGGTTTTCATGTGCCTCTTGCTGTCATGCCTTCCTGCAGAGGGCAATTCGGCTGTGATGCAGTGCTCTGGCACCAGGCCTTTGACCAAGGCTGTTATTGCACCTGCACAGGGAGGCTGCAACATCAAAGGCAACACATGAAAGGGAGAAAAACCCTAGTAAATTTAGGGATTTGATTATTTGTGTAAATCACCACAGATAGGGCATCTTTCTTTGATGTAGCCAGCGCAGCAAAAGGTTGGGAGGTTGTACTTGAATGTAAACTGCTTTCCAGCTCCAGCATTGATCCTCCTCCAGAGCAAGGCTGTGGTGCAGTGCTTTCCCCCTCTCCTTCCTCCCCCCTTTCAGAGCTTCCACACAGAGCTCCTGCTCATTCATTACTTATGCCTCTGCTGGAGAGAGCAGTACCAAGAGATGCTGATGAATAGCCCTCTTTTAGCATTCTCAGGGCTTCAAACTAGCCCTCCAAATATGAATTATAAGGATATTTCAATGAAACTTCAATGTGCATGCTGAAATCTCCTGGGAGTTGAGCTAGAGGCACCACAATAAATTGTTTTTTGCAAAATCAGGTTCCTGCTGGAGATGGGTGCCCTGAACCTGGGAGAGGCAAACTGGGCTCCTCTCAGTGTTGACAGGCAGTCCAATGCTGAATGTCACTCTGATCTCCAGTCTCACCCAGATGAGAGTGAGCATATTGGTTTTAAACCAATAAATGGTAAATTAAAATCTTGCTTAGTGTTCAGAACCTTTCATAAAAAGTATCTGCTGTTTTAATCATACTTGATCAAGATAACTGTAGCTCATTTGCTTAAGCTAATTATTTGGGGCTCTGTTATCAGTGTCTGCCAAATAATGTGGAGATTTATCCTGGAAAAGTCTGCATCAAAGGAACTGGGTAAAATCCCACATTGCTGATCCATGGCAAAATTGATTGGCTGACTTACCAAACTTGGTGCAACTGTTTAAATGAGCTGCAATTCTTCTCTTTGCTGCCCTGCATGGCTCGGAATCCGCAGGGCAGGCTTGAGGCAGGAGCCCTGGAGAGCACAGAGGCTGAATTGCAGCTCAGGCTTTCTTTGACCTCACTCCTGCAAGCTCCTAATCATGAGAGAACTCTTGGTGAAGGCTGGGTTGTCTTAAAGGAACAAGATATTTTTAAGGTCTGATTTTTTCTTGTATTTCTTATGCCACAAGACCGCTGTCTTCCTCTGTTTTTAACTGAAAAACACCTTTTGAATACAGAATTCCAAGGTCATTTTTCTCCTCAGTGTAATGAGGGAAATGTTTTAGGGCTGTGAACTTGAAGGAATAGGGATGCTCCTGAAAGGGGACTCTTTAGTCCCTTATGTCATTATTATTCTATGGGTATGGGTGAATTATCAATTCCTCAACTTTGGAGAGGCAGGATGTCCAAGCTCAAGTCCAATGGTTTCTGTGGATTGGGCAGACAACTGGAGAAAAGCAGAGATGTACTGACAAATTACCCATGGGATAGTACAGTGATCTGTCCCATAGGGCTGTTGAGTGGATTAATTAGTGATGCTTGGTAAAAGAGTCACAATTAATGTATTTTATTAGTCTGCTTTTTTTTTTTTCCCCTTTTATTTCCCCTCTCCATGAAATTGCCTGTGAGAAGCCTATGGACTTTTAAAAATGCATGTAATTGGGATAACAGTCTGGATTTCAAATGCTCAGACAGCAAAGCAACCTTCCTGTCTGCACTGTCACACAGAGACTGTGTCCAGGTCACAGTCCCAAAATGATGCTGCAAATGCATTCCCTTACTTCTCACCTGCCCTCTGAACTGCATAGCTAAGGAAGAAGCTGGCTCTCACCTGTCTGGGACTGTAACACCTCCAGTCCTGCCCAGCTCTAGGACACACAGTGAGTGTGGGACTCACTGTGAGAAGGGCTGGTTGTTCACTCAACCTAGTCTGTGCTCCACTCCAGAATTTTTGCCAGCAGGCAGCAGTGACATCCTTCACTAGCTTGTGGATCAGTGGATGAATTTTGCCTTTAACATACCAGTGATGAGCTGCTGCAGGCAGTGACCTACTCTCTTAAATCAATGAAAATGACTTGGAGGAAAAAAATGCCAGTGGTGATGAGTTTAGAAAATAAAAAGCACATTGTAGGGGTAGTATTTGAGTACTATGGAGGGGAAACAGATGATCTTTCAGATCAGGCTAGCAGCGACTTAAAGATACTGTAGTGTTTCAATCCTGAATTCCAGACAGCTCTGAGAGAGGAAACTGCCATTTCCTATCCCATAATAATGCATAATTACTTTAAAAATACTTCAAATGCATCCTGAGGCACAGAAAAATATCCTACATCTTGAATACAGATTATGCACAGAGTACACAGGATGAAACAGGAAAAGTGTTCTTTGAAAAGCATGCCTCATATACATTTGTTTGGCTGAAAAAAAATTTTTGGCTCTTCTAAATTAATTTTAATTGTGCAGTGCATTCATGCTGGAGTGGAAGTCTCTAGTGAGGTAGAGAAAAATACATAATATTTTCTTTACATGCAAGTGGCATTTTAAAGCATCATACAAAGAAAGAAAATTACATCTGCATCATAGAGTTTGTATTTCATAGCAAAAAAAAAAAGCACTTTAAGTCTTATGATTTAAAGCAATGGATTAAATAACATGCATATCATTTTGGAGAAATTATCCATTCATGGTTTCAGAAGGACCCAGGCACTTTATGGGGTGGTGTGTCAGGGAGGGGAATTAAAATTCTCAGGAGTTAATTGCCTGGGATTAACTTTTAAATTCCCTGAAAAACATATCCAGGAAAAATGTTTGTCTATTTTTATTTCTGGCAAAGCTGTTTCTTCTCATGTGAACATCTCAGTGAAGGTACGATCCAGGTGTAATTTCCAGAAGATTGAAATGAAACAAACTGCTTCCACAGATGCTCTTCCCCAGCCCTGAGAAACAGTGATGGGGCAGTGAGTGCACACATTTGAAGTCCTTCTGGCTTTTATCCCATCTGATTAGATTAATCATGGGATTAAGGAAATATTTTAGGAAAGGCTGCAGCACTCTGGTGTTGTGACAGGCTTTCTCTGAACATCTGTGTGCATAGCCAGGGTTCTGCTCCTCAGCAGCTTTCTATAAGGGAAGGGGAGCAAACCACTCTGGGATTGCATCCCTGGCATTGACTCCAGCACAGACTTTGCTCTCCTGTCCAGGGATCCTTTGTATCCCAGAACACTGACGTTAGCAGTACAAATTGTGGCAATGTGGCCAGACCTTGGAGGGAGGATGTGGGGGGAGAGGGCAGGAGACAGAGACCACTCACCCCTGAGTTTATGTGGCAACAGAGAAACTTTATTTCCCAAACCCCCCTTATACAGAGCATTTGAAAGCCCTGGTCTGGATACTCTCGTTGGTTTGAGCTCCATGCCCCTTCAGGTTCTGGCCAGTGAGGTGGCTGCAGCCTTGGGAGATATTTGGTTGGCCAAGACTCTTCTCAATGAAGGAAACAGGAGGATGCTGCTCCAGTGGGTCTCCAAGTGCTGCTGGAGAAAGCTCTGGCCTTGAGCCTGCTGGTCTGCTGCTGCACACTGCTGGCACTGATGAGCCCTGAATTGCTTTGGACATGGTGTCAGACATCAGTGTGCCCAAAGTGAGCCTTGCACTCCTCCGCAGATGTGGTTATCCCTATCCTCTCTCTGGCAGTGTTTAGTGGGACAGGAGAAGGGCAGGAGGGCAGAGCTGAAGGCTCAGCCCTTACCAGACAGTGCACTTGGAGCTGCTGCTGTTCAAATCCGAGGGGGCTGACAAACAAAGTATTGGAAATTACATTAATAGTGCTCCAGGTAGCAGTTTGTGAAATAGCCAGCAACTGATGCATATGAATGACTAAACCCATTAGCTTTTCCTGCTAATATTTCCACTAATGGTTTCCAATTGGTTTCTCTAACAAGGGAAGCCACACAAGGGAAGAGAAAACAAAACCATTTGGTCTGTGCTAAGTAAAGCTGCAGAAAGTGGCATAGTTTTAATAATTGCATCTTTTTTTCTTGCCTTTCTTTCCCTGAAAGCATACAGGAAAACTGACAAAAGACCCCCATCTAATAATTGGCTTTATGTGAGTGCTCTATACGAGGCACTGAAGGGACAAAACCCTCCTGGAAAGCCCTAGGGCAAGCTTCAGGGATGCAGCCAGGCCACTTCGTGTCTGTGCCTTCAGCCCTGGGCTGTCACTGCAGCTGTCACCTTCTGCCTCCCGAGCCAGCCTTCCCCAGCTAATTGTCCTGCACTAACACAGAGGGGCTTTGCCCTCAAAGGCAGCCTTTAAAAAGCTGCCTAGAGTCCCACCTCGCTGCCATGAAGGGGGTTTCTGTGGGAACCTTTTCTGCTCTGCTGCACCTTGGCTTTTGCAGCCCGGCCACCTCGCGTGGGTTCTCTGCGTGGTGTTGGTGCAGTCAGGCAGCTCGGCCCTGACACCTTTTTTTGTGTGTTCCTCTGTGTGTGTGTGAGTCTGCCAGCTTCAGCAACGTGGTTTGTTCATAGCTAGCTCTGTGTGTGACAGCTAGCATGTGGACTTTAGTCTGTCTGGCATCCCTTCTCCAAAGTATCTGCCCAGCTCTGGGTGAACCCCTGTAGTCAGCTCTGCTGCGGCAGCGTCTCATTCCCCAGGTTCAGAAATATCTGTGGATATAGTTCCACCCAAAAGGTTGGTTTTTCCAAAGACTGTTTTCTATTTCTGCTTAAGCACCATCACTAACCAAGCCTTCTATTTATGCCTTTTGTATATTTATGTGCGATGAAGATGCATCAAATTCCTTTCTTAAGCATGTGGAAAACTTAACTAGGATTTAATCTGCCCAGTGCAAGGGCCTGCTTTATAAGATAGTTGGCATCAAGTTATTTTTAAGAGTGCAGTTTTCTCTTGAAACTTGCAGTTTGCCCCAGGATAAGCCTGGGTTGTGCTGGGGTCAGTGCTGCTGCTGCCACTGTCACCTCAGACCTTGGCGCTGTCAGGTCACCCAGGTGCTCCTTCCAGGTGATGCTCTGTGCTTGCATCTCTCTTCCCAGCTTGCTGCTTGCATCAGCTTTGCCAGGGATCCCTGGGGACCCTCTACTCTCATCAAAAATGCAAAAAGTGGGATGCCTAACTATGTTTCTGCTGTTCCTGAAGGTGCTGTGCAGTGTTCAGGTCAGAGGAGGTTGAGCATTGACCTTACTTTGCTGCTGGTACTGCTCTTACTTCAGGGAGGATGGTGCAGGATAACTACAAAATTATTATTTACATGTCTGTGTAATGGGTTTATTTATCAGATTTTTTCACTGGACTGAGTTGAGGGAGGTTGTTTTAAAACTGCAGCCCCTGTACCCTGGAATGAGCCACCCAGTGCTCAGGTTGCCCTATTTATGGTTATGTCTCAGAGCCCTAATTAAAAAAAAAAAAAAAAAAAAAACCAAAAAAACCAACAAACCTCAATTGATGATATCCAGTTAATCTGATAAAATGTCAGACTACTTCTATGTACAAGATAATCATCTGCAGACTTCCTATGAGTGCTATCTGGGAATAATGGCAGCCTTGTTCAGGGAAAATACCTGGATAAAACAGCACCTTTTGAGGCTGGTAATCATTGTGATAAAACAACCTGCAGCAGAAATCGGCTGTAGCTTTTGCTGCAGAACTCCTCCCAAATAAAATGCTGCATCCCAATATCACTAAAATTAAATGAACATCCAACTGCTATATGTAAAAGTGGGTGTAGCCCCTGGTCCCCAGTGCAGTCCCCTCTAAACCAGTGAGGCTGTGAACTGATGTAATTAGAGGCTGTGTCTTCAGAGGCAGCTCCAGGCAGGGCAGAAAATGATGGCTGGTGGCTGGACCGACTCTTCCTGCACTTGCCAAGTGCCTCTGTGCTTTTGGTTTTCACTTCTTCTGCAAATACCAAACATAAATAACAAGTTGAAATGCTCCTTGTTAGAAGTCAGCTTTGTGGTGGGTTTATTTACTGATTATTCCAGAAACAGTTTATTAATTCTGAACAGGAGAAAATAGAGTATTTTTCCTTATTAAATAATTCTGGCTATCCTCTTAATATTATTAGGTTGTTGGGTTTTCTTGTTTGTTGGTTTTTTGGGTTTTTTCTCTAACTGTTCTCATTTTGAGGCAACACATTTATATTTGAGAAAGGAATGGTCTCAGTAAAAGAATTCCTGACATGGCACACTTTTGTCTTACAAATGGTATTACTTCATTTCCAGTCGGTTTCTCTTTTCCTGTTTCATCCTCCTCTGGACAAAGAGACACCAGGAAACATGGCATGTAAGAATCGTAAATTAGAAATAACTTCTTTCTGTAAGGCACAGCTTCCAACATGACTTTCTCCATTTCAAATAGGGTTTTCAGCCCCCTTCTTCTCTATGCAGATTGTTAACAGTGGAACAATAACAAGGATTAAAAATGTATATGTATAAAAGCAGAGTTTCAATGCAATGAGTATTTTGCTTCAGGAAATCCCTCTAAACCAGAGGCTGCCTTGAAGGCATATTGTAATTGCCTGTTTTAGATTTTCCTACACCCCTGTCTTCCATCAGATCCAGGGTACAATTGATCAGAAGCAGGAGGATGACTGTATTAACTTCATTTTGGAGCTCATTTTGAGCTGAAATTGGAAACTCGAGACAATCTTTGCTCTTGAGAAACTAAGAGTCATTTTATAAAACCGTGAATTGAATTTAAATTCTGGTCTTTTCTTTCTGAAGTTGTCATTTTTTCCCTGCATTCCCTCCTCATTTTCATGAACAAAAGCTTGTGAGGTGATCACTTTTAGTACATTCTGATGGTTCTTGCAGGGAGATATTTCACTGTCAAATGTACCACTCAGAATCATGAAGAACACTCCAGTGAAAAACCTTATTTTCACATTAAAAACAATTCTTTTCCTGCTCGGGGAGCAGTGTTTCAGTCCTTCACCCAGGAGATCAGCATCTAACTGGTGGTTTAGAGGTACTTATTAACAATAGAATATTAGTCTAAATCCTGTGTGAACTCAGCTCAGCAGGTTGGGGCATGGTGCTGACAGCACCAAGGTTTTGGGTTTGATCCCCTATGGGCCATTCCCTTAAGAGCTGGACTTGATGATCCTGGTGGGTCCCTTCCAGCTCAGAATATTGTGATTTAAGTGATCTGTGATTTAAATGATTCTCACATTTGTGCTACTAAAGATGAAATGCCTCAGACCAGAGGCAGCAAATGAGGACAATTTTATAAAAATTTCATGTGCACAGGAAGTTTTAGATAGCCTGGCTCAGATGCAATTTATTTCTTTTCTTTGGAAAAAAACAGCTTTCAGCTTATGCCTGTGAGGAAAAAAAAAAAAAAAGGTGTTACATCTTTCTCATATTGTTTTGGATTCTTTTTGTTTCCTTTTCATTACCACGGTCATCTAATTACTCCCTGTACATGTGTGTTTCCTCTTCATCCCCCCGATCATCTCTGCTGCATCCTTTCTGGGTTTCCCCTTCCATTTGTTTTCAGCTTCAGCCCCACTTCTGGCCTTACTGATCCCTATGTCCTTGTCCTAATTTCTTTTCCAGACTGAACTCATTTCCTTTCTTGGCCATATTTCTCCTGACCCAGTCCAAGCTTCCTTTACACCTGCCCAGAGCTGTTTTCCTGCCAGACCCCAAATAGAGGAGTTGTGCTATGAAAGTCTCTTAAAAAGGCCAAACATTGGAAGAGAAAATCCTTTTGTTGTTTGCTGCATTGCTTTGAATTCAGACAACCTATGGTGATCCAGGTGTGGGTGCCAGTGAGGATTGCATCAGATCTTGGGTAGCATGTACCCCGAAAACATTCCTGAGCACAAAAAGACAGATGCAAAATTTCAATAAATTAGCGTAGCTCAGTTGTCATAATCAAATTATATCTTGCACCAGATGTGGATTTGATCCCTGGAGGAGGAGGATAGCAGCGATTATGAAATAAAGCACATTGTGTTTGCTGGTTTGTTTGTTTTCAGTGCAATAAACTTCCAGAGCTTTGTTTTGCATTATGATGACATTGCTGGCATGTCTGTACTTTATCCCACGGAAAAAATTCATCCTAGCCTGTTCTGCTCTGAACACAAACTTCTCCATTTACATTGCCCTTTCTGGTTTCCTGTCTTGCACTTGGAACTTTGGTTTCTTTGCTCACTTTAATTTAAAAGTCCCCTAAAGGCTGGTCAAGCACAGAGCATTAACCCTGTTAAGATCTGTTTGACCAGAACTTGTAAAGTTTCATTCCTTGCAGCTCCCCTTGCTTTAGGATTAGTTGGTGCAGTGTTTCCTACATTAGCCCTATGTAAAAAGCAACCTGGAAGTTCATGGCATTGAGATTGGAGAAGGAATCTGCAGTCAAAAATCAGCTTTTGTTTTAAACCTGGCTGACCCAAAAGGAAAGACATTCAGAGAATGGCCCTCTGCACTCCTACTCTCATAGTGTGTGTGTGTCACCTAAGGAGGGTCACAGAGTTGCAGCTGTGGTGTCTCAGGCTGTGATCTTGCCACATCTTAAAGGAATGAAGCTTTCAGGGCTGGTCTGCCTTTGGGAAACTTCCAAAGAAAAGTTAAGTAAGTGCTAAAATGAGTGACTTTGGTGATTTAAGAGGTGGAGCTTCCTTTTCTGTACTAATCTCCAGCCAATGCCCCAGCATGGTGCTAAGGAGAATTGTGCTTTATAGGTGTTATGTTTCTAAGGAAAGGAAAAATAGGGATCTGTTGGCTCATGTCTTTGTTTGCTGTCACTCTAGGATACATGCTATAGAGAAGTTTTGTCCCTTAAAAGTAGAAGAGAACAATTATTCTGGGGACTGTTAAATTTCTGCAATAATTTGTTTTAGAAGTTATGGGGTCTTTGAAATGCATCAGTGCAGCATTATATTCTTATGATAGGCCAGGCATAATAAATGTGGGCTGTGGCTACTGCTTCTTAGTGATCCTTAATGGAACAGGGAACAGAATCCAGAAGAATAATTTGCAGAATGCAGCTTGGTATGTAACCAAGTGTTCTTGCTAACCCTTTATATAGCAAGCTGAAACTTTGAACCCTGGTTCTTGTATCATTTTTTCGAGGTATTTTTGTATGCATATTCAAACCATGCTCCTGAGCTCAGATAAGTGGTACTTTGTGCAAGTTCTTATTTTGATTTGGTGCACTTAAATGGTCTTGCAAGATGCATCTGATGGCTCTTTCTGGGAATGCATCCCAGCACACTGTGTGTATGCAGGGACAGATAAAAAACATAGCTGAGGAAAAGTCACTGGCATAAGGAGTCTAATAACTTATGTTGCTATCTCTGAGATATAAATGTGGGGAACAGCAAGAGGTAAAGGTGGTAGAGGGAAAGTGGCAGCAAGAGAAATGGATCTATTTACAGGCCAAATATTGTTTTCCCCACTGGAAAGAACAGCTGTACTACTGAAAAAAGCAAAATGTCAAAGTCAGGTAAACACTGATTTCACACTTATTTCCTGCTGGTACATGAAGCCCAGACAGAGTCATGTTTGCAGTGCTCTCCTTTAGCAGATGCACGCTGAATTTGATAGAATCTCTCCTGCTGGACTGCACACTGTACTCCATCAGCACCTCTCTGTGATGGAGATCAGCTGCACAACTTCCCAGATGGCTACAGAACATCTCACAAGACTCATCTTTCTTCTTGCCTCTTGAGGCTCAGGGGATGTTTTTGGAGTTGGAGGGAGTTTCTCTACCTCTAAATACAAATGGCCATTTCAATTCCAACCTTTGGAAGTCATCATTTCCTCTGGGGTGCAAGTCCAGAACACTCTAGTGACAAAAACCTTAAGGTATAAAACCACTGTGGAACAGGGGATTTGTTTGCTTCCTTTTGCAGAGACTTCACCCAGCATCAGGGTTTTGCTGGCTGATGGGCTACAGGCACAGAGCAAGGCAGGTCAGCATAAGGAGAACTTGCAGAGGCAGCTGCAAGGCTTAAAAAAAATGAAAAAAACAAAGAAGCAGAGCTCTAGCAAAGCCTAATTCATCACCAGGCAGCAATCACAACAGTTATATATAAATGCAGTCTGTGCAAAATGGAACCATGGTAATTAAGCTTGTGACTTTTTTTTGTCTTTTTTTTTTTTTAATGTGGCTGGAGAAGAGGTTTTAAATTGTGGTGTTTAAAAAAGCCCACCCTCCTTCTGTTTTTAACATCCATTCTGAATGTTTTACTGCTTCTTCCAAAATGAATTTGCCTCCATATGTCATAGCCATTCCCAAGGAGAGATGTCTGATAGTATTAAAGCCAATACATAAAACACTTGGGCTGTGATACCCATTCTAAATATCGTGGGGCTTAATGCCCTCAGTCACCATACAAAGCTCTGGTATTCTGAGATCTGTGTATACAGTGCAGGATGGAAATGCAAGGTAAAAAATTCAGGCTGTCAGACAAATCTGGTGGAAGCTGGACAGGCCACTTTTAGATGCTAAGAGAGACATAGCATGTTTTGTACTTAATAACTGGAAATTCTATGGCTTCTTTTTTGCCTTGCTGCTTCAGTCTCTTAGTTTACAAAAGACTCTACAAAATCAGCATGCTGAGTTCCAACCAGATCAAATAGGAACATTAATAGTTATTGTAAACCAAAATGTGATATAAAAAGCTTTATTGCTTTCAAGATAACATAATAGCTCTACTTATAATAGGAAAAAGATTTTAAAAAAGGATGAGAATCCTACTTATAAATCCATGGCTAAACCTAAAAAAGTTCTTTGCTGTTGAGGCAATTCCAGATATTCACATGCCAACCTACATTATCCTGTTTCTTAGGCAGTAGGAAATTCCACTTACATCATTGACTTCCTGCTGCTGTGGAAAATAGGTTTTGGTAATGGTTCAGAGTTAGAATTATTCCTCACCTGCCTTGTTCTTCAGTTCTCCATCATGCCAGTTTAATTACCCAGAAATTATTAGTGTAGTCTTTTTATTTCTTCTTCTTTCATTGCCTAGCATTTCCCTCCTATTTAACAAAATCAGGTTTTTGCAAACCAGACCAAAAGTGGGATTTAAAGCTGCTAAGAGAAAAACAAAAAAACCCAACCTCTTGGTCTAAAAGCTATACTGGCCACAGAGAATTCCTAAACTGAGGAGGAAAATGCTGTTTTCTACCACTGAGAAGGGCTGTGATACCCCTTTGCAGAGCTTTGAAGGCCAGTTAAAATGCCTGCATTGCCTGAGCAGAGCAGGGGAAGAAATGTTTCTCACGACTGAATCCAAAATGCTGCCATGAGCTGTTAGATTAGGATTGCTGCTCCACACCAGAGGTGCCTGATAGGAGCTGCCCTTTCTGCTGCTGACAGTTTCCAGAGGTATCAAGCAGCTGACAGAGCAGTCTCAGCCCTTGAGGGATGTGGCAATGACCTTCAGTGAACCAGCTGGGGTGGGATCTTTACCTTTTGGTTGAGGCACGTGTGTGGCTGAAGCAGGATGGATTCATATCGGTGGGTTTATGCCTTGTGCCTCATCCCCTCAGTTTCACTGTGGACAAGGTGTATTTGTTCATTGTGTCTGGTAAGCAGAAGGAGAAGATGGGAGAGCAAATAAGAAACAATCTCCACAGAGGAAAAGAGATGGTCCTGATGGTACTAGCAGCAATTTGTGCTTTTTGCTATAGTTCATACATTCGTAGTATTATCAAGGATTTCTTAAGGCAATACAACAGTAAAGCCAGCTATCTTCCTACCCCTTTGCCTGCCAAGAAGGGATGCAGAGCCTAAAATGGCAAATATTATCTTTCCTTGAGAGTAAGCACTTTATTGGTTTTACATTCGCACACCCAACAATATATTTCAGGAAGGTGATCCTTACCTTAGCTCTGGAATAAATATTTATGGGTGTTTATGGTGAGCATTTTGCAAGTCCTGCGTTCCCAAGCAAGGGCACTTGCACATGAGCAGGAGGTGCCTTGCTCATCCATTCCCACCCCCCTCTTTTGGATTTGCTCTGCATCTGATGTGCTTGACAGAAGCTCCTTCCAAGGGCAGAGATTTCCAGCCCAGGAAATATTCTTGTTTACTCAGATTATTTTGCTGAGAAAAATGCCCTGCTGTGATATCAAATGAGAAGAAAACAAAGCAGGAGATGTGATTAATGAGCTGCCTGTTGACGTGGGGATGAGTGGGCAGATTAGGCACAAGGGCAAAATTAACCAGCTAAATCTGGGTGCAGAGAGGGTTTCTCAAAGTGATAAGGGATTTTCATGTGCTTCATTCTTGAGCTGCTATCATAATTCAGGGTCCTGGATGCTGCTTATTAATAGTGAAACTGGGAGGCTTTGCTATTTGCCAGCCTACATGGGTAGTAATTAGCCATTAGAGTATAGTCCTGTTTTTTGTAATTAACTTTGTGTCAAAATTTCTTTGTTCATTATCTGTGGAGAACATTCACAAAACAATCAACATCCATTTTACTAGGTACTGTTTGATGACCTAATTTTCTTCAAGATATTCCCTTCTGGTATTACCCCAAAATTCCCTTACTGCTTGCTATCTGCTTCCCCTGAACATGCTTTGGAGGGGTTGAGTGAGGATGGCATGAGTCTGAGGGCTTTTTTAAATATTATTTATTTATAGCATGTGTATGAACATGTGGAATATTTGAGAAATCTCATGCAGAGTAAGTAGATAATACATAATTTTAGTATTTGTGTTTATAGTCATACTCAGAGGCTTAATGGGGTCTGTTAGAAAGGATTCTCAGAGACAAATGTTCATGGCAGGAATATTTCTCCTTCCAGTGACCCCCTTTAATCACCCTCATGAATCACATAGTTATTAGATCATTTCAAGAACTCAAAAACCAGCAGAACCTCCCTGTTTCCTAAACGTTATTCTTTCCACTTCCCTCTCACCAGCTGGAAATAGGTGGATTGCTAGCTTAGATATCGATGTAGTAGAAAAATATCCACCTCTGCACATGCAGGCAGGGTCATCCTGTCATACCACCAGATAAGCCAGTCCTCTGAAGGACCAATTTACTGCTAGAAATGTCACCAGAAAAGGAACTTAGTGCATTTCTGCTTTGTTCATCACTAAGGGAAATTAAGCCTAATTGACCTAAAGGACATTCTTCTGCCAAATCCAAAGTGAGTTTCCAAATGGAAACCTCCATGAGGAATTGTGCCTTTCTCATCCCAGGGCTCCCTGATCTGCCACTGTGCTCAGAGCTGGGATTCACAGTATTTATAAACCTTCTCCTGTTTATCCTTAGGCAGTGCTTGGAGAAAAAGCATTTATAGGGATAACTTGTATTTTTAAGAACTCCACCCACAAGCTCAAGGTATCCTCCAAGGTTTCTCTCTCTTAAGTCACTGACAAAGGAAGAGCATCGAGGTCCCTCCAACCCCTGGCCCTGGCTCCTGCTCTTTCTGTCCCCACCCTCTGCAGCCACCTGCTCAGCCCAGCACTGGTGTTCAAATGCTTACATAGGAAGGCTCTACGCAGGGAAACTCAGAGCTGCTGCTGCTGTGCAAATCCCTGCAAAGCACGGCTTAGCTGAGCCTTGTCCCAGATTTTCAGCTCTTTCCTTACAGCCTCTTAATTTCCCTTTTAACCTTAAAGCAATTGAAAAGGGGGAATATACAGGGAATTCTTTTGTTTTAGGCAAATAAACCAGCTCTATAAGAAATCAAACTAGATTTCTAACAGATCTCACCTGCCTCCATTTAAACAACAGGCAGCCACCAGGTACAGCATTGCTGCTGTCCATAATTGTAAAGGAGCTTGGATAGTATAACACAAATTGGCTCCCAGGAGTCATACAGACTAAACATAATAGTCCATCAGCTCTAATTTTCTTTAAAAGTGGTTGGTAGGAACTGCATTAGAGGAGGATGTTAAGAATCATGCATTACAGAAGCTTCTTGCTTGAACTGCTCTCCCAAAGGACAATTTTTTTTTCCTAGATATGCACTCTTAATTCCAATAGCTCCCTTCTGTACCTATTTTCTTAGGTAGGGGGATGTTTTTTTTTCCCTAAAGTTTTGATTTTTCTTTTGATTAAAAAAAGGTGATTTTTCAAAGTCATGCTAAACTTCTCAAAATGTCTCAGGGCAAGTTCCACCACTCACTATGTGAACATGTGTTTTCCTTAAAACATGGCAAACAGAAAACCCCTGTCCACTGAATGGCACTTGCCTTTTCTGAAAGTGAGTAGGTTTAGATAGGATACTAGGGGAAAATTCTTTACTGTGAGAGTGGTGAGGCCCTGGCACAGATTTCCCAGAGAAGTTTTGGCTGCCCTATCCCTGGATGTGTTGAAGCCCAGGCTGGATGGAGCTCTGAGCAGCTTGGTCTGGTGAAGATGTCCTTAACCAGGGCAGAGGGGTTGGAAGTCAATGATCTTCAAGGATCGTTCCAACCCAAACCATTCTATGATTATTTTTGTGTTTGTAAGAATGATGAGCCTCCTTTATTTCCTCCTTTATTCTGCTTTGTTGCATGTTTCTTTTCAGTCATCTCCTCCATAAAGTAAGGGACTCAGTCACTCAAAGCAGCCATCCCTGCCCCTGTGTGCTCACAAAAGGGCTTTTTGTGGGCTGACCTGAAGGCACTCATCCTGCTGCAAGGTACATGCCCATCTCCTGGTGCCCCAAAAATACAGCAATTATTCTGAAGTGAGAGTATCACATTTGCTTGCTTCAAAGCAGCAGCCTCTTGGCTTTCTCCTTCCCAGCCCTGCTCTCCCAGCCAGCCTGACTTCTGAAAAGAGGAGAATCGCTTCACTTTAATGGTGGATTTTTGAGGTGAGTAGTGTATAGGGTACTTTGTGGCATAGCACAGAAGACCATAAAGCTTTAGAAAAAAGGTTTTCTATTTATTGCAGAACACCTTGTTTTCCTGTGAGACTAAAAGACACAAAGACCTTCCTTCCCTCTAATCGAGTTACAGGATCACAATATGGCTCTCTTTATAGGGGCCATTAGGTCTTTCCTTTGGGGGAGAGAGAGTTCTTCCCATAGCTGTGATGAATTAACTCTTTTGTCTGCACCAGAAGGTGCTTCCCTCAAGCAAGCTGTTTTAGGCTCCACAAAGCAATCTCAACTGCCTGGAAGTTGCATGTTTATTTTACTCCCTTTGTTTGCAGAGATACTTTCTGAAGAAGACACCACACAAGTTTCATGCTAGCTCCAGTGGCTTTCTTTACCTGCTGGCTTTGTTTTTTATATGCCATTAGGTCTCTAGAGAAACTTGGAAAAACTATCACAATATCTAGCAGTGTAAAACTTTTCAGGAAGGCTGTCTGGGAAGACACTTTGGTGCTCATTACCCAACCTGAATTCTGGACAGCAAAGGCAGCGTGTTGGCATTTCTACCCACCAAAGCATCAATTTTAAGAAGGAATCCTTTTCAAATTAAATATTTGTCTTCATTCAGTTGAGTAGTGTGTGTATGGCTTACTATCACATGAGTTTGTTCCTGATTTCCAGCTTCTCTTCTATTTAGAGTTAAGCTCTAAATAAATAGATACAGATATGTAGAGGTTAGAATAGCCCATTGCTACAGCTTTCCATTAAGGAAAGTCATAACAGAAAGCTATTGTTACTAGGTAGCTTTTTGCATCTGAGGAATTCTTCTGCCAGAACCATTGAAAAATGCTAAATGTGCTTCTGAGCTGAGATTTGCCTATTTGCCTGAATTTATGGTCAGAAATAAACTCTGTGCTTTTTATCTTGGGACTCATCCATTATAGAAGTGCCATTTCCGTGTGAGGCCAAAGAGCCACAATGAAGCAACTCCTTTCTGAGAAGAGAGTAAAAAATGGTAGAATTAAGTAGGCAAAGGAGATCTTTTGAGGAAGCTGCAGTGACCTTGGATGAAGCAGCAGTCTCCAGGAGGGAAGCAAACCAGCCGCCTTGCAAGCATGTGAGTATACAACAAGTGACAGGTTTTGCTGTAGCCTCAGCTGATATCTACAAAATGAATAATATCTCACTGTATTATACCTAAGGAGTTTAAAAACTAACCCATGCCATCCATGGATACTCACTGTAGCAAACAGGGAGAGCTCCAAGCTCTTGGATTCTCTGCCTGTGCTCTGCTGCTGCAGAATTAGTGGGCAAACAACATCTAGGCTGGATGGTCTCAGAGAGCTTTTCAGGCCTTAATGATTCACTGGTTGCAGATGCTGAGGAAGACAGATGCTGGGTGGGATGAGGGTGAAGGAGATCAGTTTCTTGGCCACTCTGCTGACCCCTGGCACTGGCCTTGTAAAGGTTTGAAGACACTAGCCCAGTTTATGCACTGTTGGAAATGGAAGGATCATTGCTAGCAAACATGATTTGCTTAATTTCCCTCCTGTTCTCTGCTCTGTCTGGCAGGAAACCTTTCTGCTGGCAGTGCCTGCACCTTACCTGCTGTCCTGTGCCTGTTCCAGAAGTACCAACACTCTTCCTGCTGTGAAAGGCTGAATTCGGTTGGAAGATGTCAGTCAAAAATCTGCTAACTCCTATTATAGACTCTAAACTAGTCAGTGGATGGTAAAATAGGGGTTAAATATGTCCAAAATGAGATTGGAAGGAAAATTTGAGGACACCACCTAATTGTGTATTATTTTTAAGGGAAAAAAAAATTGAGGCATTAAATTCATGCTATTAAGTGCTTTCTGCAAAGCCAAAATAAGATTATTACATCTGAGTAAAGGCTGAAAAATCCATTTTTTCAGTCATGAAATCACAGATGTCCATGGTGCAGTGCCATGTGTGAGACTCCCTCTGACTACAGCCCACACAGGATCTGGAGAAGGTCCTACCTACAGCTGCCAGCCTGGGCAGGTTGTGTTTTGCAACCCCCAGCACTCCTTCAGGTAATCTGAGGTTTATCTGGCTCTGCTGGTTTATTTTTGTTACACTTTATTTTAAAAGGTAGCTTCACAAGTCATTCACCATTCTGCATCTGTATCAAAATGATTTGGAATTTAGAAGAATAATTAGTGTCTCAAGGATCCTCTATTTTTGTTGGCAGCACTTGGCACAAGTTGAAATGTTTCCTTTCTTTCCATCTCATTCTTTTGTTCATAGATATATATCTAACACGTGACAATTTTTTCACAATTTTAATAATACTTTGAAAAATTGAACAATAGCACAAATAATGTGTTGCTTCCAAATTACTTCTGAGACAGAATGACATCACAAAGATGTTTTAACCTCATGAAAAGCATTGGCTGCTACTCAGTATTCTGCTCATCTGTGTTATCACCAGCAGAAATGCATGACTTCTCTTCCTTGAAGCCACTCTAATTCTCCTTGCATGTTATAAGGTCTCCTTCCTTCAGGAAATGAATCTTTGTTCCACTTGTAAAGGAAATTCTCTCCTTCCTAGGTCATACTGAAAGAATTTTGGTGTTTTCTAGAGAATTTGAGGCTCCTGTCACTGCACTTTAACTCAAATTCCAGCAATTCTAAGGGCTTTCCTCATTTTATTTTAAGACTATAATGGCTTTTCTTGTTGTCTGTGACTCTTTTTCCCCCCCTTTTTTTAGCTTGTTTCATTGAAATCTTGAAAACATTATTTAAGGATCACGAGAAGAGCCTTTTTATTTCCTTTTACCTTCAAGAGCGCATACCTTCAGTACAGGTCTGGTTTTTTCTTTTACTCTTCCAGATTGCTGAACTCCTTCAGCCTTAATCATCTTGTTCCATTTGATTTATTTCCCACATACCGAAATTTGCTAAACAGTCTGCATAGCCTTGTCTTAATTAACAGATTCTGGGCCAAGCAGTCATATAATTTAATTTATTATTCTTTGTACTGCAGAACTTTTAGTCCTGCCTTTGGCGTGACTTCTGAGCTGTGACTCTGCTGCCCACCTTTAAAATTGGGACAAGGATGCTCTTGAGGTTGCATTAAGAGTAGAGACATTCAGAAAATTCCAGCTGAAACTGGAGCCCATTTCAGGCACTGCTCACTGTCTTCTGTGGAAAGTTAAGCACAAAAATCAGACGAGGGCACAGTTGACAATAGAGATGATGTGATCAGGCTCTGCTATCATCTCTGCAAGGAAGATGATGCTGCTCTCCAGGCCTCTAATGTCATATCATTCTTTTGATCCCACTTCCTCCTAATAATGTGTTTTGTTAGCTAGCAGTACTAATTATTATGGCATAAAGTTGAATGACCCAAATCAAGGAGTTCAAGTGCAGCCTGGTGATAGAAAATAAACAAGAAAGCCATGGCAGCACAACTGAAAAGGCAGTGGGCTGCTCTTCAAAAGTCTTTTCAAAACTGATATTGCCATGCTGCATTCATTCAGCAACTTAAAGGACAATCCTTTTTAGCCAAATATTATTCTGGCAGGAAAACTTAAGGAGTAGGTTAATAAATCTAGCAATGTCTAAGAGCCTTTTGAAGAATATTTGCTTCCTCTCATGTCTCATCCTTACACCACTCTCTCGATTTACACTCCTGGCTTCTGTTTGTCCCACATAATGAACAGTAGGGTTAAAAGCAGTAGCAGGCCAGTAGTCAGAACGTGGTACAGCTCCAGGATGATGCGAGATGCCGGCTCCCACATCTGCAGGAAGATGCCCCACTCGGCTGCTGGCAGCCCATCAAAGCTGTGTGTCCCCTCTCTGGTCTGGCCGTGGCAGCCCTGAAGAACACACAGCACAAAACCCACCGTGCCCTGATCCCTGCTGTGCCCTGATCCCACCTGTGCCCTTCAGCATGGTCACCACCATGGTTCTGCATCCACGCAGACGTAGCTGTCTCATTGTGTCATTTACTCGTGTCACGTTTGATACATCCAAATTTGTCAAACGCCAGCTGCTGCCTTTGGAGTCATCCAAGGACTCCGACTTGAGCTTATGACAGAGTGTATGACAAATCAAGCAGCAGAGATGGTGAGGGCTCATTCTGGCTTCTGAATGAGGTCAGCCCAACCTGATTTATTAATGTTTTCCATTCATAAACTTGCTGGTCGTCACCACGGCTGAAAATACAGCTGCAGACACTAAGATGTACTGCTAATCTTTGGGAAGTGCATAAGAATAATTGAATAGATGTAACTGCCCTGACAAAAACCAGCTTTAAAGCTGGTTTCGGACTGACAGATATGTGACCTATGTTTGCCCTGATGTTAACGGGAATACCCACTAATGAGGTCTGTCAGCAGGGACAAGGAGTTTGTCTATTGGGGAAGTAGCAGTTGTAAAAGCAGGAATGCAAGTGGATGTTTCTGGATCTGATGGGGAGGGGAAGATGAGGAGGAAGCATCTGCCTGGCTCACCCTGGGTGTCATTTTTACACCAGTGCTATTGAAGAGCACCAAGCTGAACAGACTTGCTCTCACCTCCATTGTAGGTGACAGTCACTGTTTTTTATGCTCGGCAATTTTATGCCATAGTTATTTGAAACAGAAATTATCTCAAGATTGACAGGTCTCTTTTTCACAGTCCTAATTATTCTAGAATCTTCATGAAGACACAGAAAAACAGGAGCATATTCTACTTCTTAACAGGAAAAAAAGTAAATTTAAACCAAAGAGAAATGAACACTTTTTACCTTCACAGCTGCTGCCCTCTTTTTCAGTGAGACAGCTTTGCTGTTCCAGTCTGTTGGGTTTATTGTATTTACTTTTTTCCTCAGATTTATTCATTACCACAGATAACCTCAGCTTTACCTCTCAATGATCTCAAAACAAGTTGTTAGAATACCTAGGGAAAAGGAATGCTCTGAAATTACAGTGCTGCTGGTGAAATTGTTGCTGGTGGTGTCTTTACTATTTTGACTATTACTGTAGTCATAGATTTTGACTTCTCTCCATCTGTCACTTTCTAAACTGACTAATGCACACCGTGAAGCCAAAGAGTGGGGCAGAGCTCACTTTTTGTACTGACTTAATATCTTCTGTCCTACCTTTGACCTCAGCTAAAACACTTAGGAAGGAAGAAATTCATCATCACCACCACATCAAAACTTCTGGCTCTGTAATATACACTGACAGTATTTATTTTTCTATGCTACTCATCTTTATAAATCAATCTTACTGTGTTTTTTTTTCCCTTCCTTCTTTCCCAGGCCTACAACAGTTAATTTTCCTTCTCTGAGTGAACTACAGAAAGTGCTGAACCTAATTATGAGAGAATAGCTGTAGCTACAAAAATTATAATTTCTGATAATGATTTCTTCATTATCTTGTCTTCTGCAGCATGAATACAAGACCCATCGCTTCTGTTGCAATTAGAGAAGTGTTTGTTGATAGGCAAAGAAAAGAATATCCTTAGCCTGGAAATAATAAAATCTAGGGTAATTCAACTAACGTTACACTGACAACAGACAAATAACTGATGCCTTGTCTATGACTTGCAGAATAGAAGAGTTGTATTAAAATAAGAAAAATAAGAGCTGTATTTATTCAGATGCTTTTGTTTACCACATGTTCCTTCAATATTTGAAGCCACATCCTTAAAAAAAAGAAAAAGCAAATTGGAAAGCTGTAAGCTTGCCAGCAACTTTGCAGACCTTAACCTTCAAATCATCTCTCTACAACTAGGTGACAAATAATTTATTGTCTTCCTGGTTTATGCAGATGTTGAAAATAACATGAGGTTTTCTTGGTTCCACTGTGTCCTGCTAGGCAGCTTGGGCTTGCCTCCACGGTATTGGAATTTGGCTGGCCTAGCTCTCTTGGATTCTTTGATGTTCATATGCTCTGCTGGACTTCCTGGGATTTGCTCCTTCCTGATTAGAAAAAAAATAAGTACTTTCCCAAGCCCATCAATTCCTGGCACTTCTCTGAGCCATGAGTCACAGGAGGCTAATTGAATCAGTGGTGCTCAATTCCCTCCATCCTGAGACCTGTCTCCGGCAGCCCACACCGACTTCAGGGAACTGCAGCTGAGAGCTGCTGATATGCTGGATATATATATATAGGAGAAAGAAAGGAAGAAGGAGGATTTTGTGTAAGAAGGAGTGACATGGTGACAGTTAAGTGACACCTGAGTAAATGTGGGTTTGCCACCACGTTTGTGAGGGCTACTCGGTGGGATTCTTTTCAGACTGAGACAGATTTCACACCTCCCTGATTATTTAGTCTTTGCCATCTATGCCTGAGCTTGCTGTGTTTCCTGTACCTTGCCCTGTCATCCCTTGTTTCAAACCAGAGAGACAGGTTCAGCCATGCCCCACCTCAGAGTCCAGCCAGAGCAGCCTCAGAGGGACCTTCGGGAAGCATAGCCAGAGGATGCTTCCAATTCCAGAGATGCTCAGGGCTGTGAAAGGCAGGCTAGCTAGGTAATGCTCCCAAAAAATGAGTCATCAGCATCTTTCACAGAAGCCTCTTTCTCCAGCTCCTGTGGTAGCTGTTACACTTCTCAGAAGAGGAGAAACGCCTCAGTCTGGAGCCTGAGCCACACCAGAGCCTGGGAGATGGAGGTGAGGCCACAAGTCTCCACCTGCCAGGCAGCGCTGCAGCCATGGGGCAGGCAGTCATGTTCCTTCTTGCAGGCTTTCCATTGAGGCAGATTTTGCAACACCTTTGATTGCAGTTCCTAAGGTTTTCAGAGCAGCCAAAACACACAAATTATACAAAAGAATGAGAGAAGTTGGGTCTTCATGTTTAGCTTGAATTTCCACAGGAGTCGTGTGTCTGGAAGGAAAATGAGACCTTCAAGAGGGTTTTGTTAGGATGTGTCCCTTTAGCACATCCTCTTCCTCCTGGAAAGACAGACGTGCAAGCACTTATTAGTTCTTAGGTAGTGACACTTTTTTTTTTTTTTTTTTTTTTTTTTTTTTTTTTTTTAATGCCAGAAAAAGCCTAGAGGAGAAAAACCTGCCAGCTGTGACGATCCTAAAGAAAAGCCCTATTGATTTACATTTAAATGCAGCTGTCACTCGCCAGTAATAGCCAGCAAAGCAGAGGCAACAGGGCACAGTACTGAAACACTGCAGGAGTCTCGTGTGCTGGCAAATCACCTCCCTCTGCTGCCATCCCAATAGCACAAGGTGCCAAGGAGAAAATGGGATGCGGTGCATGTCAATACATGGTGTTGGTGAGGGGCACAAGCAAAGCCCACCCAGCTCAAGGGGTGGCTTGGGGGCTCCATTTGTGTGCACAGGGCTGCAGAGCAGAGAGGGTGCTGGAACTGGGCTGGACAGCAGGAGCTGCAGCTGCTCTCCTCCTGGCTGCCTCTCCCCGTGTCCTGTGTCAGCCCCTGCACACATAAAGCATTATTGTTCCAGCCCAGAAATTATCAGGGGAGGTTTGGACAGCATCCCACCTCACGGCGTCGGGAGCCCCGCGTGTTCCCTCTCACACTCACGCAGGCACAGATGCAAGCAGTCAACGCCAGGGTCCTACCGAGAGAGCTCCCAAAAAGAGCCATTGGCTCCAGGCTGTCCCTCAGGGAACTCGTGGGGAGTGCTCAGAGGAGTGGGAATGGATGGGCATCCCCACTGGGATGGGTGTGAGTTCAGGAACTCCAGCTGGCACATGCCAGCCCAGCAGTGATCGTGAGGAAAACCTGTGTAATAACTGAATGAATATCTGGTAGCAGACTGAGTTAATTCATCACTTTTTTGTTCCTCACTTGGGATGGAATATTTGACTTTTACATGCGATTCTGGGGTTTTCCGAGCCCTCTGAAACACTTGTGAGTGTAGAGTGACATGTACCAGCGATAAAAGGGACCACTTCCCCGTCGCTAGGTTTTAATTCTGCGTATAACAAACACTTCTTTCTTTAGTATTTCTTTCAGCTCCACTTTTGAAGTTGATTTATATCTGCCTCCTGTTTTGCTCCAGTTTCAATCTTCTGGCGGCGTTCCTTGCCAAGCCAGCCTAATGCCCACATGAGCCCCATTAAGCCACATGCTTCTGTATAGGCAGCAGTACATGTTTTTTCTGGGCTGAGCTTTGTTTGCCAAATCTGGGCCTGTATTCACAGATAATGGCTTCCTTTTAGTCTCCTTCTCCTTCTGTGAGCTTTTCCCCCCCCCCCCCCCCCCCCCCCATGCAGCCTTTTCAAAATGTAATGTGACCCTCATACATCATTTTTATCAGCCTTATAAACCCAGCGTAGTACAGTATGTGATGTATGTAAATTCATGCACCTAAAGGTAGCAAGGAATAAATATTCTAGTCCTCTGTCAGGAACAGAGGATACCTCGATGTCATTCAGAATCAAGGTTTTTTCCTACCTGAAACTATTAGCTACAACAGTCCTATATTTGGAATAAAAATGTAGAAATATCTTCTTTTCAAGATGTCACAAGTCATTTTTTTCAGATGGCTTCAGATGATTCTGAAATTCTCTCTCAAAGTCACTTTTCATTTTGAAATGTACTTTTATGCTATATTGAAAGGAATTTATACAATAAACCCCTTTAAGTCAAATTTTTTTAAAAAGGAGACTGAACAAATAATATTTGCAACATTATTTCACAAAATGCCTGGGAGCTTTAATCTGTTTTTCTCACTGATGAGCAAATATTCTGGGGAGATGCAAAAATATACTTTCAGCCTGGTATTCAACACAGTCATATTTGTAGAGTTGCATCTGCATGCTGGATACAGGATGGTTACCAGTGAGGTCTGGGTGAATGGGCCTTGGCATCACAGAGGTTTTGGGGTTGGAAGGGGCCTTAAAGACTGCAAAGAACCTGCTGCCTTGTGAAAGCTGACCTAGAGCAGAGACTAGATGGAGTTAAAGAATAAAGTAGGGATTTATTAGGAGGCCTCAGTGGATACACTTTGGGCAGCACAAGAGCCCAGCCAGGGCTATGCCCCAGGTGAACCCAAAATGGTCACAAAATGGGCGATCAGTCACAGGGTCTCACATTTTTATAAGTTCTGGTCCATTTGCATATTGGAGTTAATTGTCCAATTGCAGCTTTAGCACATGAAGTCCCATCCTTCTCCTTTTTCACTCTTCAGCCCACGTTGTTTATGCTCTTGGGCCTGAGATTTGGATCAGTTGTCCTTGGTCCCCAGCTAGAGAAGGAATTGGTTTGTCTCCATACTCCATGAAGAGAGTTCACTATCCCTTCATATGAAGCTCAGAACTGCACACTAAAGCAGCACAGCATCTGAAAAATATAAAAGCTAAAACCTGAGGCATCAAACCCACCTTTGCCCCGGTAGCCAAGCGCAGTTTAGAGCTGGAAGCTCATCTTTCAAGGGCAGAGTTAATTTAGTTTGGGAATGCTGGGAAGCTTTGCCACAGGTAAAGGCCTCGGCCCAATGCTCGCGGCCATGGCTGGCGCTGCGTGAGGGGAGCTCGGGCCTCGGCCTCACAGAGGCACACGGGGCTATGAGGTTTCACTCCGTCACACTATACCCCCGGCTGTGGAGACTCCCTGATAGCATCTGGGATTTCTGAGCACTGCAGGGACTTCTTGTAAATGGACTGTGTTTGTCCTGGACTGAATGCGCTGGGGCAGACAGCTGATAAGGGACCTACAAGCTTGACATCAATACACAGTTGTGCTGTCATAACAATACAACCTCGGCCTCTAGGTTACAGCTTCTCAGGAATAAGGAATGCTCATTAGGGGGACAGATAATTGGGAGTGGTTTCTTCGAAAGGAAAGCCACTCCAGGCCCTGCAGTGTGGAGGGCAGGCCTTCACAATGGTGGCATTGTTTAGAAGTCATTGGCATCTGCAAACAAAAATCTATTTAACTCACTGTTGCAGTGTAAGGGGAAAAAACAAAGCACATCAGGAATCTGTTATCCTTCTGCTCCAAAAGGAATCAACAGATTCAGCAAATCTCCCTGCCTCTGTAGGTAGAACAGGGTGATGTTTCTGAAGGGGTTAATATGAGTGCCAGAGATTCACTTTGAGGTATCTGCTCTCCTCTGGTAGATGTGTGACCAGGCTGTCTTGGCAAATATCAGCACTCGTGGGAGCAGAGCCGTAGGAATATTTTTCAGCAACAACTGTAATGCAGAATACTGTGGTGCAATTTCATTTCAAAATATTTATATTTAGGCAATGCAAACACTGCAAACATTCTTTTGAACTCACCTAATCGCCCTATACCTCTCAAGTTCTTTAAAATTTACAAGCACGAAATAAAGTCATTTAAAAAAAACAAATCAACCTACAACTGAATTAAAAGTGTTGTACAGACAAGTGCCTCCAATATACAGACACACAGTCAGTCTTTACCCTAGAGCTCTTTATTTTAAATCTTAAAGGCAGAGTCTGAAAGACCTGCCAGCCAAGCCAAAATATCGTATATCCTTCAGTTTTATCAATAATTATTAAGTGCTACAGAGGGGACCACACCCACGTTCTTTGGGCCATATCCTGCACTTGCCTAATATCCAGTGTTATGTCCATATTTGTTCTAACTCCTTTTCCCCCCTCTTTCTCTCCCCTGCCATCAAAAGCCCTCTCCCTGAATCCCTCCCTCTCTGTGACATGCACCCATGGACACGTTATGGCCAAAAATGAGAAGACGATGAAATGAAAATGAAAGAATTCACAGGAAGCTTCTTCAAGTGTCAAACTGCAGAACGAAGAGAGCTCATTGCCTCTGTGGAACAAACATAATTTTCAGTTTTAAAATTATGAAATTTGCAGGCATGCGTATGTTTTCTTGTCATAAATAGATAGATTAATAAATATATGGCTGGGAAAAAAATCCTTGCTAGCCACCAATTGCACCTCAGTAGTTCCAAGACACTTGACAAACAGAGAGATAGAAATGAGTTATATGGTGCTATGGTTTTATGACCAAAAAAATAAGTCAAGGAGAACAGGTATTATAACATTCAGACATTTCTTTCCATTCTGTCCCTGAGGGATTTTTTCAATGGCAGTTTCTGCTTTGAGAAACAGCAAAAAGAGAAAAGAGAGAGGAAATCCTTTAGTTGCATCCTTTACTTTTAATCTGATCCTTGGGACACAGAATGCATTATTTAGAGAAGAAGTTTGTACCTGAGATGGAACCTTTCAGCTCCTGGTTGCTGAGTGGCACTGCCTGTGCTGACTAGGGTGGACATTTCCCTCTGCAGTGACAGAGCACACACTGTCCTTGCCTTGCCAAGCCAGCCAGAGTGGCCAAACTGCAGCCAGGGATAGCTACAGCCAGCTCTGGGAAAAACCATATTTTTTTTTAATCCTCGCAGCTTCTATTCCATTATTACAGAGTTTTATGAACTGCTGCAGATGAATTGTGCTCCTTTTTTAATGAAAATTCAGCTTTTGTTATCTTTTATTCCTTCTTGGAGTGTGTTAATGTGTACAAAATAGAAGGATTGCTGTGACAGTGATGCCACACTGGGAAGCCCTCACAGCAGAGGTTCCTGAGCCAATTTGGATGTTAAAGCAGCCCCTCTTTGCTGCTCTTTCCATCCTGACAAAATTATGATGTGCTCCTCAGCCTATCATACATTATTGAAGAGTTCTCTGGGTAAACACATGCTACTGCAGTCTCTGGCTGTAGGAGAGACATTACCCAGCTGAAACTGCTGACAGCAGCCAGCTCCTTGCATTTCCACCTCCAGCTCTTGCCTGAATCCAAAATGTGCCTCCACCATTGCTGCTATGGACACAGAGAATGCACCCTGAAGACTGAGGAGAGGATTTTGTCAGGCCTAGAGTTTCCCAAATAGCCTCCAGCTGTGCCAAGGGAGGTTTAGATTAGATTATAGGAGCAATTTCTTCCCTGAAAAGGTGGTCAGGCATTGGAACAGGCTGCCCAGGGAGGTGATGAAATCACCATCCCTGGAATTGTTCAAAAGGAGTGTGGATGTGACACTTGTGGACATGATTTGGTGGCGTACAGGGTGGTGCTGGGCTAATGGTTGAACTCAAAGATCTTAGAGGTCTTTCCCAACCTTAATTGTTCTATGATTCTGTGATCTTTAATGACAGGCTTTTGCCTGTCTTCACTGGCCATAAATAAATTTAATGCATCAGTCTCTGCAAGACTGATAAAACTGGCTTAATTTTATCATTGTCTCTCACTAACTTGTCGTGGACAGTGTGAAAATCATCACAGAATGAACATCACTGAATGTTTTAGATGATATGGGCAGCTCAAAGGATCAGGGCAACTCTCTTTACAAGTGCTTGATCCCATCTAAAGATAGTTCTGTCCTTCAGTGCCCCTGCTGAGGAGGTGGAGCAAGACACACTCCAGGCTACATCTCATTTGTATCTGTGGCATATGCATAATATACTGCAAATTTTGTCCAGTGTTTGCATGAAATAGGGCAAAGCATCCTTCTTGCTGATTAATTAGCATGGAAATTTAATACTAGCTGATTTATTGGCTTACAAATATGTTTTGGCCACTACAAGAACGTACTGGACACACTTGCAAGGTGAAATCCTGGGAATTTTTCCAATAATTCAAATCAAGCCAAGATTGACTTTGATTCAGTAGAAGTGAGATAAACATTTTATCTCTTTAGGCATCTTTCAGTATTTTGAAACTCTTGTATGTATATTTCACATATGAACATATACAGCATTTTATGGTAAGCTCCTGGCATGATTAATCTTATCTATATATTTTTATTCTAATTTACAATACCTAGATACATGGGAAATGCTTGGAAACAGATGAATTTGCATAATATCAGATTTTCTCCACCTAAAAAATGATGGTAAATATGCCAGTGAGATTCATGCTCAAATAATCTTTGGTATTCTACTAAATTTAAAAAAATTGAATGCTCTGATTCCTCTTTGTTCACAGCACAGACATTGATTTTCTTTTACCCTTACCTCCTCTATTACCAAGTATAATTTGTGTTTCAGGTTCTGGTACCAGCTGCTATTATCTTGAAAAGCACTTGATATTCCTAGGTGTGTAAGAGCCAATTCTATAAAATTTTTCACAGGTTCCCATGTTTCCATGCAGCACTGACAACATCTTGTTAATTAGGAAAATCAGGTTTGCCCAAGGAGGGAGAAAACGCTGTCAGTATAAACAATGGTGAGATCTTTCTCTCATCATCTGAATCACACATTTTGTAATAGGAAGGTAAAATGTGATGTTCTTTAAAAGAAATTCAGTTTTATCAGGTATCCACTGAGCAAGGATAGAGAGATGCTCTTCAAGGCTATGATGAGCAAAGAGTTGTCTGAAGTGGATATACACCAAGCTTTCAGACATCATTTTAGGCTCTAGGAGGAGTGATGACAAAGCTCTGCTCCAGAACACTGGGTAACATTGAGCTAGCAGTGAATAGAACAGGGTGTTTCATTCTTGTGGTGCAGAATTCCAAAGAGTAACAGGATCCAAGATGAAATTTGGCTCAATAGGGTTAACCTTGAACGGGAAAGCAATGCACTGATGTCCAGTTAGCAGAATGAGAGAGAAGAGAGCTCTGTCAAAGAATGAAAGTGTGGCTGCACTGCTGGCACTGAAGGTAAGCCGGGAAGGATGGTCCACATGAGCAGGGTGCTGCTCTGCAGATCCAACACACAGTCCACAGGTCATGTAGTGATCATTGATGTCTGTTTGGTTTTTTCTTTTAAGAGCAGGCTTATCAGGTGGCATCAGCAAGGCTGTAATGAAACACACCAGCCTGGGAAACTGAAAGAAATCGAGATGTATTGAGGGTGCTGAGCACAGCCTTTACAAACGCCATAGGAAATGAGTGAACAGTGCAGGTGGACACCTGCAGTGATAAACAGGAGGCACCTCAGTGAAAGCAATTTATACAGCATTTGCTCAGTAGCATGGACTGATTTTATAATCAATGCTGGTAACAGAGCAAGGATCTGGGCTGCTTTTACCTTGAGGCTCCTTTGTTCAGGAACAAAGGGATGCAGGACCAGCCAAGCAGCATGGGGTCCCAGCGGTAGCTCCTGTGAGAGCAGGGCAGGATAAGCCTCGGCAGCATTCCCAAAAATATGGGCACCTGCTTCAGGGGAGGGGGTGTCTTGTCCACCTCATGCTCACAAATCCACGTGCAGCAAGCATCTCAGAGCAAAATACCAGCTCCATTTGCAGCATTTCATGTTTATGCCATCAATTTACTTGGGAATGAAGCAATGCATGTGGAATAAGGCAACAATTTCTTGTGAAAAAGGAGTCAGTTTGCTCTACAGCAAACTACAATAATCCAAAGATAATGGGGTGATCCTAATCAAGGATTGTAGCTATTGTTCTAGGAAACAGTTATGAATTCTTATTTTTCTACATTTAGTCAGCATATCCTCCAGAATATCCCATCTGACAGTGGTCAGAAAGCCAGTGTGCGTGGAATCTGCCTGCTGCAGAATTTAATTGTGCCTTATGGGGATTCCCTTCTGTCAATGATATGTTGGATATTGATCCATATAACTGGAGGACCTTTTCCTTTTCTTTCTTTTTTTTTTTTTAAATAATTGATCTATAAACAGGCATTTGAAAGAAAACGACTAGCCAAGGAGAGCTTTCATCTTTCAAAATTCTGCTGTTAAAAAGCCTACTAATAATCCATTGATATCTCGGATCATGTCCTTTGCTGATGGAAAAAAAATTGAATATAATTTCAGGGAGTGAACTGGAGTTGGAGCCACCTTTTAGGGGTTTTTTTATTATTTCATATGACATCCTATTATTTTTGTGGTGCACAACAGGTGCAGGGAAGATTACTCAGCCAAGGGCAGAAAGACCTAAGCTGCTGTTTAGACAGTGCCACCTTGATTATCCAAGCGACATGGGGACACTGAATATGTTTGCATAATTAAGGCCTTGGCTAATGGTAGTGCTTTTAAATGCAATTAATAGCTTTCTGGGGATGCAATTATTTTGAAAAACAAGGAGATTGTGGTAAATGAGGTTCAGATAACTGTGGTAGAACTAACAAGAGTGTTCATTTTTGACACGATCAAAAGATAATAGCAGATGACTTCCAATCACAATATGTATTAAAGTTAAGAGAAAGCATGAAAGCAAAATTACCTTTATAAAATGTTGAAAATTAAATTAAAAGGCATGTGTTAGGTAGGACAAATTGAGAGAATAATTTCATTAGCAGTTTTCATTCTTACTCATTTGAGAGGTGGTCATTCTCCCTTTGTTCAAGGTACCTTCATACATGTGTAACAGAAATAAGATACTTCCTTACAGTAGAATTTGAACTTTTAAAAAATAATCAGTCATAGAACAGTTCAGTTTGGAAGGGGCCTAAAAGACCTTCTAGCTCTAGACTCCTTGGGCAGGGACACCTCCCAGTACCCCAGGTTGCTCAGAGCCCCATCCAGCCTGGCCTTGGACACTTCCAGGGATGGGGCAGCCACAACTTCTCTTAGGAAAGATATGCAAATATCATGCAAATCCACCTAATGCAGCCCCCTCTTAGAGAAGGGAGACTACACCTGCACAAAGGCAAAGCATCCCAGAGCTGTTTTCAGCATCCCCAGGCACAGGGCAGACATGGGCATGCTGGCTGGGGCTGGGGGTCAGGGGCAGCCCCCGGGGCCGGGCTGGGCAGGGCAGGCAGGATGGGGGGACACAGAGTGCACAGAACGCTGGCTTTGTGTCCAGAGCTGCTTGGAAATATAGTCCATCTTTTCATATGCTCAGAGACAGCCAAAAGGGATATACATAGATGCTCCAAAAAATACTTAGAGTATTAGTTTTCTCAAAATCTTTAACTTTTTTTTCTTCTCCCTTTTAAAAAATAACAGAGAGCTTCTGTACCCTGCTGAGACCAACATCTGTGCAGACAATTAAACCCTTTGAGACTCTGAGCAGGGGGGAAACTCAGAGGAACTGGCCCTTTTCTACTACATCCTCTGAAGGATTACAGATAAAGAAAAGATTTTGCAAATAGCTAGGCACATACATAATTACAAAGAGGTCCCGCTGATTTGTTTTTAAATAAATTTGGTTAACAATGAAGTTTTATTTTCTGAAAAATACTGATATTGGCACTTGGATCTGAAATACAGCACTAACATCTTCGTTGTAAACCTCTTTTGGTAGGAAGCCAGATCTAAGACAACAGAGTAAGAAGCTGAATAAGTATTTGGGTTTTATTCTTCAGATTTCTCAGGAAATGATTTATAAAACTTGATTCACAGTGATATGACCACAAGAGCTCATTATGCAGCATTCTGGTTTCCTCTTTTTTTTTTTTTTTTTTCTGTTTAGCCAGAGTTGGGCAAGTGGGGCAGAGTACTTTTGCAAGGTATTTTCACTAATTATTTTTTTTAACCTGGGATTTTACTTAAGAAAAGGACTTCCAGCATGGAGGGATGCCACTCTGGTATGGGTGGTTCTAATATGGAGTGAGTTCAATCCCTGCTTTTCATGGCTCAGGTTCTCAATGAACAAAGTAAACACTGAGAGAAAAGATAAAGGAAGATGAATTAAAAAGATTCAATTTCAGACACCTTTTTATGAGAACTTTCTGCTGAAAAAAAAAAAATCCTTCTGTTGAAATTATTCTGACCCAGGGCTGTGTATTAATAGCTCTTATTGCTAATTGCTGTATGTGCTTCCTAGTGCACACATCATTCCACAGAAACAGACATCCATACATCTATTAAATTACTTCTTTTTTTTTTTCCCTGGGAAATGCCCACCAACAATTTCAGGTTTCCAAGCAAACAGACAGATTAGCCGTTGTTCTCCTTCCCTGCATCCATCCTGCCTGCCTGTGCCCTTCCTCGTGCTGCAAGAGGGAGTGCCAAAGAACAGGTGGGTGTTTTTCACACAGGGATTTTGGCAGTGCTTTGTTATCTCTGTGATGAGTAGAGGCAAAACTAAGGAAAAGTGTGCTGTGGGAAATATGTACCATCTTCAATTTGAGATGCTGGTGTGTGACACTTCCTGCCACAGAGAAAATCTGACCTGCCAAGATGTAACTCCTTGGCATATACTTTTAAAGAAAGAATAAAAAAGCACAACATTAGGAAATGATTTGACAACATTTCTAAACTGTCAAACCCAGTACAGCTCTCTACATACAAGTCCAGGTTTGCAGCAGCCTGAGAAACTCAGTGGGCACAACCTGCACCCAAGAACAGTTCGCCTGAGAGCAGGCTGTGACCAAAGCCATTTACCCTGAGACAGCCTAAACATAAACACAGCAGCTCCCTCTGACACCAACCCAGCACAATTACTGCTGCACACTCCAAATGGAGCATGGAAAACGACAGATAGTAGGAGAAGTCAAGTTAGTGTTAGTGAATTTTAAGGAAACACGACTTGCAGCAGGAAGAGTTCAATGCTGAGAAACTGCAGGGCAAGGAAAGGAATTATCTCATTACCATGGCTCTGCTCCTGGTTCTCTGCCCCAGCAAACTTCCATCCCTCTACCCAACAGCCACATTTCCATGGTAGAGAAATATGGGGGAAGAAGCTGGACTATTCCCTGGTCAAGGCCTGGGTCATGCTGCAGCAAGGCCACCAGATCTGCAGCATTCCAGTCTCCTCCTTGTCAAGGGCAAGGAAACTGTGATAAATGAAAAACTTCTCTGCCTTCACAGGTCTTCTGCATCCCTTCCAGGTTTTGCCTCCTATTTTAAGGTCAGTGCTCTGTCAGAGAAATTATAAAGGAAAATTCTAGGTAGAAGATAAGTCATTAATGTTTGGATGTGTCCCCCATGTCACCTGCGCTGTCACCTGGGGTACCAACCTTGCTGGGGTACCAACCTTGTTGTCTGCAAACCTGAGCTGGGCTGGCAGGGGCACCCCCATCAGAAGAGAAGTCCAGATAGGGTGAAAGGTTTGGTTATAAACACACAGATAAACCTGCCTTTCTGAAAGCCCAATTTTGCTTCTTATTTAAACATAAACCTCCAAACCAATCTGGTTCACAATAACACTGTCATATAAACATGATGGTTTCAAAAGACACCAGAACTGGAGCACTGGAAATGTTTATTTCAGTGTGAAAATATGAGGTTTACTAATATTTAGTGTCTTTTTAAATATTTGTTTCAAAATGTGGCTTGGGTTATAAAGACAAGAATTTTAAGAGCAAATAATTGTTTAGTTAAGGTTTCACACTGGATTAACTACATAACAGGATTTACAGAACAGATAATTATGAGAGTTCATCTAATAAATGCTCTCAAGGTGAAAGAACACTCCTGCCAAATAAGAAATAGAATAGAAATAGTCTGAAATAGTCAGTTTTAGAAACCTGCAGTGCCTCCCCATGGCCAAGCAGGTGCTCGCCTGATCTGGTGTCCTCTGCTTTTTGTGAAGGAATTATTTATGGTACTTTGTATAATCATATTGGTTATGTTTATTGCCATGAAGGGGCTGAAACCTGTTGTGCCTCTTTCCTGCCATGCCCTGGAATGGTGACTAGGGAACAGCTTTCAGCTTTTCATTAGGATCACAAAACCAGAAACATTGACAGAAACATTTTAATTGGGGAGGGAGGGTGGTAAATCCTTGTTGCCTCAAAATTAAATGGAAGCAGTCAGCTGTAAAACAGAGGAATGGGTCAAAAGAAATGGGCTTTTCCATATGGATAATGACTCCTCAAGAAAGTGAAGCAGCTTAGCTTCAAATGAAGCTTGCATAAAAATAAATAAATACCCCCTAGCCCCTTGCTAATATAAGTGATTGTGTACTACAGCAAAACTTTCAGACAGGATTTATTGGCCCCAATGATCCTGATGGACCCTTCCAACTCAACATATTCTAGGATTCTGTTCTGAAATAATGCAGAGCATACACTGCAGTCTGTAAATGAGGCATTCTCTAAGGAAAATCATGGCAGAAATTTTACTGGTTCCCAGTCAAAGACCATTTCAAATACTGAAGAGGTGTAAAAGAAGAACCTGCTGGGATCATTCTCCCTTTTCTTTCTCTCTTCCTATTTCTATTTCATTCTCAGACAGAAACACACACATAAATATCTATCTGAAATTATGCATACCAAAGCGGTTTATTATTAAAGTTTCTAACAACCTGAAACCTGGGACATCAAAGAGTTTTAGAGGGACTTTGCTCTCTGTTGAGGGGAGGGTTTGACTCTTGCTGTGTTTGACCCAGGTTGCTTCAGCCTTCTAACCACCTCCATGATGAATATTTTGAATAAATTTCAAGGGAAAGTTCTTGTTTGGCCCATCTCTGGCTTAACCTGTCATTTTGGTATTTTCAAATTCCTTTGCTCAGGACTTAGCCTCCCCTGCACAGGGCATTACAGCTGCTTCTCCAGCCACAAATTCCTCATTTATTGCCACCTGATGTGAGTCCCAGCTCTCACTGACAATCCCCATTCAGCACTTACTGTGCTATATTTCACCTTAGAGTAATGAAAGTACTTTTCAGGATGACATCAAATAGTGATATAAAGTGACTTACCCTTGGGGTCCCTTCATAATGTGTTGGAATTTTAACATTACTGGCAATTTTCGTAAAAATGAAGTTCTACCTTAGTTCCTTAATCAGTGAAATACTAAAAGTTTAATTAACATAAAACATGATGTATTTCACCTTCTGCACAGCCTAAAGGCTCCAAGGTTTTTCCTTGGCATATTAAAAAGTCTTCCTAATAAATCACCATATGCTACTAAAAGTAAAGACATAATAAACTTGTTCTGTGGCATTCTGAGACTGATTTAAAGATGAGATTTTTAAAAATCAATCATGAAATATAATAATTTACTTTAATGTTTTGTAGTATAAGGCCTACTTACATCTCACACTGCTCAGTACAGAGCCTGTGTGCTGTTTGCCCTTGAATGCTTCATAATTTTTCTTAATATTTTTTAAAATACTTGAGGGAGGTTGTTGAGCTTTTTTTTCCCCTATAGAGAGCACACATTTCTGAATATTATGCAGATTCTGTCTCTTACTTAAATTCTTTCTAAGTACACTTTTCCCCAGCTTTTCTTCCTTTATCCTCTAATCTATCCAAGCTGAAGTAAGCTGCCAATGTAACCACGTTAATACCAAAATTTTATTCTTCTGAGTGCCAAGTGATTTGGACATTATTGGCCCTACTTCTTCAAAAACTGCATTTGAGATGTTATAGGTACTTTATTTCTCTTCCTTGAGCAACTGGCATCATGACAAGAGAGTCAGTAAAGCCCGACTTAGCATCAGGATGACTACCAGTAAAGCTGTTGGGCTGCAATGAACAGATTTATCTTCCAGATTTGTAGATTTGCTGAGCTGTTTTACTGGATAATAGGTGTTATTTCTGATTTAGAGACTCTAAGAGATTTAGGATTTTAGAGATTTTAGGTTGCTTGGTTTAATGAAGACTGAGTATGTGCCCAGCAGCTTCACAGTGACTGTGTACAGTTGCAGGATGATGTGTTTCAGATTTTCTGGATTCCAGACAAATGGTTTATTTTCCCAGTGTCTTGCTGTCAGTAATTGCATCCTATTACTAAACTCCATCAAGAGTATGGAATACAGATGCTTGAAGGAGTAATGAGGTGCATTCCTTCAAACAGAAAACAAAAACTAAGCCAGAAAAGCAAAGCTCTCCAAATGTTTAAACAGATTATAAAAAAAAAAAAAAAAAAAAAAAAAGTCAAAATTGTTTGAGTTTCTGGGACATAGCAAAATTAGCACTTTTAACTAGTTAGTAACTATGTGCTTATGGTCCAAGCAAAAGTCTCAGGCTAGTTTCTCTCCTCAGCTGAACTCTACCATCTTGTGGCTTCCCAGGAAATTACAGTTTCAGTCTTAAAATCATCATAAACCACCTAAAATAGCTGACAGCACTACTTTCGTTGGTTTTTTTTTTTTTTTTTCCCCATATTATGGACAAAATGGTATTAAAACTTTTTTTTTTTTTTTAATTTACTCTTTCAGTTTGTGGCTTTCCAAGCCGTAATAATATGTGTGTACTCCACATATTTCAGTATTTCCCAGTTACTTTGCAAACTCCCGAGTTGATCCGTGGCAGTTTTACTGTGAAAATAGAAAAGAGAATTATACAAACCCTTTATAGAACAGATAATTATGAGATTTGTTGTAATGGCAATTGCAATTTGTTGCAATTTAGGATTTTGCATCTTATGACAAGGAAATCAGAGGCACTTAAATCAAAAGTGAACCAAAAATGAGCACTTGCTTTGAGAGTCTCTTTCTTTCTCCTTGTCATTTAAGTTATCCTTAAGTGCCAGTACAGTTTTGGCTTTGAACTGCAGGATTTCCACTTTTTATGTGATAGGAATTTTTTACAGGAACTTTTTACTTTCTTCTTCTGTTCAGGAGTGACTGGATTCATCCACTCCTTTGATGGGAATCTGACTTTGGAGTCAAATAATGCTGAATTTAATACTTGAACTGTAAAGAATATTTTCCAAAACCTTTTAAAATGTGGTAGCTGCTGACTTCAGCAGGGTTTTGCCAGCAGCCAGGCCATGAGCTATTAAAAAACCCCGAAACCTTAATTTAAAAGAAAAAAAAAAGCAAAAAAAATAAAAGGCCACAATATGCAGTTAAAAGCACTGTGGGGTGCTCTAGCTGTTAAAGGAAAAAGAAAACATGGTGTTGCAGAGCAGGTGTTGAAAAATTAAACTACTGAGTTCAGACCAGTATATTTCTAGGCTATAAAACATGGCTGAGAAAACACTTTAATGTTCTTTTCCCAAGCAGAGTGAGTCTATTAAGTAATAAATATCAAAAGGCCAATTCAGCTCTCATTAGTGTGACTGGGATGGGAACTGAGAATTGAATCAGGCTCTAAAAGTCAGATGCTGCTGTCCCTGTCTGGGAGGATGTGATGCTCAGTGACACATTATGACAATTTAAATTTTTTAGTGTCAGAGCAAGTGAAACCTGAACGATATGCCATGTTCAGTCCTCATAACAACAGCAGGACTCCTGGTGTATTATCTATCTAATAATGAAAAGGTAGGGTTCAATACCTATTGATTTAAATCAACATTATTCTGCCTCAGTGACTGCTAAACTGTATCCTGAGAAAAACACTATAGTAATATTTTTATTCCTGGAGCATCAAAGGAGAAAGTGCTGAAGCAAAAGTGTCTTTCACTCTACCTGTCCCTAGCTGAAATACAAAGTGTTGTTAAAAATTCAAACGCAGTTAGTAAGAGGAACCAACAGAGGAAAAGTTCAGTAAGAGAACCAAAGAAAAATAGATGTACTCGTTCATCAAACACACTCTGCACCCTCTTAAGAAAGAAATGTCTCACATCAATGAAGTTCAATGAAATTGGGGTCTGTAGATCATCATAGAATCATTTAGGTTGGAAAAGATCTTTAAGATCATCGACTGAACTGCAATGATGCAAGTGTGGGCAGGATTCCAGGTGCCTTCAAGGAATAATGAGAATGCCCAGTGCCCAGTCTTGCCTCACTCAGGAGTAGGGTGCATCAAACAGAGCTTTTGTGCTCTTACCTTCAGCTCATCAGATATAAAACACAGAAACCTACCTGCCAGATCTGCTGAATTCATAACCAGTTCCTGTTCTGGCTGCAGAATAAAATCGTCTCCCTGTTGTGATATCCAATTGCAACCCTGAGACCTCCAAGGGCTGTGTGAGATAATAGGTATGCGTTCAATTTCCATTAGACTTATCCAAGGAAAAAAAATTGCTTAGAATTTTTTTCTTCCCTACAATGCTTTTCACTTCATTCATCAGCCCTCTGCTTCTGTACTGTCTGTGCCTTCCAGCACAACATTTCAGCAACATCATGGCCCACTTTAGGTAAAAACAGCGTTGGAAGCACATTAAATGTGACAGCCAGATGTGTTGATCTGTTGACAATGGACACTGAGGTCGTTATTAAGACTTTGCAGTGGAGTGTGAGCTGGACAGCGTTGGGATTAGAGTGCTTCTCCCATATCTGGAGGTGAAAGCCTGATGAAGTGTTGGGAGGTGTTATCAACAGAGCTGGAGGCAAGACAAAAAGTGCAAAAATGACCTATTCTTCACTTTATTTCCATTCCTGCAAGTTAGGAGTGGTGAAGTGCTTCTTAGCACAGTCTTAACTCTGTTGAAATGTACTTGTGTTAATCTAAAAGGGGTCAAAACTCAACCTATACTGATGCTGATGAACCACCAGAGTAATTCCACTGACATGCACAGACTTTATAATAAAGGTATTGCTTAATATCTACCAAAGCTGCTTCAATTTCAATGAGCTTTTTCTTAGCCATGAAAATAATTTTTAAAAAGTACAGTTGGTTTTAAAACATCTTCTAAGTTTGACTACATTTGAAACAGCTCACAGTAAAAAAAACCAACAGTTGTAATGAGAAAATTATTTTTTAAAATTGCCTGCAATTATTTTTGTAACTGAAAATTGTCTGTAAAGTTTTGTATAACTTTTCATGAACATTTGGATTTTAAAAAGTAACTTTCTGAATGCTAAGGAATGGAATTTTGATATATTGAAGCACTTCACGAATTTAAAGGTGTTCTTTTTTCTTTTGTGAATGACTCATCTAGAAAAACACTTACATCTACAGGTACAAAAGGCTTAAGCAAATTATGTTTTTGAGGAAATTCTGAGATGCTTACATTTATCATATCAGATCATTGATGTAATTGCAAATATTAAATTACATGGCCTGTAAACTGGCAAACAGATTTTGTTTGATTAATTCTCATGTGTTACAAAACTTTGCAATGTATAATTTTCTTTTGATATAATGCAAGGGGAACAGATGATAATTCTGGGATCTAATATTGACAGTTATTAGTCATGAGTTTCTAGAGTAGCAAAAAATGGTGCTTTAAAACCTGTTGTCTAGATATTCTCGTGCTTTCTGGATATTCTTTCTTGCCCAGAATTTTAGCCATTTTGCTTACCTCTGATGTACAATATTCAAAAGGCTGATGTTTGAATTTCCATACTTTTGCAGCAACATTTCTTACTTTATTTTGACATTTGAGAGAAGAACCCATAGGGAAGCAGAAACTATGTGCACAGAAGAGCTTCAACAATGTCAGGACAAGATTGTGCCTGTTCCACATGAAAAACAGTTGGTTAGTGATTCATTCTAATTCTAATCACAACTAGGGAAAGAACCAAAGCCCCTTTCAGGGGCAGAATGTTTCTCCGTGCTGTGTTCTGGACTTGGAGGTCAAATTTACCTGGCAGATGTGAAAAATCCCACGTAGTGAGGAAAAAACTCCAGTGATTAAGCTGAAAGGCCTGTTCTAGTGAAGGCTGATGTTATTTTATACTGGTACTCCTCCCGCTCCAGCCATACAATCTTATTTCTTCGTGAGTAGTGCATCATATTGGGTTTTGCTGGCTGATCTAAGACGCGAGCATTTTTGTGATAGAAGTAAAGCAAGCACCTTTCGAGAGCACCCAGCGAGCTGCCGGCTGCAGGCGAGGGTCGATGCGGGCCTGTAGGTGGAGTTAAATATCAAAGAACTGGAGCAGAGCGCGGCAGCGCCGCGGATCCAGGCGGGCGGCAGCACGGACCAGCCGCTCTCAGCTGTCCCATGGATTCATCCAGCTCCCCGCAAAGAGAGGAGGAGGTGTTTGCACCTAGAATAGTTCGCGGATGACTTATCTCCTACTGAACTAGTGTAGCTGGGAAAGGCAGAGCGCTGCGAGGCGCAAAAGCCCCTCTCCAGGTCGGCAGCAGACGCTGAAAAATGAAAAACTAAATCCAGGCAGACCACAGCACTGACATGCGGGGAGAGGTGCTGTGTCCACGGGGTCGGGGCTGATCGTGGGTGTGAGGATCCATCCCTAGAGGGATGTGGAAGAATTACTGATCTCTTTGTGCTAGATGACAATACAGATCAGGAACCACCCGTTCTTCCTTACTGCTTCGAGTCAAGATTGCTGCTAATGGTCATTTGACCTCCCTTTCTTTAATCATCCAGGGTACTAGCGGGGAACAAACTTTGACACCACATCCTTCTACACTCTCCTACTTTTTTTTTCCATTTCTTTTCTCACTTTTCCGACTTTTCCAGGCTGGAAAATACACTACCAGGTTCTTGAACTCACAGAGTTACAGAAACTCTGTAATTTGGTGATCCCTTATGCGGCTATGCTGGATTTACCTTGTCACTTGAATTGCTAGATGTACCTTGTCACTTAAATTGCTAGATTTACCTTTGGGACATTAATTGCCATCTATAGATTTGTCTTTACGACTGCTGCTTGTATTTAAAGAAGAACTGACACAAAATTAAGACTTTTGCTGCCTGCGCCGCCGCAGGGAAAAGGAGCTTCCTCGATTTTGTGCAGGCTTTTTGGGATGGAGGAAAGGGGGCTTTTCGGTCGGCACCGAGGACGCGGTTCCCGCGGGATGCTCCGGCATCCCGGTGATGCTCCCGGCGCCGGGAGCCGCGCGGGGCGGTGACGGCAGAGGGCGCTGCCGGCCCGCGGGAGGCGCGGCCAGCTCCGCATCTTCCCGGGATAACGGGACCCGCAAGTTCGCTCCAGAGCCGCCTCCAAAGTAAGCGGCGCCGCCGCAGCCCGGTCCCCCGGCACGCGGGACAGCCCGATCCGCTCCGCCCAGCCCTCCCGGCTCCCTGCTCGCTTTTCGCTCCAGGCGGGACGGTCCCGGGGGACCCGTGTCCCGCTCCCGGCGCTGCCGGGGGCTCCCCCTCGCTCCCTCCCGTCCCGGTCCCGCCGGGGCGGCCCCTCAGGTGCGGGGGCGGGGCGGGGCGGGGCGGCGCGGCTCGGCGGCCAATGGGCGGCCGTGGGGGGAGCCGGCCCGGGCGTCAAGAGGGCCGGGATCCATGAGCGCCGGGCAAAGTTGGGTCCGGGCGGCCGCGGATCACGGACCGGCCCGGCCGCCGTGCGCCCGGGCATGCTGGCGGGGCGGCGGGCACCGCGCGGGAGCGGCGGGCCGCGG